>NC_069502.1:1127263495-1127888495 GCF_027579735.1 Bombina bombina
CATATATCATTGTAGTCTGATGAATATTGGGTGACGAATGTCACCTGATCTTTATATGGATTAGAAAATTTCCTTTTGTCTAGCAAAAGTGTTTGTCTATCTATATCTTGTACCTCCAATTTGGCTTGTGACCAATAGCATATCAGTATTGTTCTTAAATAAGGAAACATGTCAGACGTTTCTTTCTGATTATTGTTCATGCTTTTTTAATTGGACCATTAAAGTTGGACGTTTTATTCAGAGTTCCAGACTATTTTGTCTTTTTTTCCTATCTATTTGATTTCCCCGTTTTTGAAATATCTGGGACTAAATTCGGAACATTATCCAAATTGCCTACATTTGCCTGTGGCAGTTCAAACAGTTCATACAGCTTAAGTGTAGGAGTGGAGATCCCTGATTATCCACCTCAGGATTGGCAGAGCGGTAGTGAATATGTCACGGATGTGTTGGGCGGCTTACTTACCTGCAATCACAGATGGAATGAGGACGAGGCTGTTTTCCCCTGATTCAACAAGCGCTGCAGTGGCGGTGCTGTTCGGATGTCTAAGAGGGGCTGAGCCGTTTCCCGTGTACCTGTGTCTTCTGCAGATCCGTGAGTCTCGTACTTCCCCCATATAAGGAGTAGAGGTATTTTCTTGTGCCCACCAAAAAGCTTTGCCATTTAGCCTACCGAGCTCTGCAACCTGGTGGTCCTGATCTCACATCTGAGAATTGTTATTTTTATGCTCCAAGGAAGAGCGCACAGTCTGTGATTTTCTTTTTTATATATATAAATATATAAAAAAATCTATAATACAAAGGCGCTGAAAACCCAGCTCAAACAGCGTTGCATGCATGTAGTTATATATAAATGCGGCAGGCAAAAAGTGGGAGAGTGTATGCAAGAGCGAAGCGTCTGTTGTGATGCTGCAGCCAGCGGTAAAATCGAAACAATGTCTTTAACTGCCTGCTCTATTAAGAGCTCCTACCTTGTAGCAAAGGGGATTATGGATTCACACCTGTTGCGGTACACGGAGCGGGCTCATCTCCTCAGAGTCCAGATCACCACCGGTCCCTCAGGAATGGCACGATTCCACCTCTAGGCTCCTTCCCGTATATGCCAGTGTGGTAGATTGTTGAGGCTGATTCAGTTTTCCGCTTTAGGTAGGCTTTTAGTCCGATCTGCTCGCGTGCAATTTCTGTCCGAGGACTGGATTCTGATTTGCTTATCAGTTGAAGAAGAAGGCAGCTACGTAATGGTGGCGGGAGTTCGGCATCCATATTTACCGGGTATTAGAGTAGTTAGCGATGCTGATTAGGACAGAAGCAAGGCGGCAAGGCAGGAGGGGTATAGTGTAGGCGGACCTCCGTTTTTTTATTTTCAATATCAAAACATGTTTAAGTGTTGACTGTCCCTTTAAAGATGTTTTCAAAGTCCTGTTCCAAATCATTCAAATGAATGAATTGGAACAGGACTTTGAAAACATATTTAATGATAATGTGACCCTTAAAACCTTGGGTGATAAGCTCCAAACTATGGAGAACTTAATGAAATAGGAGACTAAACTCAAGTGGGATAAGTGGACCTTGAAGAGATATATATATCCCTACAGATTGTTCCAAGGGGACTACGAATAAGAAAATTCCCAACCTTTATAACAGATGACAAACTGTTTATAGAGAAATTGAATAATGCATTAACAGAATATTCTTTTGCACTAATGTCACTTTTATAATTGAGTTTAAGGAAAATCAACTTGTGATTGTAAGGGAACAAATAGAAGTACTACAGAGAGATTTGGATCTCTACAAATTAGAGCTTAAATACAAATAATTTGATGGTGTATTAAGACACCATTGCAGCTTTGAAAGTATATATTTAGCAGAGGAAACCAAGAAACAGATCTAGAAATAGAAACAATAGACAAAGATATAATAGAGGCAGGGAGGCCAGAAACACAGACTCTGGGGGATACTCTAGTTCAGAGGGAGAACATCTAGCAAGGGAACAGACAGCACAACATGCAGTAGCACCCAGACCCATACTTAAGTTTTCTTAACCAGTGGTTTGTAACGTTAGTGAATCTAACTTACAACAAGGTAGTAAGGAAACCAATGCCGTCACTAAAAATAAATACACCATGTCTACACAAGGTAATAGTAGCAATGTTGCTTGCCCAGACAGAGAGAGAAATGAAATTGAACAGGTTTTTCAGCTTCAGTCCTTATAGCCTTATTGTTTCAGTCCTTATAGCCTTCAGTCATAGATGAACGGGCAGAGGAGTTTTCCGCTGCGTTACTCTGACAGATGATTTCATCAGAACTTAGAGTTTTCCTCCCCCATGTGGAGGAGGGTTGGAGGGCTTAATGCCCCTTACCACATTTGAGCGGTTTGGCCTTCATTTTTAGGCCTCTGGATTTGTCCTTTTAGGCTTGATCCAACAGCTCGTACAGGATAGCTGTCTATGGAAAGTTTGCAGTTTGAAACCAGTTGCAGCTCTTGACACCTTGCAGGTGTACGCATAAGCTGTTTATAGTGTATCTAGATGCAGCTCTTACTCTTTGACGTGTACTGTCTGTCTGAGTTATAAGAGACCTTTTGGTCTTCTCCCATTGTCTCCGGGTGAGTAGATCTCCTTTTGGGGATCTGTGTTTCCGGGTGATGGTTGTTCCCTGCCGGGACTTTGTTAGCTCTGGGTTTTCTGGAGCTGGGTAGACTTAGTGCCTTTCTCTTCTTTGTGTCCTCTGCCTGTGTGGAGGTGATAGGGAGACTCGTCCTGCTAGTAGGATTTCTTTCCTAAGATATGGTGAGTCCATGGAATCATCAATTACTGGTGGGAATATCAATCCTGGCCAGCAGGAGGAGGCAAAGAGCACTACAGCAAAGCTACTATATATGTTACTTCCCTAACCCATAACCTCCAGTCATTTTTTTTGACTGCAGTGCAAGGAGGAGGTGAAGTTTTGGTGTCTGATCTACAATCAAGATTTTTTTTTTTTTTAAAGCAGAATAGGTTTGCTCTGATCCTTCTAATGGGTCTAGCCTTAGCCCATGTCAGTCTCTTCAGTAGGACAGTGGTGGCTTTTAAGCAATTGGGAACTTGTGAGGTATAATCCTCACTGCATTTTCCCAAATATTTTGCTGCCTTATTTATATAGCCTGAATAAGTTTACTCAGTCTTTCTGTATTTCCACAGGTCCATGTGAGGGAGGGCATCCTCTCAAACCAGGTGAGCTGTCCTGCTGCCGGACAGATGAATATTAAGGTAAGTGCCAATTTTATTTTTCTATGTAGCAGGGAAAAATTTGGCACTTATTCAGCTTAAACACTGCAGGGGGGCGTTTTTTTATTATTCCTGTCAGGGTGCAGGTTTTTATGGCAGTTTTTGCAGGCACTATTAGTGTGAGAAGTTATTTATTTTATTGATGGGTCAGTAAGGATCCGTTTTTAGTAACGGATTATGTACTTTTTTGGAGGATTTTTGTTTGTTTTTAAACCCGTTTTCAAGAAAGTTTTTTTTTTTTTAAAAAAAAGGCTTTTTTTGTTTTGCTGTAGGACCCCGCCCCTTTTAGGGAGATTCTGTTTCTTTGTCAGTTTTTTTGGCACTTTTTTTTCACTTCCTGTAAGAGTGAGGTGCGCACACTTCTCTGGAAATCCGGATTGTAAACAGGATCGCTTTTTTCCTCAATTTGCTGCGAGTTGCAGGACAGGTAGGGCACCTCAGTAATTCTGCTGAGGTGTAGAGTGTTACCTGGGTATGTTTTCTTGATTTGGTAAATTTAAAGGGAACATTTAGTTAAGAAAGTTTTTTTGGTTCTGTATTATATCCTTTGTTAAAAGATGAAAAAAAAAAAAAAGGTTTGAAAAAAAAAAAGTTAGATATTTTTATGTGCTTCATTATTTTTATGTTTTGATGCCCAGGTGGAACCCCAGTACCCTTTTTGTTCTTCATGTATTGAAAGAACTTTAGCTTATAAAAATAGATTTTTTGATTCTGAGCCATCGTTGGCTAAGGTGGATGCGGTTCAGGAGCCTCCTGTTTCAGATGTGCCGCAGCTTTCTCCTCAAGCGTCCCAATCCTATTCATCTGCACATGCAGTGCACTGCGTTTCCTCTCATGCTCCGTCTGGAGTTACTTTGCAAGATATTCCTGCCCAGGTATCTTCTGCGGTATCTGAGGCGCTGTCTGCTTTTTCCATGCTGCAGGGAAAACGCAAAAGGAATTTTAAAGAAACAGTAAGTAAGGTTTCTGATCCTGAGGTAGCTAATCAAAGTCTTTCCTCTCAGAAGTCTGATTTTTGGGCATCTGAGGGTGAAATTTTGGATTCAGGCAGTATAATTCCTTCTACTGATGCTGAAGTTTTGTCCTTCAGATTTAAGCTGGAACACCTCCGCTTGTTACTTAAAGAGGTTTTGGCTACCTTGGATGACTCCGATACTACTATCGTCGTTAACCCTAAGAAGTCTAGTAAGCTGAACAAGTATTTTGATGTTCCCTCTGCGGTGGAGGTTTTTCCGGTTCCAAACAGTGCTTCTGAGATTATTGCATGGGAGTGGGAGAGACCTGGTATTCCCTTTTCTCCATCTCCTGTTATTAAAGAAAATGTATGTTCACCAACTGTTACCAGCGCTGCAGCTTACTGGTTTGATGCTTTGTCTGATTCTATTCAGACAGATACTCCTCTTGAGGAGATCCAGGACAGGATTAAGGCTTTTAAGGTTAGCCAATTCCTTTTATTTCAGATGCTTCATTACAGGTCATTAAACTGGGAGCAAAAATATCTGATTTTGTGGTTCTAGCTCGCAGAGCCCTTTGGTTACCTGGTCTGTGAATGTTTCTTTTAAATCTAAGTTATTAGCTATTCCCTACAAGGGTAAGACCTTGTTTGGCTGAAATTGTTTCAGATATCAAAGGAGGAAAGGGATCTTTTATTCCTCAGGATAAGAAGAATAAGCAGAAAGGGCGTCAGAGTAATTTTCGTTCCTTTCGTAACTTTAGAGGTAAACCCTCTGCTTCCTCTTCCAAGCAGGAAACTATTAAAGTCTTCCTGGAAGTCTGATCAGTCTTGGAACAAGGGGAAACAGTCTAAGAAGCCTGCGACTGACTCCAAGGCAGCATGAAGGGTCGGCCCCCAATCCAGGAACGGATCTAGTAGGGGGCAGGCTTTCTCAATTTGCTCAGGCTTGGATACAAGATGTCCCAGACCTGTGGGCCGTGGAAATTGTATCTCAGGGGTACAAGATAGAATTCAAGACTTTTCCTCCCAGAGGTAGGTTTCTTCTCTCAAGATTAACTGTAGACCAGATAAAGAGAGAGGTGTTCTTAAATTGTATCAAGGATCTTTTTGCCCTGGGAGTTATAGTTCCAGTTCCTCCATAGGAACAGGGTCTGGGATTTTATTCAAATCTGTTTGTGGTTTCCAAGAAAAAGGGCACTTTCAGACCTATTTTAGACCTAAAGTGTCTTAACAAGTCCCTCAGTGTACCGTCCTTCAAGATGGAGACTATACGTTCCATTCTTCCTTTGATTCAAGAGGGTCAGTTTATGACAACCATAGACTTGAAGGTTGCGTACCTTCATGTTTCCATTCACCGGGATCATCACAAGTTTCTAAGGTTTGCTTTCTTAGACAATCATTTCCAGTTTGTGGCTCTTCCTTTCGGCCTTGCCACAGCTCCCAGAATTATCTCAAAGGTCCTGGGGGGCTCTTTTGTCAGTGATCCGGTCTTGGGGCATTGCTGTTGCGCCTTATCTGGAGGACATTCTGGTTCAGGCGCCGTCTTTTCAACAAGCAAACTCTCATACAGAGATCTTGTTGTCTTTTCTTCGCTCCCACGGTTGGAAGGTAAGTCTGGGAAACAGTTCTTTGATTCCAGCCACAAGAGTAGTGCTTTTAGGGACCATAATAGACTCCCTACTAATGAAGATATTTCTCCAACATAGGTGTGTCCGGTCCACGGCGTCATCCTTACTTGTGGGATATTCTCTTCCCCAACAGGAAATGGCAAAGAGCCCAGCAAAGCTGGTCACATGATCCCTCCTAGGCTCCGCCTTCCCCAGTCATTCTCTTTGCCGTTGTACAGGCAACATCTCCACGGAGATGGCTTAGAGTTTTTTGGTGTTTAACTGTAGTTTTTATTATTCAATCAAGAGTTTGTTATTTTAAAATAGTGCTGGTATGTACTATTTACTCTGAAACAGAAAAGAGATGAAGATTTCTGTTTGAAAGAGGAAAATGATTTTAGCAACCGTTACTAAAATCGATGGCTGTTTCCACACAGGACTGTTGAGAGGAATTAACTTCAGTTGGGGGAAACAGTGAGCAGACTTTTGCTGCTTGAGGTATGACACATTTCTAACAAGACGATGTAATGCTGGAAGCTGTCATTTTCCCTATGGGATCCGGTAAGCCATTTTTATTACATAAAGAAAAAAAGGGCTTCACAAGGGCTTTTAAGACTGTAGACATTTTCTGGGCTAAAACGATTGATATATAAGCATATTTTATACTTCATAGCTTTGAGGAATTATTTTATTCTTGGGAATTATGTAAAATAACCGGCAGGCACTGTATTGGACACCTTATTCTCTAGGGGCTTTCCCTAATCATAGGCAGAGCCTCATTTTCGCGCCTCTATTGCGCACTTGTTTTTGGGAAGCATGACATGCAGATGCATGTGTGAGGAGCTCTGATACATAGAAAAGACTTTCTGAAGGCGTCATTTGGTATCGTATTCCCCTTTGGGCTTGGTTGGGTCTCAGCAAAGCAGATACCAGGGACTGTAAAGGGGTTAAATATAAAAACGGCTCCGGTTCCGTTATTTTAAGGGTTAAAGCTTTCAAATTTGGTGTGCAATACTTTTAAGGCTTTAAGACACTGTGGTGAAATTTTGGTGAATTTTGAACAATTCCTTCATACTTTTTCACATTTGCAGTAATAAAGTGTGTTCAGTTTAAAATTTAAAGTGACAGTAACGGTTTTATTTTAAAACGTTTTTTGTACTTTGTTATCAAGTTTATGCCTGTTTAACATGTCTGAACTACCAGATAGACTGTGTTCTGTATGTGGGGAAGCCAAGGTTCCTTCTCATTTAAATAGATGTGATTTATGTGACACAAAATTTAGAGAAAATGATGCCCAAGATGATTCCTCAAGTGAGGGGAGTAAGCATGGTACTGCATCATCCCCTCCTTCGTCTACACCAGTCTTGCCCACACAGGAGGCCCCTAGTACATCTAGAGCGCCAATACTCCTTACTATGCAACAATTAACGGCTGTAATGGATAATTCTATCAAAAACATTTTAGCCAAAATGCCCACTTATCAGCGAAAGCGCGACTGCTCTGTTTTAGAAAATACTGAAGAGCATGAGGACGCTGATGATATTGGTTCTGAAGTGCCCCTACACCAGTCTGAGGGGGCCAGGGAGGTTTTGTCTGAGGGAGAAATTTCAGATTCAGGGAAAATTTCTCAACAAGCTGAACCTGATGTGATTACATTTAAATTTAAATTGGAACATCTCCGCGCCCTGCTTAAGGAGGTGTTATCTACTCTGGATGATTGTGAGAATTTGGTCATTCCAGAGAAATTATGTAAAATGGACAAGTTCCTAGAGGTCCCGGGGCCCCCCGAAGCTTTTCCTATACCCAAGCGGGTGCCGGACATTGTAAATAAAGAATGGGAAAGGCCCGGCATACCTTTCGTCCCTCCCCCTATATTTAAGAAATTGTTTCCTATGGTCGACCCCAGAAAGGACTTATGGCAGACAGTCCCCAAGGTCGAGGGGGCGGTTTCTACTCTAAACAAACGCACCACTATACCCATAGAAGATAGTTGTGCTTTCAAAGATCCTATGGATAAAAAATTAGAGGGTTTGCTTAAAAAGATGTTTGTTCAGCAAGGTTACCTTCTACAACCAATTTCATGCATTGTTCCTGTCACTACAGCAGCGTGTTTCTGGTTCGATGAACTAGAAAAGGCGCTCAATAAAGATTCTTCTTATGAGGAGATTTTGGACAGAATTCATGCTCTCAAATTGGCTAACTCTTTCACCCTAGACGCCACTTTGCAATTGGCTAGATTAGCGGCGAAAAATTCTGGGTTTGCTATTGTGGCGCGCAGAGCGCTTTGGCTAAAATCTTGGTCAGCGGATGCGTCTTCCAAGAACAAATTGCTTAACATTCCTTTCAAGGGGAAAACACTGTTTGGCCCTGACTTGAAAGAGATTATTTCTGATATCACTGGGGGCAAGGGCCACGCCCTTCCTCAGGATAGGTCTTTCAAGGCCAAAAATAAACCTAATTTTCGTCCCTTTCGCAGAAACGGACCAGCCCCAAGTGCTACGTCCTCTAAGCAAGAGGGTAATACTTCTCAAGCCAAGCCAGCCTGGAGACCAATGCAAGGCTGGAACAAAGGTAAGCAGGCCAAGAAACCTGCCACTGCTACCAAGACAGCATGAGATGTTGGCCCCCGATCCGGGACCGGATCTGGTGGGGGGCAGACTCTCTCTCTTCGCTCAGGCTTGGGCAAGAGATGTTCTGGATCCTTGGGCGCTAGAAATAGTCTCCCAAGGTTATCTTCTGGAATTCAAGGGGCTTCCCCCAAGGGGGAGGTTCCACAGGTCTCAATTGTCTTCAGACCACATAAAAAAACAGGCATTCTTACATTGTGTAGAAGACCTGTTAAAAATGGGAGTGATTCATCCTGTTCCATTAGGAGAACAAGGGATGGGGTTCTACTCCAATCTGTTCGTAGTTCCCAAAAAAGAGGGAACATTCAGACCAATCTTAGATCTCAAGATCTTAAACAAGTTTCTCAAGGTTCCATCGTTCAAAATGGAAACCATTCGAACAATTCTTCCTTCCATCCAGGAAGGTCAATTCATGACCACGGTGGATTTAAAGGATGCGTATCTACATATTCCTATCCACAAGGAACATCATCGGTTCCTAAGGTTCGCATTTCTGGACAAGCATTACCAGTTTGTGGCACTTCCGTTCGGATTAGCCACTGCTCCAAGAATTTTCACAAAGGTACTAGGGTCCCTTCTAGCGGTGCTAAGACCAAGGGGCATTGCAGTAGTACCTTACTTGGACGACATACTGATTCAAGCGTCGTCCCTTCCACAAGCAAAGGCTCACACGGACATTGTCCTGGCCTTTCTCAGATCTCACGGGTGGAAAGTGAACGTAGAAAAAAGTTCTCTATCTCCGTCAACAAGGGTTCCCTTCTTGGGAACAATAATAGACTCCTTAGGGATGAGGATTTTTCTGACAGAGGCCAGAAAATCAAAACTTCTAAACTCTTGTCAAATACTTCATTCTGTTCCTCTTCCTTCCATAGCGCAGTGCATGGAAGTAATAGGTTTGATGGTAGCGGCAATGGACATAGTTCCTTTTGCGCGAATTCATCTAAGACCATTACAACTGTGCATGCTCAGTCAGTGGAATGGGGACTATACAGACTTGTCTCCGACGATACAAGTAGATCAGAGGACCAGAGATTCACTCCGTTGGTGGCTGTCCCTGGACAACCTGTCACAGGGGATGAGCTTCCGCAGACCAGAGTGGGTCATTGTCACGACCGACGCCAGTCTGGTGGGCTGGGGCGCGGTCTGGGGACCCCTGAAAGCTCAGGGTCTTTGGTCTCGGGAAGAATCTCTTCTCCCGATAAATATTCTGGAACTGAGAGCGATATTCAATGCTCTCAAGGCTTGGCCTCAGCTAGCAAAGGCCAAGTTCATAAGGTTTCAATCAGACAACATGACGACTGTTGCGTACATCAACCATCAGGGGGGAACAAGGAGTTCCCTGGCGATGGAAGAAGTGACCAAAATCATTCAATGGGCGGAGACTCACTCCTGCCACTTGTCTGCAATCCACATCCCAGGAGTGGAAAATTGGGAAGCGGATTTTCTGAGTCGTCAGACATTTCATCCGGGGGAGTGGGAACTCCATCCGGAAATCTTTGCCCAAATTACTCAATTGTGGGGCATTCCAGACATGGATCTGATGGCCTCTCGTCAGAACTTCAAGGTTCCTTGCTACGGGTCCAGATCCAGGGATCCCAAGGCGACTCTAGTAGATGCACTAGTAGCACCTTGGACCTTCAAACTAGCTTATGTATTCCCGCCGTTTCCTCTCATCCCCAGGCTGGTAGCCAGGATCAATCAGGAGAGGGCATCAGTGATCTTGATAGCTCCTGCGTGGCCACGCAGGACTTGGTATGCAGACCTGGTGAATATGTCATCGGCTCCACCATGGAAGCTACCTTTGAGACGAGACCTTCTTGTTCAAGGTCCGTTCGAACATCCGAATCTGGCCTCACTCCAACTGACTGCTTGGAGATTGAACGCTTGATCTTATCAAAGCGAGGGTTCTCAGATTCTGTCATTGATACTCTTGTTCAGGCCAGAAAGCCTGTAACTAGAAAAATCTACCACAAAATATGGAAAAAATATATCTGTTGGCGTGAATCTAAAGGATTCCCTTGGGACAAGATAAAAATTCCTAAGATTCTATCCTTTCTTCAAGAAGGTTTGGAGAAAGGATTATCTGCAAGTTCTTTGAAGGGACAGATTTCTGCCTTGTCTGTGTTACTTCACAAAAAGCTGGCAGCTGTGCCAGATGTTCAAGCCTTTGTTCAGGCTCTGGTTAGAATCAAGCCTGTTTACAAACCTTTGACTCCTCCTTGGAGTCTCAATTTAGTTCTTTCAGTTCTTCAGGGGGTTCCGTTTGAACCCTTACATTCCGTTGATATTAAGTTATTATCTTGGAAAGTTTTGTTTTTGGTTGCAATTTCTTCTGCTAGAAGAGTTTCAGAATTATCTGCTCTGCAGTGTTCTCCTCCTTATCTGGTGTTCCATGCAGATAAGGTGGTTTTGCGTACTAAACCTGGTTTTCTTCCGAAAGTTGTTTCTAACAAAAACATTAACCAGGAGATAGTCGTGCCTTCTTTGTGTCCGAATCCAGTTTCAAAGAAGGAACGTTTGTTGCACAATTTGGATGTAGTTCGTGCTCTAAAATTCTATTTAGATGCTACAAAGGATTTTAGACAAACATCTTCCTTGTTTGTTGTTTATTCTGGTAAAAGGAGAGGTCAAAAAGCAACTTCTACCTCTCTCTCTTTTTGGCTTAAAAGCATCATCAGATTGGCTTACGAGACTGCCGGACGGCAGCCTCCTGAAAGAATCACAGCTCATTCCACTAGGGCTGTGGCTTCCACATGGGCCTTCAAGAACGAGGCTTCTGTTGATCAGATATGTAAGGCAGCGACTTGGTCTTCACTGCACACTTTTACTAAATTTTACAAATTTGATACTTTTGCTTCTTCTGAGGCTATTTTTGGGAGAAAGGTTTTGCAAGCCGTGGTGCCTTCCATCTAGGTGACCTGATTTGCTCCCTCCCTTCATCCGTGTCCTAAAGCTTTGGTATTGGTTCCCACAAGTAAGGATGACGCCGTGGACCGGACACACCTATGTTGGAGAAAACAGAATTTATGTTTACCTGATAAATTACTTTCTCCAACGGTGTGTCCGGTCCACGGCCCGCCCTGGTTTTTTAATCAGGTCTGATAATTTATTTTCTTTAACTACAGTCACCACGGTATCATATGATTTCTCCTATGCAAATATTCCTCCTTTACGTCGGTCGAATGACTGGGGAAGGCGGAGCCTAGGAGGGATCATGTGACCAGCTTTGCTGGGCTCTTTGCCATTTCCTGTTGGGGAAGAGAATATCCCACAAGTAAGGATGACGCCGTGGACCGGACACACCGTTGGAGAAAGTAATTTATCAGGTAAACATAAATTCTTTTTTCTGACAGAGGTCAGAAAAACAAAGATCTTCGACTCTTGTCTTGTCCTTCAGTCCTCTCCTCAGCCATCAGTGGCTCTATGTATGGAGGTAATTGGTCTGATGTTAGCTTCCATGAACATCATTCCGTTTGCTCGGTTCTATCTCAGACCTCTGCAGTTATGCATGTTAAGGCAATGGAACGGGGAATATGTGGATCTGTCTCCGCAAACCGTTCTGGATCAGACGACAAGGGACTCTCTTCTGTGGTTGTTGTCTCAGGATCACCTCTCCCAGGGAACTTGCTTTCACAGACCTTCCTGGGTAATCGTTACCACGGATGCCAGCCTTCTAGGTTGGGGAGCAATTTGGGGTCGTTGAAGACTCAGGGTCTTTGGACTCGGGAGAAATCGGTTCTCTCTATAAACATTCTAGAACTGAGAGCGATTTTCAATGCTCTACTGGCCTGGCCTCAGCTAGCCTTAGCCCGGTTTTACAGGTTCCAGTCGGACAACTTCACTTTGGTGGCGTACATCAACCACCAGGGGGGAACTCAGAGTTCCTTGGCCATGTCAGAGGTGGCCCGGTTAATCCAGTGGGGGGAGTCTCACAACTTGTCTTTCTGTGATCCACATCCCAGGAGTGGACAATTGGGAGGCGGATTTTCTGAGCCGACAAACCTTTCATCCGGGGGAATAGGAACTCCATCCAGAAGCATTTTCCAGTTTAATCCTCAATTGGGGTCAGCCAGAACTGGTTCTCATGGCTTCTCGGCATAATGCTAAGCTTCTGAGGTACGGCTCAAGGTCAAAGGGATCCACAGGCTTTCTTGATAGATGCTCTGGCGTTTCCTTGGTATTTCAGTCTAGCATACGTATTTCCTCCTTTCGCTCTCCTGCCAAGAGTCATTGCTCGGATCAAGCAGGAGAGGGTGTTGGTGATTCTCATAGCTCCGGCGTGGCCTCACAAGATCTGGTATGCAGATCTAGTGGAAATGTCGTCTCTACATCCGTGGAGAATCCCTCTGAGAAAGCACCTTCTACTTCAGGGCTATTTTCTTCATCCAAATCTCGTTTCTCTGAAGCTGACTGCTTGGAGATTGAACACTTGATTTTATCTAAGCGGGGCTTTTCAGAGTCGGTCATTGAGACCATGATTCAGGCTCGTAAGCCTGTGACAAGAAAGATTTACTATAAGATATGGCGTAAATATCTGTATTGGTGTGAATACAGAGGTTACTCTTGGCGTAGAGTCAGGATTCCTAGGATTTTGTCTTTTCTCCAGGAGGGTCTGGAGAAGGGTTTGTCAGCTAGTACTCTGAAAGGTCAGATTTCTGGGTTGTCTATTTTGTTGCATAAGAGATTGGCGGATGCGCCAGATGTGCAATCTTTTTGTCAGGCTTTGGTTAGGATAAGGTCTGTGTTTAAGCCTGTTACTCCTCCCTGGAGTCTTAACCTTGTTCTTAGAGTTTTACAGCGGGCTCTGTTTGAACCTATGCATTCCTTAGATATCAAGATGTTATCTTGGAAGGTTTTTTTTCTTGTTGCTATTTCTTCTGCTTGGAGAGTTTCAGAACTCTCGGCTCTGCATTTTGATTCTTCTTATCTTATTTTTCATTCTGATAAGGTGGTTTTACGTACTAAATTAGGTTTCCTACCTAGAGGTTGTTTCCAACAAGAATATTTATCAGGTGATTGTGGTTCCTTCTTTGTGTCCTAATTCTTCTCCTAAGGAGCGTTTATTGCACAACCTAGATGTTGTGTGTGCATTGAAGTTCTATCTTCAGATGACTAAGGACTTTCGTCAGTCTTCTGCTTTGTTTGTTTGTTTTTCTGGGAAGCAGAAGGGTCAGAAAGCTAAGGCTATTTCTCCAACATAGGTGTGTCCGGTCCACGGCGTCATCCTTACTTGTGGGATATTCTCTTCCCCAACAGGAAATGGCAAAGAGCCCAGCAAAGCTGGTCACATGATCCCTCCTAGGCTCCGCCTTCCCCAGTCATTCTCTTTGCCGTTGTACAGGCAACATCTCCACGGAGATGGCTTAGAGTTTTTTAGTGTTTAACTGTAGTTTTTATTATTCAATCAAGAGTTTGTTATTTTAAAATAGTGCTGGTATGTACTATTTACTCTGAAACAGAAAAGAGATGAAGATTTCTGTTTGTAAGAGGAAAATGATTTTAGCAACCGTTACTAAAATCGATGGCTGTTCCACACAGGACTGTTGAGAGGAATTAACTTCAGTTGGGGGAACAGTGAGCAGACTTTTGCTGCTTGAGGTATGACACATTCTAACAAGACGATGTAATGCTGGAAGCTGTCATTTTCCCTATGGGATCCGGTAAGCCATTTTTATTACAGAAAAAAAAAAAAGGGCTTCACAAGGGCTTTCTAAGACTGTAGACATTTTCTGGGCTAAATCGATTTATATTTTATACTCCATAGCCTTGAGGAATTATTTTAATCTTGGGAATTATGTAAAATAACCGGCAGGCACTGTATTGGACACCTTATTCTCTAGGGGCTTTCCCTAATCATAGGCAGAGTCTCATTTTCGCGCCTGTATTGCGCACTTGTTTTTGAGAAGCATGACATGCAGATGCATGTGTGAGGAGCTCTGATACATAGAAAAGACTTTCTGAAGGCGTCATTTGGTATCGTATTCCCCTTTGGGCTTGGATGGGTCTCAGCAAAGCAGATACCAGGGACTGTAAAGGGGTTAAATATAAAAACGGCTCCGGTTCCGTTATTTTTAGGGTTAAAGCTTCCAAATTTGGTGTGCAATACTTTTAAGGCTTTAAGACACTGTGGTGAAATTTTGGTGAATTTTGAACAATTCCTTCATACTTTTTCGCAATTGCAGTAATAAAGTGTGTTCAGTTTAAAATTTAAAGTGACAGTAACGGTTTATTTTAAAACGTTTTTTGTACTTTGTTATCAAGTTTTTGCCTGTTTAACATGTCTGAACTACCAGATAGACTGTGTTCTGAATGTGGGGAAGCCAAGGTTCCTTCTCATTTAAATAGATGTGATTTATGTGACACAAAATTTAGAGAAAATGATGCCCAAGATGATTCCTCAAGTGAGGGGAGTAAGCATGGTACTGCATCATCCCCTCCTTCGTCTACACCAGTCTTGCCCACACAGGAGGCCCCTAGTACATCTAGCGCGCCAATACTCCTTACTATGCAACAATTAACGGCTGTAATGGATAATTCTATCAAAAACATTTTAGCCAAAATGCCCACTTATCAGCGAAAGCGCGACTGCTCTGTTTTAGAAAATACTGAAGAGCATGAGGACGCTGATGATATTGGTTCTGAAGGGCCCCTACACCAATCTGAGGGGGCCAGGGAGGTTTTGTCTGAGGGAGAAATTTCAGATTCAGGGAAAATTTCTCAACAAGCTGAACCTGATGTGATTACATTTAAATTTAAATTGGAACATCTCCGCGCTCTGCTTAAGGAGGTGTTATCCACTCTGGATGATTGTGAGAATTTGGTCATTCCAGAGAAACTATGTAAAATGGACAAGTTCCTAGAGGTCCCGGGGCCCCCCGAAGCTTTTCCTATACCCAAGCGGGTGGCGGACATTGTAAATAAAGAATGGGAAAGGCCCGGTATACCTTTCGTCCCTCCCCCCATATTTAAAAAAATGTTTCCTATGGTCGACCCCAGAAAGGACTTATGGCAGACAGTCCCCAAGGTCGAGGGGGCGGTTTCTACTCTAAACAAACGCACCACTATACCCATAGAAGATAGTTGTGCTTTCAAAGATCCTATGGATAAAAAATTAGAAGGTTTGCTTAAAAAGATGTTTGTTCAGCAAGGTTACCTTCTACAACCAATTTCATGCATTGTTCCTGTCACTACAGCCGCGTGTTTCTGGCTCGATGAGCTAGAAAAGGCGATCAATAATAATTCTTCTTCTTATGAGGAGATTATGGACAGAATTCGTGCTCTCAAATTGGCTAATTCTTTCACCCTAGACGCCACTTTGCAATTGGCTAGGTTAGCGGCGAAAAATTCTGGTTTTGCTATTGTGGCGCGCAGAGCGCTTTGGTTAAAATCTTGGTCAGCGGATGCGTCTTCCAAGAACAAATTGCTTAACATTCCTTTCAAGGGGAAAACGCTGTTTGGCCCTGACTTGAAAGAGATTATCTCTGATATCACTGGGGGCAAGGGCCACGCCCTTCCTCAGGATAGGTCTTTCAAGGCCAAAAATAAACCTAATTTTCGTCCCTTTCGCAGAAACGGACCAGCCCCAAGTGCTACGTCCTCTAAGCAAGAGGGTAATACTTCTCAAGCCAAGCCAGCCTGGAGACCAATGCAAGGCTGGAACAAAGGAAAGCAGGCCAAGAAACCTGCCACTGCTACCAAGACAGCATGAGATGTTGGCCCCCGATCCGGGACCGGATCTGGTGGGGGGCAGACTCGCTCTCTTCGCTCAGGCTTGGGCAAGAGATGTTCTGGATCCTTGGGCGCTAGAAATAGTCTCCCAAGGTTATCTTCTGGAATTCAAGGGGCTTCCCCCAAGGGGGAGGTTCCACAGGTCTCAATTGTCTTCAGACCACATAAAAAAACAGGCATTCTTACATTGTGTAGAAGACCTGTTAAAAATGGGAGTGATTCATCCTGTTCCATTAGGAGAACAAGGGATGGGGTTCTACTCCAATCTGTTCGTAGTTCCCAAAAAAGAGGGAACATTCAGACCAATCTTAGATCTCAAGATCCTAAACAAGTTTCTCAAGGTTCCATCGTTCAAAATGGAAACCATTCGAACTATTCTTCCTTCCATCCAGGAAGGTCAATTCATGACCACGGTGGATTTAAAGGATGCGTATCTACATATTCCTATCCACAAGGAACATCATCGGTTCCTAAGGTTCGCATTCCTGGACAAGCATTACCAGTTCGTGGCACTTCCGTTCGGATTAGCCACTGCTCCAAGGATTTTCACAAAGGTACTAGGGTCCCTTCTAGCGGTGCTAAGACCAAGGGGCATTGCAGTAGTACCTTACTTGGACGACATTCTGATTCAAGCGTCGTCCCTTCCTCAAGCAAAGGCTCACACGGACATTGTCCTGGCCTTTCTCAGATCTCACGGGTGGAAAGTGAACGTAGAAAAAAGTTCTCTGTCTCCGTCAACAAGGGTTCCCTTCTTGGGAACAATAATAGACTCCTTAGAAATGAGGATTTTTCTGACAGAGGCCAGAAAATCAAAACTTCTGAACTCTTGTCAAATACTTCATTCTGTTCCTCTTCCTTCCATAGCGCAGTGCATGGAAGTAATAGGTTTGATGGTAGCGGCAATGGACATAGTTCCTTTTGCGCGCATTCATCTAAGACCATTACAACTGTGCATGCTCAGTCAGTGGAATGGGGACTATACAGACTTGTCTCCGACGATACAAGTAAATCAGAGGACCAGAGATTCACTCCGTTGGTGGCTGTCCCTGGACAACCTGTCACAGGGGATGAGCTTCCGCAGACCAGAGTGGGTCATTGTCACGACCGACGCCAGTCTGGTGGGCTGGGGCGCGGTCTGGGGACCCCTGAAAGCTCAGGGTCTTTGGTCTCGGGAAGAATCTCTTCTACCGATAAATATTCTGGAACTGAGAGCGATACTCAATGCTCTCAAGGCTTGGCCTCAGCTAGCAAAGGCCAAGTTCATACGGTTTCAATCAGACAACATGACGACTGTTGCGTACATCAACCATCAGGGGGGAACAAGGAGTTCCCTGGCGATGGAAGAAGTGACCAAAATCATTCAATGGGCGGAGACTCACTCCTGCCACTTGTCTGCAATCCACATCCCAGGAGTGGAAAATTGGGAAGCGGATTTTCTGAGTCGTCAGACATTTCATCCGGGGGAGTGGGAACTCCATCCGGAAATCTTTGCCCAAATCACTCAATTGTGGGGCATTCCAGACATGGATCTGATGGCCTCTCGTCAGAACTTCAAGGTTCCTTGCTACGGGTCCAGATCCAGGGATCCCAAGGCGACTCTAGTAGATGCACTAGTAGCACCTTGGACCTTCAAACTAGCTTATGTATTCCCGCCGTTTCCTCTCATCCCCAGGCTGGTAGCCAGGATCAATCAGGAGAGGGCATCGGTGATCTTGATAGCTCCTGCGTGGCCACGCAGGACTTGGTATGCAGACCTGGTGAATATGTCATCGGCTCCACCATGGAAGCTACCTTTGAGACGAGACCTTCTTGTTCAAGGTCCGTTCGAACATCCGAATCTGGTCTCACTCCAACTGACTGCTTGGAGATTGAACGCTTGATCTTATCAAAGCGAGGGTTCTCAGATTCTGTCATTGATACTCTTGTTCAGGCCAGAAAGCCTGTAACTAGAAAAATTTACCACAAAATATGGAAAAAATATATCTGTTGGTGTGAATCTAAAGGATTCCCTTGGGACAAGGTAAAAATTCCTAAGATTCTATCCTTCCTTCAAGAAGGTTTGGAGAAAGGATTATCTGCTAGTTCCTTGAAGGGACAGATTTCTGCCTTGTCTGTGTTACTTCACAAAAAACTGGCAGCTGTGCCAGATGTTCAAGCCTTTGTTCAGGCTCTGGTTAGAATCAAGCCTGTTTACAAACCTTTGACTCCTCCTTGGAGTCTCAATTTAGTTCTTTCAGTTCTTCAGGGGGTTCCGTTTGAACCCTTACATTCCGTTGATATTAAGTTATTATCTTGGAAAGTTTTGTTTTTGGTTGCAATTTCTTCTGCTAGAAGAGTTTCAGAATTATCTGCTCTGCAGTGTTCTCCTCCTTATCTGGTGTTCCATGCAGATAAGGTGGTTTTACGTACTAAACCTGGTTTTCTTCCGAAAGTTGTTTCTAACAAAAACATTAACCAGGAGATAGTCGTGCCTTCTTTGTGTCCGAATCCAGTTTCAAAGAAGGAACGTTTGTTGCACAATTTGGATGTTGTTCGTGCTCTAAAATTCTATTTAGATGCTACAAAGGATTTTAGACAAACATCTTCCTTGTTTGTTGTTTATTCTGGTAAAAGGAGAGGTCAAAAAGCAACTTCTACCTCTCTCTCTTTTTGGATTAAAAGCATCATCAGATTGGCTTACGAGACTGCCGGACGGCAGCCTCCTGAAAGAATCACAGCTCATTCCACTAGGGCTGTGGCTTCCACATGGGCCTTCAAAAACGAGGCTTCTGTTGATCAGATATGTAAGGCAGCGACTTGGTCTTCACTGCACACTTTTACTAAATTTTACAAGTTTGATACTTTTGCTTCTTCTGAGGCTATTTTTGGGAGAAAGGTTTTGCAAGCCGTGGTGCCTTCCATCTAGGTGACCTGATTTGCTCCCTCCCTTCATCCGTGTCCTAAAGCTTTGGTATTGGTTCCCACAAGTAAGGATGACGCCGTGGACCGGACACACCTATGTTGGAGAAAACAGAATTTATGTTTACCTGATAAATTACTTTCTCCAACGGTGTGTCCGGTCCACGGCCCGCCCTGGTTTTTTAATCAGGTCTGATAATTTATTTTCTTTAACTACAGTCACCACGGTATCATATGGTTTCTCCTATGCAAATATTCCTCCTTTACGTCGGTCGAATGACTGGGGAAGGCGGAGCCTAGGAGGGATCATGTGACCAGCTTTGCTGGGCTCTTTGCCATTTCCTGTTGGGGAAGAGAATATCCCACAAGTAAGGATGACGCCGTGGACCGGACACACCGTTGGAGAAAGTAATTTATCAGGTAAACATAAATTCTGTTTTTTCTTTGGCTAAGGAGTATTATTCGTTTGGCCTATGAGACTGCTGGACAGCAACCTCCTGAGAGAATTACTGCTCATTCTACGAGGGCTGTTTCTTCTTCCTGGGCATTTAAAAATAAAGCTTCTGTGGAACAATTTTGCAAGGCTGCAATTTGGTCCTCTTTGCATACTTTCTCAACGTTTTATAAATTTTATACTTTTGCCTCAGCTGAGGCTTCTTTTGGGAGAAGGGTTCTTCAAGCGGTGGTGCCTTGTTTAGGTCTACCTGTCTTGTCCCTCCCTTATCATCTGTGTCCTCTAGCTTGGGTATTGATTCCCACTATTAATTGATGATTCCGTGGACTCACCATATCTTAGGAAAGAAAACATAATTTATGCTTACCTGATAAATGTATTTATTTCCGGATATAGTGAGTCCACGGCCCACCCTTTATTTTATTTATTTATTTATTTATTTTTCTATAAACATCAGGCACCTCTACACTTTTGTGTTATCTTCTTTTTCCATTTTTCCTTCAGCCGAATGACTGGAGGTTATGGTAAGGGAAGTGACATATATAGCAGCTTTGCTGTAGTGCTCTTTGCCGCCTCCTGCTGGCCAGGAGTTATATTCCTACTAGTAATTGATGATTCCGTGGACTCACCATATCCGGAAATAAATACATTTATGAGGTAAGCATAAATTTATGTTTTTTTGACCTCGAGGTATCCCTTGGTTGTCCTGAGGCTCTGAGAAGTATTTTCATACGACTTCTAACCTTGCTCCTTGGAGCATTGGACTTTAGCTAGGGGTGGTTCCTTCCTTTGGTTGGGGCTTTCAAGTTCTTCTCGCTATCCGGATTCGCTGGATATGCATCCATACCTTTGTGTCTGGCTTTTTGGCCAGTTGGGATGTTTAGTTCTAGGGTAAGGTTTGCCTGAACTATTAGGTGCCCGGACCTGTTTTTTTTTCCACAGACTTCCGGTTGCTGAAGCTTCGCTTGGCCTTTTTCCTGACCCAGCCTTGGGTGGTTTTGGAATCTTGGATCTCAGGACTGGTTGGGGTGTTCCACGGTAGTGGGAACTTGGACTATGTCCTTGCTCCATCTACCTAACTTGGTTATAGTTGGCCAGGTTTTCGGAGTATTTTTTACTCTGTCACAGAGTATCCATGTCATCTATTGGTTAGCCGTGCGGCTTGAGCCTCAAAGGTGGTTGGTTCATACCCAGCTGCTGGCGTTGGATGTCCAATTTCTGGTGCTCCTTAGGGTTGCATTCCCCTGGTCAACTTGCCAGTGTTCCTGTAGATTTCCAAGGAGATAGAGTCCTTGCTTGGTTAACTGCGAGTCAATGTCATTGGGGCTTTTCATCTTAAAATGTTCTCTGCTTCGGAAGAAGCAGGGTTTTTTTTATTGGGTAGAGGTTCAGGCCTGGAGCCCTCAGTATGGGCCGCCTATTGTACCCTCCTGTCTTGGCATTGTGTCCTCTATATTGCTTGGCTATTGTTTTCCCAAAAGTAATGATTGCAGCTGTGGACTCTTTCCATTTAAGAAGAAAAGCATAAATTATGCTTACCTGATAATTTCCTTTTCTTCTGATGGAAAGAGTCCACAGCTCCCCACCCGTAATTTTAGGTGGGGCGTCCTTATATTCTTCTGGCACCTTTCACCCTGATATTTCTTCTACTGTTCCTTGTTCCTCAGCAGAATGACTGGAGGTTGAGGGGAGTGGGAGGAGTATTTAAGCCTTTTATCTTAGTTGAAACCTTGTGAGTGAGTACTGGACTTTCTCTATGTACTATATTAATGTATTATTTTTTTGTAATTTTCCCTGTTTGGGCCTTGCACCCAGACCTGTCTGGGGTTAACTGCCTGTGACTCTGGTGACAGTGCAGCTTCCTGAGAGTACTGTTTTGCACCCAGGGCTGTGTATTTTACAGGGTCATAGGATGTGTACCCGGTCCGGCCTGAGAGTGCTGATCCCACCCGTGTTTTGTGTATATATATATATATATATATATATATATATATATATAGTAGGATAGAGCTGGATCCAACGGACGGCCTCCGTTGTCAAATACGATCCAAGAACAGCCGGCACACAGGAATTTTTCAAAGATCCGATTTATTAGGTAAATGAGAAACCAGACGTTTCGGCTCTACCGTGAGCCTTTCTCAATGGTATACAGACCGGATAATGTGAACCCCAGAACACAAACCTTAAATACCTACCCATAACTAAGTGACCGCCAATCAGCTTGCACGGCTGCGCCGCTCCTTCCCGCACATACTAAACACACCTGAGCTTTCAATAACAGCTGATTCCAGGCAGACGCGTCATGACGTCATCACGCCCCACCGCGCTACATGGAAATGTCTGTGTCACAGGTAACCACGGTAACACCGGGTAAACAAATACCTCCGGTCACCATGGAGATGCGTGAGAACAGGAGCGTATGCAGCCAGGCACCCGATGGACACAAATACTAAGTGAGAGAGTGATAACATAAATGGGCCATGAGTGAATGCCCGATGTAAACACAACAGTGAAACATATTTACATATAGAAAAATGGTATCTATATTATTGAATACAGGGTAATTAACCATATTACTGAAAATAATGTCTCGTTATTCCGCTACATAAACCCAAGGTTAAACAGACAGCACAGCCCTCTATACCAAATACGGTATCAAGGCATGTGGGATGTAGCAAGAAAACATAAAACAACTATTGTAAATTATCATTGTATTGGCATCATACTCTAGAGGAGTAGGTAGAAACATATCACAACAGGATGACTCCCTTAGTGTCCATATTCATTTATAACAGCAGCAAAAGTCTATGTTGGCATTCAGTCCCCGAGGTGCTACTGTATCCAGGGTGAAGATCCACCGGGCTTCCATCTTCAGCAATGCTCGGCCTCTGTCACCACCCCGCCTGTGGCGAGGGACATGGCCAATCAGTATCACCCGTAATGAAGCGGCACTATGGCCCGCTTCCGCAAAGTAGCGTGCCACTGGCTGTTCTGACCGTCCCTTGTCAATGGCCTGACGGATGGCCGTCTTGTGATTGGCCAGACGTTCCTTGAATGGTGTCACTCTTTTGCCAATATAATATTTAGAACACGAACAAATAATGGCATAAACCACAAATTCCGTAGAGCAGGTAAGTCTGTGCTTAATTTTGTATCTCTTGTTGTTGTGGGGATGTTGAAAGGTGGTCCCAGCCAAAATGTTATTGCATGTAACGCAACTGCCACACTTGTAGCAACCTGGTTTTCCTCTGGTCAACCACATCTGTTTCTCATAACAGTGTGTTGGGTCACTTAACACCAACAGATCCCTCAGGTTACTTGCCCAACACCCAACACACTGTTATGAGAAACAGATGTAGTTGACCAGAGGAAAACCAGGTTGCTACAAGTGTGACAGTTGCGTTACATGCAATAACATTTTGGCTGGGACCACCTTTCAACAAATATTATATTGGCAAAACAGTGACACCATTCAAGGAACGTCTGGCCAATCACAAGACGGCCATCCGTCAGGCCATTGACAAGGGACGGTCAGAACAGCCAGTGGCACGCCACTTTGCGGAAGCGGGCCATAGTGTTGCTTCATTACGGGTGATACTGATTGACCATGTCCCTCGCCACAGGCGGGGTGGTGACAGAGGCCGAGCATTGCTGAAGATGGAAGCCCGGTGGATCTTCACCCTGGATACAGTAGCACCTCGGGGACTGAATGCCAACATAGACTTTGGCTGCTGTTATAAATGAATATGGACACTAAGGGAGTCATCCTGTTGTGATATGTTTCTACCTACTCCTCTAGAGTATGATGCCAATACAATGATAATTTACAATAGTTGTTTAATGTTTTCTTGCTACATCCCACATGCCTTGATACCGCATTTGGTATAGAGGGCTGTGCTGTCTGTTTAACCTTGGGTTTATGTAGCGGAATAACGAGACATTATTTTCAGTAATATGGTTAATTACCCTGTATTCAATAATATAGATACCATTTTTCTATATGTAAATATGTTTCACTGTTGTGTTTACATCGGGCATTCACTCATGGCCCATTTATGTTATCACTCTCTCACTTAGTATTTGTGCCCATCGGGTGCCTGGCTGCATACGCTCCTGTTCTCACGCATCTCCATGGTGACCGGAGGTATTTGTTTACCCGGTGTTACCGTGGTTACCTGTGACACAGACATTTCCATGCAGCGCGGTGGGGCGTGATGACTTCATGGCGCATCTGCCTGGAATCAGCTGTTATTGAATGCTCAGGTGTGTTTAGTATGTGCGGGAAGGAGCGGCGCAGCCGTGCAAGCTGATTGGCGGTCACTTAGTTATGGGTAGTTGTGTTCTGGGGTTCACATTATCCGGTCTGTATACCATTGAGAAAGGCTCACGGTAGAGCCGAAACGTCTGGTTTCTCATTTACCTAATAAATCGGATCTTTGAAAAATTCCTGTATGCCGGCTGTTCTTGGATCGTATTTGACAACGGAGGCCGTCCGTTGGATCCAGCTCTATCCTACTGAATGTACTTTGCCTTGCTGAGCACCTGGTGGATGTATAATTGGCGAGTGCCGTTTCCCACAACCGATTTATATATATATATATATATATATATATATATATATATATATATATATATATATATATGTGTGTGTGTGTGTATATATAATATATTAAAATTTACTGAAGCAAATATGGCACCTAGTTAGGGCCGTCACCCATCCTAGTATGACCAGGACAGTTATGAATCAGAAACTAAAATTAAAGTTAAGTTATTTTAACTTATTTTCAATCACTATGCAGATATATTATTTTCAATAAAATGCACAGTATATTGCAGATGTTTTTTTCTTTACAGTTTAATTTAAAACTTTAATATGCTGAACATTCTGTGTTTATGCATATTTCAAACTGTGTAAATAAAATAAAATATTTTAGTACAAAAATGTGAAGAACCAAAATGGATGGGCAAAAGGTAGCAACCCTACAACTAGTACACCTATTGTGATGTCACCTTGTAAACACTTTACCTTTTGTCCTTTCTTTGCTTAATGTGAGACTGTTCATTATGACCTAAGTGTCAGGGTATAAAGGCCAGGGTTTAGTGAGGCAAGAAAGAATATCGAGGAGAACAATGAGAAGGAGAGGGTAAACACAGAACAATCAGCAGGAGTTGGTCTCTCTCTGATCTCCCAGCATCTACATGCCACCCAAAGAGAGCAACAGACGCTTAAGTTCCATGTTAAGGCAAAATCTTTCTTCTGGTGGTAGTGAAGACACCCAGCTTCTTTCCAGTTGGGACCCTCAAGAAAATTAATCTGAGCCTCTGCAGGAGAATAGTTCCAGGAAAACATATGTTCCAATTGCTTAATGGAATAAGAAATTGGAGACCTGCAGATGGGTACTCCCTGTTGAAAATGACTTTGTCCCACAGGAAGAGGTTGAAGGGAGAATACATTCTGGACCATTGTGCACCCTCTCATGGTATGGCAATATTTATATACTCATTTTAAAGGTTGAACTCAATGGACTTCTGTCTTCTTTCAACCTCATCTACTATGTTATGAATTATAATGAGTCTTGTCATACCTGAGGACACATCACTCCCTGTCACCATGTATTTGATACTTCCTGCAGTTCAAGAAGGGTGTAAGAGAATCTCTTTGCTATAGAATTCCTTGGAAACAATGACTTTGTCCCACACGAAGACGTAGAAGGATGATTTATATATTCTGAACCATCGTAAACCCTCACACAGTATGGCAATATTTATATACTCATTTTATAGGTTGAACTCAATGGACTTCTGTCTTCTTTCAACCTCATCTACTATGTTATGAATTATAGTGAGTCTTGTCATACCTGAGGACACATCACTCCCTGTCACCATGTATTTGATACTTCCTGCAGTTCAAGATGGGTGTAAGAGAATCTCTTTACTATAGAATTCCTTGGAAACAATGACTTTGTCCCACACGAAGACGTAGAAGGACGATTTATATATTTTGGACCATCGTAAACCCTCACACAGTATGGCAATATTTATATACTCATTTTATAGGTTGAATTCAATGGACTTCTGTCTTCTTTCAACCTCATATATTATGTTATGAATTATGAGTCTTGTCGTACCTGGGGACAACGATGAAGTTAATAAGGCAAAAGTGTCCAGGATTTATTTGCTTTCTTTGGACCAACTAACTGAATGAAAATTAATAAATAAATAAATAGAGCATGACTTCAAAATCAGCTGTGAGTGTTGCTTTTCATTTCTTAAACAAAATACTACTTTCATTGTACTTGTTGGTTTGTTGAAAAGAGGTGAATATGTTTACAAATACATAATGTATTTCTGAGGGGTAATTAGACACTAATCTTATATTTATAATATCTGTTTAAGAAATATGTACCAGATCACCCACTCAGCACAGATAGTCAATGATGAATCCATTTTAAAACGGATATTAAACGGTGTTCCTTTCGGTTAAAACACAGATATGTTCAATCAAAATAAATATAAAGAGAAACAGATTGTGTTTTTTTAAAAAAAAAAGAAAACGGCAAACATCTTCTTTTCTTACAAAAGTAGGACTTAGATTTTCTCACTGTAGCCAGGGCCGGATTTCCCGTTAGACACAGTAGGCATGTGCCTACAGGCGCATTGCAGTGAGGGGCGCCTGCTTGTAGTGAGTGTATTTTAATTTATACATAGACACAACTAAGGATGTAAATCTGAAACGTTGTCTTTTATTATGTTGGTTTAAAATTACTTTAAAACGTTGGTGCTGCTATTCTCTTTTTGGAATGGCATATTTGTGTGTATATGTATGTATGTATGTGTGTATATATACAGTGTATGTGTGTGTGCTTGTGTGTGTGTGTATGTATATATATATATATATATATATATATATATATATATATATATATATATATATATATATATATATATACACACACACACACGTCCAAGATAACGGCTAGTTATCTGTGTCGTTCTCTGTCACAAATGGCATGAAGCAGGGTAGTGTACTGTCACCTATACTCTTCAGCATCATGTTTTCTGCTATGCTGACCAACGCGTTCAGAGACAGAGATGTTGGAATTGGCATCAGGTACCATGTTGATGGTCAACTGTTTAATCTAAGGAGGCTTCATGCGAAAACCAAGGTTATGAAAGATAACATCAGAGACTTCCTGTTTGCTGACGACTGTGCCCTAAATGCTGGCTCAGAAGTTGACATGCAACACAGCGTAGACAAATTTTTAAATGCCTGCACAAACTTTTGGTCTAACCATTAAAGGGACAGTCTAGTCAAAATTAACTTTCATGATTCAGATAGGGATAGGTTCCAGAAGGAATGGTTGTAAGTCGAAACCGTTGTAAATTGAAACCCAGTTTATAATGTAAGTCAATGGTAAGTGAGGGAGTTAGGTTCCAGGCCCCTCTCAAAATTATCATAAGTAACACCTATTACATTATTTTTAAAGCTTTGAATTGAAGGGTTTAAATGCTAAACAGCATTATAAACCTAATAAAATAATCACACAACACAGAATATGTAATTAAACTAAGTTAAATGAACAAAAACATTTGCTAAACAGCATTATAAACCTAATAAAATAATCACACAATACAGACTTTACTTGCATTTTTCTGAAAACAGTTCTTTCTATGCATTCCAATCTGGACTGATTTATAGGCAGGAAGATCTTGTTCCTTTGAAATCTGCTCGATAGCTCGGGTCTGGTTAAACTGATTAATTTCAGCTTGCTTGGCTTGCATATCTTTGCTGCAACAAAAGCGGACAGCTCCACCTACTAGCTATTTTAATCAATGCACTGCTTCTCAATGCTTTTCAATAGCAGTCACATGACTGAAAAAAAAGTTGTTATTCTGAAACGGTGCAAATTGAACCCGATTGTAATCCGAGGGCCGCCTGTAAATATAAAGAGAAACAGATTGTGTTAAAAAAAAAAAAAGAAAACGGCAAACATCTTCTTTTCTTACAAAAGTAGGACTTAGATTTTCTCATTGTAGCCAGGGCTGGATTTTCCATTAGACACAGTAGGCATGTGCCTACAGGCGCATTGCAGTGAAGGGCGCCTGCCTGTAGTCAGTGTATTTTAATTTATACATAGACACATACAAGGATGTAAATCCGAAACGTTGTCTTTTATTATGTTGGCTTTAAAACGTTGTTGCTGCTATTCTCTTTTTGGAATGGCATATTTGTGTGTGCGTGTGTGTGTGTATATGTATATATATATATATACACACACACACGTCCAAGATAACGGCGAGTTATCTGTGTCGTTCTCTGTCACAAATGATGTGAAGCAGGGTTGTGTACTGGCACTCTTCAGCATCATGTTTTCTGCTATGCTGACCAACGCGTTCAGAGACGGAGATGTTGGAATTGGCATCAGGTACCATGTTGATGGTCAACTGTTTAATCTAAGGAGATTTCATGCGAAAACCAAGGTTATGAAAGATAACATCAGAGACTTCCTGTTTGCTGACGACTGTACCCTAAATGCTGGCTCAGAAGTTGACATGCAACGCAGCGTAGACAAATTTTTAAATGCCTGCACAAACTTTTGGTCTAACCATTAAAGGGACATTATACACTCATTTTTTCTTTGCATAAATGTTTTGTAGATTATCTATTTATACAGCCCATAAAGTTGTTTTTTTAAATAAATGTATAGTTTTGCTTATTTTTAAATAACATTGCTCTGATTTTCAGACTCCTAACCAAGCCTTAAAGTTTTATGTGAATACCGTCAGCTACCTTCTCCAGCTTGCTCCTGTTTGTGTAAAGGGTCTTTTCATATGCAAAAAAAGGGGGAGGGGGGAGTGTCTTATTTGCCACTTGCAGTGGGCTTTCCAGCTACCTTTTCAACAGAGCCAAACTGACAGCTTCTAAGTAAGTTTTTAAACAGTTTCATACTGGCTTTTTATATCAGTATCCGTGAATCTTATTCTTTATAGTAGTGTCTATTACATGCAGTTATATGAAAATGAGTGTATACTGTCCCTTTAAAGGGACAGTCTAGTCAAAATTAAACTTTCATGATTCAGATAGGGCATGACATTTTAAACAACTTTCCAATTGACTTTTAGTATTAAATTTGCATGGTACCCTTGGTGGTATTTTTCAAAAGCTATACCTAGGTAGGCTCAAACTAATTTCTAAACCGTTGAAAACAGTCTTTTAGCTCATAGCATTTAAAAAAGTTTTTCACAGTTAGACAGTACTAGTTCATGTGTATCATATAGATAACATTGTGCTCACTTCCGTGGAGTTATTTAGGAGTCTGCATTGATTGGCTAAACTGTCTGTCAAAAGCACTAAGATAAGGGGGCAGTCTGCAGAGACTTAGATACAAGGTAATCACAGAGGTAAAAGATATATTAATATAACTGTTGGTTATGCAAAATTGGGGAATAACGGGATTATCTATCTTTTTAAACAATAAGAAATCTGGTGTAGACTGTCCCTTTAATGTGAAGACTGCAGTTCTGTATCAGCCAGCCTTTAGGAGGCCCTTTGTTGAGCCTAACATCACCATTGATGGTCAGAGACTAAATGCAGTAAACCGATTCACATGGTAGCTCTTTGTCTCAAAACACCACCATAGATGATGAGGTAAATATCAGGATCGCTAGAGCCAGTGCCACCTTTGGCAAATTACATGCCAATGTCTGGAACAGAAGAGGCATCACCACCCATACAAAGCTAAAAGTATACAGGGCTGTTGTTCTCCCCACACTATTTTATGCTAGCGAAACCTGGACGGTGTATCTGCGCCATGCCAAAAAGCTGAACCATTTCCATACAACAAGCCTCAGAAAAATCCTCAACATACAGTGGCAGGACAAGATTCCGGACACAGGTACTTGGAAAAGCAAACCTACCTAGCATTTGTACCATCTTGATGCAGTCAGTTACGCTGGACAGGGCATGTAGTCCGTATGTCAGACCATCGACTACCAAAGAGAATCTTTTATGGCGAGCTGCAGCAAGGCCAACGATCCCAGGGGGGTCAAAAGAAGCACTTTAAAGACACTCTCAAAGCCGCTCTCAAAGCATTTGACATCAATGTTGATACCTGGGAACAGAGTGCAAGGAATCGGACCATATGGCGCTACTTTGTGTCTAAAGGTGCCGAATCATACAAGGTCAAAAGGATGGCTACAGCAGAACAAAAAAGGCAAGCCAGGAAAGCTTGTGCCAGTATACCGGTTGAAGATGTCCTCCTCCCTTGCTGTCCTATCTATCTTCGGACCTCCCTTGCAAGGATCGGCCTCATGAGTCATATGTGCACACATTGAGAGAACCTGACATAGCATTTCATGGATGACAAAGTAGTCCTCGTCGAATATGTATGTATGTGTGTGTGTATATATATATATATATATATATATATATATAATATGTATTTTCTTCTACAAGATACGACGAGTCCACGGATTCATCCTTTACTTGTGGGATATTATCCTCCTGCTAACAGGAAGTGGCAAAGAGCACCACAGCAGATCTGTCTATATAGCTCCTCCCTTGACTCCACCCCCCAGCCATTCTCTTTGCCTATACTAAGTAATAGGAAGGGTAAAGTGAAAGAGGTGATAAAATGTTAGTTTTTATTTTCTTCAAGCAAGACTTTTTTATTTTAAATGGTACCAGTGAGTGCTATTTTTTCCCAGGCAGCAGATGGATGAAGATTTCTGCCTGGAGACTGATGATCTTAGCAGTTGTTACTAAGATCCAGAGTAGTTCCCACAGAATGGCTGAGGAGTACTTAAGAAACTTCAGTGTGAGGAACGTTTTTCATGCTACAAGCATTGAGGTATGTTCAGTCATTTTTTTCTGGAGAGACTGTGTTAATTCAGAATTGGCTGACAGTATCCCCATGAGGGAAGGGGTAAGCAGTAATCCTAATGTGAAAGAGAAGGGTATTACTGGACCTGTATGTTCGGCTGTAAAAAATGGTTGACACTGATAACATAATGTTTGTGGGCAAACGATTCTATGTTGGGAGATAAATTAACGGTTTTTGTGACAAACGTTTTCATTTATATTGGCAATGGAGGGTACACATGACTTCAGTTAGACTTGGGTATATGAACCCACATGGCTAGGTTTTTAGACAGCTTTGTAGCGGTTCTTGTTCAAGGCTGTGAGACATCGAGGTAGATGGGCGGGGCCTATTTTCGCGCCTCAGTTGCGCAGTTGTATTCCCCATGCAAGCAGCAAGCTCCAGCTCCGGTGGGCCTTTCAGGAAAGTTTGGGCCTAATCGAAGGGTTAAACCAATTTTGCAGATCCCTGAGGGCAGGTAGGCGCCACAGGAAGGGTTAAGTAAGCTGGCAAGTTTGGATACATATATAATAAAATTGAGATCATTTTATAATTTTAAAGCAGTTTTGGAAAAATTGTATGCTTTTTTTTCTCTTAAAGGCGCAGTACCGTTTTTTTAGATTATTTTTTCACTAAATAAAGTGTTTTCAAGCCTGTTGTGGTCATTACTAGCCTGTTTAACATGTCTGACATTGAGGAAAGCCAATGTTCCATGTGTTTAGAAGCCATTGTGGAACCCCCACTTCAAATGTGTCCCTCATGTACTGAAAGGGCCTTACATTGCAAAGAACATATTTTAGCTGATAAAAGTATGTCTCAGGATGATTCTCAGTCAGAAGAGAATCAGGTTATGCCATCTGCTTCTCCCCAAGTGTCACAACCTTTAACGCCCGCCCAAGCGACGCCAAGTAATTTTAGTGCGTCTAATTCTTTCACCCTGCAAGATATGGCTGCAGTTATGTCTACTACACTTACAGAGGTATTATCTAAACTGCCTGGGTTACAGGGTAAGCGCGGCAGGTCAGGTATTAGAGTAAATTCCGAGCCCTCTGATGCTTTATTGGCCATCTCCGATGTTCCCTCACAGTGTTCTGATTTGGGGGTGGGGGAATTGCTGTCTGAGGGAGAGCTGTCTGATTCAGGAAAGATGTTCCCTCAAACAGACTCAGATGTGACGGCCTTTAAGTTTAAGCTTGAACACCTCCGCTTGTTACTCAGGGAGGTCTTAGCGACTCTGGATGATTGTGACCCTATTGTCATCCCACCAGAGAAACTGTGTAAAATGGATAAATATCTAGAGGTCCCTACCTACACTAATGTTTTTCCAGTCCCTAGAAGAATTTCGGACATTGTTACTAAGGAATGGGATAGACCAGGCATTCCGTTCTCTCCCCCTCCTACTTTTAAGAAAATGTTTCCCATACCTGACACCATTCGGGATTCATGGCAGACGGTCCCTAAGGTGGAGGGAGCTATTTCTACCCTGGCTAAGCGAACGACTATACCTATTGAGGACAGTTGTGCTTTCAAAGATCCTATGGATAAAAAATTAGAGGGACTTCTAAAGAAATTGTTTATTCATCAGGGTTTTCTTCTGCAACCTATAGCGTGCATTGTTCCAGTAACTACTGCAGCAGCTTTTTGGTTTGAGGCTCTAGAGGAGTCTCTTAAGGTTGAGACCCCATTAGATGATATTTTGGATAGAATTAAGGCTCTCAAGCTAGCTAATTCTTTTATTACAGATGCCGCTTTCCAAATGGCTAAATTAGCGGCAAAGAATGCAGGCTTTGCCATTTTAGCACGTAGAGCGTTATGGCTTAAGTCGTGGTCTGCTGATGTGTCATCTAAATCCAAGCTTTTAGCTATTCCCTTTAAGGGTAAGACCCTATTCGGGCCTGAACTAAAGGAGATCATTTCTGACATTACTGGAGGTAAAGGTCATGCCCTTCCTCAGGACAAGACGTTTAAAATGAGGACCAAACAGAATAATTTTCGTTCCTTTCGAAACTTTAAAGGCGGTCCCTCTACTTCCTCATCCGCCTCCAAGCAGGAGGGGAACTTTGCTCAATCCGAGTCAGTCTGGAGACCTAACCAGACCTGGAATAAAGGTAAACAGGCCAAGAAGCCTGCTGCTGCTACCAAGACAGCATGAAGGGGCAGCCCCAGATCCGGGACCGGATCTAGTAGGGGGCAGACTTTCTCTCTTCGCTCAGGCTTGGGCAAGAGACGTTCAGGATTTCCTGGGCATTAGAAATTGTGACCCAGGGGTATCGTCTAGAATTCAAGGGTTCTCTCCCAAGAGGGAGATTTCATCTTTCATGTTTGTCTGTAGACCAGACAAAAAGAGAGGCGTTCTTACGCTGTGTAGAAGACCTATATACCATGGGTGTAATCTGCCCAGTTCCAAAATTAGAACAAGGGCAGGGGTTTTACTCCAATCTGTTCGTGGTTACCAAAAAAGAGGGAACCTTCAGACCGATTTTAGATCTCAAAAGTCTAAACAAGATGGAGACGATATGAACAATTTTACCAATGATCCAGGAGGGTCAATATATGACCACTGTGGATTTGAAGGATGCGTATCTTCACATTCCTATCCACAAGGATTATCACCAGTTCCTCAGGTTCGCCTTCCTGGACAAACATTACCAGTTTGTGGCCCTTCCTTTCGGGTTTGCCACAACTCCCAGAATTTTCCCAAAGGTGCTAGGGTCCCTTTTGGCGGTTCTAAGGCCGTGGGGCATAGCAGTGGCGCCCTATCTGGACGATATTTTGATTCAGGCCTCAACTTACCGTCTAGTCAAATCTCACACGGACATCGTGTTGGGTTTTCTAAGAACTCAAGGGTGGAAGGTGAACATAAAAAAGAGTTCACTTGTTCCTCTGACAAGAGTTCCATTCCTAGGAACTCTGATAGACTCGGTAGACATGAACATTTTTCTGACGGAGGTCAGAAAATCAAAAATCTTAACTACTTGCCGAGCACTTCATTCCATTCCTCGGCCATCAGTGGCTCGGTGTATGGAGGTAATTGGATTAATGGTAGCGGCAATGGACATAAATTTCCTTTTTATTTTAACTCTTAATCTTTACAGACCGATTTTAGATCTCTTAATCTCTAGGTCTCCAATCCCAACCCCAAACCCAACGTGCTTAATTTGTGTTTGAGTGAACGCGTTTACTTTCAACTTGTAATATGCACGCAAGTAAGAGCGGTCACAATATTGCCTGTCACGATATTGCCTATCATGACTCGTGCTGACAGTAGCGCACCACTTGTAATCTAGCCCTATATGAGCGCAATGTGTGCACTAATAGTGCTCCTGCAATATCCATTAAACGTGTAAGGCGCGCTTAAAAAGTTTTTACTGCATGAAGCTGCTTTGGTTAAAATATTTATCTATCCACTTGTAATACCATTTTTTATTTGCGCACAGTCATGCAAAAAATAACACACCGTGTGCTATCGATTGCACTCCACGTTATCTAGCCCTAAGTGTTTTAAAATAATTTAAAGGGGTATGAAACCTGATTTTTTTTTCTTTTTCTTTCATGATTCAGATAGAGCGTGTAATTTTAAGCAACTTTCTAATTTTCCTATTATCAATTTTTGGTTCAGCACCAGCTTGAATGTTGCGCTACCCAGGATGCTGAACCACAAATGGGCTGGCTCCTAGGCTTACATTCCTGCTTTTTCAAATAAAATTACCAAGAAAAAGAAGACAAATTGATAATTGGAGTAAATTAGAATCAATAAAAAATGTGAGTTTCATATCCCTCTAAACTGGTAGTTTTGTTAGCAAAGGTTAGTTTTACATCCAAGGGATACCTTAAAACTCCTCAGGGGTATGTTAATCTTAGCTCATTTGCATTTACCATTTAGGGATATATATAAATTAACTTCTTTATTGGCCCAGCTGGTTAGAATGTTGTTCGATCAGGGCTCAGAATCCTGTAGGATCCACTCCAGTGTTTCTAGTCTCCAAAATAAAATTAAATAATTTTCAGAGTTCAATTACAGGACAAGTAGCTAAACTTAATCATGAATGTATATTGCAAAGTTACGAAGCACAATTAAATATTTTATGGGGATATTTTGAATTCTTGCTACAAGAGAAAGTTGCAGTGTATTGATTAGGTGTCTGCAACCCTTTCTGGCAGCCAAAAGGTTAAAATGAGCTTCTTTTTATTTTCTTCTCCAATAGAAGCTCATTTAAAAAGAAAAAAAAAAAGGAATACTTAATGTTCACCCCATGAGGTTGCATTCTATTATATGTAAAGACTTAAGAGCTACTCATTTAGGCTTATTGCTTTAGTAACGGCTCCTTTTAATAAAAACAGTGCATTTTTGGCAGAGGATGGAAAGCCATTTTAGGCTAATGAAGATATCTTCTGCTATTTGCAGGGACATTTCAGTATTTTAACTGGAGTTTTAAACAAACAAACACAAAAAATCCAAGAGTGAACAAAACATTTTGCAGTGAGGCTATATAAGAAAATCAAGACGGAACAAACGTTTGTGACTTAGTTGTAGACATTTCTGTTTGAGCAGAACTATAGTTATTAAATATGGTTGGCAGCTTCTACTTAAGAGACTTATGATTTAGTGGTCATGTCAGTTTCAATAGCCCCATTTCACTGGAGGATGGTCTCATGAGTTCAGATTTGAGAAGCATTGATGGATCAGTGATGGTGATGCAATTATGGAACTTGCCAGCAGCGTACCTGACCTGTAGATAAATTGAAGGCACAGCGAATACGCACACGTTCTCTATACCAAGGCTGCATTTATTTTACAAAGCAGTCGGTCCCCCATCTCATTTGAGAATCCAATTTATTTTCTGTTGGGGAAATTCAAAATGGCAACACTGCAAACAATCTATTACTGTAGTTAATATGGGGGAATGTAAAATGGAAGCCTGTGATTAAGAGGCTGCAGACAGTATCATTTGACTGTTTTGGAAAACATGCCGTTCCTAGTCATTCGTCTTGAGGTGGGTTGCAGAAATGTTGTCAACAACTGTGGTAATTTTTTTTTTCTTCCTATATTTTTGTAGGGTTCCCAGTGGATCCAAGAAAAGTACTTATCGTAGCAGGTCATCACAATTGGATAGTCGCAGCATATGCTCATTTTGTAGTATGCTACAGGTATGAATAATTCATTAGACTTTGTATTTATTTGTTGGGCCATCATTGTTTTCCTCAAATGCTTTTTTTTATTATCTGGGAGTTCAACCTATTGCTCTTGTGAAATTACCCTGTATGACTGTTACTGTGAAAATACACAAATTTGCTGATGTTATTTTAGGAAAACTTAAGATTAATCTCAATACAATAGAGGAGCACATTTTTTTTTTTTTATGGAGAACTCATCACTTATGGTTGGATTTACCAGGGACCACAATACATTATACTATCACTTATGTTAAATATAATTCCTAAAAGTAAAAACAGATTCTAATCACATTTTTAGTTAAAAATACATAGCACGTTAGTTCATATTAAAGGACCACTAAACACAATAAATGCAACATAACTTGGTTTGAATTTCAAATGAGTGGAAGATTTTTCTCTGGCTAAAATGCAAGTCTGTCAAAAGAACTGAAATAAAGGGGGCATTCTGCAGAGGCTTAGATATAAGGTAACCACAGAGGTAAAAAGTATATTAATATAACAGTGTTGGTTATGCAAAACTGGGGAATGGGTAATAAAGGGATAATCTATCTTTTTTAACAATAAAAATTCTGGAGTAGACTGTCCCTTTAACTTGATATATTACTATAATTTTTAAAAAATGTGTGCAAATATATACTTTATAACATAATGAGAAGTATGATGTGGCTTTTTTCACAAATAACAAATTACTATGTTTTCTGCTCCGTGGTGCTAAGGGTAACAGGCTGGCTGTAGCTCTCGGGCCTGTATTAAAAGAAATGATGAAGCAAAGAATGATAAAACTATGAAAAACTGCAGGCTTTTCAAGGGAGCATCAAACCACAGTAACCCATGATGGTGAATTCAGCCGTTGCTGTTGATGGCTGCCTCATTTTTTATTACAGTTTTCTCTTAACTAATAACATCAATATGTGACTTCGTATAAATGCCATATCATTTTGATTTTTTTTCTTCATATCCAGACACTTATTTGCCATCATAAATAAACATTCTGATTATTTAATGTAATTTAAACACACGTTTCATAATTTAAAAGTATGGTTTGACCAATATTCTTACTTTTTTTGTTAACAACTATTACATTTATTAATATGCAAATTGACATGCTGATTTAACATTGAAAAAAGTTTTGTGAACTAAAGAGATTCCTCACGGAACAGGCCAAAATGGGTTCAGGAGGTCATCATTTTTAATGTAGAAAAATCTAACATTGCGAGAGACAATAAATCAATTCCTCTCAGTATTGATACATAGTGGGCTCTATGGTGAAATCATTAACAAAACCTATATAATAATAAAATGTGATTAAAATTGAAGTTCTTTAACCCCTTCCTGCCGTTAGGACGTTCTATGCTGTCCTAACTGTGCTGGACTTTAGCACCATTAGGACGGCGTGGAATTTCCTAGCTGTTTGGCTGTACTGAAGCCATAGGCCTCTCCTAAATGGTATCACAGGCTGGAGGGGGTGCCTAGCGTTCCGATGTAGACAAATAAGTACTGTCAGGGGGGCGGAGCCAGCAGCAGAAGCAGCAAGACGTGCCATTTCAGAGCTCCTGCCATCTGCTTAATAAATCTCATATTTTAGGCCCTTTGAACACCCTTATACTGTGGGACCTGGTTCTCAATGAGGCTAGGAATATAAAATAAAGGATGTGTGACAATAATACATATTAGACGACAAAATCAACAGCACAAAGGCCTTCCAGTTTGTCTGCCGCATGTAGCAGGCCGCCATAATACAGGACTTTTTCACATCATCTCCTTCCCTAGAGACACCTCTCTAAAACTTTGCCTCCTTGAGAGGATACTCAGCATCTCCCCTGGGATACCAGGCACGAAGAGACCGCAAGCAATTTTCTTAACACCCTATGTTACAGCATGGAGGAGGTTTCTCATTCTGCAATACTAGCTCTATTTGCAGAATCTGAGCGGCAAATACACCGCAGATTTGATCGCCTTATGGAACTGATTGAGACCCCTCTGACGCAACCCTGCAGGCTTGCCATGGCGAAGGGGACAGTCCCAAGCAATTTGACATGTGGCCTACAGCCACGGGATGTAAATACATGTACCGGAGCTTTTGGTTTGGGAGAGAGGCAGCGGTATGCTGGCCCTGGGGACACCGGGCTGAGAGGCGCTGAAAATCTGGAAACTCCAGTAGAAGTGGGCCCTCCTATGCTAGACACAGATATGAAGGCAGCGGTGGTCGATACTGCGCTAGAGCAGGCAGAGGCTCATGACGGTTGCCGCAATAGACGTACCCAGATGGTTGCCGTTTACCTGGCCATATGGGGGAGACTGGACGGCTCCCCTGTGGAGGGTGTTGCGGAGGATCGCTGGATGTCGGTGGCCTGCTATCCTTTTGCTACTCTGGCTCTCTGCAGCGGCTGCGGCCTGGGGCTGTGGCGCACGACGGAGTGCTCGTCGGATCTGGTTCCCGCAGTGCCAGGAGGCCTTCCGGATCTTGATGTGGTCGCAAGAGTCGGGGTTGGGTAAAGTTGCAGACATTGAGACAGCCTGTGGCCTGCTAGGCCTGACCTCACCCCACCCCAGAATTACTCTAACTCCGAAGACTGTTACCTCATGAGACATAGGGAATGGGGACTTACTGAAGCGGATCAGCCCAAGCCCCAGTTCATTGTTTGTAACTTAGATACTGACATTTATTAGAAAGTTGGACTGTATTGAGAGGTAAAGGTGTGATGTTTGTTAGACAGGGAGTAGTCCTTCCCCTTCAGTCCATATAAGCTACACTGTAGGTCTGACATAGGCCTGTTCCCCTTCCCTGTTAAGCAATAGTCTATGCATGATCCGGCACTGGGTAATTGGGAATAGCCCTGTGAGTTTAGAGGGTAGTTGGCAAAGTCAGGCTGTGCTCAGATATGTGTGTACAGGGATCTGTCTTGTCGCTGTATAACTACTGAAGCCTTGTGGGATGTTTGTCTTTATGTGCCAGAGGTGGGAAGAAGATAGCATAAAATGTATATTTTGCTCCTTACTTATTTGCTCATAGGCGCTACTACCTAGCTTGGGGTGAGTTTTTTGAGACTAGGATATCTATAAAATAAGTAAATGCCGATGTGGTATGTCCTGTAACTTGCCTCACAATATTGTACAGTATAAAAATACACAAACCTTAATGTTATCACTCCACACTGTATATTATAGAGTTATGATACCCTACCTATAGCTGTGTAACTGGTACTTCCTGTGGTAGGACCAAGATTTGAGCTGTGTGCAGTAGGTGGTAAGATTCTAGAGCTAAGTGGAGTAGCGAGGGGAGATTCAGATAATTGTTAGGGGCCCATCTACCTCAGTGTGCACTGTTATCTCACACTGCATAGTATAATGTTATTCTAGCCTACCTACAGCTTTATAACTAATATTGTTGTGTTGGATACACATTAAATAATTCTTGCATGTCTCTTTATACAAGTACATATACTCTTGAGGAAATAGAAACCCTGCACGTACAACATATAGCACCCAGAATGCTGGTCTTAGATATAAATAAAGGTTTGAAGGAAGACTATATTCTTTCCAGCTCTTCCCACCCCCTATTTACCCTGCACATAGGCTTAGTTTTTCAAATGACCCTAGTTGTACAATTAGTTGCTATTTTTCCTGCAAAACTTCTTACATGATAGATGTGTATAACACTATGTATAACACCCCCAACTTGTTCTCTCTACTCCGCCCCCCCTTCCCCCCCCCCCTTTATGCGGTAAGGGACGAGTAATTTCTCCTCCGCATGCATTCTCTGACAGAGTTCCGTAGTCTCTGTCCTACCCGTAGGGCCTTTGCTTTAGATTTTACCTGCATTTCTGTAAGAAAGGCTCTGCGGATCTTATTATTGTAGTTATATTTCATTAATATTTTGAGTTCTAGAATCTGCGAATTGTTCATCCTTGTAACCTTTGTTTACATTTCAGCTCATGTATTTATTTAATATATCATTAGTTAGAATTTTCATACTAAGTTATCATAAGCAGTTTGGTGAAACAATATGGGGTCAACATGAACATGCTTGCTCTGCTACCATAGTGTTAGTATATTTCTTGTATTTTACCTATGTTACAGTATTCATGTTGACCTGAGATAATTAAGCAAAACATTGCAGTTGTTCTCTTTTACTAATTAGATTATTTTTATAATCCCAATTCAGATCTATTCTTATAGAGTTTATTGAACCCGAGGATGACTACTGAGCCCAAGAGGGACTTTATTTATTTCAGTTAAACTATATAACTATAGCAACCTATATCATAGCTTTATCGTATTACCTGTCCTGTGGTTTTAGAGGTCCATAAGAGGCCGGTACTATCTACATAATATCCCTATTTTATTTACTATCATCATGTTTCCCCTCTGTTTATGTAATATCAAGGGTTCGAGAGTGACCCTATCATTATTTTAGTTCTACTAGTTTATTGCCCTCCTTCGCAACTTGAGTCTTCTGGACCCATTTGAGGTCCGAGCAACTATAGGAGGTGTGAATGAGAGAAACAGGTCCACAAGTGGCCTGCTTCACTTAAAACCCCCAGTTTATTAGTGTGACAAGTGAGGTCCAAGAGTGGCCTCTGCTTCTTTTGGGGGAAAAATAGGGGGTAGTTTAGAGATTTGCTCCTCAAGTATTGCTTACTTGCCTCTTTTTGTCCAATTATTAGATTAATATGTTTGGCAACAAATGTTATTCACCTTTCTGATATTTTTGTTTTGTATGATAAATGAGCAAATTCATGTCTTGTCAATGTTTACCCTCAATAAAAAATATTATTAAAAAAAAAATAAAAAAAAATAAGTACTGTCAGGAAGTGTTAACTCGCAGGTACTGTGAGTAAATAACCAACGTGTTATTGGTTAATTAAATTATCACCACAAAATATGAAAGTCCAACACGTTTCTTGAGTCAGCTCTTCGAACAGTCCAGGTCAGACTCTTCTTGCTCTAAAACTAATAAATTAGAGGGCGCCTCATAGCGTAACTTGACTAAAAAAAATTAGAATTATAGCAACAACAAAAAAAAACCCCAGTTGGAACACTCGCATTTCGTTGTGCACTTTTTTAGAGCTGAACAGACAGGCTGCAATCAAAGCCTCCTAGTAGCTGAAACCAATGGCTGATCACCTCACTCCCCTTTTGATTTACAAACCATATTGGATAGCTCCTCTCTTCCCTCCTGGTACTGGGATCACTGCTTGTAGGGTTTTCAGCTCCCACCTCCAGCTGATAGTGCTGCAAGCTCACACTGTGTATGCAAATAAACTCAGTGATAGAGCAGAGCTAATATGCCAATAATTTGTGTAGCAACAACTTGAAATAAAATCACAAATTCTTTATTGAAATGGTTAAAAGAACATAAACATTAAAACCAATTATGCAAGCCATCTTCGCTGGTCCAAAATGACGAATTCGACTTCCTCTAATCACAGCGTTGCATCAGGCCAAGATTCCCCCGGGGGGAAAGCCGTGATTGGAAGAAGGCAGATTCGTCATTTCTGACGTCTGCAGAGGCTTCCGATGGCCGTGGGAATCGCTGGAGCGGCTGCCAGAATGAAAAGGTACGTTTTTGAAGAAAAAGAGTGAAATGTCAATTTAGATGAATTAAAGTGCCCTTGTTTTTAATAGGATTATTAAAAACTGGGCACGAATTCATCAAAATTGACCTTCGCTTTAAAGGACCAGTAAATACAGTAAATTTGCATAGTCAACAAATGAATGATAAAAAGACAATGCAATAGCACTTAGTTCCCAATTAAAAGTTAAATTCCAAAATTAAATTCCTTCAACCATTTTAGGAATTTTCATGATTTTTAATATAATCTGTTACAACAAGTGTTTTGCATTTATCATTTTTATGAAGGTATATATTATATAAATATAGAAGAAGAAAACATAGTGTGTGTTTGTGTCTATAGTATAATTATAGGTAAGTATTGTCGTTTTTGTGCAATGGTTTGTGTATTGCGCAAATGTATATATTTTGTCTAACTGTGATATAGTGAATGTAGCAAGAAGTTTATTGAAATTTGTCAAAAACTTGCTCTACAGCATTTCAAATAGATGACCTGTCTTTCCACGCTCGCTATTTCAAATTGTTTCAGTCACAGTCAAACACACTGAGCGTGACTCAAACAAAATAGAAACCTAGGCACCTGCCAAAAGTTAAATTAATGGTAGTAACAACATGAAGACTAATACCACAGAACTTTTCTTCCATATTTTCTTCAAAAACACTCAGAAAAGTAAATACTTTTAGTATAGAATCCAATGTTTTTACTAAACTTCTTACAAAATTATTTATAGGAACATGAAACCCAACATTTTTCTTTAATGATTCATATAGAGAAAACAATTTTAAAAAAAGTTTCCTATTTGCTTATATTATCTAATTAGCTACATTCTCATGTTATTATTTGTTGAATAGATAGCTAGATAGGTAGGGTGCACTGTTTGCAGCACTACATGACAGATAATAGTGCTGCCATCAAGTGCTTCTGCTAATGTATAATGTTGTTGGAAAAACTGCTGCCATATAGTACTGTAACAATGTGCACGCTTCTGAACTTACCTTTTTGCTTTTTCAACAATGGATAACATCAAAACAAAGACAATTTTATTGCACAAGTAATATAGAAAGTTGTTTAACCCCTTAACGACACACGAGAGCGGTGGAAGCGATCCTAATGGCTTCCAGCCGCTTTCATGTTATTGTAGTCATGCCTTGATATTGAGGCATCCTGCAATAACATTTTGTAGCCATCTGATGCAGAGAGCGCCACTCTGTGGCCCTCCCTGCATCGGACATCAATGGCCACAATCGTTGGTGGGTGGGCGGCCATCGGTGGGAGGAATATTAAGAGGGGAGCGGGTGGGAATGCTACACTATGGCACAATTCATTTATTACATACAGTGGGAGAAAGGACTGGGGAGGGCGGGAATTTTTAGCTAAGGGTTCTGGGAGGAGGTGGGGGTTGGATATTGAGGGGAGGCAGCTACACTACAGAAATGTTTTAATTATTTTATAAAACATACCATATTTTATGGCAAACTGGGTACTGGCAGACAGCTGCCAGTACCCAAGATGGCGCACAATAAGGTAGAGGGGGAGGGTTAGAGAGCTGTTTGGGGGGGGGGATCAGGGAGGTTGGGGTCTAAGGGGGGATCCTACACAGCAGAATATGTTTTAAAAAACAAAACAAAAAAACACTTATGTTAGTACTGGCAGACTTTCTGATGGCGGGTACAATTGTGGGGTGGGGGAGGGAAGAGAGCCGTTTCGGAGGGATCAAGGGGTGGGATGTGTCAGGTGGGAGGCTGATCTTTACACTAAAGCAAAAATTAACCCTTCAAGCTACCTAATTAACCCCTTCACTGCTTGGCATAACAAGTGTGGTGCGCAGCAGCATTTAGCGGCCTTCTAATTACCAAAAAGCAACGCCAAAGCCATATATGTCTGCTATTTCTGAACAAAGGGGATCTCAGAGAAGCATTTACAACCATTTGTGCCATAATTGCTCAAGCTGTTTGTAAATAATTTCAGTGAGAAACCTAAAGTTTGTGAAACATATTTTTTTTTTTTGATCGCATTTGGCGGTGAAATGGTGGCATGAAATATACCAAAATGGGCCTAGATCAATACTTTGGGTTGTCTACTAAAAAAAATATATACATGTGAAGGGTTATTCATGGATTCCTGACAGATATCAGTGTTCCAATGTAACTATCGCTAATTTTGAAAAAAAGTGGTTTGGAAATAGCAAAGTGCTACTTGTATTTATTGCCCTATAACTTGCAAAAAAAGCAATGAACATGTAAATATTGGTTATTTCTAAACTCAAGACAAAATTTAGAAACTATTTAGCATGGGTGTTTTTTGGTGGTTGTATATGTGTAACAGATTTTGGGGGTCAAAGTTAGAAAAAGTGTGGGTTTTTTCTTCTTCCATTTTTCCCTCCATATTTTATATATATTTTTTTTTTATAGTAAATTTTAAGATATTATGAAAATTATGGTATCTTTAGAAAGTCCATTTAATGGCGACTCAGTGGGTACAGTAAATAAGTAAGAGGAAAATTACAGCTAAATACAAACACAGCAGAAATGTAAAAATAGCCCTGGTCCCAAACGGTCAGAAAATGGAAAAGTGCTGTGGTCCTTAAGGGGTTAAAATTGTATATTCTTTCTGAATCATGAAAGAAAATGTTTGGATTTTATGTCCCTTTAAAAGTGTGAATATGACCCATTGCTGATACAGAAGTCCACTGCATGCATATACACTTATTTGGAGTCCGTACTATTACACAACGTTAATGGGACATGAAACCTAAATTTCTTTCTTTCATAATTTACTTCTGTTATGAAATTACATTCTCCTTGTATCCTTCGTTAAAGGAGCAATATACTACTAGGAGCTAGCTGAGCACAAGGTGAACAATGACAAAAGGCATATATGTGCAGACACCAATCGGTAGCTAGCTTCCTTTAATGCATTGCTGCGCCTGAGCCTACCTGGGTATGCTTTTCAACAAAATATACCAAAAAAAAATTGATAATATAAGTAAGTTGAAAAGTTGATCAAAATTGCATGCTCTTGAAAGCTACAACAATTAAATAACACTATCGATCAATCGATCGCATGATTTCAATGATGGGATCGGGTCAGGGAGAGTGCCTATGACACTAGGCACGCCCTACAGCCCATGATCCCATTTAGCAAGTGGCTATGGCTTCAGGACAACCAATAGGACGTTCCATGCCGTCCTAACGGCTCTAAAGCCCAGCGCAGTTAGGACCAATTGAAACATCCTTAAGGTGGGAAGGGGTTAAAAACTATAAGCATAGAAAACAGTGTAACATGAGACCCAAAATATTCACAAGTTGCATCCTAAACCGGAGCTTAAATATGGGGGTTGATCACAATCCTGTAGAAAGGCCTATCAAACGATTTATCTACAAAATCCCCATACACTTGAATGTGAATCTTGTAGGTAATATTTTCAAAAAGATTGCGATAAACCCCATAATCTTTTACATGTTCTTTTTACACAGACTTTTAAATCAAATCATCATCATTTAATTACTAGAAACATATTTGGCTCCCTTTCTAGAACCCTCAGTCTTGCTACTTTTGATGTTTTTGCTTTATTAAGCCATACGTCTTATACCACTGAATCACTCTTTCTCTTAACCATTGTGTTACACTCATTTGCAAACCCCTTTAAAAAGTCACAACCGTTTATTTGATAGGCAAGAAAGCTTTTAAAGGAGCTTTCAGGGTAATCCTTGGAAGCTGGTCCCTCAATCTGTCATGTGACTCCCCCTGACTGGACTTCTCTCTATTTCTTCAATGGTTTTTATGGACCACTAAAGTCAAAATTAAGCTTTCATGATTCAGACAGAGAATGCAATTTTAAACAACTTTCAAATTTACTTCCATTATCAAATTGTGTTTGTCTTTTTTTATATTCACACTGGCTGAAAACGCTAGCTAACCGGGAGTGCGGCCTGGACATTGCTTAATGTTGTTTACTTCATATTTTTCATAAAACATGTTGTCTTGAAGACTTGATGTAGAGCCGAAACGTCGACACATGACAATTTTTAACCAAGTATATAAATAAAGAATTTCTATTTTAAATTCTGTGTATGTGTATGTGTGTATTTATGTATGTATGTGTGTATGTATGTATGTATGTGTAACACTGTGTTTTCATACAGGACCCTGTGAGTGACTTCCTCTTTACTGGTGGATGTTTATGCTTTTGAAGTGCACCGAGGGCAAGCCTAATCAAGCTTATGCGTTTGCTTTTTGAAGCTGGAGTGCTGCTACACTTTGCTTATATATATAATGTGTGTGAGTGTGTGTGTGTGTACACAAACACACTCACTCACTGGCAACTTTATTAGGTACATCTGTTCAATTGCTTGGTAACACAAATTGCTAATCAGTCAATCACATAGAAGCAACTTAATGCATTTAGGTATCTAGACATGGTGAAGATGACTTGCTGACGTTCAAACTGAGCATCAGAATGGGGAAGAAAGGGTATTTAAGTGACTTTGAACGTGGCATGGTTGTTGATGCCAGACGGGTTGGTCTGAGTATTTAAAAAACTGCTGATCTACTGGGATTTTCACGCATAACCATCTCTAGGGTTTACAGAGAATGGTCCGAAAAGGAGAGAAGATCCAGTGAGCGGCAGTTGTGTGGACGAAAATGCCTTGTTGATGTCAGAGGAGAAAGGACAAACTGGTTCGAAATGATAGAAAGGCAACAGCAACTCAAATAACGACTCATTACAACCAAGGTATGCAGAATACCATCTCTGAATGCACAACACGCTGAACCTTGATGTAGATGGGCTACAGCAGCAGAAGATCACACCGGATACCACTCCTCTCAGCTAAGAACAGGAAACTAAGGCTACAATTCACACCGGCTCACCAAAATTGGACCAAAGAAGATTGGAAAAACGTTGACTGGTCTGATGAGTCTAGATTTCATCTGCGACATTCAGATGGTAGGGTCAGAATTTTGCGTAAACATGAAATCATGGATCGATCCATCCTGCCTTGTATCAACGGATCAGGCTGGTTTTGGTGGTGTAATGGTGTGGGGGATATTTTCTTGGCACACTTTGGGCCCCTTAGTACCAATTGAGCATCTTTTAAATACCACTGCCTACCTGAGTATTGTTACTGACCATGTCAATCCCTTTATGACTGCAGTGTATCCATCTTCTGATGGCTATATGTGTGTGTTTATTTATGTATGTATATATGTATGTGTATATATATATATATATATATATATATATATATGTATGTATGTATGTATATATATATATATATATATATATATATATAAAATATATATATAATATATATATATGTGTGTGTGTGTGTGTATGTATATATATATGTGTGTATATATATATATATATATATATATATATATATATATATACTTTATTTACTTTTTTTTATGCACCCTGGTCTGGAATAATTGTTGGCTTGTGGGAGTGCGCTATCTTGGTATATATATATATATATATATATATACACATATATATATATATACATTCATACATACACATATATGTATTTATGTATATGTGTATATATATATATATATATATATATATATATATATATGTAAGTATGTGTGTGTGTGTGTGTATATATATATATATATATATATATATGTGTGTGTGTGTGTATATATATATATATATATATATATATATATATATTCCTCACACATGTATATCCTTTGTATCTGTGTGTGTGTGTGTGTGTGTGTATATATATATATATATAATCAAACACATATGCATAGATACACACACACACATATATATATATAGAGATAGATAGATATACACACTATATAATATATATATATGTATGTGTATGTCTATCTATGTGTGTATATGTATGTATATATGTGTGTGTATATATATATATATATATATATATATATACACTGCACAATAAACAGTGAACCTCAGGGTTTTTTCAAAGGAATAACTTCATTCACGTGCCCACTTCCGCTTTTTGGATAATAATAGTGCACACATCCAGTATTACAGGATTATACCCCACTTCCGGATGTACGATATCCACATTACGTTAAAGTAGGGTTTTAACAATCTAATGTCTATGATTATGTGGTTGATCTAGTGTGCACAATTTAGATTTAAGCCAATGTTCACATATGTTTTTGATAGTTGTGATATTCTGTATATTTGTTCCACGCCGGACCGGAAGTGTGTGGCTAAGGCATTTCCGTTTTGGCGATTTTTCACACACTGTTTGGCGCTTTTACACAGGGGAAGGTAATTACTTGATTGCTTTTCTGTCTTATTTAAGTTGATGCTGTGCATCATTTCTGTGTTCTGAAAAAGGGGAGAAATGTCCCCGAAACGTTAAAGGGACAGTCTACACCAGAATTTGTATTGTTTTAAAAGATAGATAATCCCTTTATTACCCATTTCCCAGTTTTGCATAACTAACACATTTATAATAATATACTTTTAACCTCTGTGATTATCTTGTATCTAAGCCTCTGCAAACTGCCCCTTTTTTCAGTTCTTTTGACAGACTTGCAGTCTAGCCAATCAGTACCTGCTCCCAGATAACTTCTCGTGCACGAGCACAGTGTTATCTATATGAAATACGTGAACTAACACCCTCTACTGGTGAAAAACTGTTAAAATGCAATTTGAAAGAGGTGGGCTTCAAGTTCTAAGAAATTAGCATATGAACCTCCTAGGTTGAGCTTTCAACTAAGAATACCAAGAGAACAAAGCAAAATTGGTGATAAAAGTAAATTGGAAAATTGTTTGTTGTTATAAATTGGAAAATTGTTTAAAATGACATGCTCTATCTGAATCATGAAAGTTTATTTTGGCCTAGACTGTCCCTTTAAATAAATTTGTTATTCCTTTGAAAAAACCCTGAGGTTAACTGTTTATTGTGCTATATTTGTAACAGTAACCCAGGTTGGTGTCCCTGGAGGGCGGATTCTCATATGGTGGATTATATCTCTGATGAAGCGCATGTGCTCATGCGCGAAACGCGTAAGATAGGAGCTTACCCGAAGTCTAGTATGGAAGTCTGCTCCTAATAAAACCCTTTGCATATACTCAAAGACTCAGCGCTTCTTTTTCCTCATTTATATATATATATATATATATATATATATATATATATATATATTCAAAGTTGCAGGGAAGGCACTCTCCGTTTCAAATAACTTTTATTAGGGTAAACGTTTTCGGTTTATATATATATATAATCCACCATATGAGAATCCGCCCTCCAGGGACACCAATCTGGGTTACTGTTACAAATATAGATACTGCACAATAAACAGTTAACCTCAGGGTTTTTTCAAAGGAATAACAAATTTATTTAACGTTTCAGGGACATTTGCCTTCCCTGCAACTTTGAATATTATTTTGATTAGAAGTGCACCCCGGAGGCTGTGTGTATGGAGTGCTGGTTCCCCTTCTTTACTATATTATATATTTATATATATATATATATATATATATATATATATATACACATACATACTAGTCCTAAAGCCCGTGTACACAGGCCAATTTTTTAAGTACCGCGGTTCCAACCCTTGCTCCCTCTCTCTCCCCTTTCTCTTTTGTGCTCTCTCCCACCTCTCTTTTGCGCTCTCTCTCCCCCCTATTTTGCTCTCTCTTTCTCCCCCTATCAGGGTTTTTTCCCTGTTTTGTTTGCCATGTACTGCTGGCAGCCATTTTACTCACCTCTCTTGCTGACTCTGGTGCATACTGTGTGATGCTGCTCATTTCCTACACTTCCTTTTATGGCCAGACTGGTGTACATCATCTGTGTGAGACAGGATGCAGTCTCAGAATTGTGATGTCATCGCTTATTATTTAAAGGGCCTCTGTTCAGTATGCTTTGCCCTTGCGTTGTCTCAGACCTGTTTGTGAGAGCTCCTGTGTATTACCTGGCTGTCTGACGTCCCTCCTGGTTCCTGATCTCTGGCTTGTTCCTGACTCTGCTGTTCTCCTTGTTCCTGATTCCGGCTCGTCTGACTACTCGCTTTGGCTCCTGACTTGGCTCATCTGACTACCAGCTCTGGTTTTGATTCCTGGCTTGTTATTTGACTTGTGGACTTTTTATTATTTTTTGTTCTCTCTCAGAGTCTGATTCCTGGCACCCTGACACCCCCCTCGTTTGCTCTCTCCCCCCTCGTTTGCTTCTCCCCCCTCCCCCCTCTTTTGCTCTCTCTCCTCCTCTTTTGCTCTCACCCTCTTTTGCTCTCTTTCTTGCCCTCTATTGCTCTCTCTGTTCCCTCTTTTACACTCTCTCTCCCCTCTTTTGCACTCTCTCTCCCCTCTTTTGCACTCTCTCTCCCCTCTTTTGCACTCTCTCTCCCCTCTTTTGCTCTCTCTCCCCCCTCTTTTACTCTCTCCCCCCTCTTTTACTCTCTCCCCCCTCTTTTACTCTCCCCCCCTCTTTTGCTCTCTCTCCCCACTCTTTTGCTCTCTCTCCCCCCTCTTTTGCTCTCTCTCCCCCCTCTTTTTTGCTCTCTCTCCCCCCTCTTTTTTGCTCTCTCTCCCCCCTCTTTTTTGCTCTCTCTCCCCCCTCTTTTTTGCTCTCTCTCCCCCCTCTTTTGCTCTCTCTCCCCCCTCTTTTGCTCTCTCTCCCCTCTCTTTTTTGCTCTCTCCCCCCTCTTTTTTGCTCTCTCTCCCCCCTCTTTTTTGCTCTCTCTCTCTCCCCTCTTTTGGTCTCTCTCCCCCCTCTTTTGCTCTCTCTCCCCCCCTCTTTTGCTTTCTCTCCCCTTCTTTTGCTCTCTCTCTCCCCCCTCTTTTGCTTTCTCTCTCTCTCCCCTCTTTTGCTCTTCCTCTCCCCCCCTCTCTTGCGCTCTCTCTCCCCCCCTCTCTTTTGCTCTCCCCCCCTCTTTTGCTCTCCCCCCCCCTCTTTTGCTCTCTCTCTCTCTTTTCCCCTCTCGCTCTCTTTTGCTCTCTCCCGCCGGCACGCCCCATCACTGCACGCCCGGCTACGCCCCCACCAGGCAGCTTCCGCAGTGCGCACTCCTCTGCTGATCAAGGCCAGGTATGTTTGTCCTCTGCAGTCTCTACTGCGCATGACTGCACCTGACAAACATACCTGGCCTTTTATTATATAGGATATACACACACCCATGTACATATTTATTTATTTATATATATATATATATATATATATATATATATATATATATATGTGTATATATATATATATATATATATATATATACACACACACATTTCTAGCCACAAATAATATTTTTTTATTAGTTAATGTATATATAATTGTAATACTTTATTTTTTATTTTGTTGTTGTTGTTATGTTTAGTGTACCTTTTATTTTTGTTATATAAAAAATGTATCTGATGTTGAACGCAGAGCCATTAAATCGTTAGTATGATCCTACTTTGGTAATTAGGCCCGCAGACAAGGGCGGGGCAATAGTCCTGATGGACTACTTGAATTACAGAGAGGACATACTGCAACAATTAATGGATAGGGTAACCTATAAAAAATTGATGGGGGATCCCACAGGTACTTTCAAAAATAAATTGTATTCTTTGTTAGATTTTGGACTTGAACAGGGCTTCATACCCAAACAGATTCGTAATTTTTGCATTGCTCAACATCCTAGAATACCGGTCCTATATAAGATTCCCAAAGTACATGAAAGCCTTCAGAAACCACCGGGACATCCCATTGTCTCGGCAGTTCAATCCATAACACAACCAGTGGCACAATAAATTGATTTTTTACTACAGCCCATTGTGAGGCAGATTTGTTCATTTCTGTTAGACAGTAACCAGCTGATCAGACTACTGAAGGATGTTCACATTGAAGGGGGAGACTTATTGGTAACACTTGATGTCAACAGTCTCTATAGCATCATTCCTCATGATATGGGACTGTTGGCGGTCAAGAAACATATATTGGGGGACATTCAGTGCAAGGGCCCTCCAGTAGAATTTGTCTTGACCCTGATAGACTTTTGTCTGAAACAAAATTATTTTTGATTTCAAGATGATTTCTATGTACAATCTGCTGGCACGGCAATGGGGGTCAAACATGGCCCCTGCATATGCCAATATCTTTGTGAGAATTCGAAAATGAGTTTGGCTCGGGAGGTGTCGTCTATTGTCTTTTAACAAAGGTATATAGACAACATCTTCCTGATCTGGCGGGAGGGTTTAGACTCCCTGCATACGTGGTTCAATACCCTCAACACTGACACTACAGTACGATTTTAAAATGACATCCGACAGTCAAAGTGTTAGCTTCTTGGATTTGTAGATCTTTAAGGATAGCCATAGAGCAGGGACCACTTTGTACAAAACATTGACAGATCGTAACTCCATTCTCAGAGCAGACAGTTGTCACCCACCTAAACCCAAAAAGTGAAATTTTGGCTTTTGGAGATTTTAACATTGGCTGAATCCAAAAAATAACAGTTGCCGCTCGCTGTTTAAATCTTTGCAGCTAACGCAATTAATCTCCTCCCCAACTCGCATAAACATCAAAAGCCATAATCATACCCTGCTCGACTGGATTCTCTCCACTTCTCCCGACCGAATCCAGGAGGCAGGTGTTCTCCCTAACAATTTCAGTGACCACTGGTTAGTGTACTGCGTGCGCAAAATAAAGGCTACTAAATCCTCTCCCAAGGTTAAAATCACCAGGTCCTTCAAAAAATTTAATATTCAATAATTTCTAAATGACATCAAGAACCTCCCCTGGCACAGATTAAACCTAATCCCAGATCTAGACTCTGCAGTTGAATTCTTTCAGTCTGAACTCCTACAAGTTTGGAATTTGCATGCCCCTCTGCGTAAGGTGAGAGTGAAAGGAGCACACTTGAATTGGATCACAGCTGACCTCATTCAAATGTACCAATTTCGGGATTCATTGTGGTCAAAGTTCAAGCATACTGGCTCTATGAATGATCACTGTGTATATAGATAATGGCGAAATATATGCTCTAAACAAACAAAATTGGCTTAGGCCCAATATTTCTGTGAAAATCTGAACAATAACATATCTAACACTAGAAAGTTTTGGAAACTCATAAATAACTTACAAAATCCACCAATCCACTCCCAACCCTCCACTGTCAATGTGGATAACCAAAACCTGCAACTCCCCTTAGAAGTAGCAAATGCCTTTAACAATTATTTTGTCAGATGCTCCACCACCCTGATTGACAAACTAATAAATGGCACGCATCCTGAAGCTACAAATTTTGATAAGGCCCCACTAAAACAGCAAAGACCCAATATAGAGAAGTTCAATTTTAGACCTGTACCCATCAATGCCGTTAAGAAACACCTTAATAATCTAAAAATGAAAAACCAGTCTGGACCTGATCAAATCCCAGCAATGCTGTTGAAGCTCAGTGCGCCGGCAATTGCTAAGCCTGTCACAACTCTAATTAACTAATCCTTGGTGTCTGGATACATACCTAAACTCTGGAAAACTGCAAGAGTAGTGCCTATTCATAAAAGGGGAGTTAACCTTGGTTTCTAACTATCGCCCTATATCATTGCTCCCAGTATTGTCAAAAATCTTAGAAAAATGCGTCCATACGCAATTATGCGAGTATTACCAACTTTCTAACTATCTGACCCCTGATCAATGAGGTTTTCGACCGAATCACTCCACTACAACTGCCCTCCTAAAAGTTTGCAACGACATCCAAACTGGCATGGAACAAGGAGACCTAACTGAAGCTTTTTTCCTTGATTTTGCTAAGGCTTTTGACACAGTGGACCACGACATACTACTGTTCAAACTAAAAAACTCTGGTATTGCTGATCGTCCGTTAACCTGGTTTAGATCATATGTATCGAATCGATCACAGTATGTCTCCATTTCTAACAGTGACTCCCTCCCTCTCCCAGTCACGTGTGGTGGTCCCCAAGGTTCCATTCTCTGCCCCCTACTATTCACATTATTTGTAAATGATTTGCCTTATATCTTCAAATCCTCAACTGTACACATGTACGCAGACGACACAGTAATCTATGCAAACAAATCTGATCTGCCGCAGCTTGAAGCAGTGCTCCAAGACCAGTTCACAGAGGTAGAAAAGTGGATATCAAAAAACAAACTTCCTAAACACTGACAAAACTGTCACAATGATCTTTGGAACTGGGCCTAAATTACACAAATTACAAAATTCCCATCTACGCATCAAAACAAAATCCAATTGCACGATTACCGCAGTCCACTCTTTCAAATACTTGGGTATGTTCTTAGACTCCAATCTATCTTTTGGCCTCCACATAGAAAAACTTGCATCTAAACTTTATCCAAAATTAGGTGCCCTGTACAGAAACAAATCCTGCCTCAGCCCTACAGTAAAGGAAAAGATTGTACATCAAATGCTGATGCCTATCATGGATTATGGGGACGTAGTATACGCACCTGCACCGCAAACTCACCTTAATAAATTTAATACATTGTATAACTCGTTCTGCCGCTTTGTGCTACAATGTAACTACACGACCCACCATTGTGACATGCTAAAAGAACTAAACTGGCTGACGCTGGAATCCAGATGCACCCTCCATCTTTCCTGCCTTGTGTTTAAGTGCCTTTCTGGAAAGCTCCCACCCTACCTGAGCAGAATGCTCTCCCCGACTATTCCCACCTCCTATAACCTCCGATCCAGTACCAGCACATTATTTAGCTTGCCTCAATACAAAAAGAAAGCAGCTCGATCCTCCTTTTCCTACCAAGCGCCACAGTTATGGAATGACCTCCCGCACACTTTCAAACCTTTCCCACCCAAGCCTAATATCCTTTAAAAGAGATCCCTCTCTAGATATCTCAAAACAGAATGCACCTGTCATGATTGATTATATATTTCTTACCTGTTCTTTGTAAATTTTTTGCATCTATTGTGTACGAGAGAAATCTCAATGTATCCCTCCTTGTAAAATATTTTATAAATAAATAATTTGAAGGTATTGTCAAATCACAGATGGTTTGAACCATCCGTAACAACACACATCATACCCGGGGAGCAAGAGGATATAAACAGAAAAATGTGGGACTAATCCTTGATTTGGTACAGCAACACACTCAGGATAAGCTGATTAATATAGAGAAGAAAAACCAAGATCAAAATAAGATGATTATGGTGACCACCTATACCCCCAGGTACCATCAATACTGCAATGAGGAAAAAAGAAGCGCAGAGTCTCTCAAAAAGGTTTAATCAGGAGCAGGCTTCTACAATGCACTCAAGGTAAGCTCCTATCTGACGTGTTTCACGCATGCATACATGCGCTTCATCAGAGATAGTTGTCTCAGGTGCTGTGGATCTGTATATAGGTGAGGCTGGCTTATCAGTGGGGAATATGTTTTAACCCTTTATTTGTGTAACAAGTGTGTCTGTTAGTGTAAAAATGGGCCTTACCAATGTATGAATGTTTGAAATATTGCCGACTCATAATATACTGATCCAGAGCACACAGAGACTTATAAGAACAGAATTGATTCTTTACAGAGTTTATCTATCACATAATTCATATTGATAAATAGAAATACTAGCTTAATATTCACATTGTACAAATAAATAATGTAATATAATAATAAATAATAATAAAAAATAATAAAAAAATTAATTATTTAAAATGTAAGAGAACACTTTAAATAAGCCAACGAAAATACTAAATACTAAGCATGGTTACAAATTAAAGACTTTAAAAACATTGGTAAAGTGACAAGGGACTAGAGTATCTCTAAATTCTCAAAGCTGGAGATTTTTAAACCAGTGCAGCGGATTAATCACTCCCACTGAATGTGACCATATGCATGTGGTCACAGTAATGTGAGAGAGAATAAGCTGAATTAGAGGGGAAAAGTTGATAAATTAGAAAGAGAAAAAGTTGATAAATTAGAACACTGATCCTGACACTAGTACAACATTGTTTAAAATGTTATAGAAAGTTTTTAGGAGGGGTGAAGAACGGTACTGTTCGTATATCACACTAACCTTTACCTATACTAAGGGACGGATCAGGGGAAAAAGAGATAATGTCCTCTTCTATAATAGTTACAATGTCACATAGAATCTGCTATATCTGTAACTGACATCCTTTAAGACATTGCAGATCATTAATTTGTAACCCATAAATAAAAGAATTTTCTAATAATAAAATAAGATAAATAGAATGGTAGAAGGGGATACTTGTTCTGGAAAATATTAAAGAGAATTAAGTTGATAACTAAGTGGGGAATAAGGAGGTTATATTTGGATAGAGTGGAAAATACTCTCCTAATAACTATTATCCTTATTGAGGGATATATTTCTGTGCCCGTTTTTAGAAGTCGTATATTAGTAATTTTAAAGAAATTGATTAGACTTTCTGGCCATGTTAATTAGTTGACATACCATACGGTGTACGACTGCTAAATGGAATAGGACGAAACGGAATCTCACTTTTTGATAGATTATGTTGGTGTATTTATTGACTAAAAAGTCATCTAGAAAAATCTACAAAAAATCTCTAGAGGACCCCAAACTTTGATTCACAAAAGAATTTACCCCATGGTGGGTTACTAAAGGGGCACCAATCTTCGCGATCTATTGGTACGTACGGATCCAAAGCAGTGCTATCAGAACAAACAGAATGTTAATATCAAGAGAAGCTATAGCTGTGTGGGCTGTATGACGTAATGGACTTATCTCAACTAAGAAATTCCATCATCCTCACACTAATAAAGTGTATACAATCAGATATTCAATCACCTGTACTACCACACACGTGGTCTCTTTGCTTATGTGTCCTTGCTCGAAGTTCTATGTGGGCAAAACTAAGGGCACCCTCAGAGAACGTATGGCCAACCACAGACTGGCACAGTGCTGGCTAAGGGTTCGTCGGATTAACCGGTGGCATGGCACTGTGCAGAACAGAGACACTCGGTGGCATCAATCAGATATACTCTGATATACCATGTATTGAAACCAGACCGAGGTGGAGACCAGGACAAAGCCCTATTGTACAGAGAGGCCCAGTGGATCTATAGATTGGGAACCATTGCTCCAGGTGTACTTAATTCAGTACCAGACTTCAAGGGGTTAATCTGATACAAACCTGGGGTGCGGATATATAGCATGGTATGATGTGTCCCTGATGTTCTGGTGACACCGTGGGGTGCTACCCACACATTCGGGGAATCACAGGGGAACATTGATCCAGTGGAGATGATCCGTGGATTGGGTACCCTTATTACCTGCTAGATAAAGTCACCCAATAATACAGAAAAGAAAACCATATCACCTGAAGTCCAATAAATGGACAACATAAGTATGATTGAAGATGAACAGTCTATAAGAGGAGATTCAGTGCTATCTATTTTTATCTTTTTATTTGTACATGTTCACTTTTATGTTTTCACTTGTAATTTCACATATATGCTTTATATTTTAGGGTCACTAGCTTGGTAGGCATACCATAAAACTGGATTAGCCAATCCAAGGGACAGAGATATATACATGGGTGTAATGAATATTGCTGCACTGAGGTAGCTATGGCTATATTAGTAGAGAGTGCAAAGTTAGAATCCAGACACTGTATACAACATCCAGGTCTAATATGGTATACTATGAGCTGTTTTTGTATATATTCACCCAACAGAGGGAGCTCACACTATTTGGTGTATTTGTGATAGAAAGACACTCTGACCGATTTGTTGGATGCACACAAAAAAACGGAAGTGACATCACTTTAACTTCCTGGTTGACGTTTTTGTGCAATGTTAAGTTATTATGAAGTAGATGCCTTTTAAGGCACAATTGAAATATGTTGTATACCTAGGTCACTTGTTTGGTATATATCATACACTTTTTGGCGATTTATTTGTTAAAATAGGTACCTGGCAAAACCGGAAGTGGGGAACCATTACACTTCCGGTCTGGGTCTGATTGGAACACAGAGATGTGTTCCAAATTTACTGTTTGCCACTTTTTTGATTTAGAATGGGAGGTATGTGTTGCTGTGCTGTATATATTGTGCTGTTGTTCATATGTTTGCTCACTGTTTTTTGATCTGATGAAAGGGACTTGAGCTCCCTGAAACGTCATCTATTAAAGATGACCTTTTTCATGCAAATCCTGAGAGTACAATATTTATTGGAAATATATATATATATATATATATACAGTGTGTGTGTGTATGTATGTGTGTATATATGTATACATACACACACACATTATAGCCCTTTCCAGTCAGTCAAACATCTTATCATATACCTTTTTAAGCCCTTATAAAAAGCCAAAAATATTTTTTTATTAAATAATGTATATATGATTGTAATACTTTATATTTGTTTTTTTGTTGTGTTTATTGTACCTTCTATTTTAGCCCTAACCCTTCACGCCAGGTCTTCAGTCACGCTAGCTAACCAACGAGCACAAATTTAGATTGTGCTCTGCGTTGCACGTTTACTTTCAACTTGTAATACGCGTGCAAGTTAACGCGGGCACGATATTGCAATATCTTGCCTCTGCTAACGATATTGAGCCATTTGTAATTTAGCCAAGATTAAGATATATTGATTACAGGTTCCCTTTTAGTGTTATTTTGTATAAACAGTACTCATATTAACTTTATCCTGAATTTACGGTACCAGTGTACCAATTTTATAATGGACGAAGACGTTAAGCATGAATTCTCAGATTTACTTTTAATTACATTGCTTTGTTCATGTTGTAAATCAATGGCCATTGTTGAGGCTTTTGATCTGTGCCAAATTGCCTACATGTTTAACAGACTGACTTTATTTTTACAGAATAAAGGAATCTTCGGGCTGGCAACAGGTGTTTTCAAGTCCCTATCTAGACTGGACTATTGAGCGTGTTGCACTAAACGCTAAAGTTGTTGGAGGCCCCCATGGGGATAAAGACAAGATGGTGGCTGTTGCGTCAGAATGCAGTATTATTCTGTGGAACATCCAGGACGGTAGCAGTGGCAGTGAAATTGGTATGGGATGATTTAGTTTAGCTCTAAGGAAAACTTGTGTAAATTTTATAGCAAAAATGTGACAGGACTTCATTTTTTCTTTTAAAGGAATAGTCTAGTCAAAATGAAACTTTCATGATTCAGATAGAGCATGCAATTTTAAGCAACTTTCTAATTTATGTCTATCAAATTTTTTTGGTTCAGCACCTGGGTAGCGCTTGCGAATTGGTAGCTACATTTAGACACCAGTCAGCAAGTACTACCCACGTGCTGAACCAAACAAGGGCCGGCCCCTAGGCTTACATTTTTACTTTTTCAAATAAAGATTCCAAGAGAACAAGAAAAATTGATAATAGGAGTAGATTAGAAAGTTGCTTAAAATTGCACGCTCTACCTGAATCAGGAAAGTTTAATTTGGACTAGACTATCCCTTTAACATTTAATTTTATCAGTTATCAATATGTTTATCACTATGTATGCATGTGTGTGTGTGCGCACAATTAATCACTGCAATGTAAACAATCTGTATGCAAAATAAATGTTTTAAATGTATTTAAAACTGTTATTTTGTCTTGCAACCCAATCAAATATATATTTTGAGTATAGCTAATTAGCAGTACATATACATGAACTCCTGCACTGATTTAAGCAATCACTGTGTCACATGCAGCAAGACCAGGATACATTTCATGAAAAACAAATAAGCTGTCATTTATTTATTATCTACACATAATGAAACAATTTATTTGGAAATTGATTTTGAGTTTAATCGGCCACTAAAAAGGCATTTAGAAATGACAAAAGCAACAAGTAGTAAAAGATTAGTTCATTGTTTAATTTTGAAACTTTGCATATAAACATTTTGAACTTTTAACATTGGTTCTCTAATAATATTAGTTTTAATATTGTTTATTAGTTAATAAATAAAAAGTGTGTAGAAAAATAGCAAAAACTAGTTTCATATCTTGTATGGTTTTGGAGGGAGATAAATAATATTGTCTAAGGCACTGCAATCTGAATCGGTGCACTGGGGGCCGATGCAAGGAAATTGCTTGTATCCATTGCAATTAGGTTTCCATTTGATTTAATAATGAAGTGTTCTTTACTGTGTTTTGATTGTGAATGCTGGAAATGATAGTTTGGGATTACATATGGGGATCGCAGAGGTGCTCTTTGTTCATGTCCTGTAAAAGAAACAATTTGCTGTTGCAAACACTTCAGACCTCGGTAACACCATCTAAAGAAAATTACAAAGGCTGGCATCTCTGTGATAGAGCTCTCCCCCCAGGCTGCACAGCCTTCAATATTACTTACTGAAGACACCACTACCAGATTGCTGCTATAAGCAGTATTTTACCAAGAGGGCCCCTTAAGACAGGGACATGTCATTACTTATACCATCTTCTTCCCTGTGGGTAACAGTCAAGATTGTTGAGCCTAAGCAGGAGTGACACTTTAAATTCGTTCAGACCATTCAAACTGTCTTCTTTGATTTCCCCAAACCTTGTCCTTCTCTGGAGTAATCAATTCTACTTGTTTCTCTGTTTTTATTATTGTCTGCATTCCGATACCCCGTGATTCTCAATGTATAGCGACCTGTTACAGTGGTTTTCATTATAGAATATATTTTTTTGATAAGTGATACAGTGGTTTTGCATAACCCTTTAGATGCCAGAGAAGGTCAGCAGGGAATTACAGCTGTTAAAGGAACATTCAGTATTTTTTTATAGCTGTAACATTCCTTCTCTGGAGTAATCAATTCTACTTGTTTCTCTGTTTTTATTATTGTCTGCATTCCGATACCCCGTGATTTTCAATGTATAGCGACCTGTTACAGTGGTTTTCATTATAGAATAGTGGTTTTGCATATCCGTTTAGATGCCAGAGAGGGTCAGCAGGGAATTACAGCTGTTAAAGGAACATTCAGTATTTTTTTATAGCTGTAACATGTTAACGGATAGGCACTGCGTTGCATAATATATGTGCAAAAACAGAAATGTTTCCAAATCATTTCACAGTGCCATTTTGTTATCACAATTTATAGGGTCTTTCAGGTTGGGAGCAGTTCAGAGATGCATCCCAAGTATTTTGAGATTCATGGTCTAGGAAGGTCGTTATTGCTGTGTGCTCATTTAGGACAAATATTAATGAGCTTGTGCTCTGATCTAACCAATCAGGTTATAGGATTGTGATAATGATATGGTAATTTAAAATATGTATACGATTTCTAGTGTTTGTTCATAATGTGTATTCCTTATATGTTTGTAGGTGTGTTTAATCTCGGAGTTCCAGTGGATGCTCTTTTCTTTATTGGTAACCAGTTAGTGGCCACTAGCCACACAGGAAAAGTTGGAGTTTGGAATGCTGTAACTCAGCACTGGCAGGTAACGTGTAAACCTTAATATAATATGATACATATCTCCTACGTTCTTTGTGACGGCACATAAAGCATCATATGGTTTAAACTAGGGTTGCACCGATACCATTTTTTTAAGACCGAGTACAAGTACCGATACTTGTTTTCAAATACTCGCCGATACCAATTACCGATACTTTTTTTTTTTAATGTCATGTGACAGTTAACCAAGCACAATACTGACTAATTATTTAAGATTCCTTCTTTATAATTATGAAGGACTGTAACTTAAAAGACATTATGAAATAATAAAACAGTTTTATTTGTGATAAAGTTCACAGATCATGTTTATAAATAAAAATATTACAATAAAATATATTAATAATAACAACAAATAACAAATATAAAATCACAACCAACCAAAAGTGCAATACAGTAAAAAATAGAAAAATAGTAAAAATAGAACAGTGCACTGTTTACTCATGGGGAACAACACTATGGGCTAAATTACATTTGACTGGTAAGTTTTACCAATGCTATGTTAAAGTCTATGGAGTTGGAAATGTGAACAAAGCATTGATAAAGCTTACCAATCAAATGTAATCTAAATCTAGTCCTATAATTGCAGGATGAGTGCTCATTGGAATTAACTTAATTTTTGCCATGAGTACTCTTCCTGCAATTATATATGCTAACCTATGGATGTTCCTCAGAGTACAGTATGTTTTGAACATCATTGTGCAAGATGAGAACTAGCAGTAAAAAAGGCAATTTAGCAATTAGAATAATTTTTCAAAAGTTAGTGGCAAGTTCTTTTTAAGGAACAGAACAGAAGCCTCTCTGCATGTTCAGCTATAAGTCTGTTTTTGCTATCAGTAAGGAGGTTTGACTCTAAGTTGAACAGTCTTTCACTTTCCACACTACTGCATGGGGCAGAAAGATATTTTTGGACCATTTTAGCCAGAGCTGGAAATCTCAGTTTATTAACTGACCAGTACTTCAGAGGTTTGCCAGAACGAGGTACAGTGATCTCTCCTACAATAATACAAATAATAGCAATTTGTATTGGCAGAACAGTAGTAAACAATTTTTAGTTTAGTCTCCACTTCAGCTTAAAATTAAATGGGAACATGCAGTTTGAAAAAACGCCACAAGATAGCATATGGGTAGGAAGTGGAGGTATCGGTATAAGTATCGGTGCATTTGCACGAGTACAAGTACTCATGCAAATACTTGGTATCGGTACCGATACCGATACTAGTATCGGTATCGGTGAAACCCTAGTTTAAACTACAGTAGTGGGTTAATAGTAAACTACAACTTGAGATAGGCAAAAATTCTTACAAGCGGTTTCACAGGATTTTATTTTTTATTAAGTCTTTCTTTGCAGCGTCTGTTCTGCTCATCTCTGACTCATCCCTTAATGTTTTATTTATGTGTACTTCAAGGGTCTTGTATCTTCTGCTATCTCTGTTTGAGATTTATTGGCACTCTTTACGTAAGCTCTTCCGTCTTTTTGTGCCGTGTCTCATGCTCTCTCCGTTATTGTCTCAATAATCTTACCCACTATCTCCAAAAATATATATTTTTAAGGGACAGTTTACTCCAGAATTGTTATTGTTTAAAACATAGATAATCCCTTTATTACCCAATCCCCAGTTTTGCATAACCAACACAGTTATATTAATACACGTTTTACCTCTGTGATTACTTTTTATCTATGCCTCTGCAGACTGCCCCCTTATATCAGTTCTTTTGACAGACTTGCATTTTAGCCAATCAGTGCTGACTCCAAGGTAACTCCACGGATGTGAGCACAATGTTATCTATATAGCACACATGAACTAATGCTCTCCAGCTGTGAAAATGCGTTCAGATAAAAAGCGGCCTTCAAGGGCGTTGAAATTAGCATATAAGCCTACCTAGGTTTAGCTTTCAACTAAGAATACCAAGAGAACAAAGCAAATTTGATAAAAGTAAATTGGAAAGTTAAAAACTGCATACCCTATATGAATCATGAAAGTTTAATTTTGACTAGACTGTCCCTTTTAACATAGTTGGGTATAGATTGTCTCACATGATTATTTGATGCTGTTTTCCATGCCGAGTCACATAAATAGTAATCCTACTTTTCTTCTCAGGTTCAAGATGTTGTTCCCATTACAAGTTATGACACAGCTGGGTCATTTCTTCTCTTAGGATGTAACAATGGATCAATTTATTATATAGGTGAGAAAAAGTAATTTGGTGAATATATAATTTAAAGCACTAACTCTTTGTAATCTCTGTATTAATGTCTAGAAGGTATAAAGCCTAAATAAATTGTCCTGTAATTATGAAAATTCACCATGACCCTGTCACAACGCAAGTTGTCACTATTGGCAAATGTCAGGTTCCCATTATTATCATCATCATCATTATTATTATTATTGTTATTATTATTATTATTATTGTTCTCTTCATTTATTTGTAAAGTGACAACTATTTCCGCAGTTCCACTAACTATCTTTGGTGTTAATAGCTCAGCTGATGTCCGTTAGTATTGTAACATTTGTTGTGTTTACATTTATTTGGCTTTTGAGAAACCTCTGCCTTTATGTTTTTTTTGGTGTGGAAAGTGTATAATATGTATCCTTTTTAAATGGAAAAAAAAAGCTAAATTTCTACTAGATATCTTTAAAAAGATAGTAAACACCAAAAATGTTATTGTTTAAAAATATAGATAATTCCTTTATTTACTATTTCCCAGTTTTGCATAACCAACACTGTTATAGAAATATACTTTTTACCTCTGTAATTACCTTGTATTTAAGCCTCTGCTGTCTGCCTCCTTATCTCCGATCTTTTGACAAACTTGCATTTTAGGCAATTAGTGCTTACTCTTAAATAACTCCACGTGCGTGAGCTCAATATTATTTATATGAAACACATGAACTACTAACACCCTCTAGCTGTGGAAAGCTGTAAAATGCATTCAGATAAGAGGCAGCCTTCAAAGGACTTAGAAATTAGCATATGAGCCTTCCTAGGTTTAGCTTTCAACTAAGAATACAAAAAGAACAGAGCAAATTTGATGATAAAAGTAAATTAGAAAGTTGTTTAAAATGACATGCCCTATCTGAAATGTGAACGTTTAATTTGGACTTTACTATCTCTTTATTTCATCAAGTCGGTATTCCTTATGTAAAATAGAAATGGCTTGTTTTGCTCAGGATCGTCTCTGGAGTGCAAGTTATGCACATATTTAACAATTTGTTCAATACCTAGTTTGAGACAAGCAATTGTTCAATTATAAAATGCTTTAGCTGGAGCTTTTTACTGTTACAGTAGAATGCCCTTTAGACATAAGTAACCCGAACATGAGGATTTCTGGAATCGGCTTTTTATTGATTCGTTAGGGGCATGTTTTACTTATTTATTTGATTTGTTGTCTCTATCACATTAAAAAGTTTATATTCTTATTATTTATTTTCTTTAGACATGCAAAAATTTCCTTTGCGCATGAAGGACAATGACCTTTTGGTGACAGAACTTTATCATGATCCATCCAATGACGCCATCACTGCTCTGAGTGTCTACCTCACCCCCAAAACGAGTAAGTTACCATAAACCTTATTAATGCAATTCCCATACTCTACTCGAATTAAACGGAAAAAATGACTTGCTTGATTACATGTTGTTATTGTTCTTAACATTTGTTTTATTAAGAAGAGATTGGAGCATTAATACAGTATATGTGATGCTTGCTAAAAGAAAATGGTGATGCTGATAGCGGTTGGGCTGGAAGTGGCGTGCTAAGGGTAGTGCAGGACAAGATAAGCAGTATCCCATGACCACACTAACAACGCTCAACTTGATATTAGAAATCCATGGTATAAAAGTTGAAGGTTATAAGTCGCACTCGAGCGCAAGAATATTTAGCGCAACTTGAGACCTGAAGTAAAGTGTAAGGGTTAAAAAAAAATATCAAAATAAACCTTTACACTCATATATACACTTTGTTTTTTAAATATCATTTAAATAGTGATCAACTTTTTAAAAGGGTTATATATATTTTGATTGGAGTAGCCGTGTTAGTCCAGAGATTTAGATATCAAAATATCAAGAGTATTGCATTGAGCAATGATACTTTTTTATTGGACTATCTATACATTTATAAGTTGACAAGCTTTCGGAAGAATGTCTTCCTTTTTCAAATCTGACATTCTTCATAAAGCTTGTCATCTTATAAATGTATAGTTAGTCCAATAAAAAAGTATCATTGCTCAATGCAAAACTCTTGTTATTTTGATATCTAAATCTCTGGATATATATATATATATATATATAAAGAATGTTAAGTATTCCTTACGCACCTTAAGCTCAGTTGATCTAGCACAGTTTTGGGTAAGAGCAAGAGCGATAACTGAGAAGGCTTTCTTCATCGCACCCCATAGAAGCTTATGGGGGGAAGGCGTTCGCAGTGTTGCAATATCCAAAGTCCTGAAGTTAGCAGGACAGAGTTTTTCGCTAAAGGACTAACCTTTTACTTTCAGCTTGTAATACCCGTGGTAATCCGGTTGTGCTAATTTTTTTACTTGAGTGCAGTAAGCGCTCAAGAGCAAAAAAAGAATAACAACAATTAGCATACCACTTGTAATATGGCTATTTATCATTTTTATTTATTGATCATTCATAAACTATGTAAGAAAATGCATTTTAGTAATTTTAAAATTGCTAAACATTTTTATATTTTAACCCCTAAAGGACCAGACATTTCAGTCAAAAACTTGCCCAAAAGACCAGAGATTTGTTTTAGCATTTTTGCCATCACTCCATGTAAACAGAAATAGAGCCTTGTTTTTTTTATTTACCGATTTAAAACTATATATTTATTTTTTTTAGTACACAACCCAACCCACTGTAAAATGCAATCATATTAAAAAATATTTTACTTTTTCACAAACTTTGGGGTTTTCACTGAAATTATTTACAAACGGCTTGTGCAGTCATAGCACAAATGGATGTAAAAGCTTCCCTTTGTTCAGAAATAGCAGATATGCATGGCTTTGCCATTGCTTTTTGGTAATTAGATGGCTACTAATTGCAGCTGCGCACCACACACATGAAATTCCTGGCAGTTAAGGGGTTAATCAGGTAGCTTGTAAGGTTAATATTAACTATAGAGCAGAGGTCACCCTCCCACCCCCTGATCCCTACCTGATCTTTTCTAAACAGCTCTCTTCCCTCCCTCACCCGCCACTGTTCACTACCATCTTAGATACTGGCAGACAGTCTGCCAATGTGAAGTTTTTATTTCTTTTTAAACTTTATTTTTTTATTATTTTTTTTCTCCAGTGTAGGATTACGCCCTTACCTTCCCACCTCCCTGATCCCTCCCAAAAAGCCTTCTAACCCTCCCCCCGCTAACTAGTGTTCGCTTTCTTAGGTACTGGCAGCTGCCTGTCAGTACCTAGTTTTCTATCTATGCATCTCTTTATTTACATTTAAAAAAAAATCTGTATTGTAGCTGCCCCCCTCATTTACCCCCCTCCAAGCAATCTTTTCCACTTCCCTCTATTCTCCCTCTCCTCTCTAGGGACCCCCCTCTCCCTCTTTTTCCCTCCCGCTCTCAGGATTGATTTTTCTTTTCTGGAGTGTAACGGTCCTACCGGTTCCCGCCCCTCCCTCCCCCCTCCAGCTATCAAAACCACCGCTATCCGATGCAGAGAGGGACACAGAGTGGGTCTCTCTCTGCATCGGTCTCTCTGCATATCTATTTCTGCACTGCCCCACTCTTGGGGCATGCAGAAATACACTATCTTACCACTATTAGCAACATTGCGGAAGAAAGAGGCCCAGGAAAAGAAAATTAATTTTAAGCATAAAACCGCTCATGTCAGACCTCTGACTTTACATCTGGCACTAAGGCACCGAACCCTAAAAGGTCTCTGCCCTGATGAGATTCTATAAGAATGATCACAAGTCCTTCTATTTCCATAACAGAATGATCTAAAGCCACTTTTTACCCTGAAAACAGGGTGTCTCGCTAAGGGGTGTATACTGCATTTTCGTATGGGGAGGAGATAATATATTAAGGTGCATCAAAAATCGTAACAGAATTGCTCACCAAAAACTGTATTTTATCAATAATGTAAAATTTGTATTTAAATTACACAGGAATAAATCATATTGATTGCTTAAGTACAAAATACAAAGTGTAGTTGTCAATTATTAGTAAAGTAGGCTGAACATGGGCGTTCAATCAGCTTGTGTGAAATTTGTCTCTAAAAACCCAGTGTAATTATGTAAACATTTCCGCCCTACAGATCTCACCGTTTTATCTCCCAACTTAAAAGGGGGTGAGCTTTTAGCAAAATACTTAAAACACTAATTACTCTGAAAGTAAAACCTATGCATATGAAAATAACAGTGAATTTTAGGGACAGTGCACTGAAAACAGTGTAATTTGATTTGTTTAAACACATGACAGGCTCTCCTCTGTACTTCGCACTCCGTTGCAAACTTTTATGTAACAGAGCTCTTATTATTTCTATGGGGGACATCTCGTCACTCGCAGAGATAGCCCTCATGGAATTCTATTAAAAAAAAAAAAAGGGTCTGCCCCTGCAAGTGGCGATAATATATCTCCCATAGAAATAATGAGAGTTCTCTGTTACATAAAAGTTTGCAACGGAGTGCGAGTGTTGTGGAAAATCACGTCTAGACTTGTGAATTTTATAGAATCGACCCCCTAGTCTAGGCATATGTACTGATTTCTATTTCTATGAACATAGTTCAGACTCATATTTTGTTCTTTCCAGGTGTGAGCGGGAATTGGATTGAGATTGCTTATGGCACAAGTTCTGGAGCCGTGAGGGTTATTGTACAGCACCCTGAGACAGTTGGCTCCGGCCCTCAGCTGTTTCAGACTTTCACAGTTCATCGAAGTCCTGTTACAAAGATTATGCTGTCTGAAAAACATCTTGTGTCTGGTAATACAAAAGGATTTTTTTTTATTTCTCTGTCCAAAGCAACATTTTATTTAGACCTCAAATAGTTTCTAAAAGATACATTTGCATTAATTTAACTATATAAAAAAATGTGTTTCAACAAAACAAAGCAATCTTAGTTTTTAGCGCAATTTCCAAAGAAACTGTCACCATGTTTGTCTCTAGTGTGTACTGTGAGACCATAGCATTTTTAGGATCATATATAGTGTTTTTTTTGTTTTTAATATATTTCTTAATAACTTTCCAGTTTGTGCTGATAACAACCATGTACGCACATGGACGGTGACTCGATTCAGAGGAATGATTTCCACACAGCCAGGTTCGACTCCTCTTGCGTCATTCAAAATATTGTCCTTGGAAGAAACCGAAAGCCATGGCAGTTATTCGTCTGGAAATGACATTGGTAACCTTTAAGTAACAATATTTAACATTTCAAAATTCTAAGCAAGATGAAAGGATATTGTTGTTTGCATATATTATATTATATAAAAATATTTCTCCTGTTAAGTGTAGTCAGTCCACGGGTCATCATTACTTCTGGGATATTAACTCCTCCCCAACAGGAAGTGCAAGAGGATCACCCAAGCAGAGCTGCTATATAGCTCCTCCCCCCTACGTCACACCCAGTCATTCTCTTGCACCCAACTAATAGATAGGATGTGTGAGAGGACTGTGGTGATTATACTTAGTTTTTATATCTTCAATCAAAAGTTTGTTATTTTTAAAACAGCACCGGAGTGTGTTGTTCCTTCTCAGGTAGAATTTGAAGAAGAATCTACCTGAGTTTTTGGGATGATTTTAGCCGGCGTAGCTAAGATTCATTTTGCTGTTCTCGGCCATTCTGAGGAGTGAGGTAAACTTCAGATCAGGGGACAGCGGGTAGGTTCACCTGCAAAGAGGTATGTTGCAGTATATTATTTTCTGAGGAATGGAATTGACTGAGAAAATACTGCCTATACCGATATAATGTAAGTTCAGCCTTAAATGCAGTAGTAGCAACTGGTATCAGGCTGTTATGTATATATGTTTACACTTCAGTATTCTGGGGAATGGCACTTCACTGGGATAATACTATATGCATATAACTTTTAGCCTAACTTGCAGTGGGAACGACTAGCAGCAGGCTTTTAATGACATTTCACATTATTTGATTATAAACGTTTTTGCTGGCATGTTAAATCGTTTAATTATCTGAGGTACTGGGTGAAAAATTGTTTTTGGGCACTGTTTTTCCACTTGGCTGTCGTTTATTTTAATTTAAGACAGTTTACTGAACTTCCCTCACTGTTGTGTCTGAGGGGGAGGGGCCTATTTTGGCGCTTTTGCTACGCATCAGAAATTCAGTCACAAGTCTGTTTCTCTCCCTGCATGATCCGGATCGTCTCTACAGAGCTCAAGGGTCTTCAAAAATTATTCTGAGGGAGGTAATCACTCACAGCAGACCTGTGAGATTGTGCTTTGACTGTGATAAAAAACGTTTTTATTTTGTACATTTTTTTCTGCTATAAGGGTTAGTTATCCATTGCTAATGGGGGCAATCCTTTGCTAAATTTATAGTTTTTTTCTGTTCTTCTTAAAGGCACAGTACGTTTTTCATATTACTTGTAAATTGAGTTGAAAAGTATTTCCAAGCTTGCTAGTTTAATTGCTAGTTTGTTAAACATGTCTGACTCAGAGGAATATCTCTGTGCTATATGTGCAAAAGCCAAAGTGGAGCCCAATAGAAATTTATGTACTAATTGCATTGATGCTACTTTAAATAAAAGTCAATCTGTACAAATTGAACATCATTCACCAAACAACGGGGGGGAAGTTATGCCGACTAACTTGCCTCACGTGTCAGTACCTGCATCTCCCGCTCGGGAGGTGCGTGATATTGTAACGCCGAGTACTTCAGGGCGGCCATTACAAATCACACTACAGGACATGGCTAATGTTATGAATGAAGTTTTGTCTAGATTACCAGAATTTAGAGGTAAGCGAGACCACTCTGGGGTGAGAACAGAGTGCGCTGATAATAATAGAGCCATGTCAGATACTGCGTCACAATTTGCAGAACATGAGGACGGAGAGCTTCAATCTGCAGGTGACGGATCTGATCCAAATAGAGTGGATTCAGACATTTCAAATTTTAAATTTAAACTAGAAAACCTCCGTGTACTGCTAGGGGAGGTATTAGCAGCTCTGAATGATTGTAACACCGTTGCAATCCCAGAGAAATTATGTAGGCTAGATAGATACTATGCTGGTACCAGCGAGTACTGACGTATTTCCTATACCCTAAAAGGCTTACAGAGATAATTACTAAGGAGTGGGATAGGCCCGGTGTACCCTTTTCCCCCCTCCTGTATTTAGAAAATGTTTCCAATAGACGCCACCACTCGGGACTTATGGCAGATGGTCCCTAAGGTGGAGGGAGCGGTTTCTACTCTGGCTAAGCGTACCACTATCCCGGTGGAGGATAGCTGTGCCTTTTCAGATCCAATGGATAAAAAATTAGAGGGTTACCTTAAGAAATGTTTGTTCAACAAGGTTTTATATTGCAACCCCTTGCATGTATTGCGTCTGTCACGGCTGCGGCCGCATTTTGGTCCGAGTCTCTGGAAGACACTCTAGACTCAATAACTATAGATGAGATTTCAAATAAGCTTAAAACCCTTAAGCTAGCTAATTCATTTATTTCAGATGCCGTAGTACATTTAACTAAACTTACGGCTAAGAATTCCGGATTCGCCATTCAGGCACGTAGAGCACTGTGGCTAAAATCCTGGTCAGCTGATGTTACTTCTAAATCTAAATTACTTAACATACCTTTCAAAGGGCAGACCTTATTCGGGCCCGGTTTGAAAGAAATTATCGCTGACATTACAGGAGGTAAAGGCCATGCCCCTGCCTCAAGACAGAGCCAAACTAGGGCTAGACAGTCTAATTTTCGTGCCTTTCGTAACTTCAAGGCATTAGCAGCATCAACCCTCCTCTGCACCAAAACAGGAAGGAGCTGTTGCTCGCTACAGACAAGGCTGGAAACCTAACCAGTCCTGGAACAAGGGCAAGCAGGCCAGAAAACCTGCTGCTGCCCTAAGACAGCATGAATTGAGGGCCCCCTATCCGGGAACGGATCTAGTGGGGGGCAGACTTTCTCTCTTCGCCCAGGCTTGGGCAAGAGATGTCCAGGATCCCTGGGCGTTAGAGATCATATCTCAGGGATATCTTCTGGACTTCAAAATCTCTCCCCCAAAGGGAGATTTCATCTTTCAAGGTTGTCAACAAACCAGTTAAAGAAAGAGGCGTTTCTACGCTGTGTACAAGATTTTTTACTAATGGGAGTGATCCATCCGGTTCCCGCGGTCGGAGCACGGACAGGGGTTTTACTCAAATCTGTTTGTGGTTCCCAAGAAAGAAGGAACCTTCAGACCAATCTTGGATTTAAAGATCCTAAACAAATTCCTAAGAGTTCCATCGTTCAAAATGGAAACTATTCGGACAATCTTATCCATGATCCAAAAGGGTCAGTACATGACCACAGTGGATTTAAAGGACGCTTACCTTCACATACCGATTCACAAAGATCATTACCGGTATCTAAGGTTTGCCTTCCTAGACAGGCATTACCAGTTTGTAGCTCTTCCATTCGGATTGGCTACGGCTCCAAGAATCTTCACAAAGGTTCTGGGCGCTCTTCTGGCGGTACTAAGACCGCGAGGAATTTCGGTGGCTCCGTACCTAGACGACATTCTGATACAAGCGTCAAGCTTTCAAACTGCCAAGTCTCATACAGAGTTAGTACTGGCATTTCTAAGGTCGCATGGGTGGAAGGTGAACGAAGAGAAGAGTTCTCTCTTTCCACTCACAAGAGTTCCCTTCTTGGGGACTCTTATAGATTCTGTAGAAATGAAGATCTACCTGACAGAGGACAGGTTAACAAAGCTTCAAAATGCTTGCCGTGTCCTTCATTCCATTCAACACCCGTCAGTGGCTCAATGCATGGAGGTAATCGGCTTAATGGTAGCGGCAATGGACATAGTACCCTTTGCACGCATACATCTCAGACCGCTGCAAGTGTGCATGCTAAGTCAGTGGAATGGGGATTACTCAGATTTGTCCCCTACTCTGAATCTGGATCAAGAGACCAGAAATTCTCTTCTATGGTGGCTTTCTCGGCCACATCTGTCCAGGGGGATGCCATTCAGCAGGCCAGATTGGACAATTGTAACAACAGACGCCAGCCTACTAGGTTGGGGCGCTGTCTGGAATTCCCTGAAGGCTCAGGGATCATGGACTCAGGAGGAGAGTCTCCTTCCAATAAACATTCTGGAATTGAGAGCAGTTCTCAATGCCCTTCTGGCTTGGCCTCAGTTAACAACTCGGGGGTTCATCAGGTTTCAGTCGGACAACATCACGACTGTAGCTTACATCAACCATCAAGGAGGGACAAGAAGCTCCCTAGCGATGATGGAAGTATCAAAGATAATTCGCTGGGCAGAGTCTCACTCTTGCCACCTGTCAGCGATCCACATTCCAGGAGTGGAGAACTGGGAGGCGGATTTCCTAGTCGTCAAGACTTTTCATCCGGGGGAGTGGGAACTTCATTCGGAGGTCTTTGCCCAAATACTTCGACGTTGGGGCAAACCAGAGATAGATCTCATGGCGTCTCGCCAGAACGCCAAGCTTCCTTGTTACGGGTCCAGGTCGAGGGACCCGGGAGCGGTCCTGGTAGATGCTTTGATAGCACCTTGGACCTTCGGGATGGCCTATGTGTTTCCACCCTTCCCGATGCTCCCTCGATTGATTGCCAGGATCAAACAGGAGAGAGCATCGGTGATTCTAATAGCGCCTGCGTGGCCACGCAGGACCTGGTATGCAGATCTAGTGGACATGTCATCCTGTCCACCTTGGTCTCTGCCTCTGAGACAGGACCTTCTAATTCAGGGTCCCTTCAAACATCAAAATCTAACTTTCTCTGAAGGCTGACTGCTTGGAAATTGAACGCTCTGATTTTATCAAAACGTGGATTTTCGGAGTCAGTAATTGATACCTTAATACAGGCTAGGAAACCTGTTACCAGAAAGATTTACCATAAAATATGGCGTAAATACTTACATTGGTGCGAATCCAAGAGTTACTCATGGAGTAAGGTTAGGATTCCTAGGATATTGTCTTTTCTACAAGAAGGTTTAGAAAAGGGTTTATCTGCTAGTTCCTTAAAGGGACAGATCTCAGCTCTGTCCATTCTTTTACACAAACGTCTGTCAGAGGTTCCAGACGTTCAGGCTTTTTGTCAGGCTTTGGCCAGATTAAGCCTGTAGTTAAACTGTTGCTCCACCATGGAGCTTAAATTTAGTTCTTAACGTTTTTACAGGGTGTTCGTTTGAAACCCCTTCATTCCATTGATATTAAATTGTTATCTTGGAAAGTTCTGTTTTTAATGGCTATTTCCTCGGCTCGAAGAGTCTCTGAGTTATCGGCCTTACATTGTGATTCTCCTTATCTGATTTTTCAGACAAGGTAGTTCTGCGTACTAAACCTGGGTTCTTACCTAAGGTAGTCACTAATAGGAATATCAATCAGGAGATTGTTGTTCCGTCATTGTGTCCTAACCCTTCTTCAAAGAAGGAACGACTTCTACACAATCTGGATGTAGTTCGTGCCCTGAAATTTTATTTACAGGCAACTAAAGATTTTCGCCAAACTTCTTCCCTGTTTGTCGTTATTCTGGACAGAGGAGAGGTCAAAAAGCTTCTGCTACCTCTCTCTCTTTTTGGCTTCGTAGCATAATACGTTTAGCCTATGAGACTGCTGGACAGCAGCCCTCCTGAAAGAATTACAGCTCATTCCACCAGAGCTGTGGCTTCCACTTGGGCCTTTAAGAATGAGGCATCTGTTGAACAGATTTGCAAGGCTGCAACTTGGTCTTCTCTTCATACTTTTTCCAAATTTTACAAATTTGACACTTTTGCTTCTTCGGAGGCTGTTTTTGGGAGAAAGGTTCTTCAGGCAGTGGTCCCTTCCGTATAAAGATCCTGCCTGTCCTCCCGTCATCCGTGTACTTTAGCTTTGGTATTGGTATCCCAGAAGTAATGATGACCCGTGGACTGACTACACTTAACAGGAGAAAACATAATTTATGCTTACCTGATAAATTCCTTTCTCCTGTAGTGTAGTCAGTCCACGGCCCGCCCTGTTTTTTATGGCAGGTCTAAAATTTTAAATTATACTCCAGTCACCACTGCACCCTATAGTTTCTCCTTTCTCGTTTGGTTCTCGGTCGAATGACTGGGTGTGACGTAGGGGGGAGGAGCTATATAGCAGCTCTGCTTGGGTGATCCTCTTGCACTTCCTGTTGGGGAGGAGTTAATATCCCAGAAGTAATGATGGACCCGTGGACTGACTACACTACAGGAGAAAGGAATTTATCAGGTAAGCATAAATTATGTTTTTTTTATAAATATAGAGAAAATAGAAAAATTTATATTTAAAAGTCACACGAAACCCAATTTTTTTCTTTCATGATTCTGATAGACCATGTAGTTTAAAACAAGAAAACAGACTAAAGCAAAGTTCAGTGCTAAGTAAGCCTTGTATAGAGCTGGAAGCTGTTACATTCGCAACAGGTAGTGTGTGTGTGAGCACGTAGAGAACAGACCATGTCGGTTGTAGGGGCAAAAGTATGAAAGACACACATAAGAGTATCCAGATAACACCCCACAAGCGCAATAAATGATCGTTGATCACATATAAATATTCTCTCAATTAAGGCCACGGACCATAGCAGCTTTCAGAATCAGGGATCCGCTGACAGCGGTAAATGAACCCTTTTTCAGCCGGTCATGCCTCTTCCATGAGATCAAGGTAACAGTGTATAGCTGTGATTACCGTAACTCATGTGTGCTTTAGTAACTCAGTCAGTGAATCGTCTTGATAGTGCCCTTGCTCCACTGTAGCGTGTCCTCATCTTACACCTGCAGCTTACACACACACACTCCGTTCGGCTCCGCTCTAGGTTGAATACAAAAGGCCCCTCCTCCAGGCTCCACGATAGCAAAGACGGCCCCTCTCTCTTCCTGCACCAGATCATGCAAAGGGAATGGAGTCCCAGTACTCCACAAAGTATAACAAAAAACAACCCAGGAAGGTTCAGGCTCAAATAGACTGAAAGTAATAGAATCCAGATGCAGTGAGAGCTCAAAAAATAATAATTTTATTGAAGATCCATTAAAATAGGCAGACTCCATACAAGAATAGGTGAGCAATAAAAACCAAAGTCTGTGGGTCCTACATCAGTATGAAGATAGGAGAGTACACAACCTACAGGGGCAATAAATTAATTGTCACATACTCATTAGCACATTAAGTAAAGTCCTGGGCGTTAAGCTCCAGACATCATCAACATTATCTGTGCCAATAGTTGATGATGTCAAACTCCGAATTGAATCCTCTAGGTAGCAGGCTGCCGAGCTTATAAATCCAGTATATCTCCTGCCTGGACAGTATCTGGAACTTGTCCCCCCCCCCAGGGGTTTGACTATCTGCTCAATAGCCTGCCACCTAAAGGACCCAAGATCTCCGCCATGAACTTAGAGGAAATGCATTAATAGTGCTGAGACTGCCCTATCATTGGTAATATAAGAGAGGTGTTCTTTAATACGGGTCTCCACCTCCCTTGTAGTTCTCCCTAGGTACTGTCGGGAACATGCTGTACATTCAACCAAGTACACCACGTATTTGTTACCACATTTAACACATCCTTTAGTTTGTCATTGCTGAAACAAATGTAGTAGATGTGTTGATGTGGTCAAAAGATCTGCATGACCTTTTGCCACACTTGAATGTGCCCTTAAAGTGCAGCCATGAGCTCTTCCATTCCTCTTCCCTGAGCATGCTAGGAGATAACAGATTTCCTAGAGTCAGATTTCTCTTGTATACAAAGTTGCATCCATCATTAATGACATCACGCAACAATGTATCACCTTGCAAGATAGGCAAGTTCTTTCTAATAACGTTGCACACCTGATGGTACTGATTAGAATAAGCTGTAAATAGAGTAGGTTTAGCCTTAGCAGTAAGACCTCTTGTTTCATTCTTGTTTTTGGACTCGATCCATTTGACTCACTTCCCTATGCGCTCTCTTTACCGATTTATTGGGATATTACCTGGCCTTTAGACGTTTACTAAGATCCTCACTCTCTCTATGGAAGTCTCCATCCAGAGTGCAGTTTTTCTCAGGTACTGACTCTAGTGTGGGGATAGGTACCAATGTGGTACAATTAGTGTCAAATCTTGATGATATTCTTTTGTAGATATCTGTACCCCTCACTAATTTAGAAGATTTGTCCCCCTATGGAGGAAGGAGCATGTGCCCCCAGTTACTAGTGGAAATGTGTCATAATAAATGTAAGTCATATTCTAATTTCTATCCTCTACAGGCTAGAGGAAAAAGCTTGGAGGTATTCCACAAGAGAGGTTGTGGAGGATCTTACTCTTCTCTCTAAATCCCAAGCTGGAAAAGCCTCTAACCTGTCGAGGAAGGGAAAGGGATGCTATTACTGAGCTTCAAAATAACAAGCAAATTGTTTTTAGACAATCCGACAAGGGCGGCAGCATAGTTGTCTCTAGATAAGTGTTTACATTGATGAGGCCTTGAGACAATTGAGTGAACCCAAAGGCATATACAACATTGTCGCGAGATCTTACGTTACATTATAAAGATCTACTGGGTGACCTGTTGGATGATGGTTTGGAGATGGGCATCATAGATAAACAAACAAACTTTTGACTGTCTTATGGTAGACAGCCCTGTGATGCCCATCTTCCACCATTTTCCTAAGGTTCACAACATCCTCATCAATGTACAGGGTAGACCCATAGTGGCTGGTATTGGTTCTCTTATAGAGCCACTTTCCAAATGGGTGGACCAATTTCTTCAGCCTTTGGTCCAATGCTTGCCCAGCTACGGGACCACAAGGATTTTGTTGTTAAAGCTATTGAGTTTCAGTTGCACCATAACTTTTTTTTAAAATTTTCAGATGTTTGCTATATCCAGAGACGTAGAACCGCGATGGGGGCCAAAATTGCAACCTCCTATGCTAACCTTTTCATGGGGTGGTGGGAGCGGTTCCTCGTCTATGGAGATTACAATGGTTTCTCTCAATACATCATCTAATACATGAGATTTATAGATGATATGTTGATCATCTGGTCTTCTGATCAAGCCCAAGACTTGAATAATAACTAAGTTGGGCTGATATTCAGTTTTGAGTGGCACAAAACATCTATCCATTATTTGGATGTTACTTTAACTTCTGATTGTCAGTCTATGAGGATACTCTCAACTCTCTATAGGAAGCCCATTTCAGGGAACTCCCTTTTGCTATGCTCGTAGTAGTCATCCTGGGCATGTTTTTAAGGGGATTGCAAAAAGGTCAGTTTATGCGGGTTAGACACAACTGCACTATGGATGGAGACTTCCATAGAGAGAGTGAGGATCTCAGTAATGTATCTCCAATAAAATTGGTGAAGAGAACGTATAGGGAAGTGAGTCAAATGGATAGAATTCAGTTGTTTGAGTCCAAAAACAAGAATGAAATAAGAGGTCTTACTGCTAAACCTACTCTAGTTACAGCTTATTCTAACAGTACTATCAGGTGTACAACGTTATTAGAAAGAACTTGCCTATCCTAGGTGGGTGATACATTGTTGCGTGATGTCATTAATGATGGATGCAACTTTGTATACAAAAGTTATCTCCTAGCATGTCGCAGGGAATAGGTAACGGAAGAGCTCATGGTTGCACTTTAAGGGGCACATTCAAGGTGGCAAAAGGTCATGCAGATCTTGTGACCCCATCAACACATCCACTACATTTGTTTTTGCAACGACAACAGAGGTCTTTGAAACTAAAGGGATGTGTTAAATGTGGTAACAAATATGTGGTGTACTTGTTTGAAATGTACAGCATGTTCCCGATAGTACGTAGGGAGCACTACAATGAAGGTGGGGACCCATATTAGGGACTCCTCTCTTATATTGCCAATGATAGGGCAGTCTCAGCACTGTCAAAGCATTTCCTCGAAGTTCATGGCGGAGATCTTGGGTCCTTTAGGTGGCAGGCTATGAAGCAGATAGTCAAACCCCAAGAGGGGGGACAAAATCCAGATATTGTCCAGGCAGGAGATATACTTGATTTATAAGCTCGGCAGACTGCTACCTAGAGGATTCAATTCAGAGTTTGACATCATCAACTATTGGCACAGATAATGTTGATGGTGTCCTGGAGCTTAACGCCCGGGACTTCACTTCATGTTGCTAATGAGCATGTGCTAATGAATGTATTGCCCTGTAGGTTGTGTACTCTCCTATCTCCATACTAGTGTAAGACCCACATTTAGAAGCACACTATGGGTCTATTCTAGGGGTGTTTCGGTATATCATCCTAAGGGCTCCCATTCAGACTATACATATGAGATTCAATAGTGTCTAAATATGTTTTGGGAAAGCATTCCACCTATCAGTATACCACATATCTAACTCATTGTATCATATATAACATTATGTTTTTGAGTGTATCCTGTATATACCATATGTTTAAGCTATTTCATGTGTATAAATTGCCAAGTTTAATTTATACAACTTTTTTCAACATATATGATACTGGATTAGTTCATCCGTGTATTAATAAATATATTAATTTTTTTGAATATTATGTAATGTATGCTATAACCAGGGATATTTAGTAATGTACTTCTTGTGATATTGGATTTGATCATGTTGTTAACAATTTGGTCTTCTATCCTGGGAGCTTAGGGTTAAACATAGGAGCGATTATTCAGGAACCTCCAATGGGAGGGGAGATGTGGTTTTAAATAGTGTACACCTATTATTTTATGTCTATGACTACGGTCTGATTGACCGAAACCGGTCAGACTTTGTTTTTATTGCTCACCTATTTTTGTATGGAGTCTGCCTATTTTTAAGGGTCATCAATAAAATTAATACTTTTTTTAAGTTCTCACTGGCATCTGGGTTCTATTACTTTCAGTCTATTTGAGCCTGGACCTTCCTGGATTGTTTTTTCGTTTTAGTTTAAAACAATTTCCAATTTTAGTTATTTTGTCTAATTTGCGTTGTTCTTTTAGTAACCCTTGTTGAAAAGCATATCTAGTTAAGCTCAGAAGCAGCAATGCACACTGGGAGCTTGCTGATGATTGTTAGCTGCAGCTAAATACCTCTTGTCGTTGGCTTACCATGTGTTCAGCTAGCTTTCAATAGTGCATTGCTGCTCCTTTAACAAAGTATTGCAAGAAACTGGAATAATAGATGTAACTGATAACTTTTAAAAAAAAATTAATGTTCTTTCTGAATCATAAAAGAAAAAATGTTGGGTTTTATGCCCTTTTAAAGTATGTTACGGTTTTGAAACAAAGGTTTTGTGGCCCATTGTGTTTTACTTCAAGGGACCTTATACCCTAATGTAGAAGCACATGAAAGTGATATAGTATAGCTGTAAAAAGCTGACTATAAAATATCAGCTGAACATCTCTATGTAAAAAAGAAAGATATTTTACCTCAAATTTCCTAAAATATTCACACCTCACCTCAGACTTTAAGCAGCCAGTCAGGATGCTTGTCCCAGGACAAGCTAGGGAGTGTGTATCTGTCATGTGTAGGCACGGTTGTGTTATTTCTTTCATGTAATTAGCAAGAGTCCATGAGCTAGTGACGTATGGGATATACAATCCTACCAGGAGGGGCAAAGTTTCCCAAACCTCAAAATGCCTATAAACACACCCTCACCACACCCACAATTCAGTTTTACAAACTTTGCCTCCCTATGGAGGTGGTGAAGTAAGTTTGTGCTTGATTTTCTTCTGTGATATGCGCTTCTCAGCATTTTGAAGCCCGATTCCTCTCAGAGTACAGTGAATGTCAGAGGGATTTGAAGAGAATATTGCCTATTGATTTTATGGTTTTCCTCGCGGGAAATCTTTTCAAAGGTTCTCTGTTATCTGTCGTAGAGATTCATCTCCTACCTCCCTTTTCAGATCGACGATATACTCTCATATTCCATTACCTCTACTGTTACTGTTTCAGTACTGCTTTGGCTATCTGATATATGTGGATGGGTGTCTTTCGGTAAGTATGTTTTCATTACTTAAGACACTCTCAGCTATGGTTTGGCACTTTTTTTTATTATAAAGTTTTAAATATATGTATTGTACTTATATTTGCCATGAGTCAGGTTTATTTATATTTCCTTTTGCAGACTATCAAGTTATTTTTTCTTACCTGGGGTATAGTCTTTTTCTTTAAATTGACTATTTTTCATTTAATATTCGCAGGCAAAATTAGGCTCGCGAGGTCGCAAAATGCTGATATTTATTGTCATTCTTGGCGCGAGAATTTTTTTGGCGCAAAGGTATGTTCGGTGTCGCAAATTCGTCATTTCCGACGTCTTAGTTGAAGCCAGGTTTCCATGCACAAGGTTGCGTCTGCCATGACGCGAGTTGCGTCATTTCCGGATGTTGTTAGCGTCAAAATTTTTTATTTTGCGTTGTGTGTCATACTTGCTGCCAAATAATTTAATTATTTTAACCCCACTTCCTATATGCCTCTTGCTTTTTTTTTTCCCTATGCTCAGAGAGCTATGCTGTTTGCTTTTGTTTTCCCCATTCCTGAAACTGCCATATAAGGAAATTGATAATTTTGCTTTATATGTTGTTTTTTTTCTCTTAAATTTGCAAGATGTCTCAATCTGATCCTGTCTCAGAAACCACTGTTGGAACCCTGCTGCCTGATAACAGTTTAACCAAAGATAAGTGTATCTGTTATGTGTAAGTTAGTTGAGATTATATCTCCAGCTGTGATATGTAACAGTTATGATAAGCTTTTACATGCAGAGAGTGTATCCATCAGTACTAGTACAATGCCTGTTGTTCCTTCAACATCTAATGTACATGATATCCCTGTGAATATAAAAGAATTTATTGCAATTTAGAAGACTTTGTCTGCTATTTTGCTTTCTAATAAACGTAAAAGGTATTTTAAAGCTTCTCATAAAGTTGATGAAATTTCAAATGACTGACAACATTCTGTATTATCCTCCTCTGATGAGGATCTTTCTGATTCAGGAGATAGTACCTCAGATATTGACACTGACAAATCTACTTTTCTCTTTAGGATGGAATATATTTGTTCCTTGTTAAAGAGGTGTTGATTACTTTGGATATTGAGGAAACTAGTCCTCTTGATACCTAAACTAGTAAACATTTAAATTCTGTTTATAAACCTCGTGTTTTTACTGCAGAGGTTTTTCCAGTTCCTGTGGTTATTTCTGATATGATTTCAAAGGAATGGAATAGGCCTGGTACTTTTTTTTCCTTCTTCTAGGTTTAAAAAGTTGTAGCCTTTGTCAACAGTTAGATTGGAGTTTTGGGAAAAAATCCCCAAAGTTGATGGGGCTATTTCTACTCTTACCTAATGTACTACTATCCCTATGGAAGATAGTACTTCCTTTAAGGATCCTTTAGATAGGAAACGTAAATCTTATCTATGGAAAGCTTATTTATATTCTGGTTATCTTCTCAGGCCTGCCATTTCTATGGCTGATGCTGCAGTTGCATCAACTTTTTGGTTGGAAAGCTTAGCGCAACAGGAAACAGATCCTGATTGTCTAGCATTGTTCGCTTGCTTCAACATGCTAATCATTTTATCTGCGATGCCATTTTTTTGATATCATCAAAATTGATGTTAGGGCTTTGTGGCTCAGATATTGGAATACTGATATGGTATCTAAGTCTAGATTACTATCTCTTTCTTTCCAAGGTAACAATTTATTTGGTCCAAGTCGTTTAAGAACCCAAAGCCAGTCCCCAAGTCTGCATGAAGGTGCAGGCCTCATTCCAGCCCAGCTGGTGGGGGCAGATTAAACTTTTTCCCAAAACATTTGGGGAGTTTTTGTCCAAAATCAATGGATTCAGAGTTTTGTCTCTCAAGGGTATCGAATTGGATTCAGAGTAAGACCTCCTGTGAGAAGATTCTTTCTCTCACGCGTCCCAGAAAATCCAGTGAAGGTTCAGGTTTTTCTGAAGTGTGTTTCAGATCTAGAGCTTTCAGGGGTAATCATACCGGTTCCGTTCAGGAACAGGGTTTGGGGTTTTATTCAAATCTATTCATTGTCCCAAAGAAAGAATTCATTAGGCCAGTTCTAGATCTGAAAATTTTGAATCCCACACGAATCAACTAGTGTTGTTTCTTCAAAGACATGGTTAGAGGATCAATTTACCAAAAAGTTTCTTGATTCCTCAGACAAGGGTCACCTTTTTTAGGTTTCCAGGTAGATTCAGTGTCTATGACTCTGTCTCTAACAGGCAAGAGACAAATTAAATTGGTTTCAGCTTGTTTGAACCTTCAGTCTCAATTTTTCCCTTCAGTAGCAATGTGCATGGAAGTTTTAGGCCTCATGACTGCAGCATCGGACGTGATCTCCTTTGCTTGTCTTCATATGAGACCTCTCCAGCTTTGTATGCTGATTCAATGGTGCAGGGATTATATAAAGATATCATAATTAATATCCTTAAATCCCAATGTTCGATTCTCTCTGTCTTGGTGGTTAGATCACCATCGTATAGTTCTATGGGCCTCCTTTGTTCGTCCAACCTGGAATGTAATCACAACAGATGCAAGTCTTTTAGGTTGGGGAGCTGTCTGGGGATTTCTGACAGCACAAGGGGTTTGGAAATCTCAAGAGGCGAGATTACCAATCAATATTTTAGAACTCTGTGCTATTTTCAGGGCTCTTCGGGTTTGGCCTTTGTTGAAGAGAGAACCGTTCATTTGTTTTCAGACAGACAATATCACAACTGTGGCATATGTCAATCATCAGGGTGGGACTCACAGTCCCCTAGCTATGAAAGAAGTATCGTGGATACATTCTTGGGCGGAATCCAGCTCTTGTCTAATTCCTGTGGTACATATCCCAGGTGTAGACAATTGGGAGTGGATTATCTCAGCCGTTATATACATCCGGGGGAATGGGCGCTCCATCCAGATGTGTTTTTTCATCTAAACAAGAGACTTCCCAGGTACCTATCCAGGTCCAGGGATTCTCAGGTAGTCGGTGGATGCGTTAGCAGTTCCTTGGTTTTACCAACCTGCTTATATCTTCCCGCCTCTAGTTCTTCTTCCAAGGATGAATTCCAAGATCATCATGGAACGATCGTTTGTGTTTCTGGTAGCACCAGCATGGCCTCACAGGTTCTGGTATGCGGATCTTGTCCGTATGTCCAGTTGCCAATCTTGGCCACTTCTTTAAGACCAGACATTCTGTCTCAAGGGCCGTTTTTCCATCAGGATCTCAAATAATTAGATTTGAAATTATGGAAATTGAACACTTAGTGCTTATTTATAGAGGTTTATCTGACTCAGTGATTGATACTATGTTACAGGCTCGTAAATCTGTCTCTAGGATGATTTATTATTGAGTCTGGAAGACTTATATTTCATGGTGTTCTTTTCATAAATTCTCCTGGCATTCTTTTAGAATTCCTAGAATTTTACAGTTTCTTCAGGATGGTTTGGATAAAGGTTTGTCTGCAAGTTCCTCGAAGGGACAAATCTCTCCTCTTTCTGTTTTGTGTCAAAGAAAGATTGCTAAGCTACCTGATATTCACCGTTTTGTACAGGCTTTGGTCCGTATCAAGCCTGTCATTAAATCAATTTCTCCTCCTTGGTGTCTTAATTTGGTTTTGAAGACTTTACATTCTCCTCCTTTTGAGCCTATACATTCCTTGGATATTAAACTACTTTCTTGGAAAGTGTTGTTCCTTTTGGCTATCTCTTCTGCTAGAAGAGTTTCCGAATTATCTGCTCTTTTTTGTGAGTCTCCTTTTCTGATTTTCCATCAAGATAAGGCAGTTTTGCGGACTTCATTTAAATTTCTACCTAAGGTTGTGAATTCTAACAACATTAATAGGGAAATTGTTGTCCCCTCTTTGTGTCCTAATCCTAATAATTCTTTGGAGAGATCCTTAAATTCTCTGGATGTTGTAAGAACTTTGAAATATTATGTTGAAACTACTAAAGATTTTAGGAAGACTTCTAGTCTATTTGTTGTCTCTTCTGGTTCTAGGAAAGGTCAGAAATCTTCTGCCATTTCCTTGGCATCTTGGTTAAAGCGTTTGATTCATCAGGCTTATTTGGAGTCGGGTCAGGCCCCGCCTCAGAGAATCACAGCTCATTCTACTAGATCAGTCTCCACTTTGTGGGCTTTTAAGAATGAAGCTTCAGTTGATCAGATTTGCAAAGCAGCAACTTGGTCTTCTTTGCATACATTTACTAAATTCTACTGTTTTGATGTATTTTCCTCTTCGGAAGCAGTTTTTGGTAGAAAAGTTTTTCAGGCAGCTGTTTCAGTTTGATTCCTCTGCTTATGTTTTAAGTTTTTTCTTTGCATTTATGAGAAAAACTTATTCTTTATGGTGTGGATTTACTTTTTTCAGTGGAAAATGGCTGTTTTTATTTTTATCCCTCCCTCTCTAGTGACTGTGGAGTTCCTCTGTGGAGTTCCTCTGTGGAGTTCCACATCTTGGGTGTTGCTATCCCATACGTCACTAGCTCATGGACTCTTGCCAATTACATGAAAGAAAACATAATTTATGTAAGAACTTACCTGATAAATTAATTTCTTTCATATTGGCAAGAGTCCATGAGACCCACCCTTTTTATGGTGGTTATGATTTTTTGTATAAAGCACAATTATATTTCCAGTTCCTTTTTGATGATTTCTACTCCTTTTTCTATAACCCCACTACTTGGCTATTCGTTAAACTGAATTGTGGGTGTGGTGAGGGGTGTATTTATAGGCATTTTGAGGTTTGGGAAACTTTGTCCCTCCTGGTAGTATTGTATATCCCATATGTCACTAGCTCATGGACTCTTGCCAATATGAAAGAAATGAATTTATCACGTAAGTTCTTACTTAAATTATATTTTTCCTATTCAGTTTAAGTAAGTTCTATGAAATCTCATGAGATTTCAGTGAAATCTAATGAGATCACAGCAGAGCCAAAGCATTACCTCAGCAATGCTGATGCTGATTGGCTATTGTGTTTTTTTCATTGTTGTTTTTTTTTTTCAACTTGCAGCTGGACAGCAGCTGAAATATAACTGTTTACACAGCACTTACTCTGGTGAGCTGAAGAAATGTCGAGGTAAAATATCTTCCCTTTTTACATAGAGATGCTCAGGTGATAGTTTCTTGTCTGCTTTTTACAGTTATGCTGCATCACTTTCAAGTATTATGTCCCTTTAAGGACCTCTCTATGCCTTGATGTAAACAGAATATTAATGCATAACTTATATTCAATTGATAGAACAACATTGCAACAAGCTACAAAATAGTACAGCTTTTTATGTATATATTTAATAAGCTTCTGGCAAGTCCCTGGAATGCACATTAAATAAAATCTTACCTATCATTTTAGCTTCTCTAGTTATCATGGTGTACGGCATATATATATTTAGCCTTTTAAGGAAACTGAAGTCCTTTTTATATAAACACGGCATTCGTTAGCATCCAAGCAATGCATTGCATACAACGTATGTTTTATATACATTTTTTTTATATATATTAATTTATTCATAAATTGTTATAGAAGAACTGTGCTATGTATTTTGTTTATTGTAACAATGTCTAGATTGTTTTTTAATTTGTCTAAATGGCTTTTTTTAATTTATCTTGTTCTGTTGCTGTGGCCAATCAAATCAATAACTAAATGATCCTTTCACTGCTTTAAGCAATCACTGCATTGTTCATTAAACATAATCAGGCAACCATTGTTTGTTTTTTCTTGACTGTAGGGCCTTTTGGGGAAAGAGATGATCAGCAAGTATTTATTCAGAAAGTTGTCCCCATAACAAATAAATTATTTGTCAGACTTTCTTCAACTGGAAAAAGGTAATGACTACTTTTTTCTTATAAGTTAAAGCAAAAAAAATCACAAGTTTTGCAGTATTTGTAATTTTTTTTTTTAAATGCAAAATTAATCGACCTTTAATAAAAAAACGAGTGGTAAATTAGTGGACCTTTAATGAATAACACAACACAAACTTTTTCTTGTTAAAGGCGGTGAAGTATAGTGCAGATGAGAGGCTTTTCTGTGTCAGACAATAAATATTAAGCTTCACTTTTGTTCTTGACAGTCCTCAACCAAATAAAAAATATATTTAAAAACAAAACAACAAAAACTACTTTTTTGTATTGTGCTGTAGCACTAGCTAATACTTTATTTGAGTTGAATCTGCTGTCTAGTTGCTCCGCTAATTCCTGAATACATTCTTGATAGGAAATAAGGGGTTAATGAATTTATCTTCATGAACGAACAAGGTTGTCAAACTTCAGCTGAACTGAAGTTATATATATATAATGTGTATGTATATGTGTGTATGTATATATGTGTGTATGTATGTGTGTGTATATATATATATAATACATACAGGGTGTGTGTGTGTGTATATATGTATATATATATATATATATATATATATATATATATATATATATATATATATATATATATATATATATATACTAGTCCTAAAGCCCGTGTATGTACACAGGCCATTTTTGCAGTACAGCGGTCCCACCTCTTGCACTCTCTCTCTATCCCCCCTCTCTTTTACTCTCTCTTTCTCCCCTCTCTTTTGCTCTCTCTCTCCCCTCTCTTTTGCTCTCGCTCTCCCTCTCCCCACTCTTTTGCTCTCTCCCCCTCTCTCTTGCTCTCTCCCCCCTATTTTGCTTTTGCTCTCCCTCTCCCCACTCTTTTGCTCTCTCTCCCCCCTCTCTTTTGCTCTCTCTCTCCCCCTTCTCTTTTGCTCTCTCTCCCCCTCCTCTCTTTTGCTCTTTCTCTCCCCCTCCTCTCTTTTGCTCTTTCTCTCCCCCTCCTCTCTTTTGCTCTCTCTCTCCCCCTCCTCTCTTTTGCTCTCTCTCTCCCCCCCTGTTTTGCTCTCTCTCTCCCCCCCCTGTTTTGCTCTCTCTCTCCCCCCTCTCTTTTGCTCTCTCTCTTCCCCCTCTCTTTTGCTCTCTCTCTTCCCCCTCTCTTTTGCTCTCTCTCTCCCCCTCCTCTCTTTTGCTCTCTCTCTCCCCCCTGTTTTGCTCTCTCTCTCCCCCCTCTCTTTTGCTCTCTCTCTCCCCCTCCTCTCTTTTGCTCTCTCTCTCCCCCCCTGTTTTGCTCTCTCTCTCCCCCCTCTCTTGCTCTCTCCCCCCTTTTTTTTTGCTCTCTCTCTCCCCCTCTTTTGCTTTCTCTCTCCCCCCTCTCTCTTGCTCTCTCTCTCCCCCCTCTCTTCAACTGGAAAAAGGTAATGACTACTTTTTTCTTATAAGTTAAAGCAAAAAAAATCACAAGTTTTGCAGTATTTGTAATTTTTTTTTTTAAATGCAAAATTAATTGACCTTTAATAAAAAAAACGAGTGGTAAATTAGTGGACCTTTAATGAATAACACAACACAAACTTTTTCTTGTTAAAGGCGGTGAAGTATAGTGCAGATGAGAGGCTTTTCTGTAGGCTTCAAACGTACACGTTTGCACTATTCAATAGCAACGCAACAATGTCCTCGTCCTCTTCCTGTGTCAGACAATAAATATTAAGCTTCACTTTTGTTCTTGACAGTCCTCAACCAAATAAAAAATATATTTAAAAACAAAACAACAAAAACTACTTTTTTGTATTGTGCTGTAGCACTAGCTAATACTTTATTTGAGTTGAATCTGCTGTCTAGTTGCTCCGCTAATTCCTGAATACATTCTTGATAGGAAATAAGGGGTTAATGAATTTATCTTCATGAACGAACAAGGTTGTCAAACTTCAGCTGAACTGAAGTTATATATATATAATGTGTATGTATATGTGTGTATGTATATATGTGTGTATGTATGTGTGTGTATATATATATATAATACATACAGGGTGTGTGTGTGTGTATATATGTATATATATGTATGTATATATATATATATATATGTATATATAGTATGTATATATATATATATATATATATATATATATATATATATATATATATATATATATATATATATATATATATACTAGTCCTAAAGCCCGTGTATGTACACAGGCCATTTTCTTCTGTTATGTGTGATCAGTCCACGGGTCATCATTACTTCTGGGATATAACTCCTCCCCAACAGGAAATGCAAGAGGATTCACCCAGCAGAGCTGCATATAGCTCCTCCCCTCTACGTCAGTCCCAGTCATTCTCTTGCACCCAACGACTAGATAGGATGTGTGAGAGGACTATGGTGATTATACTTAGTTTTTATGACTTCAATCAAAAGTTTGTTATTTTACAATAGCACCGGAGCGTGTTATTACTTCTCTGGCAGAGTTTGAGGAAGAATCTACCAGAGTTTTTTTACTATGATTTTAACCGGAGTAGTTAAGATCATATTGCTGTTCTCGGCCATCTGAGGGAGGTAAAAGCTTCAGATCAGGGGACAGCGGGCAGATGAATCTGCATTGAGGTATGTAGCAGTTTTTATTTTCTGAATGGAATTGATGAGAAAATCCTGCCATACCGTTATAATGACATGTATGTATACACTTCAGTATTCTGGGGATGGTATTTCACCGGAACTACTCTGTTAAAAGTCACTAATCCTTTTAATAAGTATTTATCATGTTAAACGTTTTTGCTGGAATGTAGAATCGTTTACATTTCTGAGGTACTGAGTGAATAAATATTTGGGCATTATTTTCCACTTGGCAGTTGTTTGGTTTTAATTGTGACAGTTTCGTTTCTCTTCACTGCTGTGTGTGAGGGGGAGGGGCCGTTTTTGGCGCTCTTTGCTACGCATCAAAAAATTCCAGTCAGTTACTCTTATATTTCCTGCATGATCCGGTTCATCTCTGACAGATCTCAGGGGTCTTCAAACTTCTTTGGAGGGAGGTAGATTCTCTCAGCAGAGCTGTGAGAATTTTATATTGACTGTGAATAAAAACGTTGCTCTGTAATTTTTATGTCAAATTTAATTATTGTTATTTTTCTAATGGGAACAAACCTTTGCTAAAAGTTGTGTTGTTTTAAAGTTTGATGCTATAACTGTTTTTCAGTTCATTATTTCAACTGTCATTTAATCATTTAATCGTTTAGTACCTCTTTGAGGCACAGTACGTTTTTGCTAAAAAAGATTATAACCAAGTTGCAAGTTTATTGCTAGTGTGTTAAACATGTCTGACTCAGAGGAAGATATCTGTGTCATTTGTTCCAATGCCAAGGTGGAGCCCAATAGAAATTTATGTACTAACTGTATTGATGCTACTTTAAATAAAAGTCAATCTGTACAATTTGAACAAATTTCACCAAACAGCGAGGGGAGAGTTATGCCGACTAACTCGCCTCACGCGGCAGTACCTGCATCTCCCGCCCGGGAGGTGCGTGATATTATGGCGCCTAGTACATCTGGGCGGCCATTACAGATAACATTACAAGATATGGCTACTGTTATGACTGAAGTTTTGTCTAAATTACCAGAACTAAGAGGCAAGCGTGATCACTCTGGGGTGAGAACAGAGTGCGCTGACAATACTAGGGCCATGTCTGATACTGCGTCACAGCTTGCAGAGCATGAGGACGGAGAGCTTCATTCTGTAGGTGACGGTTCTGATCCAAACAGATTGGATTCAGATATTTCAAATTTTAAATTTAAATTGGAGAACCTCCGTGTATTACTAGGGGAGGTCTTAGCAGCTCTCAATGATTGTAACACCGTTGCAATACCAGAGAAACTGTGTAGGTTGGATAAATACTTTGCGGTACCGGCGAGTACTGACGTTTTTCCTATACCTAAGAGACTAACTGAAATTGTTACTAAGGAGTGGGATAGACCCGGTGTGCCGTTCTCACCCCCTCCAATATTTAGAAAGATGTTTCCAATAGACACCACCACTCGGGACTTATGGCAAACGGTCCCTAAGGTGGAGGGAGCAGTTTCTACTTTAGCTAAGCGTACCACTATCCCGGTGGAGGATAGCTGTGCTTTTTCAGATCCAATGGATAAAAAATTAGAGGGTTACCTTAAGAAAATGTTTGTTCAACAAGGTTTTATATTGCAACCCCTTGCATGTATCGCGCCGATTACGGCTGCGGCAGCATTTTGGATTGAGTCTCTGGAAGAGAACCTTAGTTCATCTACGCTAGACGACATTACGGACAGGCTTAGAGTCCTTAAACTAGCTAATTCATTCATTTCGGAGGCCGTAGTACATTTAACCAAACTTACGGCTAAGAACTCAGGATTCGCCATACAGGCACGTAGGGCGCTGTGGCTAAAATCCTGGTCAGCTGATGTTACTTCTAAGTCCAAATTACTTAATATACCTTTCAAGGGGCAGTCTTTATTTGGGCCCGGTTTGAAAGAAATTATCGCTGACATTACAGGAGGTAAGGGCCACGCCCTACCTCAAGACAAAGCCAAAGCCAAGGCTAGACAGTCTAATTTTCGTCCCTTTCGGAATTTCAAAACAGGAGCAGCATCAACCTCCACTGCACCAAAACAGGAGGGAGCTGTTGCTCGTTACAGGCAAGGCTGGAAGCCTAACCAGTCCTGGAACAAGAGCAAGCAGGCCAGGAAACCTGCTGCTGCCCCAAAGACAGCATGAACCGAGAGCCCCCGATCCGGGACCGGATCTAGTGGGGGGCAGACTTTCTCTCTTCGCCCAGGCCTGGGCAAGAGATGTTCAGGATCCCTGGGCGCTAGAGATCATATCTCAGGGATACCTTCTAGACTTCAAATTATCTCCCCCAAGAGGGAGATTTCATCTGTCAAGGTTGTCAACAAACCAGATAAAGAAAGAAGCGTTTCTACGCTGTGTACAAGATCTGTTATTAATGGGAGTGATCCATCCGGTTCCGCGGTCGGAACAAGGACAAGGGTTCTACTCAAACCTGTTTGTGGTTCCCAAAAAAGAGGGAACTTTCAGGCCAATCTTAGATTTAAAGATTCTAAACAAATTCCTAAGAGTTCCATCGTTCAAAATGGAAACTATTCGGACAATCTTACCCATGATCCAAAAGGGTCAGTACATGACCACAGTGGATTTAAAAGATGCTTACCTTCACATACCGATTCACAAAGATCATCACCGGTATCTAAGGTTTGCCTTCTTAGACAGGCACTACCAGTTTGTAGCTCTTCCATTCGGATTGGCTACGGCTCCAAGAATCTTCACAAAGGTTCTGGGTGCCCTTCTGGCGGTACTAAGACCGCGAGGGATTTCGGTAGCTCCGTACCTAGACGACATTCTAATACAAGCTTCAAGCTTTCAAACTGCCAAGTCTCATACAGAGTTAGTTCTGGCATTTCTAAGGTCGCATGGATGGAAAGTGAACGAAAAGAAGAGTTCTCTTTTTCCTCTCACAAGAGTTCCATTCTTGGGGACTCTTATAGATTCTGTAGAAATGAAGATTTACCTGACAGAAGACAGGTTAACAAAGCTTCAAAATGCATGCCGTGTCCTTCATTCCATCCAACACCCGTCAGTAGCTCAATGCATGGAGGTGATCGGCTTAATGGTAGCGGCAATGGACATAGTACCTTTTGCACGCCTACACCTCAGACCGCTGCAATTGTGCATGCTAAGTCAGTGGAATGGGGATTACTCAGATTTGTCCCCTACTCTGAATCTGAATCAAGAGACCAGAAATTCTCTTCTATGGTGGCTTTATCGGCCACACCTGTCCAGGGGGATGCCATTCAGCAGGCCAGACTGGACAATTGTAACAACAGACGCCAGCCTACTAGGTTGGGGCGCTGTCTGGAATTCTCTGAAGGCTCAGGGACTATGGAATCAGGAGGAGAGTCTCCTTCCAATAAACATCCTGGAATTGAGAGCAGTTCTCAATGCCCTTCTGGCTTGGCCCCAATTAACAACTCGGGGGTTCATCAGGTTTCAGTCGGACAACATCACGACTGTAGCTTACATCAACCATCAGGGAGGGACAAGAAGCTCCCTAGCAATGATGGAAGTATCAAAGATAATTCGCTGGGCAGAGTCTCACTCTTGCCACCTGTCAGCAATCCACATCCCGGGAGTGGAGAACTGGGAGGCGGATTTCTTGAGTCGCCAGACTTTTCATCCGGGGGAGTGGGAACTTCATCCGGAGGTCTTTGCCCAAATACTTCGACGTTGGGGCAAACCAGAGATAGATCTCATGGCGTCTCGCCAGAACGCCAAACTTCCTCTCTACGGGTCCAGATCCAGGGATCCGGGAGCGGTTCTGATAGATGCTTTGACAGCACCTTGGAACTTCGGGATGGCTTATGTGTTTCCACCCTTCCCGCTGCTTCCTCGATTGATTGCCAAAATCAAACAGGAGAGAGCATCAGTGATTCTAATAGCGCCTGCATGGCCACGCAGGACTTGGTATGCAGATCTAGTGGACATGTCATCCTGTCCGCCTTGGTCTCTACCTCTAAGACAGGACCTTCTGATACAGGGTCCATTCAAACATCAAAATCTAACTTCTCTGAAGCTGACTGCTTGGAAATTGAACGCTTAATTTTATCAAAACGTGGTTTTTCTGAGTCGGTTATTGATACCCTGATACAGGCTAGGAAGCCTGTTACCAGAAGGATTTACCATAAAATATGGCGTAAATACCTATACTGGTGCGAATCCAAAGGTTACTCCTGGAGTAAGGTTAGGATCGCTAGGATATTGTCCTTTCTACAAGAAGGTTTAGAAAAGGGTTTATCAGCTAGTTCATTAAAGGGACAGATTTCAGCTCTGTCCATCTTGTTACACAGGCGTCTGTCAGAAAATCCAGACGTCCAGGCCTTTTGTCAGGCTTTAGCTAGGATCAAGCCTGTGTTTAAAGCTGTTGCTCCGCCATGGAGTTTAAACTTAGTTCTTAACGTTTTACAGGGTGTTCCGTTTGAACCCCTTCATTCCATTGATATAAAATTGTTATCTTGGAAAGTTCTGTTTTTAATGGCTATTTCCTCGGCTCGAAGAGTCTCTGAGTTATCAGCCTTACATTGTGATTCTCCTTATCTGATTTTTCACTCAGACAAGGTAGTTCTGCGTACTAAACCTGGGTTCTTACCTAAGGTAGTCACTAACAGGAATATCAATCAAGAGATTGTTGTTCCATCCTTGTGTCCAAATCCTTCTTCAAAGAAGGAACGTCTTCTACACAATCTGGATGTAGTTCGTGCCCTCAAGTTCTACTTGCAGGCAACTAAAGATTTTCGCCAAACTTCTTCCCTGTTTGTCGTTTATTCTGGACAGAGGAGAGGTCAAAAAGCTTCTGCTACCTCTCTCTCTTTTTGGCTTCGTAGCATAATACGTTTAGCCTATGAGACTGCTGGACAGCAGCCTCCTGAAAGAATTACAGCTCACTCCACTAGAGCTGTGGCTTCCACTTGGGCCTTTAAGAATGAGGCCTCTGTTGAACAGATTTGCAAGGCTGCAACTTGGTCTTCGCTTCATACTTTTTCCAAATTTTACAAATTTGACACTTTTGCTTCTTCGGAGGCTATTTTTGGGAGAAAGGTTCTTCAGGCAGTGGTTCCTTCTGTATAATGAGCCTGCCTATCCCTCCCGTCATCCGTGTACTTTTGCTTTGGTATTGGTATCCCAGAAGTAATGATGACCCGTGGACTGATCACACATAACAGAAGAAAACATAATTTATGCTTACCTGATAAATTCCTTTCTTCTGTTGTGTGATCAGTCCACGGCCCGCCCTGTTTTAAGGCAGGTAAATATCTTTTAAATTATACTCCAGTCACCACTTCACCCTTGGTTACTCCTTTCTCGTTGATTCTTGGTCGAATGACTGGGACTGACGTAGAGGGGAGGAGCTATATGCAGCTCTGCTGGGTGAATCCTCTTGCATTTCCTGTTGGGGAGGAGTTATATCCCAGAAGTAATGATGACCCGTGGACTGATCACACAACAGAAGAAAGGAATTTATCAGGTAAGCATAAATTATGTTTTTGCAGTACAGCGGTCCCACCTCTTGCACTCTCTCTCTATCCCCCCTCTCTTTTACTCTCTCTTTCTCCCCTCTCTTTTGCTCTCTCTCTCCCCTCTCTTTTACTCTCTCTCTCCCCCCTCTCTTTTACTCTCTCTCCCCCTCTCTCTTGCTCTCTCCCCCCTTTTTTTTTGCTCTCTCTCCCCCTCTTTTGCTTTCTCTCTCCCCCCTCTCTCTTGCTCTCTCTCTCCCACCCCTCTCTTTTGCTCTTTCTCTCCCCCTCCTCTCTTTTGCTCTCTCTCTCCCCCTCCTCTCTTTTGTTCTCTCTCTCCCCCCCTGTTTTGCTCTCTCTCTCCCCCCCCTGTTTTGCTCTCTCTCTCCCCCCTCTCTTTTGCTCTCTCTCTTCCCCCTCTCTTTTGCTCTCTCTCTTCCCCCTCTCTTTTGCTCTCTCTCTCCCCCTCCTCTCTTTTGCTCTCTCTCTCCCCCCTCTTTTGCTCTCTCTCTCCCCCCTCTCTTTTGCTCTCTCTCTCCCCCTCCTCTCTTTTGCTCTCTCTCTCCCCCCCTGTTTTGCTCTCTCTCTCCCCCCTCTCTTTTGCTCTCTCTCTCCCCCCTCTCTTGCTCTCTCCCCCCTTTTTTTTTGCTCTCTCTCTCCCCCTCTTTTGCTTTCTCTCTCCCCCCTCTCTCTTGCTCTCTCTCTCCCCCCTCTCTTCAACTGGAAAAAGGTAATGACTACTTTTTTCTTATAAGTTAAAGCAAAAAAAATCACAAGTTTTGCAGTATTTGTAATTTTTTTTTTTTAAATGCAAAATTAATTGACCTTTAATAAAAAAAACGAGTGGAAATTAGTGGACCTTTAATGAATAACACAACACAAACTTTTTCTTGTTAAAGGCGGTGAAGTATAGTGCAGATGAGAGGCTTTTCTGTAGGCTTCAAACGTACACGTTTGCACTATTCAATAGCAACGCAACAATGTCCTCGTCCTCTTCCTGTGTCAGACAATAAATATTAAGCTTCACTTTTGTTCTTGACAGTCCTCAACCAAATAAAAAATATATTTAAAAACAAAACAACAAAAACTACTTTTTTGTATTGTGCTGTAGCACTAGCTAATACTTTATTTGAGTTGAATCTGCTGTCTAGTTGCTCCGCTAATTCCTGAATACATTCTTGATAGGAAATAAGGGGTTAATGAATTTATCTTCATGAACGAACAAGGTTGTCAAACTTCAGCTGAACTGAAGTTATATATATAATGTGTATGTGTGTGTGTATGTATATGTGTGTATGTATATATGTGTGTATGTATGTGTGTGTATATATATATATAATACATACAGGGTGTGTGTGTGTGTATATATGTATATATATATATATATATATATACTAGTCCTAAAGCCCGTGTATGTACACAGGCCATTTTTGCAGTACAGCGGTCCCACCTCTTGCACTCTCTCTCTCTCCCCCCTCTCTTTTACTCTCTCTTTCTCCCCTCTCTTTTGCTCTCTCTATCCCCTCTCTTTTACTCTCTCTCTCCCCCCTCTCTTTTACTCTCTCTCCCCCTCTCTCTTGCTCTCTCCCCCCTTTTTTTTTGCTCTCTCTCTCCCCCTCTTTTGCTTTCTCTCTCCCCCCTCTCTCTTGCTCTCTCTCTCCCACCCCTCTCTTTTGCTCTTTCTCTCCCCCTCCTCTCTTTTGCTCTCTCTCTCCCCCTCCTCTCTTTTGCTCTCTCTCTCCCCCCCTGTTTTGCTCTCTCTCTCCCCCCCCTGTTTTGCTCTCTCTCTCCCCCCTCTCTTTTGCTCTCTCTCTTCCCCCTCTCTTTTGCTCTCTCTCTTCCCCCTCTCTTTTGCTCTCTCTCTCCCCCTCCTCTCTTTTGCTCTCTCTCTCCCCCCTGTTTTGCTCTCTCTCTCCCCCCTCTCTTTTGCTCTCTCTCTCCCCCTCCTCTCTTTTGCTCTCTCTCTCCCCCCCTGTTTTGCTCTCTCTCTCCCCCCTCTCTTTTGCTCTCTCTCCCCCCCCTCTCTTGCTCTCTCCCCCCTTTTTTTTGCTCTCTCTCTCCCCCTCTTTTGCTTTCTCTCTCCCCCCTCTCTCTTGCTCTCTCTCTCCCCCCTCTCTTCAACTGGAAAAAGGTAATGACTACTTTTTTCTTATAAGTTAAAGCAAAAAAAATCACAAGTTTTGCAGTATTTGTAATTTTTTTTTTTAAATGCAAAATTAATTGACCTTTAATAAAAAAAACGAGTGGTAAATTAGTGGACCTTTAATGAATAACACAACACAAACTTTTTCTTGTTAAAGGCGGTGAAGTATAGTGCAGATGAGAGGCTTTTCTGTAGGCTTCAAACGTACACGTTTGCACTATTCAATAGCAACGCAACAATGTCCTCGTCCTCTTCCTGTGTCAGACAATAAATATTAAGCTTCACTTTTGTTCTTGACAGTCCTCAACCAAATAAAAAATATATTTAAAAACAAAACAACAAAAACTACTTTTTTGTATTGTGCTGTAGCACTAGCTAATACTTTATTTGAGTTGAATCTGCTGTCTAGTTGCTCCGCTAATTCCTGAATACATTCTTGATAGGAAATAAGGGGTTAATGAATTTATCTTCATGAACGAACAAGGTTGTCAAACTTCAGCTGAACTGAAGTTATATATATAATGTGTATGTGTGTGTGTATGTATATATGTGTGTATGTATGTGTGTGTATATATATATATAATACATACAGGGTGTGTGTGTATATATGTATATATATATATATATATATATATATATATATATATATATATATATATATATATATATAGTATATATATATATATATATATATACTAGTCCTAAAGCCCGTGTATGTACACAGGCCATTTTTGCAGTACAGCGGTCCCACCTCTTGCACTCTCTCTCTATCCCCCCTCTCTTTTACTCTCTCTTTCTCCCCTCTCTTTTGCTCTCTCTCTCCCCTCTCTTTTGCTCTCTCTCTCCCCCCTCTCTTTTACTCTCTCTCCCCCTCTCTCTTGCTCTCTCCCCCCTTTTTTTTTGCTCTCTCTCTCCCCCTCTTTTGCTTTCTCTCTCCCCCCTCTCTCTTGCTCTCTCTCTCCCCCCTCTCTTTTGCTCTTTCTCTCCCCCTCCTCTCTTTTGCTCTCTCTCTCCCCCTCCTCTCTTTTGCTCTCTCTCTCCCCCTCCTCTCTTTTGCTCTCTCTCTCCCCCCCCTGTTTTGCTCTCTCTCTCCCCCCCTGTTTTGCTCTCTCTCTCCCCCCTCTCTTTTGCTCTCTCTCTTCCCCCTCTCTTTTGCTCTCTCTCTTCCCCCTCTCTTTTGCTCTCTCTCTCCCCCTCCTCTCTTTTGCTCTCTCTCTCCCCCTCCTCTCTTTTGCTCTCTCTCTCCCCCCTGTTTTGCTCTCTCTCTCCCCCCTCTCTTTTGCTCTCTCTCTCCCCCCTCTCTTTTGCTCTCTCTCTCCCCCTCCTCTCTTTTGCTCTCTCTCTCCCCCCCTGTTTTGCTCTCTCTCTCCCCCCTCTCTTTTGCTCTCTCTCTCCCCCCTCTCTTTTACTCTCTCTCCCCCTCTCTCTTGCTCTCTCCCCCCTTTTTTTTGCTCTCTCTCTCCCCCTCTTTTGCTTTCTCTCTCCCCCCTCTCTCTTGCTCTCTCTCTCCCCCCTCTCTTTTGCTCTCTCTCTCCCCCTCCTCTCTTTTGCTCTCTCTCTCCCCCCCCCCTGTTTTGCTCTCTCTCTCCCCCCTCTCTTTTGCTCTCTCTCTTCCCCCTCTCTTTTGCTCTCTCTCTTCCCCCTCTCTTTTGCTCTCTCTCTCCCCCTCCTCTCTTTTGCTCTCTCTCTCCCCCTCCTCTCTTTTGCTCTCTCTCTCCCCCTCCTCTCTTTTGCTCTCTCTCTCCCCCCCTGTTTTGCTCTCTCTCTCCCCCCTCTCTTTTGCTCTCTCTCTCCCCCTCCTCTCTTTTGCTCTCTCTCTCCCCCCCTGTTTTGCTCTCTCTCTCCCCCCTCTCTTTTGCTCTCTCTCTTCCCCCTCTCTTTTGCTCTCTCTCTTCCCCCTCTCTTTTGCTCTCTCTCTTCCCCCTCTCTTTTGCTCTCTCTCTTCCCCCTCTTTTGCTCTGTCTCTCCCCCCTCTCTTTTGCTGTCTCTCCCCCCCCTCTTTTGCTGTCTCTCTCCCTCCTCTCTTTTGCTCTCTCTCTCCCTCTCTTTTGCTCTCGCTCTCTCTCCCCCCTCTCTTTTGCTGTCTCCCCCCCTCTCTTTTGCTCTCTCTCTCCCCCCCTGTTGGGCTCTCTCTCTCCCCCCTCTCTTTTGCTCTCGCTCTTCCCCCTCTCTTTCTCCAACATAGGTGTGTCCGGTCCACGGCGTCATCCTTACTTGTGGGATATTCTCTTCCCCAATAGGAAATGGCAAAGAGCCCAGCAAAGCTGGTCACATGATCCCTCCTAGGCTCCGCCTTCCCCAGTCATTCTCTTTGCCGTTGTACAGGCAACATCTCCACGGAGATGGCTTAGAGTTTTTTGATACTTTTGCTTCTTCTGAGGCTATTTTTGGGAGAAAGGTTTTGCAAGCCGTGGTGCCTTCCATCTAGGTGACCTGATTTGCTCCCTCCCTTCATCCGTGTCCTAAAGCTTTGGTATTGGTTCCCACAAGTAAGGATGACGCCGTGGACCGGACACACCTATGTTGGAGAAAACAGAATTTATGTTTACCTGATAAATTACTTTCTCCAACGGTGTGTCCGGTCCACGGCCCGCCCGGGTTTTTTAATCAGGTCTGATAATTTATTTTCTTTAAATACAGTCACCACGGTATCATATGATTTATCCTATGCAAATATTACTACTTTACGTCGGTCGAATGACTGGGGAAGGCGAGCCTAGGAGGATCTATGTGACCCAGCTTTGCTGGGCTCTTTGCCATTTCCTGTTGGGGAAGAGAATATCCACAAGGTAAAGGATGACGCCGTGGACCGGACACACCGTTGGAGAAAGTAATTTATCAGGTAAACATAAATTCTGTTTTTGCTCTCTCTCTCCCCCCCTCTCTTTTGCTGTCTCTCCCCCCCCCCCCTCTTTTGCTGTCTCTCTCCCCTCCTCTCTTTTGCTCTCTCTCTCCTTTTGCTCTCCGCTCTCTCTACCCCCTCCTCTTTTGCTGTCTCTCCCCCCTCCTCTTTTGCTGTCTCCTCCCCCCTCCTCTTTTGCTGTCTCTCCCCCTTCCTCTTTTGCTCTCTCTCCCCCTTCTCTTTTGCTCTCTCTCCCCCTTCTCTTTTGCTCTCCTCTCCCCCTCTTTTGCTCTCTCTCCCCCTCCTTTTGCTGTCTCTCTCCCCCTCTCTATTCTTGCTGTCTCTCTCACCCACTCTTTTGCTGTCTCTTCCCACCTCTCTCTTTTGCTGTCTCTCTCCCCTCTCTCTTTTGCTGTCATCTCTCCCCCTCTCTCTTCTTGCTGTCTCTCTCCCCCTCTCTCTATCCACCCTCTTATGCTCTCTCTATCCACCTCTTATGCTCTCTCTATCCACCCTCTTATGCTTTCTCTGTCCACCCATCTTCTGCTCTCTCTATCCCCCCTCTTTAGAGCTCTCTGTCTCTCGGCATCTGGCCCCGTCTGCGTCAGGCCCGGCCACGCCCACATCGCACCCCGCATGCCAGGTCAGTTGGAAGGCCAGGTGTGTTTGTCCTCGCGCGCAGTCTCTACTGCGCATGACAGCTTCGGACAAACACACTTGGCCTTTTATTATATAGGAGATAGATATTTAGTATATATATAATATATATGTGTGTGTGTGTATATATATATATACTATATATATGTGTGTGTGTGTGTGTATATATATATATATATATATATATAGATATATACCCGTGTATGTATAAATAAAATCACTCTTAGTTACTTTTAATATGTATCTCAGAAAATATATAATAAAATAAGACTTAAAAATAATTTTGTTTGTAGAATCTGTGAAATTCAAGCTGTTGATTGCACTACCATCACATGCTTTACTGTCCGAGAATGTGAAGGCTCTAGTAGAATGGGCTCAAGACCCGCGACGCTATCTCTTCACTGGACATTTCTAATGGAAGCATTACAGATGTGGGATCTCACGACCGCAATGGACATGGTCACAAAAACAGAAGACAAAGGTAAATGTCTTTAATAGTCTGTGTCCTGAACTCTCACTATTATCGAAGTATATATTATGCCATTCTATTTGTGGCAATATGTATTTTTTGTTTATTTTTAAATTCATAGACTAATTTAAAAAAAAAAAAAGAACAGGCCTTTAATATCAGTGCAAGGATCTAATTTGAAGGTCTAGGGACTTTATATAGACAGATCATAAACAGATCATTTGTTTATATTGCATAATTTAAAGTGACATGAAAATCCAACGTGGATAATTCAGTCCATACAATAAAACAACAAACAAAACTTTCCAGTTAACATCTCAAAGTTACTTCCTTATCTTGTGGTCCTTGGGTTAACCCCTTAACGACCGAGGACGTGCAGGGTACGTCCTCAGAAAAAAAGGCAGTTAATGCCTGAGAACGTACCCTGCCACGTCCTCGGTTTGGAAAGCGATCCTGATCACTTCCAGCTGCTTTCCGGTTATTGCAGGATGCCTCGATATCGAGGCATCCTGCAATAACAATTTTTGCCCCTCCGGTGCAGAGAGAGCCACTCTGTGGCCCTCTCTGCACCGGACATCGATGGCCTCATTCGTTGGTGGGTGGGAGCGTAAATGGGAGGTGGGTGGGCGGCCATCGTTGGCTTCTTAGTCAGAGAGGGGGGCGGGATCGCCGGAGGCGCGCACAGGCGCGCGCGCGTGGACAGGGGGCGGCGGCGGCGGCGGGAGGGCGCGTGCACGGGGAGGGAGCGGGTGGGAACCGCTTACACTACAGAAACTTTTGGATATTATTGTACAAAATAATAATAATAAAACGTAATGGAACTCATCTAAGGGATCTGGGAGGGGGTGGGGGATTGATCTGGGGGGGGGGGGGGGGAGCTAGAATACAGAAAAAACTAAAATAAATTTAAAAAAAACATTTTTATATGCAAACTGGGTACTGGCAGACAGCTGCCAGTACCCAAGATGGCCCCCAATAAGGCAATGGGGGGGGTAGAGAGCTGTTTTGGGGGGGATCAGAGAGGTTGGGGGCAAAGGGGGGATCCTACATAGCAGCATATGTAAATATGCTTAAAAAAAAAAAACTTTTATTTTAGTACTGGCAGACTTTCTGCCAGTACTTAAGATGGCGGGGACAATTGTGGGGTGGGGGAGGGAAGAGAGCTCTATGGGAGGGATCAGGGGGTCTGATGTGTCAGGTGGGAAGCTGATCTCTACACTAAAGCTAAAATTAACCCTGCAAGCTCCCTACAAGCTACCTAATTAACCCCTTCACTGCTGGGCATAATTAACGTTTTGTGCGCAGTGGCATTTAGCGGCCTTTTAATTACCAAAAAGCAACACCAAAGCCACATATGTCTGCTATTTCTGAACAAAGGGGATCCCAGAGAATCATTTACAACCATTTGTACCATAATTGCACAAGTTGTTTCTAAATAATTTCAGTGAGAAACCTAAAGTTTGTGAAAAAGTTGACTATTTTTTTTAATTTAATCGTATTTGGCGGTGAAATGGTGGCCTGAAATATACCAAAATGGGCCTAGATCAATACTTGGGGTTGTCTACTACACTACACTAAAGCTAAAATTAACCCTACAAGCTCCCTACAAGTTCCCTAATTAACCCCTGCACTGCTGAGCATAATACACTTGTGGTGTGCAGCAGCATTTAGCGGACTTCTAATTACTTAAAAACAACGCCAAAGCGATATATGTCTGCTATTTCTGAACAAAGGGGATCCCAGAGAAGCATTTACAACCATTTGTGCCATAATTGCACAAAATGTTTGTTAATGATTTCAGTGAGAAACCTAAAATTTGGAAAAATTTTACTTTTTTTTTTTTATTTGATCGCATTTGGCGGTGAAATGGTGGCATGAAATATACCAAAATGGGCCTAGATCAATACTTTGGGATGTCTTCTAAAAAAATATATATACATGTCAAGGGATATTCAGGGATTCCTGAAAGATATCAGTGTTCCAATGTAACTAGCGCTAATTTTGAAAAAAAGTGGTTTGGAAATAGCAAAGTGCTACTTATATTTATGGCCCTATAACTTGCAAAAAAAGCAAAGAACATGTAAACATTGGGTATTTATAAACTCTGGACAAAATTTAGAAACTATTTAGCATGGGTGTTTTTTGGTGGTTGTAGATGTGTAACAGATTTTGGGGGTCAAAGTTAGAAAAAGTGTGTTTTTTTCCATTTTTTCCTCATATTTTATAATTTTTTTTATAGTAAATTATAAGATATGATGAAAATAATGGTATCTTTAGAAAGTCCATTTAATGGCGAAAAAAACGGTATATAATATGTGTGGGTACAGTAAATGAGTAAGAGGAAAATTACAGCTAAACACAAAGACCGCAAAAATGTAAAAATAGCCTTGGTCCCAAACGGACAGAAAATGGAAAAGTGCTGTGGTCATTAAGGGGTTAAACCAGGCCCCTTTTCCGTGGGGCATACTAAAGTAGACACAGTAGCATGCACGTGTGTTGAGTACTATGTGGCAGCAGTGTGCATAGCAATGTTACACAAGTAACCTGTTGAAGGAGCTTTAGCGTGCAGTAGAACTCTATGATTAACTAGAAATCACTGTACAGCTAGAAGCACTTTTAGTTGGTGTTGAGTCTTCACTACAAGAGTACAACTCTATTTGGGTTGGCAACATCTGAACACTGTGTAGTAGTAGTAAGTGAAATCAAAGGTGTGGGTGTTCCCTGCCTATTCCTGGTAAAGCTTCCTCTACAGGCTGTTATTTAACTTTGCTATGCTGCAGGCACATAGTGCTCAGGAAACATGCATGAGCCTTATCCACATCTACTGTTATGGAAAGGGGACAAGTTTCAACCTAGCATACTAAAAGAAAAAGATGCACTTTATAACAGAAGAAAATGGGAAAGATGTTTAGAAAAGTTTAATTTTAAGTTCCATGCACTTTTTAATTGATACTTTTGTTCATGTAATTGGCAAGATTCCATGAGCTAGTGACGTATGGGATATACAATCCTACCAGGAGGGGCAAAGTTTCCCAAACCTCAAAATGCCTATAAATACACCCCTCACCACACCCACAATTCAGTTTTAAAAACTTTGCCTCCCTATGTAGGTGGTGAAGTAAGTTTGTGCTTGATTTTCTTCTGTGATATTCGCTTCTCAGCATTTTGAAGCCCAATTCCTCTCAGAGTACAGTGAATGTCAGAGGGATGTGAAGAGAATATTGCCTATTGATTTTATGGTTTTCCTCACGGGAGATCTTTTCAAAGGTTCTCTGTAATCAGTTGTAGAGATTCATCTCCTACCTCCCTTTTCAGATTGACGATATACTCTCATATTCCATTACCTCTACTGTTACTGTTTCAGTACTGGTTTGGCTATCTGCTATATGTGGATGGGTGTCTTTCGGTAAGTATGTTTTCATTACTTAAGACACTCTCAGCTATGGTTTGGCACTTTATGTATTAACTAGTCCTAAAGCCCGTGCACACGAGCCATTTTTTTCTCTTGCTCCACTCTCCTTTGCTCTCTCTGGCCCCCCTCTCCTTTGCTCTCTCTCGCCCCCTCTCCTTTGCACTCTCTCGCCCCCCTCTCCTTTTGCTCTCTCTCGCCCCCTCTCCTTTTGCTCTCTCTCTCCCCCTCTCCTTTGCTCTCTCTCGCCCCCCTCTCTTTTGCTCTCTCTCGCCCCCCTCTCTTTTGCTCTCTCTCGCCCCCCCTCTCCTTTGCTCTCTCTCGCCCCCCCTCTCCTTTGCTCTCTCTCGCCCCCCCTCTCCTTTGTTCTCTCTCGCCCCCCTCTCCTTTGTTCTCTCTCGCCCCCCTCTCCTTTGTTCTCTCTCGCCCCCCTCTCCTTTGCTCTCTCTCGCCCCCCTCTCCTTTGCTCTCTCTCGCCCCCCTCTCCTTTGCTCTCTCTCGCCCCCCTCTCCTTTGCTCTCTCTCGCCCCCCTCTCCTTTGCTCTCTCTCGCCCCCCTCTCCTTTGCTCTCTCTCGCCCCTCTCTCCTTTGCGCTCTCTCGCCACCCTTCTCCTTTGCTCTCTCTCGCCCCCCTCTCCTTTGCTCTCTCTCCCCCCCTCTTTAGCTCTTTCTCCCCCTCTCTTTAGCCCTTTCTCCCCCCTTTCTTTAGCCCTCTCTTACCCCTCTCTTTTGCCCCCTCTTCCTCCTCTCTTTTGCTCTCTCTATCTCTTCCCCACTCTTTGTTGCTCTCAGGCCACGCCCACTCATGGACCGACCACGCCCCCGCAACCGCCGATCTGAAGTTGATCCTAAAAGCCAGGTATGTTTGTCCTCGAGCAGTCTCTACTGCGCATGACTGCATCTGACAAACATACCTGGCCTTTTATTATATAGGATGTAAAGTTCTAAATATATGTAGTATTGTAGTATTTGCCATGAGTCAGGTTTATCTATATTTCCTTTTGCAGACCATCAGTTTCAAAATTGGGAAAAACATTTATAGGAAGTTATTTTTTTCTTACTTGGGGTATAGTCTTTTCTTCGAAATTGACTGTTTTCATTAATTCTCGCGGGCAAAATTGGGCTTGCGAGGCCGCAAAATGCTGATGTTTATTGCGTCATTCTTGGCGCGACGGTACGTTCGGTGATGCAAATTTGTAATTTCCTGCTTCTTAGTTGACGCCAGGTTGCGTCTGCCATGACATGAGTTGCGTCATTTCCGGATGTTGTTAGCGCCAAAAAATTTAATTTTGTGTTGTACGTCATACTTGGCTCCAAATAATTTATTCATTTAAACCCCACTTCCTATATGCCTCTTGCCTTTTTCTATGCTCAGGGGGCTATGCTGTTTGCATTTTTTCCCCTTTCCTGAAACTGCCATATAAGGAAATTGATCATTTTGCTTTATATGTTGTTGTTTTTTCTCTTACATTTGCAAGATGTCTCAATCTGATCGTTTCTCAGAAACCACTGTTGGATTCCTGCTGCCTGATAACAATTCTACCAAAGATAATTGTATCTGTTGTAATGTTAGCGGAGATTATATCTCCAGCTGTGGTATGTAATAGTTGTCATGATAAGCTTTTACATGCAGAGAATGTATCCACTAGTACAATGTCTGTTGTTCCTTCAACATCTAATGTACATGATATCCCTGTGAATATAAAAGATTTTATTGCTGATGCGATTCAGAAGGCTTTGTGTGCTATTCCGCCTTCTAATAAACATAAAAAGTCTTTTAAAACTTCTCATAAAGTTGATGAAATTTCAAATGACCGACAACATACTAAATTATCCTCCTCTGATGAAGATCTATCTGATTCAGAAGATCCTACCTCAGATATTGACACTGACAAATCTTCTTATCTCTTTAAGATGGAGTATATTCGTTCTTTGTTAAAAGAGGTGTTGATTACTTTGGATATTGAGGAAACTAGTCCTCTTGATACTAAAACTAGTAAACGTTTAAATTCTGTTTGTAAACCTCCTGTGGTTACTCCAGAGGTTTTTCCAGTTCCTGATGCTATTTCTGATATGATTTCAAAGGAATGGAATAGGCCTGGTACTTCTTTTATTCTTTCTTCATGGTTTAAAAAAATGGTATCCTTTGCCAGCAGTTAGATTAGAGTTTTGGGAAAAAATCCCCAAAGTTTATGGGGCTATTTCTACTCTTGCTAAACGTACTACTATCCCTATGGAAGATAGTACTTCCTTTACGGATACTTTAGATAGGAAACTTGAATCTTATCTAAGAAAAGCTTATTTATATTCTTGCTATCTTCTCAGGCCTGCCATTTCTATGGCTGATGTTGCAGCTGCATCAACTTTTTGGTTGGAAAGCTTAGCGCAACAGGAAACAGACCCTGATTTGTCTAGCATTGTTCGCTTGCTTCAACATTCTAATCATTTTATCTGTGATGCCATTTTTGATATAATCTATGTCTTTAGCTATTTTAGTTAGAAGAGCTTTGTGGCTCAAATATTGAAATGCTGACATGGTATCAACTGTCACTGGGGGGAAGGGAGTTTTTTTACCTCAGGATAAGAGATCTAAGGGTAAATCTAAAGCTTCTAATCGATTTCGTTCTTTTCGACAGAATTAGGAACAGAAAACCAATCGTTCCCCCAAAGAATCTGGTTCCAATTGGAAACCTTAAAGGGACAGTCTACACCAGAATTTTTATTGTTTTAAAAGATAGATAATCCCTTTATTACTCATTTCCCAGTTTTGCATAACCAACAGTTATATTAATATACTTTTAACCTATGTGATTATATTGTATCTAAGCCTCTGCAAACTGCCCCTTTTTTCAGTTCTTTTGACAGACTTGCAGTCTAGCCTATCAGTGCCTGCTCCCAGATAACTTCTCGTGCACGAGCACAGTATTATCTATATGAAATACATGAACTAACACCCTCTAGTGGTGAAAAACTGTTAAAATGCAATCTGAAAGAGGTGGCCTTCAAGGTCTAAGAAATTAGCATATGAACCTCCTAGGTTAAGCTTTCAACTAAGATTACCAAGAGAACAAAGCAAAATTGGTGATAAAAGTAAATTGGAAAATTGTTTAAAATTACATGCTCTATCTGAATCATGAAAGTTTATTTTGGCCTAGACTGTCCCTTTAAATCCAAGCCGTTTAAGAAACCAAAGCCAGCCCCCAAGTCTGCATGAAGGTGCAACCCTCATTCCAGCTCAGCTTGTGGGGGGCAGATTTCCAAGCCATTTGGGCAAGTTCTGTCCAAAATCAATGGATTAAGAGTATTGTCTCTCAGGGGTATCGAATAGGATTCAGAGTAAGACCTCCTGTGAGAAGATCTTTTCTCTCACACGTCCCAGCAAATCCAGTGAAGGCTCAGACTTTTCTGAAGTGTGTTTTAGATCTAGAGCTTTCAGGGGTAATCATACCAGTTTTGTTTCAGGAATAGGTTCTGGGGTTTTATTCGAATCTGTTCATTGTCCCAAAGAAAGAGAAAATTTATTCAGGCCAGTTCTGGATATGAAAATTTTGATTTTTTTTTTGTAAAAGTGCTAACTTTGCTTGTTTATATATGAGACCTCTCTAGCTTTGTATGCTGAATCAGTGGTGCAGGGATTATACAAGGTTATCACAATTAATATCCTTAAATCCCAATGTTCGACTCTCTCTGACTTGGGGGTTAGATCACCATTGTATAGTTCAAGGGGCCTCTTTTGTTCGTCCAACCTGGACTGTGATCACAACAGATGCAAGTCTTTTAGGTTAGGGAGCTGTCTGGGGATCTCTGACAGCACAAGGGGTTTGGAAATCTCAAGAGTCAAGGTAACCAATCAATATTTTAGAACTCCGTGCTATTTTCAGGGCTCTTCAGGTTTGGCCTCTGTTGAAGAGATAACCGTTAATTTGTTTTCAGACAGGCAATATCACAACTGTGGCATATGTCAATCATCAGGATGGGACTCTCAGTCCCCTAGCTATGAAAGAAGTATCTCGGATACTTTCTTGGGCATAATCCAGCTCTTATCTAATTTCTGCGGTACATATCCCAGGTGTAGACAATTGGGAAGCGGATTATCTCAGCCATCGGACTTTACATCCGGGGGAGTGGTCGCTCCATCCAGATGTGTTTTTTCAGATTGTTCAGATGTGGGGTCTTCCAGAAATAGATCTGATGGCTACACATCTAAACAAGAAACTTCCCAGGTACTTGTCCAGGTCCAGAGATCCTCAGGCAGAGTTGGTGGATGCGTTAGCAGTTCCTTGGTTTTACCAACCTGCTTATATCTTCCCGCTTCTAGTTCTTCTTCCAAGAGTGATCTCCAAGATCATCATGGAACGATAATTTGTGTTTCTGGTAGCACCAGCATGGCCTCACAGGTTCTGGTATGCAGATCTTGTCCGGATTTTCAGTTGCCAATCTTGGCCACTTCCTTTAAGACCAGACCACCTGTCTCAAGGGATGTTTTTCCATCAGGATCTCAAATCATTAAATTTGAAGCTATGGAAATTGAACGCTTAGTCATAGAGGTTTCTCTGACTCAGTGATTGATACTAAGTTACAGGATCATAAATCTATCTCTAGGAAGATTTATTATCGATTTTGTAAGACTTACATTTAATGGTGTACTTCTTATAAATTCTGGCATTCTTTTAGAATTCCTAGAATTTTACAGTTCTTCAGGATGGTTTGGATAAAGGTTTGTCTGCAAGTTCCTTGAAGGGACAAATCTCTGTTCTTTCTGTTTTATTTCACATAAAGATTGCTAAACTTCCTGATATTCTATTTTGTACAGGCTTTGGTCTGTATCAAGCCTGTCATTAAATCAGTCTCTCCTCCTTGGAGTCTTAATTTGGTTTTTATGGCTTTACAGGCTCCTCCTTTTGAGCCTATGCATTCTTTGGACATTAAACTACTTTCTTGGAAAGTGTTGTTCCTTTTGGCCATCTCTTCTGCCAGAAGAGTTTCCGAATCATCTGCTCTTTCTTGTGAGTCTCCTTTTCTGATTTTTCATCAGGATAAGGCAGTTTTGCGGACTTCATTTAAATTTCTACCTAAGGTTGTGAATTCTAACAACATTAATAGGGAACTTGTTGTCCCCTCTTTGTGTCCTAATCCTAAGAATTCTTTGGAGAGATCCTTACCGTCTCTGGATGTTGTAAGAGCTTTGAAATATTATGTTGAAGCTACTGATTTCAGGAATACTTCTAGTCTATTTGTTGTCTTTTCTGGTTCTAAGAAAGGTCAGCAAGCTTCTGCCATTTCCTTGGCATCTTTGTTAAAGCTTTTGATTCATCAGGCTTATTTGGAGTCGGGTCAGGCCCCGCCTCAGAGAATCACAGCTCATTCTACTAGATCAGTCTCCACTGCGTGGGCTTTTAAGAATGAAGCTTCAGTTGATCAGATTTGCAAAGCAGCAACTTAGTCTTCTTTGCATACATTTACTAAATTCTACCGTTTTGATGTATTTGCCTCTTCGGATGCAGTTTTTAGTAGAAAAGTTCTTCAGGCAGCTGTTTGTTTGATTCCTCTACTTTTGTTTTAAGTTTTTTTTCTTTTCAATTATGAGAAAAAAACGTATTTTTTGGACTGTGGATTTAATTTCTTTCAGCGGAAAATGGCTGTTATTATTTTTTATCCTTCCCTTTCTAGTGACTCTTCTGTGGAGTTCCACATTTTGGTTATTACTATCCCATATATCACTAGCTCATGGACTCTTGCCAATTAAATGAAAGAAAACATAATTTATGCAAGAACTTACCTGATAAATTCATTTCTTTCATATTGGCAAGAGTCCATGGGACCCACACTTTTTATGGTGGTTTTAATTTTTTGTATAAAGCACAATTATTTTTTTTAATTATTTTTTTTAATGCTTTTTACTCCTTTTTCTATCACCTCACTACTTGGCTATTCGTTAAACTGAATTGTGGGTGTGGTGAGTGGTGTATTTATAGGCATTTTGAGGTTTGGGAAATTTTGCCCCTCCTGGTAGGATTATATATCCCATACGTCACTAGCTTATGGACTCTTGCCAATATGAAAGAAATTAATTTATCAGGTAATTTCTTACATAAATTATGTTTTTTGTTAAATAATGTTGAGTAGCTTTTTGTGTAGAATAGCCTGAGTCACAGTTTTTATATTGTGTGCATAGTGTATAGTTTGCCACTAGTGTGGTGGTTTACAAACCTTTTTGTTGTCATAGCTATGAAATTTGTTAACCTAATTTTATTTTTCATATGCTTACAAAACAACAAGAACTTGTAATGTTAATTAACTACTGTAAGCTAAGTAATATGTATGAGCAATGTTGCGTGTCTCTAAAAAATTATCTAAAAGGATATAATAAACTATTTTGTATCTTTCCATCCTCAGACCTTATCTTGTGTGATACTTTTGCTTAGTTCTCTAACTCAACAGAATTTTTTTTATTTGCTAAGAATCACTGAACTAGAGTCGGTTTATAATCTTGTATACTCTGACCAGAAGCGAGGGGCATTTAGTAAAAAATAAAGTCTGTTGAATGTATTGCTTTTACCAAAATGTTATATTTGTTTTACCAAACATTAGATAACTATTTTTGGAAATTAATTTCCTTCTGTGGTACATACAATTCAGACAGGGATATAATCTAAGGGCCCCAAGGGTTACAAAATTATAAAAACCACCAATACTTATGTGCCAAAAAAAAATGAAAAAGTAGTAGCAAATAAAAAGATATATACAATTCAAATAGAATCTTCGATTAATATAATTTGTTTATGAATTCCCATAAATAGAATATCAAATGTAACACGGAATTAACATTTGAATGCTAATTCCCATAGACTTGTATTGAAATATGACAATCAACATTCAAATGTTAATATTCGGATATAACATTTGAATATCTGTTCCCGTTAGACTTCTTTGATAGTCTATGGAAGCCAGCATTCAAATGTTTGTTTTAAAAGTTGAATGGTCACAATTGTTCTGTGGAAGCATTTGATTGGGGAAGCAAATCTTAACAGGAGTAATTGTTCTTTGAATTGAATGTGAGAAATGGACATCTGTCTATCCCTTGTCTTTGTTTTGAAATGGATTTTACCTAGTAATACATTGTGGATTGCTTTGTTATAATACGATATAACAATTAAAATACTTGACAATAATAGGTGTAAATAAAATATCATACAATGTGTGCAACTGAAACCTTTCAAAATCCAAAGTTTTATACTGAGAGAATGACATCATGACCATTTTGGTATTTTTCTCACCCTAATTCTGTATGACATCCCCAGCAGTGGGCTATGATTCTGATTGATAATTAGTATGTTACACTAAGTGGTTTATCTGTTTAACATATTTAGAACAAAAAACATACAAGCAAATTTAGAATAATAATAATTTAGTTTTGTTGTTGTAAAGTGACTTTAAATGACTTGCAGAAACAAGCAATATGGGCTGATACATTTGTGGATTTTATGCTAAGTCTGGCGTTATCTTTGAATAATATTTGTCTTTTATAGATGTTGGAGGGCCAACAGAAGAAGAGCCTATTAACATTATTAGACCAATGTGATCTCAGTTCATCTCGTTGTGCCACGCCCAACATCAGTCCAGCAACCCTCTGTAGTTCACCAAAGCCGTCTACGGGACTCCATTTCAAGGTAAAAAAAAAATAATTTTAGAGTTTCTGTGATGCTGTTTATGTAATTTGTGCAGCATCACAATTATTTAATTGAAAAATTTTTATATAAATCCAGTGAGGTTCCTTGGTTTCATTAATAAGTGACACCAGGTTTAGTTTTTTTACACTGTACTCCAGCACTTTGGAATTTAAATATAAACCCTGTCCAAGAAGATTTTATATAGGACTGTCATCTTTAATATGAGGCAATCTTACATTCATAAGCTGGGAACTGTATAGTAATTACAGCCATTATTTTGCATAGCTCCTTCATTGTAGGGGACCAAAAGTAAATAATCCAGTAACATAATCTTATTGTCATTAAATGTAGTATTTAGTTGCAAACTCTTTGCATTTACATGTTTATAATATGTGACCCATTGACATCACCGGATGCTTTCTTTTTGATACTCTGCCAGGCCTGTGTTGTAGATAATCTTTAGTTTCCCTGTTTGTTTCAGGGCATTTCCCCATGTCCACACATCTTCAGTAAAGTAAAAAGTAAAGTGATTGATTTTAGCAAGTTTTGAGACCATTTTTCTTTCGGTCCCTTAAACTCTTTAGTTCCTTTTGCATTACTTTTGGGGTCAGAGACCCATTGCAGTGTAAAACACCTTCTAGTAGGGTTATAAGGAACACAGTTTGATGGTTTAATTTAGAGTAGAAGATTCATCATCCTGGTGCCATCAGCAGCCATGACATCTAATGATATAATAGCTAGTTCCTTATATCCAGACCACAACACCATGTGTTACCTAGCTTTTTATAAGCAAATTTGAACCTGTCCATTCTTTCCTGAGGCTTATTAGTAGTTTTCATCTTATAGTAAACTTCTTAACATTGGTGTAGGTATTATTTGATACTTGTATGCCTACATAGTGATCTTGTTTACTTTACATAGTGATCTGTTTACTTTACATAGTCATCTTGTTTACTTTACATTAGTCATCTTGTTTACTTTACATAGTCCTCTTGTTTACTTACATAGGCTCTTGTTTACTTTATATGGGGCTCTTGTTACTTTATATAGGGCAACTTGTTTACTTTATATGGGGCTCTTGTTTACTTTACATAGGGCTCTTGTTTACTTTACATAGGGCTCTTGTTTTCTTGTTTACTTTACATAGTGATCTTGTTTACTTTACATAGTCCTCTTGTTTACTTTACATAGTCCTCTTGTTTATCTTGTTTACTTTACATAGTCCTCTTGTTTACTTTACATAGTCCTCTTGTTTACTTTGCATAGTCCTCTTGTTTATCTTGTTTACTTTACATAGTGCTCTTGTTTACTTTACATAGTCATCTTGTTTACTTTACATAGTCCTTTTGTTTACTTTACATAGTCCTCTTGTTTACTTTATATAGGGCTATTATTTACTTTATATGGAGCTCTTGTTTACTTTAAATAGGGCTCTTTTTACTTTACATAGTCCTCTTGTTTACTTTACATGGGGCTCTTGTTTACTTTACATAGTCCTCTTGTTTTATCTTGTTTACTTTTACATTGTGCTCTTGTTTTTCTTGTTTACTTTACATAGTCATCTTGTTTACTTTTACATAGTCATCTTGTTTACTTTACATAGTCCTCTTGTTTTACTTACATAGGGCTCTTGTTTACTTTATATGGGGCTCTTGTTTACTTTATATGGGTCTCTTGTTTACTTTATATAGGGCTCTTGTTTACTTTATATAGGCTCTTGTTTACTTTATATGGGGCTCTTGTTTACTTTACATAGGGTTCTTGTTTACTTTACATAGGGCTCTTGTTTTCTTGTTTACTTTACATAGTGATCTTGTTTACATAGTCCTCTTGTTTACTTTACATAGCCCTCTTGTTTATCTTGTTTACTTTACATAGTGATCTTGTTTACTTTACATAGTCCTTTTGTTTACTTTATATAGGGCTATTATTTACTTTATATGGAGCTCTTGTTTACTTTACATAGGGCTCTTTTTTACTTTACATAGTCCTCTTGTTTATCTTGTTTACTTTACATAGTGCTCTTGTTTTTCTTGTTTACTTTACATAGTCCTCTTGTTTACTTTACATAGGGCTCCTTGTTTTCTTGTTTACTTTTACATAGTCCTCTTGTTTATCTTGTTTACTTTACATAGCAATGAGAATATGCATTATTATTATTAGCATTATCGGTTATTTGTAGAGCGCAAAACGGATTCGCAGCGCTAAATGCATGCTCACAAAGGACTAACCGATGTTATAAGGACACAAACCTAGCCAAGAAAGAGCAGGTGATTGTCCAATTACTTTTGCTCCCCTAAAATAAAAGGTCTGGTTAAGGCTGTAATCCCTGTATGGTTTATGGAAGTAACTACTGTCAAATTAAAGCTTATATCTGCATTTTATCATCCTAGCCCACTGCATTGGATTACAGAGCCATAACAACTTGTGTGATTTTTATAGGCCTTTATTTGTAGGGGAACAGGTATTTTCAGTTAAACTTGCCCATTTTTAAGGTTTTAACTTCTATTCTGACATCTCAGCAGTATATGAGGGTCTTAATGCTATGGGAACGTTCTTTCAACGCAAAAAGTCTTAATTATAATAGATGTAACCGGGTGCAGAGTCTGACAGTTTAATAATGTTGCTTATAGGGACAGTCTACACCAGAATTGTTATTGTTAAAAAGAAAGATAATCCCTTTGTTTACCCCATTCCCCAGTTTTGCATAACCAACACAGTTTTATTTATATCTTTTTACCTCTGTGATTATCTTGTATCTAAGTCTCTGCAAACTGCCCCTTTATTTGTTCTTTTGACAGACTTGCAGTTTAGCCAATCAGTGATGGCTCACAGTAACTTCACGTGCATGAGCACAGTGTTATCTATATGAAACACATGAACTAACACCCTCTAGTGGTGAAAAACCTGTTTAAAATGCATTCTTAAGAGGGCGGCCTTCAATGTCTAAGAAATTATCATATGAACCTCCTAGGTTAAGCTTTCAACTAAGAATACCAAGAGAACAAAGAAAAATTGGTGATAAAAGTAAATTGGAAAATTGTTTAAAATTACATGCCCTATCTGAATCATGAACGTTTTTTTTGGACTAGACTGTCCCTTTAAATCTTACAAAAGATGTATGTGCCACTGTCTTGTATAATGCAGTCTCAGAGCTCTGCCAACCATGCACTTCCTTACAAGAATTGTAGGTTTAACCCATCAAGACTGCATAACCACCTTAAAACCTTGCTTGATCATTTAGTTATTTTGACCAGTGATACTTGACAGTGAGACACTTCTGCTAAATCGGTGTGTTAATTGCTGGGTATATTTAATGGACTTGTTCAGCTTTGTTCTTTTTATATGCACAAGGAACAAATCTGATCCTGAAAATATTGTACTTTAACCTTTCTCTGTTAACCATTAAAAGGTATTAATAAAGTCTGAAAAGCACAGGGACATTTAGAACTCAAATACAACGTGGAATAAAATTCTGTCTTTATTTTATACAAAGTGAAAAACAGTCCAGCAGGTAAATCACACCTTGCATAGGGCTCCTATATGTTTAATGCTTATAAAGCACTTTGGATGGGGTGTGTTACCTTTACTCAACCTGTTTTTATTATTGTACGTTCCTTTCTTTCTTGCATTCTGTTGGGACTAATTCTGTAAACTTTTTTTTTTAAATTGTTTTCAATCATGTATATAAATTATGCTGAATGTGAACACAGACCAGTCTGATTACAGCTGACAAGCTGAAACGTGTCAGATGGGTCATGCAGTTTGTCATATCTATGGATTTTATATCCTAATGTTTTTACTACAACCTGGATTAAAGGGACATATGTAAGTGTAAGTGTGGTAACCAAGCGCTAAAATAATCCCTAAGCTGTACACAAAAAAGAGGGTCTAACCAACCCCCAAAGGAGAGATGAATATCAAAAGGGTAGTGAGTACAGCGCCAAAGAAAGGCCAAGGGATAAATATACACACTACAAAAATGTGTATTAAATATGATTTAATAAAACATTAAAATCAATGAAAAATGGGAATTAATACCTTAAAGTTAAAAACAATAAATAACAATAGTGTCTGGAATGGTAGAAGAAAGCAAAATATTCCCTATTAGTGAGAATATAATTCAGATGTGCAGTTGGATAACAGCTAGCAATGAAAATCAATAAAAGGGCAATACAGTAAACAGCTAATCAATCATGGATCCATGGATAATAATGAGGTTAAGAATAATTATATAAATTCAATAAGTGTGATGTGCAATGTGATGTACCAAACAATGCAAAAGAGAAATCAATAAATCAAATAATGCGCATAAAAAATATGTGTTAATAGCACTGCAGCACAAAAAACACAAAAAATAAAAATAAGAAAATTATAAAAGGTGAAAAAATTGGTTGCAATGAAATGTCACAATGAGTGCAAATGATGAAAATGAAGACAAAAGTAGTGGAAAAATAAAAATTCAAAAATTGATGTCCAACAAACGTTAGTGAAGAACAGAGAAAAAATTTTTTTTTTTGCTTGTATAATCCAAATAAGTGAGTGAAAAGTCAAAAAAAGGCACATGAAAAGACCTTGGATCCTGATGGCGAAAGTTCTCAGGCAGTTCCTGACGGCGATCAGCTGCTCATCCAATGTCCTAATGTCTTCCTGTAACCAAAGTTTAAAACATAGCGTAACACATCCTAAAAAACAATATAACTTATGAAAAAATGCTTACCAATGGGTCTACTCGTTTCAGTCCACAGTGGACCTTTATCAAGACTGATACACTGGTAAGCTCAACGTCTTTAAATAGGGATATCACTTAGATGACCGGATGGGACTTAGAACATTCTACTTCCGGTTTCGCAAACAGTATTAAAAAAAAAAATATATATATATATATATATATATATATATATATATATTTGTAATGTATGTTAATTAACATATTTAATCTTCTATATGTTAATTGGATATGTGTCCTTACAGAAATTCTGCTCGCTTATATTGCTCTATAATATGCTTAGTACATTATAGTGCCCAGGAGCGTAACGTCACTTCCGGTTTGCGGACTTGACAGTGTTAGGTGTTATTTAGAATTAGGCATTGCTGCTCTAAGAGTGAATCACTGTATCTAGGGACATGATGTCACATCATAATTACGGAGTTATCGTTAACAGAAAGTGGCATAAATACAGTATAATTGTGCATAAGGAAATTATTACGAAATCCTGGTATTTGATTGGTCGTGACATCACGACCCCAATCTCTCTGTTCCTATTGGTAGTTAAGGAGGGGGTGTGCGGGTAATGTCCATCCTGATTGGATGTTAGATCGAATTCATCGATGGCTTTGAGAAAAAAATAATACAGTGCATAAGGGAGTTAGTACTTGATGTAGATTTATGTATTACGATGTCCATGTGGGTAATGTCCATCCTAATTGGAAATCGAATTCACAGATGGCTTTCAAAGGAAATAATACAGTGCATAAGGAGTTAGTACTTGATGTAGATTTATGTATTGCGATGTTCTGGGTATTTGATTGTCGTGACATCACGACCCAATTTTCTCTATTCCCATTGGTAGTTAAGGAGGGGGTGTGTGGGTAATGTCCATCCTGATTAGATGTTAGATCACAGAAGGCTTAAAAAGACATAATACAGTATAGAGTGAACTTAACAGTCTACGATGAATATAATCACCTTGTCAAGTATGTGTTTATATAATGCCAAGAGGGTGAATAGTAAAAAAGTGGGGGCAAACATTGAAAAAATTGGGGGCAAACATTAAAAATGTGGAAAAAAACGGGTATTGGAAGCTCTATAACTTTCCTGACAACAGATGTTAATAATACAGCAATCGATTTGTTTGTGCAAAACAGTCCTACAGATGAGGATATACAAATAGTGTTCAATATATGGCAGTCATTAGAAATTCATGTTATAGACATACAAAAGATGACAACAAATAATTTCTAATATGTGGCCATTACTAGAGTTTCATGTTGGAAACAAAATTTCATATTGCAAATATGTGATAATCACATCGAATGTCATGCTATAAATAGATTATCATGTTATAATTAAAACATGAACATATGTAAAAAAAACTAAGTATATATTTAACTCAGTATTAGTATCCTAAATACTAGAAAGAATCTGAGAAATGACATCAAATTCCAGATGTATTGATAAAGACCATATCTTGAGGTCTAGAATAGTGGTGGTATAGAGGGACCACAGCTAAGGCTCTATTACTTCGAATAAGAAGCAAAGGATATATATATAGTCTAGACAAAAGGGTAGTTTAGTCTTGACTTATATAGTGGGAACATACATTCCTATGATCCCAAACTAAGTATGAAAAAGCCCATCCTTATGATTCTGAACTGAGTGTGAAAAAGAGCTAATGAATGGATCCTATAGATTAATGGTCATTTATGGTACTTAAAATGTGAAGATGCGCTGTTGTATACTAGTATTTTTACGGTCCCCATGTAGGCCAAGTATAATGGAGCCTTCAAAATAAATTTAAATAAAATAAAATGAAACAGAATGATCATATAATTCACATTTGATTTAAGCCCCATAAAGAAAACCATTAAAATTATTAAAATGGTCTATTGTAAATCAGTACCAATTGATTGGAGGCTTGATGATAACTTATGTTGAGCATAAGAGAAAGGGAGATGGTGTTTATAAGCAGAGATTAATGAACAACTGGATAAAACCAGAAGGAATAGCTACAGGCTGAAGATATTATTCAGATATAATAATATAAGGGGATAACATGACGATAAATCCCTATATGTCTAGATCAGGGTTCTCTAGATACGGGAGGGGGATAAACATAATTATAGATCTCAAATTGTTTATTATCCTGGGGACTGGGGGTGAGTTCTGTCGGTGGAAAGTCTAAGGAGGAAATAACCTAAGTGGGGCATATTGATGGTAATAGATTTAACAGTTGAATAGGTGGGTGAAATCCTCTCTATTATTTAGACCTTTCGGATGTAAACAGTCTAATAAAAAAATCCATTTGGATTCGGCTTAAGGAGGATTTTTTCGAAGTCACCTCCTCTCCAATTTCTAATTACTTTTTGTATGCCCATAAATTTCAAATCTTGTACTTTGCCGTTATGTTTGATGGCAAAATGTTTATATAATATTGTATCTTTGTTCTGTTTTTCAATCAGCAATATATGCTCTCTTAGCCTGTCTCTGAGGCTTCTTGAGGTCTGGCCAATATACTGAAGGCCACAGGAGCATTCCATAAGATAAATTAATCCCTGTGTCTTGGCATCTGATCAGGTCTTTAATAACAAATTCTTCTCCAGTCTGAGTTGATTGGAACTTTTAGTCTTAATCCCTCTTCTGCAAGCTTTGCAGGTGGGGCATGGGTAGAATCCTTTAATTGGTTTCCCCTGTACATCTTGTGTACTTGGTTTCTTCTTCCGTTGCAGACTTGGAGCTAATTTGTTTTTCAGATTCCCTGTTTTCCTATAGACGAAATTTAGTTGGTCAGGGAGTTTATCTCCAATAATATCGTCATTTTTCAACAGGTGCCAGTGTTTCTTAAAAAAAAATTCTATGATATGCCGATTGCTGCTATACTCTGTGATCATTGGTATATTGAGTATTCCTTCTGTTCCACATTTTTTACACTCTTTATATTTTGTTAACTCTTTTCTCTCCACCTGTCGTACTTCTTCTATCTTAAGATCTATATGTTCCTCCTTATAGCCCCTTTCCACAAATTTTTCTTTTAGTCGTTTTACTTGCTTTTCCCATGTATTGATATTTGAACAGTTTTTCCGTACCCTTAAGAATTGGCTTTTGGGGATGTTATTTCTCCAACATAGGTGTGTCCGGTCCACGGCGTCATCCTTACTTGTGGGATATTCTCTTCCCCAACAGGAAATGGCAAAGAGCCCAGCAAAGCTGGTCACATGATCCCTCCTAGGCTCCGCCTACCCCAGTCATTCTCTTTGCCGTTGTACAGGCAACATCTCCACGGAGATGGCTTAGAGTTTTTTAGTGTTTAACTGTAGTTTTTCATTATTCAATCAAGAGTTTGTTATTTTCAAATAGTGCTGGTACGTACTATTTACTCAGAAACAGAAAAGAGATGAAGAATTCTGTTTGTATGAGGAAAATGATTTTAGCAACCGTAACTAAAATCCATGGCTGTTCCACACAGGACTGTTGAGAGCAATTAACTTCAGTTGGGGGAACAGTTTGCAGTCTCTTGCTGCTTGAGGTATGACACATTCTAACAAGACGATGTAATGCTGGAAGCTGTCATTTTCCCTATGGGATCCGGGTAAGCCATGTTTATTACGATTGTAAATAAGGGCTTCACAAGGGCTTATTTAAACTGTAGACTTTTTTTGGGCTAAATCGATTGATATTAACACTTATTTAGCCTTGAGGAATCATTTATTCTGGGTATTTTGATTTAATAATATCGGCAGGCACTGTTTTTAGACACCTTATTCTTTAGGGGCTTTCCCAAAGCATAGGCAGAGTCTCATTTTCGCGCCGGTGTTGCGCACTTGTTTTTGAGAGGCATGGCATGCAGTCGCATGTGAGAGGAGCTCTGATACTCATAAAAGACTTCTGAAGGCGTCATTTGGTATCGTATTCCCCTTTGGGTTTGGTTGGGTCTCAGCAAAGCAGATACCAGGGACTGTAAAGGGGTTTAAAGCTTAAAACGGCTCCGGTTCCGTTATTTTAAGGGTTAAAGCTTCCAAAATTGGTGTGCAATATTTTCAAGGCTTTAAGACGCTGTGGTGAAAATTTGGTGAATTTTGAACAATTCCTTCATGTTTTTTCGCAATTGCAGTAATAAAGTGTGTTCAGTTTAAAATTTAAAGTGACAGTAACGGTTTTATTTTAAAACGTTTTTTGTACTTTCTGATCAAGTTTATGCCTGTTTAACATGTCTGAACTACCAGATAGACTGTGTTCTGAATGTGGGGAAGCCAGAATTCCTATTCATTTAAATAAATGTGATTTATGTGATAATGACAATGATGCCCAAGATGATTCCTCAAGTGAGGGAGTAAGCATGGTACTGCATCATTCCCTCCTTCGTCTACACGAGTCTTGCCCACTCAGGAGGCCCCTAGTACATCTAGCGCGCCAATACTCCTTACTATGCAACAATTAACGGCTGTAATGGATAATTCTGTCAAAAACATTTTAGCCAAAATGAACCCTTGTCAGCGTAAGCGTGGATGCTCTGTTTTAGTTACTGAAGAGCATGACGACGCTGATATTAATATCTCTGAAGGGCCCCTAACCCAATTTGAGGGGGCCAGGGAGGTTTTGTCTGAGGGAGAAATTACTGATTTAGGGAACATTTCTCAGCAGGCTGAATCTGATGTGATTACATTTAAATTTAAATTGGAACATCTCCGCATTTTGCTTAAGGAGGTATTATCCACTCTGGATGATTGTGAAAATTTAGTCATCCCAGAGAAACTATGTAAAATGGACAAGTTCCTAGAGGTGCCGGGGCTCCCAGAAGCTTTTCCTATACCCAAGCGGGTGGCGGACATTGTTAATAAAGAATGGGAAAGGCCCGGTATTCCTTTCGTCCCTCCCCCCATATTTAAAAAAATTGTTTCCTATGGTCGACCCCAGAAAGGACTTATGGCAGTCAGTCCCCAAGGTCGAGGGAGCGGTTTCTACTTTAAACAAACGCACCACTATTCCCATAGAGGATAGTTGTGCTTTCAAAGATCCTATGGATAAAAAATTAGAAGGTTTGCTTAAAAAGATGTTTGTTCAGCAGGGTTACCTTCTACAACCCATTTCATGCATTGTCCCTGTCACTACAGCCGCATATTTCTGGTTTGATGAACTGCTTAAGGTGCTCGATAGTGACTCTCCTCCTTATGAGGAGATTATGGACAGAATCAATGCTCTCAAATTGGCTAATTCTTTCACTCTAGACGCCTCTTTGCAATTGGCTAAGTTAGCGGCTAAGAACTCTGGGTTTGCTATTGTGGCGCGCAGAGCGCTTTGGTTGAAATCTTGGTCGGCTGATGCGTCTTCCAAGAACAAGCTACTAAACATTCCTTTCAAGGGGAAAACGCTGTTTGGTCCTGACTTGAAAGAGATTATATCTGATATCACTGGGGGTAAGGGCCACGCCCTTCCTCAGGATCGGCCCTTCAAGGCAAAAAATAGACCTAATTTTCGTCCCTTTCGTAAAAACGGACCAGCCCAAGGTGCTACGTCCTCTAAGCAAGAGGGTCATACTTCTCAGGCCAAGCCAGCTTGGAGACCAATGCAAGGCTGGAACAAGGGAAAGCAGGCCAAGAAACCTGCCACTGCTACCAAGACAGCATGAAATATTGGCCCCCGATCCGGGACCGGATCTGGTGGGGGGGCAGACTCTCTCTCTTCGCTCAGGCTTGGGCAAGAGATGTTCTGGATCCTTGGGCGCTAGAAATAGTCTCCCAGGGTTATCTTCTGGAATTCAAGGGACTTCCCCCAAGGGGGAGGTTCCACAAGTCGCAGTTGTCTTCAGACCACATAAAAAGACAGGCGTTCTTACATTGTGTAGAAGACCTATTAAAAATGGGAGTGATTCATCCTGTTCCATTAAGAGAACAAGGGATGGGGGTTCTACTCCAATCTGTTCATAGTTCCCAAAAAAGAGGGAACGTTCAGACCAATCCTAGATCTCAAGATCTTAAACAAAATTCTCAAGGTCCCATCGTTCAAGATGGAAACCATTCGAACTATCCTTCCTTCCATCCAGGAAGGTCAATTTATGACCACGGTGGATTTAAAGGATGCGTATCTACATATTCCTATCCACAAGGAACATCATCGGTTCCTAAGGTTTGCATTCCTGGACAAACATTACCAGTTCGTGGCGCTTCCTTTCGGATTAGCCACTGCTCCAAGGATTTTCACAAAGGTACTAGGGTCCCTTCTAGCGGTGCTAAGACCAAGGGGCATTGCAGTAGTAACTTACCTGGACGACATTCTGATTCAAGCGTCGTCCCTTCCTCAAGCAAAGGCTCACACGGACATTGTCCTGGCCTTTCTCAGATCTCACGGCTGGAAAGTGAACGTGGAAAAGAGTTCTCTATCCCCGTCAACAAGGGTTCCCTTCTTGGGAACAATTATAGACTCCTTAGAAATGAGGATCTTTCTAACAGAGGCCAGAAAAACAAAGCTTCTGGACTCTTGTCGGATACTTCATTCCGTTCCTCTTCCTTCCATAGCTCAGTGCATGGAAGTGATCGGGTTGATGGTGGCGGCAATGGACATAGTTCCTTTTGCGCGCATTCATCTAAGACCATTACAACTGTGCATGCTCAGTCAGTGGAATGGGGACTATACAGACTTGTCTCCGAAGATACAAGTAAATCAGAGGACCAGAGACTCACTCCGTTGGTGGCTGTCCCTGGACAATCTGTCTCAAGGGATGATGTTCCACAGACCAGAGTGGGTCATTGTCACGACCGACGCCAGTCTGATAGGCTGGGGCGCGGTCTGGGGATCCCTGAAAGCTCAGGGTCTTTGGTCTCGGGAAGAATCTCTTCTACCGATAAATATTCTGGAACTGAGAGCGATATTCAATGCGCTCCAGGCCTGGCCCCAGCTTGCGAGGACCAGGTTCATACGGTTTCAATCAGACAACATGACGACTGTGGCGTACATCAACCATCAGGGGGGAACAAGGAGTTCCCTAGCGATGGAAGAAGTAACCAAAATTATTCTTTGGGCGGAGTCTCACTCCTGCCACCTGTCTGCTATCCACATCCCAGGAGTGGAAAATTGGGAAGCGGATTTTCTGAGTCGTCAGACATTGCATCCGGGGGAGTGGGAACTCCATCCGGAAATCTTCGCCCGAGTCACTCACCTGTGGGGCATTCCAGACATGGATCTGATGGCCTCTCGTCAGAACTTCAAAGTTCCTTGCTACGGGGCCAGATCCAGGGATCCCAAGGCGGCTCTAGTGGATGCACTAGTAGCACCTTGGACCTTCAAACTAGCTTATGTGTTCCCGCCATTTCCTCTCATCCCCAGGCTGATAGCCAGGATCAAGCAGGAGAGGGCGTCGGTGATCTTGATAGCTCCTGCGTGGCCACGCAGGACTTGGTATGCAGATCTGGTGAATATGTCATCGGCTCCACCTTGGAAGCTACCTTTGAGACGAGACCTTCTTGTTCAGGGTCCGTTCGAACATCCGAATCTGGTTTCACTCCAGCTGACTGCTTGGAGATTGAACGCTTGATTTTATCGAAGCGAGGATTCTCAGATTCTGTGATCGATACTCTTGTTCAGGCCAGAAAGCCTGTGACTAGAAAGATTTACCACAAAATTTGGAAAAAATATATCTGTTGGTGTGAATCTAAAGGATTCCCTTGGGACAAGGTTAAGATTCCTAGGATTCTATCCTTCCTTCAAGAAGGATTGGAGAAAGGATTATCTGCAAGTTCCCTGAAGGGACAGATTTCTGCCTTGTCGGTATTACTTCACAAAAAGCTGGCAGCTGTGCCAGATGTTCAAGCCTTTGTTCAGGCTCTGGTTAGAATCAAGCCTGTTTACAAACCTTTGACTCCTCCTTGGAGTCTCAATTTAGTTCTTTCAGTTCTTCAGGGGGTTCCGTTTGAACCCTTACATTCCGTTGATATTAAGTTATTATCTTGGAAAGTTTTGTTTTTAGTTGCGATTTCTTCTGCTAGAAGAGTCTCAGAATTATCTGCTCTGCAGTGTTCTCCTCCTTATCTGGTGTTCCATGCAGATAAGGTGGTTTTACGTACTAAACCTGGTTTTCTTCCAAAAGTTGTTTCTAACAAAAACATTAACCAGGAGATTATCGTACCTTCTCTGTGTCCAAAACCAGTTTCAAAGAAGGAACGTTTGTTGCACAATTTGGATGTTGTTCGCGCTCTAAAATTCTATTTAGATGCTACAAAGGATTTTAGACAAACATCTTCCTTGTTTGTTGTTTATTCAGGTAAAAGGAGAGGTCAAAAAGCAACTTCTACCTCTCTCTCTTTTTGGATTAAAAGCATCATCAGATTGGCTTACGAGACTGCCGGACGGCAGCCTCCCGAAAGAATCACAGCTCATTCCACTAGGGCTGTGGCTTCCACATGGGCCTTCAAGAACGAGGCTTCTGTTGATCAGATATGTAGGGCAGCGACTTGGTCTTCACTGCACACTTTTACCAAATTTTACAAGTTTGATACTTTTGCTTCTTCTGAGGCTATTTTTGGGAGGAAAGGTTTTGCAAGCCGTGGTGCCTTCCATTTAGGTGACCTGATTTGCTCCCTCCCTTCATCCGTGTCCTAAAGCTTTGGTATTGGTTCCCACAAGTAAGGATGACGCCGTGGACCGGACACACCTATGTTGGAGAAAACAGAATTTATGTTTACCTGATAAATTTCTTTCTCCAACGGTGTGTCCGGTCCACGGCCCGCCCTGGTTTTTTTTAATCAGGTCTGATATTTTATTTTCTTTAACTACAGTCACCACGGTACCATATGGTTTCTCCTATGCAAATATTCCTCCTTAACGTCGGTCGAATGACTGGGGTAGGCGGAGCCTAGGAGGGATCATGTGACCAGCTTTGCTGGGCTCTTTGCCATTTCCTGTTGGGGAAGAGAATATCCCACAAGTAAGGATGACGCCGTGGACCGGACACACCGTTGGAGAAAGAAATTTATCAGGTAAACATAAATTCTGTTTTTTCCACGTTTCGTGGTGGCAGCTCTCATAATGTATATAGTTGTTGCTGTCAACTGATTTAAAGTGTGTGGAAGTTTCCCATTTGCCATTTATAGCTCCTATTTTTAGGTCTAGGAAAACAATTTCCTTTGGACTCCAAGTATGAGTGAACTTTAGATTCAAGATGTTCTGATTCATGATCTCGACCGTATATATAAGATCTTGTATTGGATGGGGTCTTTCGTTGTTTCCAAAGTCTGGGAATCAATTGCTTAGCACTGCTGAGCATTATATACAGTAATGTGGATTTGTATTTACACTTAATCTTAGGAGGTTTGTTAAACAATAACGTTAGGGGGTCATATGGGATTTTATGTGAGAGAGCTTTCTGGATTTCCTTATGTATGTCTTGCCAATAGGGTTGGAGCATAGGGCATTCCCACCAAATGTGATACAAGGTACCTATCTGTTTGCAATCTCTCCAACATAGTGGGTCAGAGTGTTTAAAAATCTTGGCTAACCTGCTTGGGTGAAGGATCCACCTTCCTAGGAGTTTCATATTTGTCTCTGTAATACTCATTGATGAAGGTGCCTTTCCCATTTGCTGAAAGATAATATTCCAGGTCTCTGTGGGAACCCTATAGTTTAGCTCTGATTTCCATACCCTAATATATGCTGGGAGGTTCTTAGAGTGCGTGGTTAAAAGTATCTTATATATTGCTGATAAAGTGTCTCTTGTAGTGTTTGTAGGCCAGCATAAGAGCTCAAAAGGATTCAGATTCCTAAGCAAATTAGTTTTTCTCTATGGTGCGTAATGTAATGCGAAATCTGGAGATATTCGAACCATTTATTGAAATATAGGATATTCTTATCTATTAGAGAGGCTGTTGGTAGAATAGCTCCCTGCTCTATTACTGAATAGCATGGTAAGCCTGTTGTAATGCTATATGGGCCATCCGCCCATATAGGCTGGTGGGAAGGAAATTCATTATTGTGGAGCAAAGGGGAAAGCGGCAAAGGAATAGAAGTTATACCCTTCCTAGGTCTGGTTAGGGAGTCCCAAGTTGAAAAGGTGTCTTTCACTAGTGTAGGAATGGGTATTGATATGTTTCTTTGTTGCTTATTTGTCCAACATAATGACCCTAGACTCTTTGTGTTAACTAATTTGTGTTCCAGTTTCACCCATTCCTTATTTTGCGTGTTTTTGCACCAGTCCACTATCCTAGTTAGTTGTGCCGCCTGCTGATAAAAAGCAAGGTTAGGGACTCCAAGTCCCTCCCTATCACGACTTCTGTACATTATAGGTTTTGATATTCTGTGTTTTTTGTGTGCCCAAATGAAAGTATTAGCTAATGCTTGTGCTGTAGTAATATAATGTGGAGGTAGTTGGATAGGAATCGTCTGGAACAGATAAAGGAATCGTGGCAATATACTCATTTTAAAAGCTTGTATCCTGCCTAACCATGAGAGATATTTACTCTGCCAGACCTTCAGGTCTGCTCTAACTGATTCGATAAGGTTTTGATAATTCATCTGATCCAGGGAGTCTCTAGTTTGTTATCTGTATCCCTAAATACTTTATGGAGTTGTACTTTTGGAGAAACTGATATTGGGATGTAATTTGGTTCGCTATTTGGTCCGTTAACCCAATTCCTAAGAACTCTGATTTAAGTGTATTGATTTTGAAGTTAGATAGGGTGCTATATGTTCCTATTTCTGGGAGTAGCGAAGAAAGGGACTGTTGAGGGGAGGTTAAAGTGAATAGGATATCATCGGCGTATAATGTTGTTTTATATTGCGTGTCTCCTACCTGAATCCCTTGTATGTCTTTATTCTGTCTAACCCTGGAAGCTAGAACCTCCATGGCCATGACAAATAGCAAGGGGGAAAGAGGGCAACCCTGTCTCGTTCCATTAAGAATGGGGAAGGGGTCTGAAAGAGAGTCGTTCAATTTGATGCAGGCTTTTGGGGCGTGGTAAAGAGCAAAAATTTTTCCTATAAGTTTTTCTCCTATGCCGAATCTACTTAATGTTAATTTTAAAAATGACCAATCTAACCTATCAAAGGCCTTTTCGGCATCAGTGGCCAAAAAGACAGTGGGGATGCCTTAAATTTGGGAATATTCGAGTAAATAACCTTGATGGTGTTGTCTCTCGCTTCTCTATGAGGCACAAAGCCTACCTGGTTGAGATGGATAAGTTGTGGCAAAAATCTAATAAGTCTAGAGGCTATAATTTTTGCATAGAGCTTGATATCCACGTTTAGTAGTGAGATAGGGCGAAAACTAGCGGGTGTATCTGGTTGCTTCCCCAGTTTAGGAATTACTGAAATGTGGGCTTCCAGCATAGTGGATAGAAAGGGGTGGTGTTGGTCTGTTGTATTGAAAAGTGAGCATAAGTGGGGGATCAAAGTAGTTGCAATTTTTTTATAGTATTGCACCGTAAACCCATCTGGGCCCGGGCTTTTTCCTGTGGGCAATTGTTTAAGAGCCATTAAGACCTCTGTTACTGTAAAAGGCGCTTCTAAGTCCTCTTTCTGTGCGTTTGTCAGTTGGGGTAAGGGGGTTTCCGCTATGTAGGTTTTAATAATATTTTCCCTATCGGTTTGAGGGTTATCCTTATTTAAGTTATAGAGGTTTGTATAGTATGCTAGGAACTGGGAGAGGATTTCTGGGGTAGTGTTTACCTTTTTGTTCTCTGATGTCTTAACCTCATGAACAAAGGTTTTGAGTTTTTTCAGCTTGAGAGCCCGTGCTAGCAGTTTTCCTGCCCTGTTGTTTTCAAAATAAAACTTTTGTTTTGTTTTTAATGCCAATATATTGGCTTCTTTTAATAATTGGTCATGTACCGCTTTCCTAGCATTTTCTAGTTCTGCAAAAATATGGGGATCTGTTGGGTTTCGCTTATGTTCATATTCTAATTTGGAGAGCAAGTCGGTCGACTCTTTGTATAGTGAACGTGCTGTCTGCCTAACGTATGCCTGTTGTTTTGTGAATTCCCCTCTAATGATGCACTTATGAGCTTCCCATATTACAAAAGGGTCTGTTTCAGGTAAAGAATTAAACCGAAAGTATTCTATGAGGAGTCTCTCTAGTTTGATTTTAAAATCAGGGGAAGTGAAAAGGTTCTCTTCTAGTTTCCATATATAGGTGCTTTTTGGTGCTGTAGGCCATTCGAGTTGTGTAAGAACTGCAGAATGGTCTGACCAGACTGTATGTGACAGCCTTGAGTACAAAACATTAGTCAGGCCCTTTTGGTTGGTGAGTTGGTAGTCGATTCTGCTATAGGACAGGTGTGGGGAGGAGAAATAAGTATAGTCCCTTTGTGTGGGGTGATTGAATCTCCAAATATCAAACAATGTCTGCTCAAACATTAGTTTCCATAACTGTTTTACTGTATGTCTGGATGTGCAAGGTTTGGGGTTTGTGGTATCTACGTTCGGTTGGATAGGGATATTGAAGTCCCCCCCTATATAAAGTGCGCCCTTTGTGTGATCTAAGATTTGAGCAAAGTGTCTTTTAAAAAAGGGGAGCTGCTTAGCGTTTGGTGCATACAGGTTAACAAGCGTCACCGGAGCGCCATATAGTAGACCAATCACACAAAGAAATCTGCCCTCTGTATCTGTGTGTGTTTGTATGGGAGAGAAGGATATATGCCTACTTATGAGGATGCTTACGCCGTTTCTTTTATGGTCGAATGAGCTGGGGAAATGCTGCGTATAGTGGCCTCCTAAGTATTTTGGCTCTTTAAATTTTAAAAAATGTGTCTCTTGCAAAAAGAGGATATCACCCTGTTTTTTCCGAAGGTCTCGCATAGCTAATGAACGCTTCTGTGGTGAATTAAGGCCTCTTACATTCTGACTTATTAAAGTAATCACTCTGTTTTAGGTGCCATTTTTAAATTCAGCACTCGTACCTATTATGATATATGTATATCCGCATTCAGGGCTCCCCAAAATGATTTGTGTATGTATACAGCAGGCTGTGTTGGTCTCTGATTCTGTGCTTCGGATACGTAACAACAATAACAATAACAAAATAGGCAAAAAACAAACTTTAAATAAACAGCATATCTTATATCTAAACTTTAAATATCTTAATATTCTTAATGTCATTCGACATTAATTAGTTAGTAGGAGGTGTTAACCAGCTGTTTCAACCTATTTTCATATAATTCTAACTATTGCCTGTTAGTCTCTATATCTAACTAGAAGCATGAGAGAAGAATTATAGATCCTAAACCTTATTCTTACTTTATCTATAGTTGCTATAATATTTGACATAACCAAAGTCAGCCCGAACCTAGGGCTCTAAACACATACTCTCAAATAACATGTTTATGATTTGGGAAACAAGTTCCTGTCAGAAAATAATCGTCTATAACTTTACGTTACCCTTATTCATGTGCAGTCATTATGATTATTTCTTTCCATAGTGTTAGTCATTCACACATGAGGGCACAGTTCTCTTTGTTTGTTGACTGGACCTTTGATTTGGAGGCTACAAGTTGCCATTTTTTGGGGTCTTCCTTAATGGTTTTCTTCCTGGGTGGTTCTTGGGGTTCTTCTGGCTCTGTTGGGGCCTCGATCTCCAGTGCCGAGCAAAAGTCTCCAATATCTGCTGGGGTCTTGCAGATTATTTTCCTGTTGCCGTATAAAACATAGAGGTGGAAGGGGAACCCCCACCTATAAAGAATTTTCTTTTGGCGTAGAAGGGATGTTAAGGGTGTCAGTTCCCTGCGCCTCTGGCGTGTCCGTTGGGATAAGTCCTGAAACAATTGGAGCACGACACCCCTAAACTTCACTGGTTGGTTTTTACGTGTGAGATTGAGAAGTTCCTTCTTTTCCATGAACTCTTTAAATTTCATTATTACATCCCTTGGGGGTGCAGTATCGGGCGGTTTTGGCCTGAGGGCCCTATGGGCTCTGACCCAGGGGATATCCGTGGTTGGTGAAGAGTTTCTCAGGTGCAGGAAAGTAAGTTGGGAAGTCTTTAGGGAGTACCGACTCAGGAATGCCTCGTATTCTAATATTTTTCCTGCGGCTCCGGTTCTCGAGGTCCTCTATTTTGTCGTGTATTTCGGCTACAATGGTAGTATGAGAAGTAGTGATATCCTGGACTGTATGGATTTCGTCTTGCAGATGATCAGTAAATTCTTCCAGGGCCTCTACCCTATTGCCTACATAGTGTAAGTTCTGTTTTATCTCCGCTATTTATTCCCTTATACAGGAACGGATTATGTCAGCTATATCCTGCTTTGACGCTAACGTAGAGAGAATAGCATTTGGCACAGACGTGCTTTCTTCAGAGCATACCATTTTTTTTTGTGGGGTGGACATTCTGTTTTTGTGCCATATAATTGCTTCTTTGTTCTCCTTCGTTCTTGAACCAGAAGGGGAAAAAAACTGTTCCACTGTATTATCCTTTTGGCTGGCAATTTTAGGTGGTATATTAGGTTTTTGCTGTGCGCTTGGTATTCATAGTATATATGTGTCTTGAGCCTAGATTTGTTCAGCCTTGTCCTCCCTGTCAAGCTACAGGGGTGTAATTAAACCAATTGTTAAGTTTTCCTTACGTGGCTGTTTCCCTTCACTTGTGATAGAGTGATGTGCCTCTAGACCGATATATAAGCTATTTCCAATTGGCACTGCGACCACTGGGGATTTGCGATTGTTCTCTCTGGGTAATAAATGTATTTGTCAGTTGTTCCACATAGAGATTACTCTATTTCCCCTATGTGTCTTACTGTGTCAAAATGATTGTCCCGGTCCGAATATGCTTTTATTTATGGCGATCTCCTGCCTTTACTTATAGCCTCAGCAGTGCGATGGATATGGCGGCTTTATAATAGTGCTCAGGCCTTTAAACCTTGTGTCTCCCTTCTTGTATGTTTACCTCCGTTCTCCCCTGCTCCTAGCTCTTAATGTGCTTTGTTAGTAGGAATGATATGTGTGGGCTATACTGCACTTGTCAAAGGGAATCTTTGCTTACTACTCGGACGAGAGTTGCAGTCTTCCGGGGCGCTGTGACAGTTCAGCGATTTTCATTGTGCGTCACACACTATGAGGTCGGGCTGTATCTTCGATTCTGCCGTCTGTCTCCGGGTTAGATCATATCTTTTAAGATCTCTCAGTTCCCTCGGTTGTCACCTCTCATGCAGTCATATTTCGTTAGTACTGCATTACGATTGAGAACTAATCTAGGCTGTGTTTAGGAGCTGGCATCCGGAGCTTTGGTGTTACGCAGCCATCTTAGCTGCGGCCGGCTCCGCCCCCCTCATGTATTTTTTTTTTTACACTGTTTTGTTTCGCAAAACGGTTAACCAGAGCTTTGAGGACGTGCTAATCATTCTAGCGTAACTCGCGATTGCACTCAAGTGTTCGCATTTACTTTGAACTTTTATAGGAGCGGTAAACCCAACACGGAAATTGATTGCGCGTAACTGTTAACGAGCAACTCGTAGTTTGACCCTAAATAGGTCCTGGAAAGATCTCTGTATATGCTGATACCTTTTCTTTTGATATGCAGACATCATGCCACTAATCATTTTTCACATACTACTACACATAAATCTCAAATAATGTGTAGCTTGCAAACATCTGTCAAATAATCATTGTTTCTCTATACCTTTCTAGAATAGACATGTTTGGTTCCAAATATATGATCCACAGATCATCCTGTGCATAGTTCTGCATTTTTGTTTTCTGCAATTGTGGTATTTACCCCCCCCCCCTTAATATCTTTTAATTGGTAGACTTCTATGTATGTATAAGACCATTTATTGCTATCTGCAGCATGCATAGTCAATGTTTTCTCTAACTTTTCATACATAGTCACATAGGGACCTAGAACCTAATTTTCACAGCCTGCAAGTTTAAACTTCCCAGTTCTCCACAAATAACTTACACATCTTCCCAGTACTCATGTATTCTTTTCCCTTCTGTACTAGGTGTGTTCAGCAGGGCTACCTCTTTAACCAAAGTATCTATTTGAACCATATGTTTTTAGTTGTCTGAGTCATCTACAGTCACAGGGCCCAAGTTATTAGACATATAGACAAGGTTCACAACTAGAGAACATTTCTTCTCATCTTCGCAGTTATCATTGCATAAGTAAATTATTGTGCACAGCACCATCCCTCTGCCCTCACCCGACCTTTCAATCATACAAATGAATGAGGTCTGGGTGATTTATTTCCACCACCACCTCTGAGGTGGAGGAGAGTTTATGAGCAGCAGTCGCATGAACAAGCCTGCACCACAAGGGTTTCAATGATACAAACATGATAGGAAACAGCAACCAATTAGTACTTCAGGCACAGAGTATAGGGTCAGCCAGCTCCTCAGAAGTAGACAAATATAAAAAGATTTATTCCAGCCTTGATTAGATTAGTGAAAGCTGACCTTTATTGCTCCATGGTCCAAAGTACAGCAACAACGTTTCAGAACCGTATCCGGTCCTTAGTCCTTTGTCCACAAGGGTTTCAAAGCAGCCTCTGCTGCTTAATAAATGAAGCCCAATGTCTTCTCACATAATGTGCTAAATATCCAGGATGCTGTTCGCAGTATATATTGTTTTCAACATATTTTATACTAATCGATGCACCATCCTGGTAGACACTGTGGGGGTGGTTTGTGTCATTACAGCAGTTAAATCTATATAGCTTTAGCTTGAGGTGGAGGCCCACTCGGAGGAAATCAGTTTATCTGATAATGTGTTCCTCTTACTCATTTACCCTTTTCTCCAACATTGGTGTGTCCGGTCCACGGCGTCATCCTTACTTGTGGGAATATCTCTTCCCCAACAGGAAATGGCAAAGAGTCCAAGCAAAGCTGGCCACATAGTCCCTCCTAGGCTCCGCCCACCCCAGTCATTCTCTTTGCCGTTGCACAGGCAACATCTCCACGGAGATGGTTAAGAGTATGTGGTGTTTAGTTGTAGTTTTTTATTCTACTATCAAGAGTTTGTTATTTTAAAATAGTGCTGGTATGTACTATTTACTCTGAAACAGAAAGAGATGAAGAATTCTGTTTGTGAGAGGAAGATGATTTTAGCAGACAGTAACTAAAATCATTTGCTGTTTCCACATAGGACTGTTGAGATGAAGTAACTTCAGTTGGGGGAAACAGTTAGCAGACTTTTCTGCTTAAGGTATGACTAGCCATATTTCTAACAAGACTGTGTAATGCTGGAAGGCTGTCATTTCCCCTCATGGGGACCGGTAAGCCATTTTCTTAGTCTCAAGCAGAATAAAGGGCTTAATATGGGCTATAAAACTGGTAGACACTTTTATGGGCAAAATCGATTGCTTTATTTGGGCATTTTATACATGTTTATGCTGGTATTTCACATTTATAAACTTGGGGAACGTTTTTTAACGTCAGGCACTATGTTAGACACCTTTTCCAGTCAGGAAGGGCCTTCCCAGTTGTAGGCTGAGCCTCATTTTCGCACCATTACTGCGCAGTTGTTTTTGAGAGCAAGACATGCAGATGCATGTGTGAGGACCTGAAAATAGTTGGAAAAGTTCCTAGAAGGCGTCATTTGGTATCGTATTCCCCTCTGGGCTTGGTAGAGTCGCAGCAAAGGCTGTAGCTGGGACTGTAGAGGGGTTAAAACTGTAACCGGCTCCGGTTTCGTTATTTTAAGGGTTAAAGCTCTGAAAGTTGGTGTGCAATACTTTTAATGCTGTAAGACACTGTGGTGAAATTTTGGTAAATTTTGAACAATTCCTTCATATTTTTTCACGTATTCAGTAATAAAGTGTGCTCTGTTTAAAATTTAAAGAGACAGTAACGGTTTTCATTTAAAACGGTTTTTGTGTTTTACTGACAAGTTTAAGCCTGTTTAACATGTCTGTGCCTTCAGATAAGCTATGTTCTATATGTATGAAAGTCAATGTGTCTCCCCCTTCTAAATTATGTGATAATTGTACTAAAGCCTCCAAACAAAGTAAGGACAGTACTGTCACAGATAATGAAGTTGCCCAAGATGATTCATCAGATGAAGGGAGTAGACATGGTTCTACATCATCTCCTTCTGTGTCTACACCAGTTTTGCCCACGCAGGAGGCCCCTAGTACTTCTAGCGCGCCAATGCTTATTACCATGCAACAATTGACGGCTGTAATGGATAACTCCATAGCAAATATTTTATCCAAAATGCCTGCATATCAGAGAAAGCGCGATTGCTCTGTTTTAAACACTGAAGAGGAGGAGGGCGCTGATGATAATTGTTCTGTCATACCCTCACACCAATCTGAAGGGGCCATGAGGGAGGTTTTGTCAGATGGGGAAATTTCAGATTCAGGAAAAATTTCCCAACAGGCTGAACCTGATGTTGTGACGTTTAAATTTAAATTAGGACATCTCCGCGCACTGCTTAAGGAGGTGTTATCTACTCTGGATGATTGTGACAACCTGGTCATTCCAGAAAAAATATGCAAGATGGACATGTTCCTAGAGGTTCCGGTGCACCCCGACGCTTTTCCTATACCCAAGCGGGTGGCGGACATAGTGAATAAGGAATGGGAGAAGCCTGGCATACCTTTTGTTCCCCCTCCTATATTTAAGAAATTATTTCCTATGGTTGACCCCAGAAAGGACTTATGGCAGACAGTCCCTAAGGTCGAGGGGGCAGTTTCTACTCTAAACAAGCGCACTACTATTCCTATCGAGGATAATTGTGCTTTCAAAGATCCTATGGATAAAAAATTGGAGGGTTTGCTTAAAAGATTTTTATACAGCAAGGTTACCTTCTTCAACCCATTTCGTGCATTGTTCCTGTCACTACAGCAGCGTGGTTCTGGTTCGAGGAACTAGAAAAGTCGCTCAGTAGAGAGACTCCATATGAGGAGGTTATGGACAGAGTTCACGCACTTAAGTTGCTAACTCTTTTATTTTAGATGCCGCTTTGCAAATAGCTAGATTAGCGGCGAAAAAATTCAGGGTTTGCAATTGTGGCGCGCAGAGCGCTTTGGCTAAAGTCTTGGTCAGCGGATGTATCATCCAAGACAAAATTGCTTAATATCCCCTTCAAGGGTAAAACTCTCTTCGGGCCAGAATTGAAAGAGATTATCTCAGACATCACTGGGGGAAAGGGCCACGCCCTCCCACAAGATAGGCCTTTCAAAGCCAAGAATAAGTCTAATTTTCGTTCCTTTCGTAATTTCAGGAACGGACCGGGCTCTAATTCTGCATCCTCTAAACAAGAGGGTAATACTTCACAGACCAAACCAGCCTGGAAACCGATGCAAGGCTGGAACAAGGGTAAGCAGACCAAGAAGCCTGCTACCGCTAACAAAACAGCATGAAGGAGTAGCCCCCGATCCGGGACCGGATCTAGTGGGGGGCAGACTCTCTCTCTTTGCTCAGGCTTGGGCAAGAGATGTTCAGGATCCCTGGACGCTAGAAATAGTTTCTCAGGGTTATCTTCTGGAATTCAAGGAACTACCCCCAAGGGGAAGGTTCCACATGTCTCACTTATCCTCAAACCAAATAAAGAGACAGGCATTCTTACATTGTGTAGAAGACCTGTTAAAGATGGGAGTGATACACCCAGTTCCAACGGCGGAACAAGGAATGGGATTTTACTCAAATCTGTTTGTGGTTCCCAAAAAAGAGGGAACTTTCAGACCAATCCTGGATCTAAAGATCCTAAACAAATTTCTCAGAGTACCATTGTTCAAGATGGAAACCATTCGAACGATTCTACCCACAATTCAGGAAGGTCAATTTATGACTACCGTGGATCTAAAGGATGCGTATCTACATATCCCTATCCACAAAGAACATCATCAGTTCCTAAGGTTCGCCTTTCTGGACAAACATTACCAGTTTGTGGCCCTCCCATTTGGGTTAGCCACTGCTCCAAGGATTTTCACAAAGGTACTCGGATCCCTTCTAGCGGTTCTAAGACCAAGGGGCATTGCAGTAGTACCGTACTTGGACGACATTCTAGTACAAGCGTCGTCTCTTTCAAAGGCAAAGGCTCACTCAGACATCATTCTGACCTTTCTCAGATCTCACGGATGGAAGGTGAACATAGAAAAAAGTTCCCTGTCTCCGTCGACAAGAGTTCCCTTCTTGGGAACAATAATAGATTCCTTAGAAATGAGGATTTTCTTGACAGAAGTCAGAAAGTCAAAACTTCTAAACGCTTGTCAAGTTCTTCATTCTATTCCTCGTCCTTCCGTAGCTCAGTGCATGGAAGTAGTAGGATTGATGGTTGCAGCAATGGACATAGTTCCTTTTGCGCGAATTCATCTAAGACCATTACAACTGTGCATGCTGAAACAGTGGAATGGGGACTATACAGACTTGTCTCCAGTGATTCAAGTAGATCAGAAGACCAGAGACTCACTCTGTTGGTGGCTAACCCAGGATCACCTATCCCAGGGAATGAGCTTCCGCAGTCCAGAGTGGGTCATCGTCACGACCGACGCCAGCCTAGTGGGCTGGGGCGCGGTCCGGGAATCCCTGAAAGCTCAGGGACTGTGGTCTCGGGAAGAGTCTCTTCTCCCGATAAACATTCTGGAACTAAGAGCGATATTCAATGCTCTCAGGGCTTGGCCTCAGCTAGCAAAGGCCAGATTCATAAGATTCCAATCAGACAACATGACGACTGTTGCGTATCTCAATCATCAGGGGGGAACAAGGAGTTCCCTGGCGATGAAAGAAGTGACCAAAATAATACAATGGGCGGAGAATCACTCCTGCCACCTATCTGCGATCCACATTCCAGGTGTGGAAAACTGGGAAGCGGATTATTTGAGTCGTCAAACATTCCATCCGGGGGAGTGGGAACTCCACCCGGAGATCTTTGCCCAGTTGACGCAACTATGGGGCATTCCAGATATGGATCTGATGGCGTCCCGTCAGAACTTCAAGATTCCTTGCTACGGGTCCAGATCCAGGGATCCCAAGGCGACTCTAGTGGATGCACTAGTAGCACCTTGGACCTTCAACCTAGCTTATGTGTTTCCACCGTTTCCTCTCATTCCCAGGCTGGTAGCCAGGATCAAACAGGAGAGGGCCTCGGTGATCTTGATAGCTCCTGCGTGGCCACGCAGGACTTGGTATGCAGACCTGGTGAATATGTCATCGGTTCCACCATGGAAGCTACCTTTGAGACTGGACCTTCTTGTTCAGGGTCCATTCGAACATCCAAATCTGGTCTCCCTCCAGCTGACGGCTTGGAGATTGAACGCTTGATTCTATCAAAGCGTGGGTTTTCAGATTCCGTGATAGATACTCTGGTTCAAGCCAGAAAACCGGTAACTAGAAAGATTTACCATAAAATATGGAAAAAGATATATCTGCTGGTGTGAATCCAAGGGATTCCCATGGAATAAGATAAAGATTCCTAGGATTCTTTCCTTTCTACAAGAAGGTTTGGATAAAGGATTATCTGCAAGTTCTCTAAAGGGACAGATTTCTGCTTTATCTGTCCTACTACACAAACGACTGGCAGTTGTGCCAGATGTTCAAGCATTTGTTCAGGCTTTGGTTCGGATCAAGCCTGTTTACAGACCTTTGACTCCTCCCTGGAGTTTAAATCTAGTTCTTTCAGTTCTTCAAGGGGTTCCGTTTGAACCTTTACATTCCATAGATATTAAGTTGTTATCTTGGAAAGTTTTGTTTTTGGTTGCTATTTCTTCTGCTAGAAGAGTTTCTGAGTTATCTGCTCTACAATGTACTCCACCCTATCTGGTGTTCCATTCAGATAAGGTTGTTTTGCGTACTAAGCCTGGTTTTCTACCAAAGGTTGTTTCCAACAAAAATATTAATCAGGAGATAGTTGTACCTTCTTTGTGTCCGAATCCAGCTTCAAAGAAGGAACGTTTGCTACACAATTTAGATGTAGTCCGTGTTCTAAAATTCTACTTAGAAGCTACAAAAGAGTTCAGACAAACTTCTTCTCTGTTTGTCGTCTATTCTGGTAAAAGGAGAGGTAAAAAAGCAACTTCTACCTCTCTTTCTTTTTGGCTTAAAAGCATCATCCGATTGGCTTATGAGACTGCCGACGGCAGCCTCCTGAAAGAATCACAGCTCACTCCACTAGAGCTGTAGCTTCCACATGGGCCTTCAAGAACGAGGCTTCTGTTGATCAGATATGTAAGGCAGCGACTTGGTCTTCACTGCACACTTTTGCCAAATTTTACAAATTTGATACTTTTGCTTCTTCGGAGGCTATTTTTGGGAGAAAGGTTTTGCAAGCCGTGGTGCCTTCCGTTTAGGTGACCTGATTTGCTCCCTCCCTTCATCCGTGTCCTAAAGCTTTGGTATTGGTTCCCACAAGTAAGGATGACGCCGTGGACCGGACACACCAATGTTGGAGAAAACAGAATTTATGCTTACCTGATAAATTACTTTCTCCAACGGTGTGTCCGCCCTGGTTTTTTAATCAGGTCCGATTAATTATTTTCTCTAACTACAGTCACCACGACACCCTATGGTTTCTCCTATTTTTTCCTCCTGTCCGTCGGTCGAATGACTGGGGTGGGCGGAGCCTAGGAGGGACTATATGGCCAGCTTTGCTGGGACTCTTTGACATTTCCTGTTGGGGAAGAGATATTTCCACAAGTAAGGATGACGCCGTGGACCGGACACACCGTTGGAGAAAGTAATTTATCAGGTAAGCATAAATTCTGTTTTTACCACCATAATGATCTACACTTATCCTCCAGGTTTTAAAATTAAACAAAACAACTTGTAGCATAAAAAATACCTGATAAATGGGTGTAGTTGTTTTTTTCAAGTGAGGGGAGACGGGTGTTGCTTACTTCTGTAGTGACCTTGTGAATTTCTGTTTCTTAGAATGTCAATCGAGCATCCTTCATGCCTTGATATATATTTTTTTTTTTTTAACTCCTTGTTTCTTTGCCATGACAGACACTTGGCAGATCAGACTATGTAGTTTTGCATCGACAAGGACAAGATGCACAGAATTCTACTTCTATTTTCTGTCGCAATAGAATTTGAGAGAAAATAGGCTTTGTTCTTTCAGCTAAATCAGTATTATCAAGTGCTTGACTCTTTTACCCTTGGTATGATTATGTTCCTTGCTGTTTTCTTGTTCTTCATTCCATACTGATTGGCTGCAAGTTAAAACTGTAAAAGAAGGGAACAGTCAGGGAGGGGTGTTGTCTATCGAACACTTTGGAATAGTTTCTGCTTTTTCCAAGTAATAACTTAGAGGTACAGACTTCTACTTTAGATGCAGCCACTCTGAACATGAAGGTATTAACTTTGCCGTAAAAAATAAATCTTTTTTTGTTTATGTATTACCACTGATGTAACATTTATATGCCTTGATTATTCTTCTATACTTACCTATAAAATATTCATATTTTGCAGTTTACAGCTTCACCATGAAACAATCCATGAAACTCCAACCTATGGCTCTGTGAGGCCTTACAGAGAGAGTCCACTTTTAGCAAGGGCAAGACGTACAGAAAGTTTTCACAGTTACAGGGACTTCCAGTCCTTTGGTTTTGGTAAACATACAATTGAAAAATCAAGCCCAGACAATGGGAGTTGTTTGATAAAAAATGAAGTAAAAACATCTGATCAGGAAAGCGATGCATCTGATAAAAAGACTTCATCAACACCAAGAGCAACCAAAGTGGTGGATGGGCCATCAGATTTGTGCAAAGTTGCTGAGAATGCAGACGTTCGGAAAAGAACTGTGGATGATGATAATGACTGCAAGTCAGATGTTAAAAAGAAAAGTGGATTTGAAGGGGCATTTTTAGGTAGAAGAAAGATTTCTCAAGTACCTCATTTAGGATCTCCCCAAAGTGCAATGGATGGTGGGAATGAACCACCTGGTACGGCATCTCCATCTCCTACAAAGAGTACTACATCACCACGTCGGAAAAAAAGTGATTCCTCTTGTCATGACTATGCTTTGTGATTACAGCGGCCAGCAATGCTATTGCTTTTTTTGAGCATGTCCATATGAAATAAGCTGGATTAAAATTCTCAACAATATCTTTGTTTTTGTTTTTTTCTGTTTTGCTAGTACGTCATTATGGTGTCTATACATGAAATATTTATTCTTTCTAAATCTTAGACAACTAAAGAGAGTGTAGCAATACCTTGCCCTCTCATGTAGCCAAGGGGTTACAACTATGTTTCACCACTTTTTTCGCTTTGTAATATAGTCATCTTATGTTTGTTTTTGTTTTGTTTCATCTATGCAGTTTTTCTGCAACCATGTACTTTTCTAAATTTAGCTCATTTTTTAGAAGGCTTTATAATATATGTATGCTAGCTGATAACTTATTGATATGTAAATTATTTATCCTATTATGAGCACTGATAAAATTTACTTTAAAAAAATTATCAAAGATATTTTAAAATTGCCCTATTTGCACAAGGTATTTTTTTTTAATTATTTTACTGTGATGCGTAAAAAGTGAGTCTTGTACATATATGTTGCACTCTGGTGTTTATAGTTTGACTTTTGCAAAAGGAAAAAAAAACAATATTGGAAAGCGAAGGAGAATTTAACAAAAAGCATTAATTTGAAGAAATGTTGCTTTGCTGTACAATGTAATTTTACATATTCCAGCAATAAAATAATAATCAATTTAATATCTCTGTATGTTTTTTTGTTTTTTAAATAATAGAATAAAATAATTTAGAAAGAGGGAGATGAGATTTATTCATACCCCATTGTAATTTATTATGACAAAAGCATATTGATTTTTTTTTTTTTTACATGGGGTAGAGTTTTTTCATATATATATATATATATATATATATATATATATATATATATATATATATATATATATATATATACACACACACATATATATATCCTATATTATAAAAGACAAGAGTTTGTCTGAAGCCGTCATGCGCAGTTCAGACAAACTCTTGCAGCTGATCGCACGCGCACCCACCCGACAGCAGCGCGAGGACCCGGCAGCACAGCTGATCGCACGCGCGAAACAAAGGAGAGAGAGAGAGAGAGAGAAAAAAAAAAAAAAAAAAATACACAACACGGCCCGTGTGAACGGGCTTTAGGACTAGTATGTATATATATATATATATATATATATATATATATATATATATATATATACACAGTGGGTATAAAAAGTCTACACACCTCTGTCAAAATGTCAGGTTTCTGTGATGTAAAAAAATTAGACGAAGATAAATCATTTCAGAACTTTTTCCACCTTTAATGTGACCTATAAACTACACAACTCAATTGAAAAACAAACTGAAATATTTAAGTTGAAGGGAAGTAAACAAAAAAAAACTAAAATAATGTGTTTGCATAAGTGTGAACACCCTCTTATAACTGGGGATGTAGCTGTGTTCAGTATTAAGCTATCACATTCAAAACCATGTTAAATAAGAGTCATCACACACCTGCCATAATTTAAAGTGCCTCTGATTAACCCCGAATAAAGTTCAGCTGTTCTAGTAGGTCTTTCCGGACATTTTCTTAGTCGCATCCTACACAAAAGCCATGGTCCGCAGAGAGCTTCCAAAGCATCAGAGGGATCTCGTTGTTAAAAGGTATCAGTCAGGAGAAGGGCACAAAAGAATTTCCAGGGTATTAGATATACCATGGAACACAGTGAAGACAGTCATCATTAAGTGGAGAAAATATTGTGCAGCAGTGACATTACCAAGAACTGGACGTCCCTCCAAAATTGATGAAAAGACTAGAAGAAAACTGGTCTGGGAGGCTGCCAAGCGGCCTACAGCAACATTAAAGGAGCTGCAGGAATATCTGGCAAATACTGGCTGTGTGGTACATGTGACAACAATCTCCCGTATTCTTCATATGTTTGGGCTTTGGGGCAGACGGCAAGACGGAAGCCTTTTCTTACGAAGAAAAACATCCAAACCCAGCTAAATTTAGCAAAAACACATCTGAAGTCTCCCAAAAGCATGTGGGAAAAGGTGTTATGGTCTGATGAAACCAAGGTTTAACTTTTTGGCCATAATTCCAAAAAGAACTATCACCAAAAGAACTCCATACCCACAGTGAAGCATGGTGGTGACAGCATCATGCTTTGGGGCTGTTTTTCTTCAGCTGGAACTGGGGCCTTAGTCAAGGTAGAGGGAATTATGAACAGTTCCAAATACCAGTCAATATTGTCACAAAACCTTCAGGCTTCTGCTAGAAAGCTGAAAATTAAGAGGAACTTCATCTTTCAGCATGACAACAACCCAAAGCATACATCCAAATCAACAAAGGAATGGCTTCACCAGAAGAAGATTAAAGTTTTGGAATGGCCCACCCAGAGCCCAGACCTGCATACGATTTGAAAATCTGTGGGGTGATCTGAAGAGGGCTGTGCACAGGAGATGCCCTCACAATTTAACAGATTTGGAGTGTTTTTGCAAAGAAGAGTGGGCAAATCTTGCCAAGTCAAGATGTGCGATGCTGATAAACTCATACCCAAAAAGACTGAGTGCTGTAATAAAATCAAAAGTTGTTTCAACAAAGTATTAGTTTAAGGGTGTGCACACTTATGCAACCATATTATTTTTTATTTTTACTTCCCTTCACCAAAAAGATTTCAGTTTTGTTTTTCAATTTAGTTGCATAGTTTGTCACATTAAAGGTGGAAAAAGTTCTGAAATGAGTTATCTTTGTCTCATGTTTTTCCATCACAGAAACCTGCCATTTTAACAGGGGTGTGTAGACTTTTTATATCCACTGTGTGTGTATGTATGTATGTATGTATATATATGTATATATATATATATATATGTATGTATATATATATATATATATATATATATATATATATACAGAGAGATAGAGATATAAATAAATATATATATATATTGTGAACAATATTGTCATAAGGCTAACATAATAAATATGACTAAAACACATATTTCTCTTGTTAAGTGTATCCAGTTCACGGATCATCCATTACTTATGGGATATTCTCCTTCCCAACAGGAAGTTGCAAGAGGATCACCCACAGCAGAGCTGCTATATAGCTCCTCCCCTCACTGCCATATCCAGTCATTCTCTTGCAACTCTCAACTAAGATGGAGGTCGTAAGAGGACTGTGGTGTTTTATACTTAGTTTATTTCTTCAATCAAAAGTTTGTTATTTTTAAATGGTACCGGAGTGTACTGTTTAGCTCAGGCAGTATTTGGAAGAAGAATCTGCCTGTTTTCTATGATCTTAGCAGAAGTAACTAAGATCTTTTGCTGTTCTCACATATTCTGAGGAGTGAGGTAACTTCAGAGGGGGAATAGCGTGCAGGTTTTCCTGCAATAAGGTATGTGCAGTTAAAATATTTTTCTAGGGATGGAATTTGCTAGAAAATGCTGCTGATACCGAAGTAATGTAAGTAAAGCCTTAAATGCAGTGATAGCGACTGGTATCAGGCTTATTAATAGAGATACATACTCTTATAAAAGTGTATTTTAAAACGTTTGCTGGCATGTTTAATCGTTTTTTATATATGTTTGGTGATAAAACTTATTGGGGCCTAGTTTTTTCCACATGGCTGGCTTGAATTTTGCCTAGAAACAGTTCCTTGAGGCTTTCCACTGTTGTAATATGAGTGGGAGGGGCCTATTTTAGCGCTTTTTTGCGCAGCAAAAATTACAGACACAGACATCCAGCTTCTTCCTGCATGTGCCAGGACTTCTCTGAAGGTCTCAAAAGGCTTCAAAAGTCGTATTGAGGGAGGTAAAAAGCCACAGTAGAGCTGTGGCAGTTGTTGTGACTGTTTAAAAAACGTTTTTGTCATTTGTTATTCCGTTTTTGGTATTAAGGGGTTAATCATCCATTTGCAAGTGGGTGCAATGCTCTGCTAACTTGTTACATACACTGTAAAAATTTTGTTAGTGTAACTGCCTTTTTTCACTGTTATTTCAAATTTGGACAAAATTTGTGTTTCTTAAAGGTGCAGTAACGTTTTTTATATTGCTTATAAACTTGTTTTAAGTGTTTTCCAAGCTTGCTAGTCTCATTGCTAGTCTGTTTAAACATGTCTGATACAGAGGAACCTACTTGTTCATTATGTTTGAAAGCCATGGTGGAGCCCCATAGGAGAATGTGTACTAAATGTATTGATTTCACCTTAAACAATAAAGATCAGTCTTTATCTATAAAAGAATTATCACCAGAGGGTTCTGTCGAGGGGGAAGTTATGCCGACTAACTCTCCCCACGTGTCAGACCCTTCGCTTCCCGCTCAGGGGACGCATGCTAATATGGCGCCAATTACATCAGGGACGCCCATAGCGATTACCTTGCAGGACATGGCTGCAATCATGAATAATACCCTGTCAGAGGTATTATCTAGACTGCCTGAATTAAGAGGCAAGCGCGATAGCTCTGGGGTTAGGAGAGATGCAGAGCGCGCAAATGCTGTAAGAGCCATGTCTAATACTGCGTCACAGTATGCAGAACATGAGGACGGAGAGCTTCATTCTGTGGGTGACATCTCTGACTCGGGGAAACCTGATTCAGAGATTTCTAATTTTAAATTTAAGCTTGAGAACCTCCGTGTATTGCTTGGGGAGGTATTAGCTGCTCTGAATGACTAACACAGTTGCAATTCCAGAGAAATTGTGTAGGCTGGATAGATACTATGTGGTGCCGGTGTGTACTGACGTTTTTCCTATACCTAAAAGCTTACAGAAATTATTAGCAAGGAGTGGGATAGACCCGGTGTGCCCTATTCCCCACCTCCTATATTTAGAAAAATGTTTCCAATAGACGCCACTACACGGGACTTATGGCAGACGGTCCCTAAGGTGGAGGGAGCAGTTTCTACTTTAGCAAAGCGTACCACTATCCCGGTTGAGGACAGTTGTGCTTTTTCAGATCCAATGGATAAAAAATTGGAGGGTTACCTTAAGAAAATGTTTATTCAACAAGGTTTTATTTTGCATCCCCTTGCATGCATTGCGCCTGTCAGTGCTGCGGCGGCATTCTGGTTTGAGGCCCTGGAAGAGGCCATCCATACAGCTCCATTGGAGGAAATTATTGACAAGCTTAGAACGCTTAAGCTAGCTAACTCATTTTTTTCTGATGCCATTGTTCATTTGACTAAACTAACGGCTAAGAATTCCGGATTCGCCATCCAGGCGCGTAGGGCGCTATGGCTTAAATCCTGGTCAGCTGGCGTGACTTCAAAATCTAAGTTACTCAACATTCCTTTCAAGGGACAGACCTTATTCGGGCCTGGCTTGAAGGAAATTATTGCTGACATTACTGGAGGCAAGGGTCATACCCTTCCTCAGGACAGGGCCAAATCAAAGGCCAAACAGTCTAATTTTCGTGCCTTTCGAAATTTCAAGGCAGGAGCAGCATCAACTTCCTCCGCTTCAAAACAAGAGGGAACTGTTGCTCATTCCAGACAGGCCTGGAAACCTAACCAGGCCTGGAACAAGGGCAAGCAGGCCAGAAAACCTGCTGCTGCCCCCAAGACAGCATGAAGGAATGGCCCCCTATCCGGAAACGGATCTAGTGGGGGGCAGACTTTCTCTCTTCACCCAGGCGTGAGATGTTCAGGATCCCTGGGCGTTGGAGATCATATCTCAGGGATATCTTCTGGACTTCAAAGCTTCTCCTCCACAAGGGAGATTTCATCTTTCAAGGTTATCAGCAAACCAGATAAAGAAAGAGGCATTCCTAAGCTGTGTGCAAGACCTCCTAGTAATGGGAGTGATCCATCCAGTTCCGCGGACGGAACAGGGACAAGGGTTTTATTCAAATCTGTTTGTGGTTCCCAAGAAAGAGGGAACCTTCAGACCAATCTTGGATCTAAAGATCTTAAACAAATTCCTCAGAGTTCCATCATTCAAAATGGAAACTATTCAGACCATCCTACCCATGATCCAAGAGGGTCAGTACATGACCACAGTGGACTTAAAGGATGCCTACCTTCACATACCGATTCACAAAGATCATCATCGGTTCCTAAGGTTTGCCTTTCTAGACAGGCATTACCAATTTGTAGCTCTTCCCTTCGGGTTGGTCACAGCCCCGAGAATTTTTACAAAGATTCTGGGCTCACTTCTGGCGGTTCTAAGACCGCGAGGCATAGCGGTGGCTCCGTATCTAGATGACATCCTGATACAGGCGTCAAGCTTTCAAATTGCCAAGTCTCATACAGAGATAGTTCTGGCATTTCTGAGGTCGCATGGGTGGAAAGTGAACGAAGTTCTCTATCCCCACTCACAAGAGTCACCTTCCTAGGGACTCTTATAGATTCTGTAGAGATGAAAATTTACCTGACGGAGTCCAGGTTATCAAAACTTCTAAATGCTTGCCGTGTCCTTCATTCCATTCCACTTCCGTCAGTGGCTCAGTGCATGGAAGTAATCGGCTTAATGGTAGCGGCAATGGACATAGTGCCATTTGCGCGCCTGCATTTCAGACCGCTGCAATTATGCATGCTATGTCAGTGGAATGGGGATTACTCAGATTTGTCCCCTCTACTAAATCTGGATCAAGAGACCAGAGATTCTCTTCTCTGGTGGCTATCTCGGGTCCATCTGTCCAAGGGTATGACCTTTCGCAGGCCAGATTGGACGATTGTAACAACAGATGCCAGCCTTCTAGGTTGGGGCGCAGTCTGGAACTCCCTGAAGGCTCAGGGATCGTGGACTCAGGAGGAGAAACTCCTCCCAATAAATATTCTGGAGTTAAGAGCAATATTCAATGCTCTTCTAGCTTGGCCTCAGTTAGCAACCCTGAGGTTCATCAGATTTCAGTCGGACAACATCATGACTGTGGCTTACATCAACCATCAAGGGGGAACCAGGAGTTCCCTAGCGATGTTAGAAGTCTTAAAGATAATTCGCTGGGCAGAGTCTCACTCTTGCCACCTGTCAGCGATCCACATCCCAGGCGTAGAGAACTGAGAGGCGGATTTTCTAAGTCGTCAGACTTTTCATCCGGGGGAGTGGGAACTCCATCCGGAGGTGTTTGCTCAACTGATCCATCGTTGGGGCAAACCAGAACTGGATCTCATGGCGTCTCGCCAGAACGCCAAGCTTCCTTGTTACGGATCCAGGTCCAGGGACCCGGGAGCGACGCTGATAGATGCTCTAGCAGCTCCTTGGTTCTTCAACCTGGCTTATGTGTTTCCACCGTTTCCTCTGCTCCCTCGACTGATTGCCAAAATCAAGCAGGAGAGAGCATCGGTGATTCTGATAGTGCCTTCGTGGCCACGCAGGACCTGGTATGCAGACCTAGTGGACATGTCATCCTTTCCACCATGGACTCTGCCTCTGAGGCAGGACCTTCTAATACAAGGTCCTTTCAATCATCCAAATCTAATTTCTCTGAGACTGACTGCATGGAGATTGAACGCTTGATTCTATCAAGGCGTGGCTTCTCCGAGTCCGTCATTGATACCTTTAATACAGGCACGAAAGCCTGTCACCAGGAAAATCTACCATAAGTTATGGCGTAAATATCTTTATTGGTGTGAATCCAAGAATTACTCATGGAGTAAGGTTAGGATTCCTAGGATATTGTCCTTTCTCCAAGAGGGTTTGGACAAAGGATTATCAGCTAGTCCTTTAAACGGACAGATTTCTGCTCTGTCTATTCTTTTGCACAAGCGTCTGGCAGAGGTTCCAGACGTCCAGGCATTTTGTCAGGCTTTGGTTAGAATTAAGCCTGTGTTTAAAACTGTTGCTCCCCCGTGGAGCTTAAACTTGGTTCTTAAAGTTCTTCAAGGAGTTCCGTTTGAACCCCTTCATTCCATTGATATTAAACTTTTATCTTGGAAAGTTCTGTTTTTGATGGCTATTTCCTCGGCTCGAAGAGTCTCTGAGCTATCTGCCTTACAATGTGATTCTCCTTATCTGATTTTTCATGCAGATAAGGTAGTTCTGCGTACCAAACCTGGGATTTTACCTAAGGTGCTTTCTAACAAGAATATCAATCAAGAGATTGTTGTTCCATCATTGTGTCCTAATCCTTCTTCAAAGAAGGAACGTCTTTTACATAATCTGGATGTAGTCCATGCCTTGAAGTTTTACTTACAAGCTACTAAAGATTTTCGCCAAACATCTTACCTGTTTGTCGTTTACTCTGGACAGATGAGAGGTCAAAAAGCTTCGGCTGCCTCTCTTTCCTTTTGGCTTCGGAGCATAATTCGCTTAGCCTATGAGACTGCTGGACAGCAGCCCCCTGAAAGGATTACAGCTCATTCTACTAGAGCTGTGGCTTCCACCTGGGCCTTTAAAAATAAGGCCTCTGTTGAAAAGATTTGCAAGGCTGCGACTTGGTCTTCGCTTCACACCTTTTCAAAATTTTACAAATTTGATACTTTTGCTTCTTCGGAGGCTGTTTTTGGGAGAAAGGTTCTTCAGGCAGTGGTTCCTTCCGTTTAATCCTGCCTTGTCCCTCCCATCATCCGTGTACTTTAGCTTTGGTATTGGTATCCCATAAGTAATGGATGATCCGTGGACTGGATACACTTAGCAAGAGAAAACATAATTTATGCTTACCTGATAAATTTATTTCTCTTGTAGTATATCCAGTCCACGGCCCGCCCTGTCCTTTTAAGGCAGGTCTAAATTTTAATTAAACTACAGTCACCACTGCACCCTATGGTTTCTCCTTTCTCGTCTTGTTTCGGTCGAATGACTGGATATGGCAGTGAGGGGAGGAGCTATATAGCAGCTCTGCTGTGGGTGATCCTCTTGCAACTTCCTGTTGGGAAGGAGAATATCCCATAAGTAATGGATGATCCGTGGACTGGATACACTACAAGAGAAATACATTTATCAGATAAGCATAAATTATGTTTTCTTTCATACAAGTGGTGAGAGTCCATGATCCATTACTCCTGGGAATTACTCTTCCTTACGAGGAGGAGGCCACGATTCCCAAATCCCAAGAGCACTATAAAACCCCACCCACCTCACAGGAATGTCTGCTGGAGGTGGTCGAGGAATAAAGATGTGCATTTGATTCTTCAGGGGAGAGGTGTTTTTTTTTTCAGTTTATAGTGAGGACCGGTTTCCCCTCAGAGTACATTGTTTGTCAGATGGATGCATATTGGGGATTGTTTCTTTATTGTTTTTTCTTCACCTCATGTTAAATTCATCACATACCTTTTCATATTTGGTTGCAGGAACTTTTCTTATTGCCTCCTTCTATGGATCTACAACATACTCCTATTCTATAACCTCTGCTGATATGTTTCAGTACTGATTTGGCTTTCTACTGGCTGCTACTGCTATATGAGTGTCAACTGGTATCATGCTTTTTACTTATGACACGCTATAGTTTTATGTGGGCATTTCCAGTTTTATATATATATATATATATATATATATATATATATATATATATATATATATATATATATATATATATACACTATGCAAAAAAGGCAGCACTCACTGGTCGTTTGTAAGTAAAATTTAGCTTTTAATAATACAAACAGTTAAAGGGACATTATACACTCATTTTTTCTTTGCATAAATGTTTTGTAGATTATATAGTTATATAGTCCATAAAGTTTTTTTTTTTAAATGTAGAATTTAGCTTATTTTTAAATAACACTGCTCTGATTTTCAGTCTCCTAACCAAGCCCCAAAGTTGTATGAGAATACCGTCAGCTACCTTCTCCAGCTTGCTCCTGTTTGTGTAAAGGGTCTTTTCATATGCAAAAGAAGGGATGGGGGGTGTCTTATTTCCCACTTGCAGTGGGCTTTCCAACTACCTTTTCAACAGAGACAAAATGAGAGCTTCTAAGTAATTTTTTAAACCATTTTATACTGGATTTTTATATCAGTATCTGTGCATCTTATTCTTTATAGTAGTGTCTATTACATGCAGTTATATGAAAATGAGTGTATACTGTCCATTTAAAATCTTGGGAAAAACATGACGTTTCGATGCCTAACTGGCATCTTTTTCAAATGTCCCAAAAGGTAAATCCAAAGTGGTCACACCAGCATGCTCTCATGAGGAACACCACATAGCTGGTGTGACCACTTTGGATTTACCTTTTGGGACATTTGAAAAAGATGCCAGTTAGGCATCGAAACGTCATGTTTTTCCCAAGATTTTAACTTTTTGTATTATTAAAAGCTAAATTTTACTTACAAATGACCAGTGAGTGCTGCCTTTTTTGCATAGTACATACTGTTTTGACATTGCACCCTGGCAGCTGCTACTAAATATATGGTGTGCATTTCTACACAGAACTTTGCTTTATATATAGTCGCTGGGCAGAATCTTTATATTATTCCCCTTGCTTATATTTTTTGCGTGCGTTGGGAAGTTTTATTGCGCTTAGTTTAATCTGTGCCTTCTGGTTTGCGCACATCTGAATAGCGCACGTCGGGACTCTGTAGTATTCGTTTTTTTGTGCCTCGGCTTAACCTTTTAACACATGTCGGATTTGCGCACTTATGTCCTCTGCCTCGCACAATTCGTGTTTGTGGTGCACTATTCTTCCTTATAACTGTCTTTTTCTTGCGCATGTTATCCTTTGCAGCTGAGCGTGACTTCGGGTGTAAGTTTGTATGTCTCCTGCTTTATTTTTCAATTCGGCTTAGCGCACTTGGAAGTCCTTTTTTAGGTACTTTAGGAGGGGGTACGTTTTCCATTCCTTAAGAGCTTTTTATCATTGTTTTTATTAATGCTATAATGGGGCTGTCTGATTCTGTCCCAATGCTGCTTCTTTGGGTATTACTGCTCCTTCTATTTGTTCATTACAGGAGAGCTCTTCAGATGTATCTCCAAGAGTTAAAAATCTTATCAAATCTGCAGTTTCTAAAGCAATGGCTGCTTTTCTACCTTCAAATAAGTGTAAAAGGTCTGTTCATATTTTACCTTCTACTAGTGCTATGTCCCCTGAAGTCAGGGATACTAATGTTTCTGAAGGAGAACTTTCCTCTACTGTTGAGGAGTCTTCCTCTGATGCTGAACCTGATATATACTTTTTCTATTTAAAATGGAACATATTTGTTCTCGTTTGTAATAGGTTTTTCTTACTTTAAGGGTTTAAGAAGTATGAGGATAAGCTCCTAATTCCCCCTATATTTGTTAAATGTTGTCTGGTGTCTCATATTGTACTGTCCTTTTATCTTTGTTACCCATAGACAGCGCTGCGGAATCTGTTGGCACTTTATAAATAAAGAAGAAGAATTATATATATGTGTGTGTGTGTGCGAGCATTTTCTTTTCTTCTGATATATATAATTTTATGTACAAAAAATGAATAACTACATTTTGCTTAACTTCTTGTTTACAGTAATCCACCCCTTCTAGCAACTGAGTGGTTATAAAGGTTTGGGAGTGTGAAAAGAGTACAAAAACTGTCAGCAAGGGAAAAGAAAAGCATTCTAAACTATAGTATCAAATTCCCCACAGACACAGCCGGTTCCCTTCAGTATTGGCTACTTAATCATTTTAGCATTGAACTGTAGCTATCGCAAATCACAGCAGTCACAGCTCGATACATATACACACATTGTATAGATATATATTTAATATTAACATTATCAGATATATCTTCTAGATTGTAAGTTCCCACAGGAATAGGACCCTCAATTCCTCCTGTATGTGTTTGTAAATTGTGTCCTGTTTATTACAAGTTTTATATTGTTTTATTTAAATCAATTGTATCCATGGACAGCGCTGCAGAATATGTTGGCGCTTCATAAATAAAGTATAATAAAAAATCATTTAGACTCTGTTTTTAAAACTGTTAAGTTTCCCTGAGGTTTTTCCTATTTATCAGGCTGTCTCTGACATGGTTTCTAGGGAATGGTCTAAGCCAGGTAATTATTTTAATCCTGCTAATGTTGAATTGTGAGAACTTGTTTCTAAGGTTGATATTGGCTATTTCCACTCTGGCTAAACATACTACTATTCCTTTATAAGACAGTACTTCTTATAAGGACCCTTTGGGTAGAAAGTTAGAATCCTTTCATAGAAGGGCCTTTTTAAAAGCAGGATATTTATTTAGGTCAGCTATTTCTATTGCTGATGTGGGTGCTTCTTCTTCTTACTGGTTAAGTCCAGCCTTTCTGAACAGTGTTCTAATGCCTCTGCCAGTGAGAATCTTTTGGATTCACACTAGTGCTAATTCCTTTATTTGTGATTCTGTTTTTTGGTATTCTGAAAATGAATGTCAAAAGCATGTCTTTGGCAGTCCTTGCTAGAAGAGCGTTATGGCTTAAATCCTGGTCTGCTGATATGGTGTCTTTTATCTCTTTCAGGGAAATAAATTGTTTGGTTCTGATTTAGAATCAATTATTTATACTGTTACTGATATTAAAACATAATTTATGTAAGAACTTACATGATAAATTAATTTATTTCATATTGGCAAGAGTCCATGAGCTAGTGACGTATGGGATATACAATCCTACCAGGAGGGGCAAAGTTTCCCAAACCTCAAAATACCTATAAATACACCTCTCACCACACCCACAATTCGGTTTAACGAATAGCCAAGTAGTGGGGTGATAAAGAAAGGATTAAAAAGCATCAACAAAGGAATTTGGAAATAATTGTGCTTTATACAAAACAAATCATAACCACCATAAAAAGGGTGGGCCTTATGGACTCTTGCCAATATGAAAGAAATGAATTTATCAGGTAAGTTCTTACATAAATGATGTTTTCTTTCATGTAATTGGCAAGAGTCCATGAGCTAGGGACGTATGGGAAAGCAATACCCAAGATGTGGAACTCCATGCAAGAGTCACTAGAGAGGGAGGGATAAAATATAAACAGCCATTTTCCGCTGAAGAAAATTAATCCACAACCCAAAATATAAGTTTATTCTCAAAAATTAAAAGAAAAACTTAAAACATAAGCAGAAGAATCAAACTGAAACAGCTGCCTGAAGAACTTTTCTACCAAAAACTGCTTCCGAAGAAGCAAATACATCAAAATGGTAGAATTTAGTAAATGTATGCAAAGACCAAGTTGCTGCTTTGCAAATCTGATCAACTTAAGCTTCATTCCTAAAAGCCCACAAAGTGGAGACTGATCTAGTAGAATGAGCTGTAATTCTCTGAGGCGGTGCTTGACCGGACTCCAAATAAGCTTGATGAATCAAAAGCTTTAACCACGATGCCAAGGAAACGGCAGAAGCCTTCTGACCTTTCCTAGAACCAGAAAAGATAACAAATAGACTAAAAGTCTTCATGAAATCTTTAGTAGCTTCAACATAATATTTTAGAGCTCTTACCACATCTCAGGAATGTAAAGATCTCTCCAAATAATTCTTAGGATTAGGACACAAGGAAGGGACAACAATTTCTCTATTAATGTTGTTAGAATCCACAACCTTAGTTAAGAATTTAAATGGAGTCTGCAAAACTGCCTTATCCTGATGAAAAATCAGAAAAGGAGATTCACAAAAGAGAGCAGATAATTCAGAAACTCTTCTAGCAGAAGAGATGGCCAAAAAAAACCAACACTTTCCAAGAAAGTATTTTAATGTCCAAAGAATGCATAGGCTCAAATGGAGGAGCCTGTAAAGCCTTCAAAACCAAATTAAGACTCCAAGGAGGAGAGATTGATTTAATGACAGGCTTGATACGAACCAAAGCCTGAACAAAACAGTGAATATCAGGAAGCTTAGCAATCTTTCTGTGAAATAAAACAGAAAGAGCAGAGATTTGTCCCTTCAAGGAACTTGCAGACAAACCCTTATCCAAACCATCCTGAAGAAACTGTAAAATTCTAGGAATTCTAAAAGAATGCCAAGAGAATTTGAGAGGAACACCATGAAATGTAAGTCTTCCAAACTCGATAATAAATCTTTCTAGAAACAGATTTATGAGCCTGCAACATAGTATTAATCACAGAATCAGAGAAACCTCTATGACTAAGCAGTAAGCGTTCATTTTCCATACCTTCAAATTTAATGATTTGAGATCCTGATGGAAAAACTGACCTTGAGACAGAAGGTCCGGCCTTAATGGAAGTGGCCAAGGTTGGCAACTGGACATCTGAACAAGATCCGCATACCAAAACCTTTGAGGCTATGCTGGAGCCACCAGCAGCTCAAACGATTGCTCCATGATTATTTTGGAGATCACTCTTGGAAGAAGAACTAAAGGCGGGAAAATATAAGCAGGCTGATAACACCAAGGAAGTGTCAACGCATCCACTGCTTCCGCCTGAGGATCCCTGGAACTGGACAGGTACCTGGGAAGTTTCTTGTTTAGATGAGAAGCCATTAGATCTATTTCTGGAAGACCCCACATCTGAACAACCTGAGAAAACACATCTGGATGGAGGGACCACTCCCCCGGATGTAAACTCTGATGGCTTAGATAATCCGCTTCCCAATTGTCTATAACTGGGATATGAACCGCAGAAATTAGACAGGAGCTGGATACTGCCCAAGCAAGTATCCGGGATACTTTTTTCATAGCTTGGAGACTGTGAGTCCCACCCTGATGATTGACATATGCCACAGTTGTGATATTGTCTGCCTGAAAACAAATGAACGGTTCTCTCTTCAACAGAGGCCAAATCTGAAGAGCCCTGAAAACCGCACGAAGTTCCAAAATATTGATTGGTAATCTCGCCTCTTGAGATTTCCAAACCCCTTGTGCTGTCAGAGATCCCCAAACAGCTCCCCAACCGGAAAGACTTGCATCTGTTGTGATCACAGTCCAGGTTGGACGAACAAAAGAGGCCCCTAGACATATACGATGGTGATCTAACCACCAAGTCAGAGATAGTCGAACATCGGGATTTAAGGATATTAATTGTGATATGCTTGTATAATCCCTGCACCATTGGTTCAGCATACAAAGCTGGAGAGGTCTCATATGAAAACGAGCAAAGGGGATTACGTCCGATGCTGCAGTCATGAGACCTAAAACTTCCATGCACATAGCTACTGAAGGGAATGACTGGAACTGAAGGTTCCGACAGGCTGCAACCAATTTTAAACGTCTCTTGTCTGTTAGAGACAGAGTCATGGACACTGAATCTATCTGGAAACCTTAAAAGGTGACCCTTGTCTGAGGAATCAAAGAACTTTTTGGTAAATTGATCCTCCAACCATGTTTTCGAAGAAACAACACTAGTTGATTCATGTGAGATTCTGCAGAACGTAAAGACTGAGCTAGTACCAAGATACCGTCCAAATAAGGAAACACCGCAATACCCCGCTCTCTGATTACAGAGAGTAGGGCACCGAGAACCTTTGAAAAGATTCTTGGAGCTGTCGCTAGGCCAAAGGGAAGAGCGACAAATTGGTAATGCTTGTCTAGAAAAGAGAATCTCAGAAACTGATAATGATCTGGATGAATCGGAATATGAAGATATGCATCCTGTAAGTATTGTGGACATATAATGCCCTTGCTAAACAAAAGGCAGAATAGTCCTTATAGTCACTATTTTGAAAGTTGGTACTCTTACATAACGATTCAAAATTTTCAGATCCAGAACTGGTCTGAATGAATTTTCTTTCTTTGGGACAATGAATAGATTTAAATAAAACCCCAGACCCTGTTCCTGAAACGGAACTGGCAGGATTACCCCTGAAAACTCCAGGTCTGAAACACACTTCAGCAAAGCCTGAGCCTTTACTGGATTTGCTAGGATGCGTGAGAAAAAATATATTCTCACAGGAGGTCCTACTCTGAATCCTATTCGGTACCCCTGAGAGACAATACTCAGAATCCATTGATTTTTAACAGAAATTGTCCAAACATACTTGAAAAATCTTAATCTGCCCCCTACCAGCTGAGCTGGAATGAGGGCGGCACCTTCATGCGGACTTGGGGGCTGGCTTTGTTTTCTTAAATGGCTTGGATTTATTCCAGTTTGAAGAAGGTTTCCAATTGGAAAGATTCCTTGGGGGGAAGGATTAGGTTTCTGTTCCTTATTTTGTTGAAAGGAACAAAAACGGTTAGAAGCTTTAGATTTACCCTTAGGTCTGTTATCCTGAGGCATAAAAACTCTGTTCCCCCAGTGACAGTTGAAATTATCGAATCCAACTGAGGACTAAATAACTTATTACCTTGAAAAGAAAGAGATTTAACTTCAATTTTGATTATATAAAAAATGGCATCACAAATAAAATGATTAGCATGTTGAAGCAAGCAAACAATGCTAGACAAATCAGAATCCAATTCTTGTTGCGCTAAATTTTCCAACCAAAAAGTTGATGCAGCTGCAACATCAGCCAAAGAAATTGCAGGCCTGAGAAGATGACCCAAATATAAATAGGCTTTCCTTAGACAAGATTCAAGTTTCCTATCTAAAGGATCTTTAAAAGAAGTACTATCTTCCATAGGAATAGTAGTATGTTTAGCAAGAGTAGAGAGAGCCCCATCAACTTTGAGGATCTTTTCCCAAAACTCCAATGTAACTGCTGGCAAAGGATACAATTTTTTAAACCTTGAAGAAGGAATAAAAGAAGTACCAGGCCTATTCCATTCCTTAGAAATCATATCAGAAATAGCACCAGGAACTGGAAAAACCTCTGGAGTAACCACAGGAGGTTTATAAACAGAATTTAAAAGTTTACTAGTTTTAATATCAAGAGGACTAGTTTCCTCAATATCCAAATGTAATCAACACTTCTTTTAACAAAGAACGAATATACTCCATTTTAAATAAATAAGTAGATTTGTCAGTGTCAATATCTGAGATAGGATCTTCTGAATCAGATAGAACCTCATCAGAGGAGGATAATTCAGTATGTTGTCGGTCATTTGAAATTTCATCAACTTTATGAGAAGTTTTAAAAGACCTTTTACGTTTATTAGAAGGCGGGATGGCAGACAAAGCCTTCTGAATAGAATCAGCAATTATTTTAAATTCACAGGCATATCTTGTACATTAGATGTTGAAAGAACAGCAACAGGCAATGCACTATTACTAATGGACACATTCTCTGCATGTAAAAGTTTATCATGACAACTATTACAAACTACAGCTGGAGATATAATCTCCACAAGTTTACAACAAATGCACTCAGCTTTGGTAGCACTGTTATCAGGCAGCAGGGTTCCAACAGTGATTTCTGAGACAGGATCAGATTGAGACATCTTGCAAATGTAAGAGAAAAAAACAACATATAATGCACAATTATCAATTTCCTTATATGGCAGTTTCAGGAATGGGAAAAAAATGCAAACGGCATAGCCCTCTGATAGAGAAAAAAGGCAAGAGGCATATAGGAATGGGGTTTTAAATAATGAAAAATATTTGGCGCCAAGTATGACGCACAACACAAACAGAAATTTTGTTTAACGCTAACAACATCCGGAAATGACACATTCGAGTCATTGAAGACGCAACCTTGTGAAAGGACTCGGCCCGCGAATTTAAAATGACAGTCAATTGAAAAAAAGACTATACCCCAGGTAAGAAATACGTTTTTCCTAAAAAATGCATTTCCCCTGAATCATGGCAAATATAAGTACAATACATATATTTAGAACTTTATATAAATACATAAAGTGCCAAACCATAGCTGAGAGTGTCTTAAGTAATGAAAACATACTTACCAAAAGACACCCATCCACATATAGCAGATAGCCAAACCAGTACTGAAACGTTTATCAGTAGAGGTAAGGGAATATGAGAGTATATCATCGATCTGAAAAGGGAGGTAGGAGATGAATCTCTACGACCGATAACAGAGAACCTATGAAATAGATCTCCCGTGAGGAAAACCATTGCATTCAATAGGTGATATTCCCTTCACATCCCTCTGGCATTCACTGTACTCTGAGAGGAATCGGGCTTCAAAATGCTGAGAAGCACATATCAACGTAGAAATCTTAGCACAAACTTCACCACCTCCATAGGAGGCAAAGTTTGTAAAACTGAATTGTGGGTGTGGTGAGGGGTGTATTTATAGGCATTTTGAGGTTTGGGAAACTTTGCCCCTCCTGGTAGGATTGTATATCCCATACGTCACTAGCTCATCGACTCTTGCCAATTACATGAAAGAAAGGGGCTTTTCTTCCACAAGACATGAAGTCTAAGGAAAGATTTTAAGCTCCCAATCGTTCTGGTTCCTTTCGCCAGAATAAGGAACAAAAAGTTGAATCGTCTGCTCAGAAGCAGAGCACCACAGGCCCCCTACTACCAAATCTTAATGAATGTGCAGCCCCCGACCCAGAAGTTCTGGTAGGGGCATGTTATGCCTTTTTCAGGAGGCTTGGTTTCAGTCTGTTCCAAATACTTGGGTTCTAAATATAGTATCCCAAGGTTATCGAATAGGGTTCAGAACAAGGCCTCCTAGAGGAAGGTTTTTTCTGTCCAATATTCCAAGATATCATTTAAAGGCTCATGGGGTTTTATTCAAATCTCTCCATTGTTCCAAAAAAGGAAGGCTCTTGCAGACCAGTTCTGGATTTGAAAGCTCTAAACAAGTTTGTAAGAATTCCGTCCTTCAAAATGGAAACTATTCATACTAGTCTGTCTTTTGTTCAGCAAGGTCAGTTTATATCCACAATAGATTAATAGGATGCTTATCTGCATGTTCCAATCCACAGGGAACATTACCAGTTTCTGAGGTTTGCTTTTCTAGACAGGCACTTTGTTTGTTGCTCTACCATTTGGTCTAGCTACAGCTCCAAGAAGGTTTTAGGTGCCCTATTATCTGTGATCAGATCTCAGGGTATTTAGGTTGGGGGTCTCTGAGAGCACAGGGGGTTTGGGCTTCTCGGGAGGTGTATTTTCCAAAATATACTAGAATTCTGCTATTTTCAGGGCTCTTCAGACTAGGCTTCTTTGTTTCCAATCAGATAATGTCACAGCTGTAGCTTATGCCAATCATCGAGGGGGAACTTGCAGTTCCTTAGCCATGAGGGAAGTGTCTACTATTCTCTCATGGCCAGAAGTCAATTCCTGTCTAGTCTCTGCAATTTATATTCCAGGGGAGTAGTGGTCTTTTCGTCTGGATGTGTTCAGTCAGAATGTGGATATTTGGAGTCTTCCAGAGATAGATCTGGTGGCTTCTCATTTTAACAACAAACTTCCCAGGTACTTTGCAAGGCCCAGCAACCCTGAAGCAGAGTGTGTGGATGCTCTAGTAGCTTCTTGGTCATTTCAGCTTTGTTTATATGTTTCTTCATCTTGCACTCCTCCCAGAGTGATTTTCAAGATAAAGCTAGAGACATCATCAGTAATCCTGATTGCGCCAGCTTGGTCTCGCAGGATTTTGTATGCTGATCTGGTACAGATGTCCAGTTGCCCTCCTTGACCTCTTCCTCCACAGTCAGACCTTCTGGCTCAAGGTCTGTTCTTCCATCAGGATCTCTGAGCTTTATGGCATGGAAAGTAAACAGTTACTTCTTAGACATAGAGGTTTTTCTAATTCTGTGATTGGAACTTTGATTCCAATGGCGTCTTTTATGTCTTTTATATGCTGACATAGCTTCAGCTGATTTTCTCCCTAACTAGCAAGATATCTTGGATTGGACGAGTATTTGACTCCGGTCATCACAGTCATTTTCAGCTAAGGAACAGCTGACAGTGTACTAGACGCTGATTTAAGTGCTAGCCTGCATTCAAGCATTGGTCACAGCACGGTGCAACTTGATCTGGTAAGCATATTACCTTGAAGTGCTAAACAATTTTACTGTGCGTAATACACTATGAGGCGCCCTCTTCTGTCCCTTCTGTCTTACAGTTGTGACATTGTTTGTCTGAAAACAAAATGAATTATTCTCTCTATAAGAGAGGCCAAGCCTGAAGAGCCCTCTATATAGCACAGAGTTCTAAAATATTAATTGGTAACCTTGCCTCTTGAGGATTTCAAACTCCTTGTGCTGTCAGAGACCCCCAAACAGCTCCCCAACCTGTGAGACTTGCATCTGTTGAAATCACAGTCCAGGAAGGACTAACAAGAGAGTCCCCTTGAATAATCCGATGATGGTCTAACCACCAAGTCAGAGAGAGTTGAGTGTTGGGATTTAAGAATATTAATTGTGATATCCGAGTATAATCCCTGCACCATTGATTCAGCATGCAAAGCTGCAGAGGTCTCATATGAAAACGAGCAAAGGGGATCGTGTCCGATGCTGCAGTCATGAGACCTATAACTTCCATGCACATAGCCACTAAAGGGAATGATCGAGACTGAAGATTTAGACAGGTTGAAACCAACTTCAAACGTCTCTTGTCTGTTAAAGACAGAGTCATGGACACTGAATCTACCTGGAAACCTAAAAAGGTGACCCTTGTCTGAGGAATCAAGAAACTCTTTGGTAATTGATCCTCCAACCATGTTTTTGAAGAAACAACACAAGTTGATTTGTGTGAGATTCTGCTAAATGAAAAGATTGAGCCAGTACCAAGATATTGTCCAAATAAGGGAATACTGCAATACACTGCTCTCTGATTACAGATCGAAGGGCACCAAGAACCTTCAAAAAGATTCTTGGAGCTGTTGCTAGGCCAAATGGAAGAGCAACAAATTGGTAATGCTTGTCTAGAAAAGAGAATCTCTGAAACCGATAGTGGTCTGGATGAATCGGAATGTGAAGATATGCATCCTGTAAGTCTATTGAGGGCATGAACAAAAGGCAGAATAGTCCTTATAGTCACCATCTTGAAAGTTGGGACCCTTACAAATTGATTCAAAAACTTCAGATCCAAAACAGGTCTGAATGAATTTTCCTTCTTTGGGATAATTAATAGATTTGAATAAAAACCCAGACCCTGTTCCAGAAGTGGAACTGGTACAATTACCCCTGAAAGCTCCAGATCTGAAACACATTTCAGAAAGGCCTGAGCTTTCACAGGATTTGTTGGAATGTGAGAGAGAAAAATCTTCTCACAGGAGGTCTTATTCTGAAACCTATTCGATACCACTGAGAAACAATATTCTGAATCCAATAATTCTGAACGGAACCTGCCCAAATGTCTTGAAATAATTTCAATCTGCCCCCCACCAGTAGAACTGGATTGAGGGCCGCACCTTCATGCAGTCTTGGGGGCTGGCTTTGGTTTCTTATAAGGCTTGGATTTATTCCAACTTGAAGATGGCTTCCAATTGGAGCCAGAACCTTAGGGGAAGGAGTGGTTTTCTGTTCTCTATTCTGACGAAAGGAACAAAACCAATTAGAAGCTTTAGATTTACCCTTAGACTTTTTATCTTGGGGCAAAAAACTCCCTTCCCCCAGTATTAGTGGAAATAATAAAATCCAACTGGGAACCACATAAATTATTACCCTGCTAGAGATAGCAACATAGATTTAAATACCATGTCAGCATTCCATGATTTGAGCCATAAAGCTCTTCTAGCTAAAATAGCCAAAGACATAGATTTAACATCAATCTTGATGATATCACAAATGGCATCACAGATAAAATGATTAGCTTGTTGAAGCAAACTAACAATGCTATGTAAATCAGAATCTTTTTCCCATTGTGCTAAGATATCAAAGTTGATGCAGCTGCAACATCAGCCATAGAAATGGCAGGTCTGAGAATATAGCCAGAATGTAAATAAGCTTTCCTTAGATAAGATTAAATTTTCCTATCTAAAGGATCCTTAAAAGAAGTACTATCTTCCATAGGAATAGTAGTACGCTTAGCAAGAGCAACCTTAAAGGGATACTGTACCCAAAAATTTTCTTTCATGATTCAGATTGAGCATGAAATTTTAAGCAACTTTCTAATTTACTCTTATTATCAAATTTTCTTCATTCTCTTGGTATCTTTATTTGAAATGCAAGAATGTAAGTTTAGATGCCAGCCCATTTTTGGTGAAAAACCTGGGTTGTCCTTGCTGATTGGTGGATAAATTCATCCACCAATAAAAAAAGTGCTGTCCAGAGTACTGAAACCAAAAAAAGCTTAGATGCCTTCTTTTTCAAATAATGATAGAAAATAGAGAACGAAGAAGAATTGATAATAGGAGTAAATTAGAAAGTTGCTTAAAATTGTATGCTCTTTCTGAATTACAAAAGAAAAATTTTGGGTACAGTGTCCCTTTAAGGACTTTTTCCCAAAACTCTAATTTAGCCACTGGCAAAGGATACAACTTTTTAAACCTTGAAGAAGGAACAAAAGAAGTACCAAGTTTAGACCATTCCTTAGCAATCACATCAGAAATAGCATCAGGAACAGGGGAAACCTCAGGAGTAGACACAGGAGGTTTAAACGTTTACTGGATTTATTATCAAGAGGACCAGACTCCTCAATATCCAAAGTTATCAACACTTCTTTTAACAAAGAATGAATATACTCAATCCTAAAAAGATAAGATGATTTATCAGTGTTAACGTCTGAAGTAGGATCTTCTGAGTCAGAGAGATCCTCATCAGAAGTGGATATATATAAGTATGTTGTCGGTCAATACAAATTTCATCAGTAGTATGAGAAGTTTTAAAAGACCTTTTAGGTTTATTTGAAGGCAGAATAGCAGACATAGCCTTCTGTATCGCATCAGCAATATAATTTTTCATATCAACAGAGATATCATGTACTTTAGATGTTGAAGGAACAACAGATACTGTACTAGCACTAATAGAAGCCTTTTCTGCATGCAAAAGCTTATCATGACAACTGTTACATACTACAGCTGGAGATATAATCTCCACTACCTTACAACAGATACACTTAGCTTTGGTAGAACTGTGTTCAGGCAGCATGGTTCCTACAGCAGCTTCTGAGACAGGATCAGATTGAGACATCTTGTAAAAATGTAAAAGAAAAAATAACATTTAAACAAAAAATATCTTATTTCCACATATAGCAATTTCAGGAATGGGAAAGAATGCAAATGCTAAAATTGGCAAAAAAGCAAATAGCACAGCCCTCTGAGCATAAAGAAGGCAAGGAGCACATAGGAAGTGAGGTAAAATAAAACTAAATTTGACGCACAACGCAAAAGGAAGTTGAAATTTTGTTTTGGTGCCAACAAACATCCGGAAATGATGCAACTCGCGTCATAACAAACACAATTTCGCAGAAAACAACCTGGCGTCAACCAAGAATGACGCAATAAATAACAGCATTTTGCGCCCTCACGAGCCTAATTTGCTAGCAAGTTTTGAAAGAAAAAGCAAGTCAAATTGAAAAAAAAAAAAGACTATACCCCAGGTAAGACAAGCTTCCTAAAACATGATCCCCATAATGAAACTGCCAGACTGCAAAGGGAAATATACATAGACCTGACTCATGGCAAATATAAGTAAATACATATATTTAGAACGTTATATAAATACATAAAGCGCCAACCATAGCTGAGAGTTTCTTAAATAATTATACATACTTACCGAAAAAAAATACCCATCCACATATAGCAGATAGCCAAACTAGTACTGAAAGCTATCAGCAGAGGTAACGATATAAGAGTATATCATCGATCTGAAAAGGGAGGTAGGAGATAAATCCCTACGACCGATAACAGAGAACCCTTGAAAAGATTTTCTGTGAGAAAAACCATAAAAAGAATCAATAGGTGATACTCTCTTCACATCCCTCTGACAAACACTGTACTCTGAGAAGAATTGGGCTTCAGAATGCTTAGAAGCGCTTATCATAGAAGAAATCATAGAAATTAAGCACAAACTTACTTCATCACCTCCATAGGAGGCAAACGGCTAGATTCCGAGTTTTGCGTTATGAGCGGCTCGGTGCTAACTTGCAAGTTATTGTCACCGCTCACCTCCCTATAGCGCTGCTATTACAGGTTTGCAAAAACCCGGCGTTAGCAGGCAATAAGTCAGCGTTGAGCAAAATTTAGCTCCATACCGCACTCCCATACCAGCGCTGCTTTAACCTGGTTTTACGTGCTCGTGCATGATTTCCCCATAGACATCAGTGGGGAGAGCCGGCTGAAAAAAAGCTTAACACCTGCAATAAAGGTGCAAAAATCTCTGTAACGCAGCCCCATTGATTCCTATGGGGAAAGAAAATTTATGTTTACACCTAACACCCTAACATAAACCCCGAGTCTAAACACCCCTAATCTGCCGCCCCTGACATCGCCGACACCTACATTACATTTATTAACCCCTAATCTGCCGCCCCCCCGACATCGCCGACACCTACCTACACTTATTAACCCCTAATCTGCTGCCCCCAATGTCGCCGCCACCTACCTACACTTATTAACCCCTAATCTGCCGCCCTCAATGTCGCTGCCACCTACCTACACTTATTAACCCCTAATCTGCTGTCCCCACTATACTAAAGTTATTAACCCCTAAACCTAAGTCTATCCCTAACGTAACCCTAACCCCACTAACTTTAACATAATTAAAATAAATCTAAATACAAATTACTATTAATACCTAAATAATTCCTATTTAAAACTAAATATTTACCTGTAAAATAAACCCTAAGCTAGCAACAATATAACTAATTTACATTGTAAATTAGTTATATTGTTGCATTGTAGTTATCTTAGGTTTTGTTTTTATTTCACAGGTAAATTTGTATTTATTTTAACTAGGTAGACTAGTTAGTAAATAGTTATTAACTATTTACTAACTACCTAGTTTAAATAAATACAAATTTACCTGTAAAATAAAACCTAATCTGAGTTACACTAACACCTAACCTTACACTACAATTTAATAAATTACATTAATTAAATACAATTAACTAAATTACAAAAACAAACACTAAATTATACAAAATAAAAAAGAAATGATCAAATATTTAAACTAATTACACCTAATCTAATAGCCCTATGAAAATAAAAAAAGCCCCCCAAAATAACAAAAACCCTAGCCTAAACTAAACTGCCAATAGCCCCTTAAAGGGGCTTTTGCGGTGCATCAGCTCTTTTACCTGTAAAAAAAAAAATACAAAACAACCCCCCAACAGTAAAACCCACCACCCACACAACCAACCCCCCAAATAAAAACCTATCTAAAAAACCTAAGCTCCCCATTGCCCTGAAAAGGTCATTTGGATGGGCATTGCCCTTGAAAGGGCATTTAGCTCTTTTTCAGCCCAAACCCCTAATCTAAAATTAAAACCCACCCAATAAACCCTTAAAAAAAAACTAACACTAACCCCTGAAGATTCACTTACAGTTTTTGAAGACCGGACATGCATCCTCAACGAAGCGGCAGAAGTCCTCAGCGAAGCCGGCAGAAGTCTTCATCCAAGTGGGCCGAAGTCTTCATCTAAGCCGGCATCTTCTATCTACATCCATCCGGCATGGAGCGTCTCTATCTTTAAGACATCTGGCGCGGAGCATCCTCTTCTCTTGACGGCTAACTAAGAATGAAGATTCCTTTAAGGGACATCATCCAAGATGGTGTTCCCTTGAATTCAGATTGGCTGATAGAATTCTAACAGACAATCAGAATTAATGGTGAAAAAATCCTATTGGCTGATGCAATCAGCCAATAGGATTGAGCTTCAACCCTATTGGCTGATCCAATCAGCCAATAGGATTGAGCTTGCATTCTATTGGCTGATTGGACCAGCCACTAGAATGCAAGCTCAATCCTATTGGCTGATTGGATCAGCCAATAGGATTGAAGCTCAATCCTATTGGCTGATTGCATCAGCCAATAGGATTTTTTCACCTTTAATTCCGATTGGCTGATAGAATTCAAGGGATGCCATCTTGGATGACTTCCCTTAAAGGAACCTTCATTCTTCGCTAGCCGTCAAGAGAAGAGGATGCTCCGTGCCGGAAGTCTTGAAGATGGAGTCGCTCCGCACCGGATATATGAAGATAGTAGATGCCGTCTGGATGAAGACTTCTGCCGGCTTCTCTGAGGACATCTGCTGGCTTCGCTGAGGACTTCTGCCGCTTCGTTGAGGATGGATCTCCGGTCTTCAAAAACTGTGTGAATCTTCGGGAGTTAGTGGGTGGGTTTTAATTTTAGATTAGGGGTTTGGGCTGAAAAAGAGCTAAATGCCCTTTTAAGGGCAATGCCCATCCAAATGCCCATTTCAGGGCAATGGGGAGCTTAGGTTTTTTTTATATAGGTTTTTATTTGGGGGGTTGGTTGTGTGGGTGATGGGTTTTACTGTTGGGGGGTTGTTTGTATTTTTTTTTCCAGGTAAAATAGCTGATTTCTTTGGGGCAATGCCCTGCAAAAGGCCCTTTTAAGGGCTATTGGCAGTTTAGTTTAGGTTAGGATTTTTTATTTTTTGGGGGGGCTTTTTATTTTCATAGGGCTATTAGATTAGGTGTAAGTAGTTTAAATATTTGATAATTTCTTTTTTATTTTGTGTAATTTAGTGTTTGTTTTTTTGTAATTTAGTTAATTGTTTTAAATTAATGTAATTTATTTAATTGTAGTGTAAGGTTAGGTGTTAGTGTAAGACAGGTTAAGTTTTATTTTACAGGTAAATTTGTATTTATTTTAGCTAGGTAGCTAGTAAATAAAATAACTATTTACTAACTAGTCTACCTAGTTAAATTAAATACAAAAAACACAAAAAAGAGAGAGAGATTTTGTAGAAACAACATAATTAACTGCATGTAAGACAGGGATTTCAGCACTTTCTTTTTATTAGGTTCCAATTCAATAACCTTGCCAAACTTCAATATTTGGTAATTAACACAGTGCAGTATTGTTCTTGTAATCATACAACAGGTATAGAATCACTGATAATAGGCTATGCATAAGAATCACATCCAGATAGTACACAAAGATCGTTAAGCCTTTCTGTCTTGGAGCAAAAATGTGAAACATAGAAACATGAACCTTGTGCTTATATTACCTCTAAAACAAACAACACCTCTACCAGAGGATGGCTATGCAAACTTGCACAATTCGGCCATCATGGTAAGCCATGAGGATCTATCACCTAGATTCCGATCAGCCAATAGAATGTGAGTTCAATACGATTGGCTGATTGGATCAGCCAATCGGATTGAACTTCAATCTGATTTTTTCTACCTTAATTCCGATTGGCTGATAGAATTCTATCAGCCAATCGGAATTGAAGGGAAGCCATCTTGGATGACATCCCTTAAAGGAACCTTCATTCGTCGTTAGTCCGTCGGTTGAAGAGAATGGCTCCGCGTTGGCTCAGTTGAAGATGGCTCTGCTCCGCTCCAGATGGATGAAGATTGAAGACGCCGCCTGGATGAACACTTCTACCAGATGGAGGACCTCTTCTTTGCCGCTTGGATGAAGACTTCTACCGGATCAAGGACCTCCTCTGCGCACCTTGAATGAAGAATTCAGCTCGGCTGGGTGAAGACGACTCCAGGTAGGATGATCTTCAGGGGGTTAGCGATAGGTTTATTTAAGGGGGGTTTGGGTGGGTTAGTGTAGGGGTGTGTGGGTGGTGGGTTGTAATGTTGGGGGGTATTGTATTTTTCTTTTCAGGTAAAAGAGCTGATTAATTTGGGGCAATGCCCCGCAAAAAGCCCTTTTAAGGGCTGTGAGCTGATTACTTTTGTATTTTAGAATAGGGTAGGGAATTTTTTTATTTTGGGGGGCTTTTTTATTTTATTAGGGGTCTTAGATAAGGTGTAATTAGTTTAAACTGCTTGTAATTCTTTTTTATTTTTTGTAATTTAGTGTTTGTTTTTTTGTATTATAGTATAGTTTATTTTATTGTATTTTATTTTAGCTAATTGTATGTAATTTATTTAATTAATTTAATGATAGTGTAGTGTTAGGTGTATTTGTAACTTAGGTTAGGATTTATTTTACAGGTAATTTTGTATTTATTTTAACTAGGTAGCTATTAAATAGTTATTAACTATTTAATAGCTATTGTATCTAGCTAAAGTAAATACAAAGTTGCCTGTAAAATAAATATAAATCCTAAAATAGCTACAATGTAATTATTAGTTATATTGTATCTATATTAGGGTTTATTTTTTAGGTAAGTAATAGTTTTAAATAGGATTATTTTATTTAATTTTATGAATATTATTTCGTTTAATTTAAATTATATTTATGTTAGGGGGGTGTTAGGTTTAGGGGTTAATAAATTTATTATAGTAGCGGCGACGGTGCGGGCGGGAGTTAGGGGTTAATAATTGTAGGTAGGTGGCGGCGATGTTAGGGAGGGCAGATTAGGGGTTAATACTATTTATTATAGTGTTTTCGAGGCGGGAGTGCGGCGGTTTAGGGGTTAATACATTTATTATAGTGGCGGCGATGTCCTGTTGGCAGATTAAGGGTTAATAAGTGTAGATAAGGTGGCGGCGACGTTGTGGGGGGCATATTAGGGGTTAATAATTATAATATAGGGGTCGGCGGTGTTAGGGGCAGCAGATTAGGGGTTCATAGGGATAATGTAGGTTGCGGCGGTGTCCGGAGTGGCAGATTAGGGGTTAATAGTATAATGCAGGTGTCAGCGATAGGGGGGCGGCAGATTAGGGGTTAATAAGTGTAAGGTTAGGGGTGTTTAGACTCTGGGTTCGTGTTAGAGTGTTAGGTGTAGACTTAGAGAGTGTTTCCCCATAGGAAACAATGGGGCTGCGTTAGGAGCTGAACGCTGCTTTTTTGCAGGTGTTAGATTTTTGTTCAGCCAAAACTGCCCCATTGTTTCCTATGGGGATATCGTACACGAGCACGTTTTAGCTGCTTACCGCTACCGTAAGCAACGCTGGTATTGAGGGTTGAAGTGGAGCTAAGTTAGGCTCAACGCACCCTTTTTTGAGCCTAACGCAGCCCCTCAGAAAACTCTAAATACCAGCGTTGTCTTAAGGGTGAGTTGGGAAAAAAAGCAGCGTTAGCTACGCGGGTCTTTACCGACAAAACTCTAAATCTAGCCGTATGTTTGTTTAATTACACCACCTTTAAGAAGGCAAGCAAATATTGTAAATGCAATGTAGATTGCAAATACACACAAATAGAGTAAATTTCATGTTAGACATACATTAAGCACATAGATAGAGCATGCTCTAAAAGGTAAAGTTGGACCAGGGGGTACCGGACAACACCTATTTCAGAGGGCATCCCTATCGCTTAGTGAAGGATCCGGTGTCATGAAAATAATTTATAAATAAGGATCTATGTTCGGTCCCCCTAACTCAGGTCACAAGAATACCACATATTTAGTTGCAACTAAGGATATAAATTGGACAGGCACTAAAGACAAAATAACATAAGCTTTTCTAGAGGTCTCCTGTAGGTGGATTACGCTGTCATCACGTCCTTATGTTATAGGACTTAGATTAGTAGCAGATCCTTGACAACTTTAGGATTATTTCCTCCAAGCTAGTTAGTACCATAAGTGAATACCGTCCAGGTTAAACATGACCGTGTGCCAAGTGAATAATGCCATATAGTTACGTATTAAGAGGGGTAACAGTCCATCCCACCAATGCGGCAACTCACGGCTCCTGTTTTAGCAATCCACATAGGCAAGGACGGCAAGCGTGTATGCATCAAAACAACTTGCTGTAAACGCCAACTCTGTTTCCTCTTGTTGCAACTTAGTTACAAACTTGCTTGATCCAAGGCAGAGCAGCCCGCTCTGTATACGTCACTGCCGACGCGCATTTCACCCCCCACATGACCACAGTTTCATGGGGTGACTCGCATGTTTCACCCCCCACTTGACCACAGCTTCATAGGGTTTTATCAGGGCAAACGGATAGCGAGTGTAGAACGTCCCAGCTATTTACCGGTCTTGGCTCTCCATAATTGGATGGACATTTTAAAACCAGCAGCCAATGGAACAGTCCGTTAGATTACACACCTTTTTTTTTGAGGATAAGTGAAAATATTGTGATTGACTAATAAGGCAAGGATTAATCACTATATGCAAGTGCTAAGTATGCAACTTACAGTAAAGTGTGACACTATATCAGTTACTAATTATAGACTTTTTTAAAATAAAAAACAGAGGCTTAATTTGTGTGTACACAGAATTAATGGTTCGAATGTTTAGCCATAGATAACACATTGGAAAAAATTAAAATAATCAAAAAATAAAGAAAAAATCCAAGGAATAAAATATATATATAAAGAGAAAATAATGTATCCAATAATGTGGAAATATTTTGTATTACCCTATTTACATTACATGAATTGTAGTAACCTACTTACAATTAAACAGTGTTTGCATTCTGTTCCTACCAAAGGCCTATCCACAAATATGTGACAGGATATACTTCCCAATATTTCACAGGAAAGCAGCAAACTCAAACTTCTCATTTAGTCCCTTAGGGACCAATGATTGTAGTTTGTACATCCAGGCTGTTTCCTTTTTAAGGAGTATATTATCGATGTCCCCTCCTCTGCCAAAGAGGGAACAAGTCTCAATTCCTATAATCCTGAGGTCTGTTAAAGTGGAATTATGGTGTGTTAGAAAATGCAGAGTTACCCCACTTTTTATCTCACCATCCCTAGTTGCTTTTATATCATCTCTATGCTCTATTACCCTGTCTTTCAACATACGTCTAGTTTTACCTACATAGAAGACCGGGCAACTACAGGAAAGTAGGTAGATAACATTCTCTGTTTTGCAATTGATAAACTGTTTAATGGGAAAAATTTCCCCTCCTGATGAAAAAGATTTGGAGCGAACAATATATCTACATAGGACACAATGTCCACATTGGAAGCAACCTTTAACCTTCCTATGTTCACTTAACCAGTCCTTGGGACTTGGACTTTTTACATAGAAACTTTTTACGAGTTTATCATTTAAGTTAGGAGCTCGCCTAGCCACTAATGAGGGTTGCTCCTCCACTAGCTTTGAAATTCCTTCATCAGCTTGTAAAAATTGCCATTTTTCTTTCAGGATACCACGTATCCTTTCCCAGTGACAGTTAAACTCAGTGACAAAATGGATTTTTTGATCTTGTGACTTTTCTTTGTTTTTATAGAGTAAATCCTCTCTATTCTCTCTCCTTGCTCTATTCATAGCAAAATTTAGGTTTCGTTTAGAGTAACCTCTATTCTCAAATCTACTGTACATGCCCTTTGCGTGTTTATTATATTTACTCAGACTCAAGCAATTTCTCCTTAAACGGAGGAACTGTCCGATAGGGATGCCTCTTATTAGCGACTTTGGATGATGACTGGAGGCTTCCAAGATGTTATTGGTGGCCGTTTCTTTTCGATATATCTCCGTTGCTAACAGTGTTCCTTCCTTTTTGATTTTAACATCGAGGAAGGTAAGTTCACTTTCACTGTAGTCAAAAGTCAAAAGAATATTAAACTCATTTACATTCAATATTTTAACAAATTCTTTCAAGGATTCCTCCGTGCCCCTCCAAAGGAGGAACACGTCGTCCACATAGCGAAGCCAGATTAGGACATGATTGTCCAACCATTCCTGTAAATCACCGCTTAAGGAGAAACCTATGGTCACGGTTGTCCTTTCCTGGGTGGACTCCTCCATAGTCACCCAGGCTCTTGTTGACTCCGGTGCTGCGGTCTATTTCATTGACAGTGCTTTTTTATCAAAGCACTCAATTCCTGTTTTGCCTCGGTCCGTTCCGCTTGCTATTGAGGCCATTGATGGCAGGCCCCTTCAGCCCGCACTCGTTACTCACGAAACTGCTCCGTTGTCCATGGCTGTTGGGGTTCTCTAACCAGTTAAAGTCTTGTGCACTTCTTCGGTTTCTCAATTGCCAGAGGAGTACCGAGAGTTCCTAGACTTGTTTGACAAGGTGCGTGCCGGTACGTTGCCTCCTCACCGGTCTTACGATTGTGCCATAGACCTTCAACCCGGAGCCATTCCTCCTCGGGGCCGGGTGTACCCTCTGTCTGTTGCAGAGAATTGTGCTATGGAGGAGTATGTTGCCGATGCTCTGTCGTGGGGGATCATCCACAAATCCTGCTCTCCTGCAGGGGCTGACTTCTTCTTTGTGAAGAAAAAGGGTGGCGAGTTAAGACCATGTATAGATTATAGGGGTCTTAATCGTCTTACCATTAAGAATGCTTATCCTATTCCTCTTATTATGGAACTCTTTGACCGCCTCAAGGGAGCTACAGTCTTTACTAAACATGATTTGAGAGGAGCATACAATCTCGTTAGGATTAAGGAGGGCCACGAATGGAAAACAGCATTTAACACCAGGAGCGGGCATTATGAATATCTTGTAATGCCATTTGGCCTATGTAATGTTCCTGCTGTTTTACAGGAATTTATTAATGATGTCCTACGAGATATGTTGCAACAGTGTGTTGTGGTATATTTAGATGACATCCTCATACACTCACCCACACTTGAAGCTCATCGTTCTGATGTTACACGGGTTCTTCAGAGACTACGTGAGAACGGCCTGTTTTGTAAACTTGAGAAATGTGAGTTCCATCAGACTCAAGTAACCTTCCTAGGTTATGTTATCTCCGTTGCAGGGTTCTCCATGGATCCTGACAAGTTATCTGCAGTTCTGCAGTGGCCTCGCCCAGTTGGTCTTCGGTCTATTCTTCGTTTTTTGGGGTTCGCCAATTACTATAGAAAGTTTATTAAAAACTTTTCTTCCTTGGTCAAACCTATCACAGACATGACCCGTAAAGAGAATGATCCACTCCATTGGTCACCTACTGCCATTAAGGCCTTTGATAGTCTTAAGACTGCCTTTGCTGCCACTCCAGTTCTGTCTCATCCTAACCCTGTCCTGCCTTTCGTTCTTGAGGTCGATGCATCTGAGACTGGAGTAGCTGCCCTCTTGTCTCAACGTCCTACGCCTGATGGTTCCTTGCATCCGTGTGGTTTCTTCTCTAAGAAATTGTCTCCAGCGGAGTGCAATTATGAAATTTGGTGACAGGGAATTACTGGCCATAATTGTGGCACTTAAGGAATGGAGGCATCTTCTTGAGGGTACTAGCGTGCCAGTGCTCATTCTTACTGACCACAAGAATTTAACTTATCTATCTGAAGCAAAACGTTTGTCGCCCCGACAGGCCAGATGGGCGCTATTTTTGTCTCGGTTTAATTATGTGGTCTCCTACCTGCCTGGTAGTAAGAATGTTAGGGCTGATGCTCTCTCTCGACAATTTTTGCCTCTGTCCAAGGAGGAGTCTGTACCTACTCCTGTTATACCTCCTGACCATATTTTGGCTACCATATGTACTAATTTGACTTCTCCCTTGGGGGAGGAGATCCTGGCTGCACAAACCAATGCACCTCCTGAGAAACCTAGTGGTAAGTGTTTTGTTCCTGAGACTTCTGGTGGCCAGGTTTTCGTTCTGATGTTGCTGCGTATGTTGCCTCCTGCTCAGTTTGTGCACAGAATAAGACTCCTCGACGTCTTCCTGTGGGTCTTCTTCAACCTATTGCTAATGGTGAACGTCCGTAGACACATCTTTCCATGGACTTCATTGTCGAGCTCCCTGTGTCCAATGGCAATACTGTTATCCTTATGGTGGTTGACCGTTTTTCTAAAATGTCACATTGCATTCCCTTGATGAAGCTGCCTACCGCTCAGGAGCTTGCTTCAATTTTTGCCCGGGAGATCTTCCATTTACATGGGTTACCCAAGGAGATCGTGTCGGACCAAGATAGCCAGTTTGTCTCCAGATGTTGGCTATCCTTTTGTGCTCAAATGGGGATCCAGCTTTCCTTCTCCTCTGCATATCACCCTCAATCCAATGGGGCTGCGGAACGGTCTAATCAAGCTTTGGAACAGTTCCTCCGTTGCTATGTCTCAGATCACAACAATTATTGTTCTGAACTGTTACCTTGGGCAGAGTTTGCTCGCAATAGTGCTATTAATGCTTCCTCCAAGTTATCCCCGTTCATGGCGAATTATGGGTTTCAACCATCCTTGTTGCCCGATTCATTCATGTCTCAGGGTATTCCGGCTTTGGAGGAGCATCTCCGGCAACTCCGTTCCACGTGGGTGCAGTTTCAGGATTGCCTTCATCGTTCTAGGCAGCGCCAAAAGTTCCAGGCTGATCGTAGGAGTCTGCCCGCACCTTCCTACCAGGTTGGTGAGAGAGTTTGGCTGTCTTCCCGCAACTTGAACCTTCGTGTGCCTTCCAATAAATTGGCTCCCCGTTATGTTGGTCCTTTTCAAATACTCAACAGGTTAATCCTGTGGCCTACGCTCTTGACCTTCCTGCTGCTATGCGCATCTCCAATGTTTTTCATGTCTCCCTCTTGAAACCATTGGTTTGTAATCGGTTTACCACTGTGTTGCCTCGTCCCCGTCCTATCTTTGCTGACATCCATGAGAAGTATGAGGTCAGCAGCATTATTGACTCTTGTATGTCCAGGGGCCGTGTACAGTATTTGGTTCACTGGAGAGGCTACGGTCCAGAGGAGCGTTCTTGGGTTCCCTCCTCTGATGTTCATGCTCCCACCCTCCTCCGTGCCTTCCATGCCCGTTTCCCCAATAAGCCTTTTGTCCTCCCGCGGGGGAGGGGTCATTGAAGGGAGGGTACCTCTGTTCAGTATGCTTTGCCTTTGCGTTGTCTCAGACATGTTTGTGAGAGTTCCTGTGTATTACCTGGCTGCCTGACGTCCTTCCTGGTTCCTGATCCCTGGCTTGTTCCTGACTCTGCTGTTTTCCTTGTTCCTGATTCCTGCTCGTCTGACTATTCGCTTTGGCTCCTGACTCGTCTCGTCTGACTACCAGCTCTGGTTTTGATTCCTGGCTTGTTATTTGACTTGTGGACTTTTTATTATTTTTTGCTATTAATAAAGGTGTGATTATTTTTGCACTTCTCGTCTCAGTCTGATTCCCGGCACCCTGACAACTCCTTAAAAAGGAAACAGCCTGGATGTACAAACTGCAAACATTGGTCCCTAAGGGACTAAATGAGAAGTTTGAGTTTGCTGCTTTCCTGTGAAATATTGGAAAGTATATCCTGTCACATATTTGTTGATAGGCCTTTGGTGGGCACAGAATACAAACACTGTTTAATTGTAAGTAGGTTACTACAATTCATGTAATGTAAATAGGGTAATACAAAATATTTCCACATTATTGGATACATTATTTTCTCTTTATATATATATTTTATTCCTTGGATTTTTTCTTTATTTTTTGATTATTTTAATTTTTTCCAATGTGTTATCTATGGCTAAATATTCAAACCATTTATTCTGTGTACACACAGATTAAGCCTCTGTTTTTTATTTTAAAAAAAGTCTATAATTAGTAACTGATATAGTGTCACACTTTACTGTAAGTTGCATACTTAGCACGTGTATATAGTGATTAATCCTTGTCTTATTAGTCAATCACAATATTTTCACTTATCCTAAAAAAAAAAGGTGTGTAATCTAACGCAGTGATTTTTAACCTTTTTTTTGCCGTGGCACACTTTTTTACATTTAAAAATCCTGTGGCACACCACCATCCCAAAATTTAAAAAAAATCACACATTGTAGCCTAATACAGCATATATATATACACATACACACAAACACACACATACTGTATGTATTGTGCTGTTATGCCATGCCTCCTACAAACTACCCCTGCACTGGGAGTAAAAAACAAGCAAAGTTTAAAAAATATGTCACACTGTTGTCAGTCTGCCGTGGCACACCTGAGGATCTCTCACGGCACACTAGTGTGCCACGGCACACTGGTTGAAAAACACTGATCTAACGGACTGTTCCATTGGCTGCTGCTTTTAAAATGTCCATCCAATTATGGAGAGCCAAGACCGGTAAATAGCTGGGATGTTCTACACTCACTATCCGTTTGCCCTGAGGAAACCCCATGACGCTGTGGTCACGTGGGGGTGAAACGCGCGTCGGCAGTGATGTACACAGAGTGGGCTGCTCTGCCTTGGATCAAGCAAGTTTGTAACTAAGTTGCAACAAGAGGAAACAAAGTTGGCGTTTACAGCAAGTTGTTTTGATGCATACACGCTTGCCGTCCTTGCCTATGTGGATTGCTAAAACAGGAGCCGTGATTTGCCACATTGGTGGGATGGACTGTTACCCCTCTTAATACGTAACTATATGGCATTATTCACTTGGCACACGGTCATGTTTAACCTGGACGGTATTCACTTATGGTACTAACTAGCTTGGAGGAAATAATCCTAAAGCTGTCAAGGATCTGCTATTAATCTAACTAAGTCCTATAACATAAGGACGTGATGACAGCGTAATCCACCTACAGGAGACCTCTAGAAAAGCTTATGTTATTTTGTCTTTAGTGCCTGTCCAATTTATATCCTTAGTTGCAACTAAATATGTGGTACTCTTGTGACCTGAGTTAGGGGGACCGAACATAGATCCTTATTTATAAATTATTTTCATGACACCGGATCCTTCACTAAGCGATAGGGGTGCACTCTGAAATAGGTGTTGTCTGGTACCCCCTGGTCCAACTTTACCTTTTAAAGTATGCTCTATGTGCTGAATGTATGTCTAACATGAAAGTTACTCTATTTGTGTGTATTTGCAATCTACATTGTATTTACAATATTTGCTTGCCTTCTTAAAGGTGGTGTAATTTAACAAACATAGATCCTCATGGCTTACCATGATGGCTGAATTGTGCAAGTTAGCATAGCCATCCTCTGGTAGAGGTGTTGTTTGTTTTAGAGGTAATATAAGCACAAGGTTCATGTTTCTATGTTTCACATTTTTGTTCCAAGACAGAAAGGCTTAATGCTCTTTGTGTACTATCTGGATGTGGTTCTTATGCATAGCCTATTATCAGTGATTCTATACCTGTTGTATGCTTGCAAGAACAATACTGCACTGTGTTAATTACCAAATATTGAAGTTTGGCAAGGTTATTGGAACCTAATAAAAAGAAAGTGCTGAAATCCCTGTCTTACGTGTAGTTACTTATGTTGTTTCTACAAAATCTCTGTTTTTTTGTGTTGTTTATGATAGTTCAAGGGTCTGCACTTTCATCCTATACATAGGTTTTTTACTAAGTTTAAATTTAATACTTAGATTTACTAATTCCCATAGCCTGACTCCCCTTATGTCTATTATTATAAATTAAATACAAACTTAGCTATGAAATAAAAATAAAACCTAAGATAGCTACAATGTAACTATTAGTTGTATTGTAGCTAGCTTAGGGTTTATTTTACAGGTAAGTATTTAGTTTTAAATAGGAATTATTTAGTTAATTATAGTAATTTTTATTTAGATTTATTTTAATTACATTAAAGTTAGGGGGTGTTATGGTTACAGTTAGGGTTAGGTTTAGGGGTTTATAACTTTAGTATAGTGGCGGCGATTTTGGGGGCAGCAGATTAGGGGTTAATAACAGTAATGTAGGTTGTGGCGATGTTAGGTACAGCAGATTAGGGGTTAATAATATTTAACTAGTGTTTGCGATGCGGGAGTGCGGCGGTTTAGGGGTTAATATGTTTATTATAGTGGCGGCTATGTCCAGAGCAGCAAATTAGGGGGTTATAATTTTATTTTAGTGTTTGCGATGTGGGAGGGCCTCGGTTTAGGGGTTAATAGGTAGTTTATGGGTGTTAGTGTACTTTGTAACACTTTAGTTATGAGTTTTATGGTACAGCTCTGTAACATAAAAGCCATAACTACTGACTTTCAGTTTACGATAAGGATCTTGACGGTATTGGCTGTACCGCTCATTTTTTGGCCGGACAGGCAAACTCGTAATACCGGCGCTATGGAAGTCCCATTGAAAAAGGACTTTTTGAAAGCTGCGGTGGTAGGTAGGGAGGTGTATTTCTTTTTTTTAGTATACCTTATTAGTCAAGTAGATTGCAGACAGTTAATAGGTGTAGACGTTCTGTGGGAGTAAGCCGGGTGATCCAGGGGAAGTATAGGAAAGTCATGATGCAGGTGGAGGCGGTATAAGGGAGTTATCTGGGCATTTTAGAAGAGTGTAGCTAAGACGTGACATAGGTGGTAATAAGGAGTTTTCTGGGCAATACCAAGAGAATGAAGCAAATTTGATGCTAGAATTAAATTGTAAAGTTGTTTAAATGTATCATGAAAGAAAATGTGTGGGGTTTATGTCCCTTTAAAGTTACTGGGGGTTGCCGATTTGTCTCCCCTCTCATACACAAAAGACAGTAGAACTAAATTTTAATTTTACATGGGCAAAAACCCACATAACCTACTTGGGAGTTAAGATAAATAATACTCTTTCAGATTTATATGGGTTAAATTATACTCCTATTTATAAAACCATTAGGAAGGATCTAAATAACTGGAAGAAGGGTAGGTTTTCACGGTATGGGAGACTGTCGGCTATAAAAATGAATGTCCTCCCTAGGATTTTATACCTCTTTAGAGCTCTGCCGATTGGGGTCCCCATGATGGATCTAAATGCCTTGCAGTCTGATCTATTTCGGTTCCTGAGGGGAGACGGTAAACCTCGCATTGCATCACAGTTGTTGAAACAACATAGACAGATGGGGGGGGGGTGGGAGTTCCGAATCTAGTGGACTATTATCACGTGTCTAGATTGGCATAGTCGGTCATCCTAGGGAAAATCTTTCAGGGAGTCATTTGGCCAAAGATAGAAGCGGCTATTGAAGGCTGCGAGAATCCGGCAGATATTTTATGGGACCCTTTGTGGAAGACAAAAAAACTAACATACAGATCACCAGTGACACATGAGACACTTTACACCTGGCATAAGATGGTAAAACAGATGGGTTTGTTGAATCCTCAGTCAGTATTACTACCCTTAAAGTTTTTGCTACCTAAGGAACTAAGAAAAGTGGTGGGGAAATGGGAAAATAAAGGGTTGTATAGGGTGGCGGATTTTCTAGATAAATCAGCAACACTCACTTTTAACCAGATTAGAGACAAGATTCAGCCAAACGTTTTAAATTGGTTTCTCTACCTACAGATCTCGTCGGCTATTTCTCAATACATGGCGGGTAGAATAAGCCAACCCTTGACCTTACTAGAAAGACTATGCACCACACAATCCAGGGGGAAACATGTAATATCTCAGATCTACATGACATTGCAAGGAAAGAAAGATACTCTTAAGGGTCCCAATATGGTGAGATGGGAGAGAGACGTAGGGGAAGTGAGGGAAAAGGAAACTTGGGAAAAGATTTTCTCAGAAACGGAGAAGGGTCTGCTTAGTGCAGACATGAAAGAAAATTGCTTGAAGGTAGCCTTTAGATGGTACCTAACTCCAGAACGGACAGCTCACATTCCCTCCCTAAATAGTGCTCTCTGTTATAGGGGTTGTGGAGTGAAAGGCACATATAGACTTATGTGGTGGGACTGTTCAACAGTACGGCCATTATGGGAGAAATTATCGAACCTCCTTAGCGACACATTAGATGAAAGGATTGAGTTGACAATAACCCAAGCACTTTTGCACGAGAGGGTACGACCGCTAAATTCAGCGATTAATACTTTTATTAAGACTTTGTGTACCTGCCTTCGTATTTGCATTGCTAGGCATTGGAAAGTAGGTGCTCCAGGGTGGGCAGAAGTACTAGATAAGATAAACGACACCTATCTAATGTCAGAACTAGCAGCATGGACACAGGGGAATACTGAACAGTTTCAAAAAAATATGGTTCTGCTGGATCATGAAGGGCTATGTTAGACCACAACCCAACCAGGAGGGAAATGAGTAAAAGAGAGAGGTAGGGTGAGGTAGAAATGAAGGGAATAGAAAGATCCCACTATGGACAGATATTTGGTTCCTGGACGTAAGGGACTTCTATAGCAACAGCTGGACATTATGTTTCACTAGATAAAGGAAAGATACTTGCAAGGTTTGGAAACACCTGGGGGGAGGGTGGGAGAGGGGTTATTTATTAAGGTTAATATGTACTGTTTATTATACCATATTTTGAAAGGTGAGATATTTTCAAATTTGATAGATTCTACTTGCTGTAAAAAGGTTACGAGTTGTATGTAAAAGACTACCACAGCACCTGTCAGCGAAATATGTGTTATTGCTGATATTCAACTTTATTGTATATCTATGTTTTTGTATTATGTTTATAAAATCAATAAAAACCATTTCAATTAAAGTTACTGGGGATTTATGTAGATTCATTATTTGATAACTTTTTCTAAACAATTGTGATCAACCCCAAAGTGTATTGTTCTGATTTGAAGGAAGTCTCATTAAAACAAATTGAGGTATGGGAAAAATACATTTAGAAGAAAAAAACACTAGCTAGAAGCTTAGCTTATACCTTTACCAACAGTACAAGCCTCATATATGTCAGGTGTTAGCTGAACAATTCAGGACATCACCTGATGTTTTAGGGCTGGAATTTCCTTTCAATTATACCATTTGAATATAATGGATGTTTCCCTCTGAAATGCACCAGTGGTCAGAAATAGGCTGCACTCATAGAGTAAGCTACAAAGCTTTGCTCATTCCATCTGTCAGTGCCCCTTTTAATAAGGATTTCCCACCACAGCATGTAATCACTTTGCTGTGTTTTGCAGTTAAGGGACTTACTCCTTGAAAATGTTTATTTGAATGTTTATTTTATAATCCTTCTGTGGCCAGAAAGGATATGTGAGGAATAGGATTCTTAAGGCACCTCAGTCTATATGGGTGCAGTGGGAAAAAATAAAAAAATTTACAGATTAATTACAGGAAAATCATAAAAATGAAGGTGTGCATTTAATCAAAGGTAGATGAACGTTAAAATGAAGTTTTTTGATTCAGATAGAGCACATTATTTTAAGCCACCTCTGTTCTCAAATGTATTTGTTCTCTTGGTATCTTTTAACATAAAGTATATGTACATATGCTCAGCAGCACTGGGAGCTAGCTACAAACATATACCTCTTGTCATTGGCTCAACCTATATATTTATCTAGCACTAAGTAGTGTGATGCTGCTCTGGAGTTGACTTTATGTGTTTAATCCCTTCACTGGGATTAAATACATAGTTTTATGCAAGCAGTAGTGCACAAATAAAATGCTCTAACAATACAAAATACATAAAAAAAACATATTACAAGACACACACACTATGAGAAAACATTGTACCAACTTTTTTTGGACGTATAAATATTTAATGTAGTTCTGCAGGATTATTGCAATAATTTTAGCAAATTGTTTTGCCATGTGAAAGTACAGTAAACATCTTTCTGTTTTCTTACAGATGATTCTTTTAAACTGTTTTATAATGGTGTGTCTGTAAAGGCGGTATGTTGTTTAGTCATTGTGCTGAAGCTTTTAATTGTACTGATGAGATCTTCATCATCCACATACTGAAAGAAAAAAAGGAAATAAAGTATACATCTGTTAGTATATATCAATTACACATGCAAAAACAGCATATCACCTCTCATGTCATATGCATTGTAATCAGTGGTTTAGCCATATGCATTGTAATCAGTGGTTTAGCCATATACATTGTGACATGTAAAACTATATTGGACCTTCCTACATCAATGATCAATGGTTTCCATTCACTCACAATTTCTGTTAGCACCTGTCTGCTAGGATCTGAAAAAATAGAACTTATAAAATTCTCAAATGTGTCTAACTTGTTACCAAATTGTGGCCTAGGTTACAAGTGGAGCACAACATAGCACTTTCGCAAGCAAGTTATTTGCGCTCCACTCAGTAATACCATCGTACGTAAATATGAGCTGGTATTACAAGTCAGGCACAATGCGAATGCAACCTCACGTTTACATAGCCTGGATGCATTGCGCTCATGAGAGGGCACTTCCATAGGCTCCAATAGGAGCCTTGTTTTCATGTCATGAGACACGGCATGAGTGCAGCTTTGGGCAGCAAAATAAAAATATATGTTTATGAATATATACATATATATGTTTGTGTGTTAATGTGTATATATGCATATATATGTTTGTGTGTTAATGTGTGTATATATATACATATATATGTTTGTGTGTTAATGTGTATATATATACATATATATGTTTGTGTGTTAATGTGTATATATACATATATATGTTTGTGTGTTAATGTGTATATATGCATATATATGTTTGTGTGTTAATGTGTATATATATACATATATATGTTTGTGTGTTAATGTGTATATATGCATATATATGTTTGTGTGTTAATGTGTATATATGCATATATATGTTTGTGTGTTAATGTGTATATATATATACATATATATGTTTGTGTGTTAATGTGCATATATACATATATATGTTTGTGTGTTAATGTGCATATATACATATATATGTTTGTGTGTTAATGTGCATATATACATATATATGTTTGTGTGTTAATGTGTATATATGCATATATATGTTTGTGTGTTAATGTGCATATATACATATATATGTTTGTGTGTTAATGTGTATATATGCATATATATGTTTGTGTGTTAATGTGTATATATACATATATATGTTTGTGTGTTAATGTGTATATATGCATATATATGTTTGTGTGTTAATGTGTATATATGCATATATATGTTTGTGTGTTAATGTGTATATATACATATATATGTTTGTGTGTTAATGTGTATATATACATATATATGTTTGTGTGTTAATGTGTATATATACATATATATGTTTGTGTGTTAATGTGTATATATACATATATATGTTTGTGTGTTAATATGTATATATGCATATATATGTTTGTGTGTTAATGTGTATATATACATATATATGTTTGTGTGTTAATGTGTATATATACATATATATGTTTGTGTGTTAATGTATATATATACATATATATGTTTGTGTGTTAATATGTATATATACATATATATGTTTGTGTGTTAATGTGTATATATACATATATATGTTTGTGTGTTAATGTGTATATATACATATATATGTTTGTGTGTTAATGTGTGTATATATCCAACCAGAAAGAAAGAGCAATGAGCAGCAACGATGAAGTAAAATAAAACGTAGCTTTTATTGATGCATAAGCATTAAAGCATTAAAAGTTCATGGAGGTGCAAAGATACAAGTGAAATATGACACTACTGTCATATTTCACTTGTATCTTTGCACCTCCATGAACTTTTAATGCTTATGCATCAATAAAAGCTACGTTTTATTTTACTTCATCGTTGCTGCTCATTGCTCTTTCTTTCTGGTTGGATTTCTATGCCCTAAAGAGCAGCAACACTTCCCAAGTGGCAAGCCGTGGAGTCGGCTGTTTGGTGAGAGGATTCACAGCATCGATATCTGGAGACTAGCATTGGGTCAGACGCACAGGCCCACGGACGCACTTCCTGTTTCCAGCTCCCCCATTGGTTCACAGAGTATTGTGGTCATTTCCGGTTTTGACGGCTCTACAGAAGCTAGCGGCTGCACATCGGTGCAGCGTCTCTTCACCGGGACCCACTGTGACGAAGCCTGGTCTTCGCAGGGACGACTGGAGAACCAAGGATTGATAAACAGCAGTTGAGGTGCGGGGCGGTCGAGTGACAGCATCTGCAACGGAGCCTGGACTTCGAAAGGACAGATCGGTGAGTGCACTGAGCCGGCTTATAATTACAGATATTGTTTGGCAAGTACTGTTTTCTATAATTGCACAAGGGATTCACTCTCCCCATTGCCATCGTGGACATTCGATGGCAATAGCAATCAGTATCCACATGAAGGAGAAGTTTCCGATTTAATCTGGAACTTTTTTACTTGCTTTATACATTGGCTGTTTTCCATTGAATTAATACTCACCATTTACCATACTGAGTGATTTTTAAGCCACACTAATCTCTTGCTCATCCTGCTATTTGGTTTATTTAATGTGTGTATATATACATATATATGTTTGTGTGTTAATTTGTATATATGCATATATATGTTTGCGTGTTAATGTGTATATATACATATATATGTTTGTGTGTTAATGTGTATATATACATATATATGTTTGTGTGTTAATGTGTATATATGCATATATATGTTTGTGTGTTAATGTGTATATATGCATATATATGTTTGTGTGTTAATGTGAATATATACATATATATGTTTGTGTGTTAATGTGTATATATGCATATATATGTTTGTGTGTTAATGTGTATATATACATATATATGTTTGTGTGTTAATGTGTATATATGCATATATATGTTTGTGTGTTAATGTGTATATATACATATATATGTTTGTGTGTTAATGTGTATATATGCATATATATGTTTGTGTGTTAATGTGTATATATACATATATATGTTTGTGTGTTAATGTGTATATATGCATATATATGTTTGTGTGTTAATGTGTATATATGCATATTAACACATATATATATAATGTATATAAGCATATACATATATATTTACAGTAAAAACACAGTCCCCCATAGACCGCAATGTAAAGGCACTTTTCAGTGCCGTTTTTTTCTAACACCCTACATCCCCTCACATTAACCCCCTATAACTGCTTCTTATTTTAAGAACAAAGATGCTCATATTTTTATTTTATTTTGAACTACTGTCCTCTTTATTTGGTGACAATTGGGACAACTTTTTTTCATTAACCAGAGGTCTGACCACGAGCTTGCAGGAGCATTAACCAGCCACTTGTAATGGCTGGTTATTTAACGTGTGCCTGTAAGCGGGCAAATTATTTTTGAATAGCCAAACTTGACCCGTCATTTGCCTTATGTGGAGGAGCCAATGTAGGCTTTAGGCTGCAGACAACAAGGCTAGCCTCAGTCATAAAGTTAATACTCAGGTTTGCAGTTATTAGTTAAAGCCAACTAGTGAAAGATATGTAGTAGGGTCAGCAGGGTGCGCTTCATATTCTGAGAAGTAGAAATTGTTCAATTTTCAGACCTAAGTTACATGAAATGGGGCAAAATAAACAATCAAAATATATTGCAAAGCAGTTTCATTATGCATAACTAAACATTTTATTTAAAAATCTCAAGGTGTTTACTGTCCCTTTAAGAAAGTTTAGAATATTTGTGTCCATCTACCACTACCAGGTTTCTAGGGAGCAGGAAAAAACAACTAAAGTCCAGAGCACCAGATACTTAAAACATAGCTTTTAATGAAGTGCCTGTGGCAATTTTAAAAACAGAATATACAAACACTGAGTACAAGGTAAGGAAGAGACGTTTCGGCACTTGGTCGTAATCTTACCAGGCCCCTGTAATTCTTCTTTTTAAAGTGACACTAAAGTCAAAATTTTAATTTTCATGATTCAGATAGGGCATTCAATTCTTTTTTTATAAACCTTTCCAATTTACTTCCTTTATCAACATGTGCACAATCTTATATAAACACTTTCTGAGGCACCATCTCCTTCTGAGCATGTGCAAGAGTTCACAGTATATAAGTAAATGTGTTTTGTGATTGGCTGATGGCTGTCACACGATACAGGGGTAGGGAAAACAGAAGTAACTGAAATGTGACTGTTATTTCATTGTCTTTTTATTATGCATTTGTTGATTATGCAATTCTGCTGGATTTAATGGTCCTTTAATTTTGATGCACTTGCCCTGTTTTTATTTATTTTACCACGTATAGTGCTACAGAGTTTATTGCTTATTACAAATAAAGAAAATATTAATAAAATTGTGATAACTTGTTATCCTTAAAGTGAATGTAAAGTTTGCGGAATGAGTGCCCGGTTTTTAAAAATCCTATTAAAAACAGGGGCACTTTCATTCATCAAACTTTACATTTCACTGGTTTTGTTAAAATACTTACCTTTTCTTCTTGAAAGCCGCTCCAGCGCTTCTCCAGCCCATCGCAAGCCTCTTCATACGTCAGCAATGACGATTCCGGAATCCTCCAATCACGGCTTCCCCCCGGAGGAATCATTGCCTAAAGCCGGAATTGGCTTTTCTGACAAAGGAAGAGGCTTGCGACTGGCGGGGGAAGCGCTGGAGCGGCTTTCACAAAGAAATGGTAAGTATTTTAACATAAAGATTGATGAATGAAAGTGCCCCTGTTTTTAATAGTATTAATAAACAACGGGCACTGGTTCATAAAAATTTACATTCACTTTAAGGTTAAAAACAAATTGAGTAGCAAAAGTTCAGCAAACTTTATTGACCTATTTGCCACTGAAATATTTCTATGTAAAAATATTAAAAGGCTGATGCAAAATTATAAACGTGAATTTCAATATTTTTTTTTTATTCCTTTACATGTGGCTATTTTAAGGACTTGGTCTGTACATAAAAACATACCATTCTACTGTCATGTCCATGAATTCCGCTGTCCCATACTGAGCTGTCTACGAGGGACTTTTTGTCATGTGACGTAATCAGCTCGCTGGCACTGCGATAAAGAGAATTCTGCGAGAAGCTGTGGCTGATCTGGCTTGACTTGCGTACTGCAGTAATATTGTGGGTGCAGTGAGTTTCTAATCCAGGGATTGATATATCAGATATGCCCTGCAATTTTAAAGCTCATATGTTATTCTAATAAAGGAAAAGAAGAAAATGGTTTAAAACATTATAACACTCCTATAGTATCAGCAGACAACAGATGCAAAGAATGCTAACACCATTTTGTTAAATGGAAATGAGAGGAAGACGAGCAAGAAAGACCTTATGTAGGAACGTTTTGGGATTTGTAAGGAAGTTTTTAAATGTAGTTATCTATTTGGTATTATGGGGATGGTTGGGCAAGTGGCAGGGACGGAACTACAGGGTGTGCAGTGGTCGCAACTGCGACTGGGCCCCTGAGGGTGGGGGCCCAGCTTCAAAAAACGTTGACCTGCACTGATATCATGTGTGTGTGACATAATGCTTCACTAGTGTCTCTGACTACAGGGGTTAGTGTTTCTGTTTTACCCATTGGTGTTTATGTGTGTGTATGTATGTATGTGACTGTGTGTGTATTTTTGCATTTATGTGTGTGTATGTTTATGGAACCAGCAAATTACAGACCTTGTTACTACAGCATGGGGGGGGGCGGGGGTAAACAGTGTCACTATGCAGTACCACTATATACAGTACGGGGGGCTGGACCATGTCACAGACTACTGTGGTCACTATATAAAGTACTGGGGCATGTAGAGTCAGGCCAGCCATCTCACCGGCAGATTACAGACTGTGTCACTAACTCACTATATACAGTACTGGTGGGTTAAACAGTGTCACTATATACAGTAATAGGGGGTCAGACCATATCACAGACTGTGGGCACAGGGTACCTCCTTTTGCAGACGTAATCTGATTCACATTTTTTTTTCTGTGTTAAATGTAAAAAAAATAAAATAAATTAAAAAAAAATGATATGTATCAAATTCACCTTTTTTTTGAGGGGGGGGGCCCTTCTTAGATTCTTGCACCTGGGCCCTGTGGTTCCTAGTTACGCCTCTGGCAAGTGGTGCAATGAAGGATCAGAGGGTTAGAGTTTTTAGTTACAAAGCTTGGGTATGGGAATTATTCTGCTTAGATTTAACAGGCTATGAGAGGGGTTTTAAATGCCAATATCTCCAATCAAGGATGATTCTAGTCTATTAATTCTGGAGCTACAAAAAGTTAAAGGAATAGTCTAGTCAAAATTAAACTTTCATGATTCAGATAGAGCATGCAATTTTAATAAACTTTCTAATTTACTCCTGTTTTTATTTTATCTTCGTTTTCTTATCGTTTTTAAATAAAAGCAAGAATGTAAGCTTAGGAGCCGGACCATTTTTTGTTTCAGCACCTGGGTAGCGCTTGCTGATTGGTGTCTAAATGTAGCCATCAATCAGCAAGCGCTACCCAGGTGGTGATCCAAAAATGGGCTGTCTCCTAAGCTTAGATTCTTGCTTTTTCAAATAAAGATACCAAGAGAATGAAATAAAATTGATAATAGGAGTAATTTTGAAAGTTGCTTAAAATTGCATGCTCTATCTGAATCATGAAAGTTTCATTTTGATTAGACTATTCCTTTTTTTCAACCTCCTTTCACCTGCTACCTCTCTCCTAGACATGTGTAGATGTCTGAACACGTGACAAAAGGACACTACCTACAAATGAAGGGCAGATGGTACTGGGAATGTTACAGTAATTAATAGGCATGTGCATTTGAACAAATCCAGACAATCTCTGACTTAGCTGTATTCTTTGCATTTATTTAAGAAAAAAAACAAGTGACCTATTTAACAAAAGGATGAATGATGGTGCAGCAAACAAATGAGTTCCTTTGTTTATGGCTGATGTTAAAACCGTTACTCTAAAGCAGGGATGGGGAACCTTGGCACTCCTGATGTTACAGAACTACATTACCCATGATGTTTAGGCACTCTGAAGTCCAGTTGAGCATCATGGGAAATGTAGTTCTGAAACATTTGCAGTCTTTTAATGCAAAATTAGCATAGAGCGAGGCAATATTTTTGCATAGCAGAATTAAATGGATAGACTAATCAAAATTAAACTTTCATGATTCAGATAGAGCATGCAGTCTTAAGCTATTTTCTAATTTAATCCTATTATCAATGTTTATTTGATCTCTTTGTATCTTTATTTGAAAAAGCAGAAATGAAAAGCTTAGGAGCCGGACCATTTTTGGTTCAGAACCTGAGTAGCGCTTGCTGATTGGTGGCTACATTTTGACACCAATCAGCAAGCGCTACCTAGGTGCTGAACCAAAAATGGGCCGGCTCCTAAGCTTACATGAAGAAAAATTGATATTAGGAGTAAATTAGAAAGTTGCTTAAAATTGCATGCTCTATCTGAATCATGAAAGTTTAATTGTGACTAGACTATCCCTTTAAGGATCATTATAACAAACTGTCATGACATATGTCAACACCTGTTACACTCTTCACACTTTAGTGAAACTTAACCACAAAGCCATTTGTTTTTTAAATATATATATGTTGCCAAACATGCTTGAAAAAGAACAGCAATCATCACACCAAACAAAGAATCGGAAATACCTCTGCGTGCATTGTGTAACTTTTTAACATGATACGATGTGATGAGGATACATCAGCAACTGGTTCACACTGAGGTACACAAGAACGCCAATATCATTAGTACAGGTTTTATCCAATATATTGACTATTAGGCGTGCAAAAATGTGTCGCTTTGATACGCCAATTTCAAGATGCATATGTGTGCAACCACTAATCAGCAGCTAGCTCTTGAGCCTACCTAGGTATACTTTTCAACAAAGGATACAAAAGAACAAATCAAATTAGATAACAGAAGTAAAGTGGTAAGTTGTTTAAAATTGTATGCGCTTTCTGAATTGCGAAAGAAAAATATTGGCGTTTCATGTTCGCTTGGAGAAGGGTTTATTTGTTCATTAGGTTGGTTGTCACGAATATCTGCTAGCAAAAATGGCTGCTTCATTATTTGTTTGCATGAGGAAATAGTGTAGCAACACATTTTGGGACGTCTATTGTGTATTTATTTATGTTCTTAAAGGGACATTATACTCAAAATATAAATTTTCATGGAATGGTTAGTCTTTCTATTATTTATTTCGGATTATTTTCTTGCAATTTAAATATCAACATTAATTAATAATAGTTTTTACACAGTCCTTAGGAAGGCTGAAAACTATTCCATGGAATTTAGAACCCAAACCCTCATGCATGCTGTACAGTGATTGTTTAATTATGAGCAGAAGCTTATTTAACTCTATTCCTAACTGGCTACAGCAAAGGACATAAGATAAACATAGACAACAATCTAGAGGCCTTTGAAGGCGTATGTTCCAAGATTGTTAAAAAAAAATGCAAATATTGCTTACAAAATTACTCAATAAAACATTTTTGCAGGCATATCGTTTGAAATGTAGTGATTCATTTTACATTTATATATTAAAAAATAGCTTTAACGTCCCTTTAATCAAAACCAATATTGTAGTAGTGTCATTAATATATTTGAAATGTACATTATCGTGTGGATGGAAATTAACCAAAATACAATCATAATGCTTTCATAAACAAAGAACCTTATACATTATTGTAAACTCTTAGGTCATTTCTTATTTTTAAATTCCTCTACATTTCATACCTTTATCTGTTGAGTGTTGTTGCCAATCAACTGCTTCATATGGCAGTATACCTCTCACGTGCACCAGCACACTCTCTATGTAAAGGGGATAGCGCTTGTTTATTGCCAAACACCCAGCAAGTAACTGGGAATTGGCAATCAATGGAGGAAAATGAAAGTATTTTTTAGTTTAAGATAGCTCCGTGATTTGATCCTAACCCTTTAAATCAAGCATGTTATGCAAAAAGTACAAATAGGTCCCATCAAGCATTACTCAATCTCACTGAATGGTTCCAGCTACTCTCTATGAAAAGTAGTCTAAAATATACAACTGCCTCACTCTCTGATTGGCTAGATTGAGTTTATTTTCTATAAATACAGAGGAAATGTGGAGCTGTGAATATCTTGTCTTGTCTAACTAAATATTTGTGGACAGGGTTAGTCATATAGCAAAGCATAATTGTAAATAATCTGTTACAGAAAGTGAGTGGAAACTTAAATGGACAGCCAACAAAAGAATTGTTGTCGTTTAAAAAGGTAGATTATCCCTTTATTACCCATTCCCCAGTTTTGCATAACCAACAATAATAGACATTCTACCTATATAATTACCTTGTATCTATTCCTCTAAAATCTGCCCCCTTATTTAAGTTCTTTTGACAGACTTGCATTTTAGTCAATCAGTGCTCACTCCTAGGAGCTTCACGTGTGTGAGATCAATGTAATCTATATGAAACACATGAACTAACGCCCTCTAGTGGTGAAAAAGTGTAAAAATGCTTTCTGATTAGAGATGGCCTTCAAGGTTTAAGAAATTAGCATATGATCCTCCTAGGTTTAGCTTTCAACTAAGAATACCAAAAGAACAAAGAAAAATTGTTGATAAAAATAAATTTGAAAGTCTGGGCTGTAGCTGGGCCTTTCAAGCACATTCACAGAGTTTTCCCTAAGCCACTCTTGCTTTGTCTTGGCTGTGTGCTTTGGATCACTGTCCTGTTTGCAGGTTAACCTTTCGGCCCAATCTGAGGTCCTGATCACTCTAGACCAGGTTTTCATTAAGGCTATCTCTAGTTTGCTGCATTCAGCTTTCCATCAACCCAGACTAAGCCTCCAGTCCCACCTGCTGAAAAGCACCCCCTAGCATGATGCTACCACTAGAATGCTTCACTGTTGATAGGATGGTATAGCGCATGTGATGAGTGTTCCATGGTTTCCTCTAGATACGAGAATTAGAATTAAGGCCAAACAGTTCAATCTTCATTTCATCAGACCAGAGAATCTTTTTTCTTTCATGTAATTAGCAAGAGTCCATGAGCTAGTGACGTATGGGATATACATTCCTACCAGGAGGGGCAAAGTTTCCCAAACCTCAAAATGCCTATAAATACACCCCTCACCACACCCACAAATCAGTTTTACAAACTTTGCCTCCTATGGAGGTGGTGAAGTAAGTTTGTGCTAGATTCTACGTTGATATGCGCTCCGCAACAGGTTGGAGCCCGGTTTTCCTCTCAGCGTGCAGTGAATGTCAGAGGGATGTGAGGAGAGTATTGTCTATTTGAATTCAATGATCTCCTTCTACGGGGTCTATTTCATAGGTTCTCTGTTATCGGTCGTAGAGATTCATCTCTTACCTCCCTTTTCAGATCGACGATATACTCTTATTTATATACCATTACCTCTGCTGATTTTCGTTTCAGTACTGGTTTGGCTTTCTACAACATGTAGATGAGTGTCCTGGGGTAAGTAAGTCTTATTTTCTGTGACACTCTAAGCTATGGTTGGGCACTTTTTTATAAAGTTCTAAATATATGTATTCAAACATTTATTTGCCTTGACTCAGGATGTTCAACATTCCTTATTTCAGACAGTCAGTTTCATATTTGGGATAATGCATATGAATAAATAAAAAAAATTTCTTACCTTAAAATTTGACTTTTTCACTGTGGGCTGTTAGGCTCGCAGGGGCTGAAAATGCTTCATTTTATTGCGTCATTCTTGGCGCGGACTTTTTTGGCGCAAAATTTTTTTTTTCCGTTTCCGGCTTTATACGTGTCGCTGGAAGTTGCGTCATTTTTTGACGTTCTTTTGCGCCAAAAGTGTCGGCGTTCCGGATGTGGCGTCATTTTTGGCGCCAAAAGCATTTAGGCGCCAAATAATGTGGGCGTCATTTTTGGCGCTAAAAAAATATGGGCGTCACTATTGTCTCCACATTATTTAAGTCTCATTTTTTATTGCTTCTGGTTGCTAGAAGCTTGTTCACTGGCATTTTTTCCCATTCCTGAAACTGTCATTTAAGGAATTTGATCAATTTTGCTTTATATGTTGTTTTTTCTATTACATATTGCAAGATGTCCCACGTAGAAACTGAGTCAGAAGATACTTCTGGAAAATCGCTGCCTGGTGCTGGAGCTACCAAAGCTAAGTGTATCTGCTGTAAACTTATGGTATCTGTTCCTCCAGCTGTTGTTTGTACTGTTTGTCATGACAAACTTGTTAATGCAGATAATATTTCCTTTAGTACTGTTACATTACCTGTTGCTGTTCCGTCAACATCTAATACTCAGAGTGTTCCTGATAACATAAGAGATTTTGTTTCTAAATCCATTAAGAAGGCTATGTCTGTTATTCCTCCTTCTAGTAAACGTAAAAAATCTTTTAAAACTTCTCATTTTTCAGATGAATTTTTAAATGAACATCATCATTCTGATTCTGATAATGGTTCTTCTGGTTCAGAGGATTCTGTCTCAGAGGTTGATGCTGATAAATCTTCATATTTATTTAAAATGGAATTTATTCGTTCTTTACCTAAAGAAGTCCTAATTGCATTAGAAATTGAGGATTCTGGTCCTCTTGATACTAAATCTAAACGTTTAGATAAGGTTTTTAAATCTCCTGTAGTTATTCCAGAAGTTTTTCCTGTCCCTAGTGCTATTTCTGAAGTAATTTCCAGGGAATGGAATAATTTGGGTAATTCATTAATCCTTCTAAACGTTTTAAGCAATTATATCCTGTGCCATCTGACAGATTAGAGTTTTGGGACAAAATCCCTAAGGTTGATGGGGCTGTCTCTACTCTTGCTAAGCGTACTACTATTCCTACGGCAGATGGTACTTCCTTTAAGGATCCTTTAGATAGGAAAATTGAATCCTTTCTAAGAAAAGCTTACTTGTGTTCAGGTAATCTTCTTAGACCTGCTATATCTTTAGCGGATGTTGCTGCAGCTTCAACTTTTTGGTTAGAAGCTTTAGCGCAACAAGTAACAGATCATAATTCTCATAGCATTATTATTCTTCTTCAACATGCTAATAATTTTATTTGTGATGCCATCTTTGATATCATTAGAGCTGATGTCAGGTATATGTCTCTAGCTATTTTAGCTAGAAGAGCTTTATGGCTTAAAACTTGGAATGCTGATATGTCTTCTAAGTCTACTCTGCTTTCCCTTTCTTTCCAGGGTAATAAATTGTTTGGTTCTCAGTTGGATTCTATTATCTCAACTGTTACTGGAGGGAAAGGAACTTTTTTACCACAGGATAAAAAATCTAAAGGTAAATTTAGGTCTAATAATCGTTTTCGTTCCTTTCGTCACAACAAGGATCAAAAACCTGATCCTTCATCCTCAGGAGCGGTATCAGTTTGGAAACCATCTCCAGTCTGGAATAAATCCAAGCCTTTTAGAAAATCAAAGCCAGCTCCAAAGTCCACATGAAGGTGCGGCCCTCATTCCAGCTCAGCTGGTAGGGGGCAGATTACGTTTTTTCAAAGAAATTTGGATCAATTCCATTCACAATCTTTGGATTCAGAACATTGTTTCAGAAGGGTACAGAATTGGCTTCAAGATAAGGCCTCCTGCAAAGAGATTTTTTCTTTCCCGTGTCCCAGTAAACCCAGCGAAGGCTCAAGCATTTCTGAAATGTGTTTCAGATCTAGAGTTGGCTGGAGTAATTATGCCAGTTCCAGTTCTGGAACAGGGACTGGGGTTTTATTCAAATCTCTTCATTGTACCAAAGAAGGAGAATTCCTTCAGACCAGTTCTGGATCTAAAAATATTGAATCGTTATGTAAGGATACCAACATTCAAAATGGTAACTGTAAGGACTATCCTGCCTTTTGTTCAGCAAGGGCATTATATGTCTACAATAGATTTACAGGATGCATATCTGTATATTCCGATTCATCCAGATCACTATCAGTTTCTGAGATTCTCTTTCCTAGACAAGCATTACCAGTTTGTGGCTCTGCCGTTTGGCCTAGCTACAGCTCCAAGAATTTTTACGAAGGTTCTCGGTGCCCTTCTGTCTGTAATCAGAGAACAGGGTATTGTGGTATTTCCTTATTTGGATGATATCTTGGTACTTGCTCAGTCTTCACATTTAGCAGAATCTCATACGAATCGACTTGTGTTGTTTCTTCAACATCATGGTTGGAGGATCAATTTACCAAAAAGTTCATTGATTCCTCAGACACAGGTAACCTTTTTAGGTTTCCAGATAGATTCAGTGTCCATGACTCTATCTTTGACAGACAAGAGACGTCTAAAATTGATATCAGCTTGTCGAAACCTTCAGTCACAATCATTCCCTTTGGTAGCCTTATGCATGGAAATTCTAGGTCTTATGACTGCTGCATCGGACGCGATCCCCTTTGCTCGTTTTCACATGCGGCCTCTTCAGCTCTGTATGCTGAACCAGTGGTGCAGGGATTACACAAAGATATCTCAATTAATATCTTTAAATCCGATTGTACGACACTCTCTGACGTGGTGGACAGATCACCATCGTTTAGTTCAGGGGGCTTCTTTTGTTCTTCCGACCTGGATTGTAATTTCAACAGATGCAAGTCTTACAGGTTGGGGAGCTGTGTGGGGGTCTCTGACAGCACAAGGGGTTTGGGAATCTCAGGAGGTGAGATTACCGATCAATATTTTGGAACTCCGTGCAATTTTCAGAGCTCTTCAGTCTTGGCCTCTTCTAAAGAGAGAATCGTTCATTTGTTTTCAGACAGACAATGTCACAACTGTGGCATACATCAATCATCAAGGAGGGACTCACAGTCCTCTGGCTATGAAAGAAGTATCTCGAATTCTGGTATGGGCGGAATCCAGCTCCTGTCTAGTTTCTGCGGTTCATATCCCAGGTATAGACAATTGGGAAGCGGATTATCTCAGTTGCCAAACGTTACATCCGGGCGAATGGTCTCTTCACCCAGAGGTATTTCTTCAGATTGTTCAAATGTGGGGTCTTCCAGAAATAGATCTGATGGCTTCTCATCTAAACAAGAAACTTCCCAGGTATCTGTCCAGATCCAGGGATCCTCAAGCGGAAGCAGTGGATGCGTTGTCACTTCCTTGGAAGTATCATCCTGCCTATATCTTTCCGCCTCTAGTTCTTCTTCCAAGAGTAATCTCCAAGATTCTGAAGGAATGCTCGTTTGTTCTTCTGGTGGCTCCAGCATGGCCTCACAGGTTTTGGTATGCGGATCTTGTCCGGATGGCCTCTTGCCAACCGTGGACTCTTCCGTTAAGACCAGACCTTCTGTTACAAGGTCCTTTTTTCCATCAGGATCTCAAATCCTTAAATTTAAAGGTATGGAGATTGAACGCTTGATTCTTAGTCAAAGAGGTTTCTCTGACTCTGTGATTAATACTATGTTACAGGCTCGTAAATCCGTATCTAGGGAGATATATTATAGAGTCTGGAAGACTTATATTTCTTGGTGTCTTTCTCATCATTTTTCCTGGCATTCTTTTAGAATTCCGAGAATTTTACAGTTTCTTCAGGATGGTTTGGATAAAGGTTTGTCTGCAAGTTCCTTGAAAGGACAAATCTCTGCTCTTTCTGTTCTTTTTCACAGAAAGATTGCTAATCTTCCTGATATTAATTGTTTTGTACAAGCTTTGGTTCATATAAAACCTGTTAAGTCAATTTCTCCTCCTTGGAGTTTGAATTTGGTTCTGGGGGCTCTTCTAGCTCCTCCGTTTGAACCTATGCATTCTTTGGACATTAAATTACTTTCTTGGAAAGTTTTGTTCCTTTTGGCCATCTCTTCTGCCAGAAGAGTTTCTGAATTATCTGCTCTTTCTTGTGAGTCTCCTTTTCTGATTTTTCATCAGGATAAGGCGGTGTTGCGAACTTCTTTTAAATTTTTACCTAAGATTGTGAATTCTAACAACATTAGTAGAGAAATTGTGGTTCCTTCATTATGTCCTAATCCTAAGAATTCTAAGGAGAAATCATTGCATTCTTTGGATGTAGTTAGAGCTTTGAAATATTATGTTGAAGCTACTAAGAATTTCCGAAAGACTTCTAGTCTATTTGTTATCTTTTCCGGTTCTAGGAAAGTTCAGAAGGCTTCTGCCATTTCTTTGGCATCTTGGTTGAAATCTTTAATTCATCATGCTTATGTCGAGTCGGGTAAAACTCCGCCTCAAAGGATTACAGCTCATTCTACTAGGTCAGTTTCTACTTCCTGGGCGTTTAGGAATGAAGCTTCGGTTGATCAGATTTGCAAAGCAGCAACTTGGTCTTCTTTGCATACTTTTACTAAATTCTACCATTTTGATGTGTTTTCTTCTTCTGAAGCAGTTTTTGGTAGAAAAGTTCTTCAGGCAGCTGTTTCAGTTTGATTCTTCTGCTTATGATTTCAGTTTTTTTCATTATAAGATTTAAACTTTATTTTGGGTGTGGATTATTTTCAGCGGAATTGGCTGTCTTTATTTTATCCCTCCCTCTCTAGTGACTCTTGCGTGGAAGATCCACATCTTGGGTATTCATTATCCCATACGTCACTAGCTCATGGACTCTTGCTAATTACATGAAAGAAAACATAATTTATGTAAGAACTTACCTGATAAATTCATTTCTTTCATATTAGCAAGAGTCCATGAGGCCCACCCTTTTTTTGTGGTGGTTATGATTTTTTTGTATAAAGCACAATTATTCCAATTCCTTATATTTATGCTTCGCACTTTTTTCTTATCACCCCACTTCTTGGCTATTCGTTAAACTGATTTGTGGGTGTGGTGAGGGGTGTATTTATAGGCATTTTGAGGTTTGGGAAACTTTGCCCCTCCTGGTAGGAATGTATATCCCATACGTCACTAGCTCATGGACTCTTGCTAATATGAAAGAAATGAATTTATCAGGTAAGTTCTTACATAAATTATGTTTTTCTCACAGTCTGACAGTCCTTTAGCTGCTTTTTTGCAAATTCCAATTAATTTATCATGCCCTGAGAAAAGGCTTCTGTCTGGCCACTCTACCATAAAGCCCAGATTGGTCGAGTGTTGGAGTGATGGTTGTCCTTCTGCAAGTTTCTTTATCCTTCACACATGATCTCTGAAGCTCTACCAGAGTGACCACTGGGTTCTTGGTCACCATTCTTATCAAGGCCCTTCTCCTCTAATTGCTCAGTTTGGCCAAGGGCCACTCTAGGACGATTCCTGGTTGTTCAAAACTACTTGCATTTAAGAATCATGGAGGCCACTGTGCTCTTGGGAACCTTCAATGCAGCCAAAACATGTTTTTGTTTCCAAAAAATAAATGTGTGATTAATGAGAAACAGAAAGGTGATTTGGTGGGATGAGTGTGGAAACATCTCAAAGAATTTCAAGTGTCATGAATTTTTATGCCAATGTGATATTTCAGTTTTTTCTTTTTAATAAATTTGCAGTTATCAAACATCTGTTGTTTTTTTTGTTTGTCAGTATGGGGTATGGAATGTAGATTTTAAACCATTTTAGCACACTGCTACAACATAACAAAAGGTGAAAAAAACGAAGGTCTCTGGATACTTTCTGAATGCACTGTATGCCTATCTCAGAAGGAGATGCATTTATATATTTATATTTATATAGTACACTTTCTATATTTGTTTTCATTTGAAGCTGTGCTACTTACCGTCACCTTCGTTTCTGCTACTTTAGAAGATGTGATAGGAACTTGAAGAGTGCCATGCAGAGTACCAGGCAAAGAGTTTTTCTAAATGTAAAATGTGGATTAAGATCCAAAAAGCAAAGAATATTAGAGTAGAAAGATGTAGGAAACAAGAATGAAAAGCTCTAAATGTGTATGTGAAAATAACCTAATTGATCTTGAACTAAAGCTAGCAGTTTGTTTAAAATTGATACAACCTCAGTGGTCAAGATGTGGGTTAGGCAGACTAATAATTCAAATATTTATATGAACATTAAAAGGTTCAACAAAGTCAAAATTAAACTTTCATGATCCAGGTGGAGCACACAATTTCATGACACCTCAACACCTCATGGGCTAGTTGTTTGAGTTTGATAGACACCTGTCAATCTCAGGAATCATAAGTTTTACAATCACTGCTTCTTGAGTCACAGTTAGCCCGCACTGTAAGAGCTCCAAAGTTGCCTGTGCAGCTTACTCAACGGACCCCACATTATGAAGAATTTCTCCATATTACGTCAAAAGAAAGGCAAGCGTCTGAGAGATACCCATGAACACAGACTGGATTGGAGTGGACTTCCTTTTTTGAAATAAGGGGACTACACTTTTTATTCCCACTTGCAGAGCCAGAAAACAAATTGTGAAATTGATTACAGCTGCATGGTACAACATTTATAATTTGAGGAATTCTAATGCAGAAATTAGAAGAGACATAAATGTGCAAGTGCTCAAATGTGCGAGAGCTTTTATTATTGTACTGTTGCCTGCATCTAACTATGGGCTAGATTACACACAGTTCTGTAGACTTTCATTGCCGTTTATTTCTAACACCCCACTCCTAACAACTTTAAAGCCCCAAAACTGCCTAATACTAGATTTTTTTTTTAATAAAAAACTACAATGCCCTCTATTTTGAGGGCATTTGGGACACTTTTTGAAAATTAACCAGAGATCTAATCTCTGGTTAATCTTCGGAGTGCTAATTGCTACCATGAGGTTGCGGTAGCAATGACCAGCCACTTGTAATGGCTGGTTAATTATTGAGCTCCCGCAAATGGACAAATTTGCCAGTTTGCGGGAGTGCAATAATTTAGCACTCCACTCATAATCTAGCCCATAGGTAAAATAAGCTCCAGAGCAGCAATGCACTATACTTCTGCTGAGCCAATGACAAGAGGCATATGTAAGTAGCCACCAATCACAAGCTAGCTCAAGGTAGTGCATTGCTGCTCCTGGGCCTACTTGTGTATGCTATTCAACAAATTATACTAAGAGAATTAAGTACATAATAAAAAAAATATATATCAATTTTTCTTCCTTCTCTTGCTTTCTTTATTTGAAAAAGAAGGCATCTAAGATTTTTTTTATTGGTTCAAGACTCTGGACAGCACTTTTTTATTGGTGGATTAATTTATCCACCAATCAGCAAGAACAATCCAGGTTGTTCACCAAAAATGGGCTGGCATCTAAACTTACATTCTTGAATTTCAAATAAAGATACCAAGAGAAAATTTCATAATAGGAGTAAATTAGAAAGTTGCTTAAAATTTCATGCTCTATCTGAATCACGAAAGAAAAAATTTGGGTTCAGGGTCCCTTTAACTGTGACTTTTATGTCCCTTTAATACTCAACAATTAATAGATTAGCTGCCATCTTTCACTTTTGTGTTTACTATGTATATTTTGTTTTCATGTAGGTGTGCAGCAGCCCTCTAAAAAGCCTTAGAAACATCTGTTTCTTAATTATTTGCATGTTTATGGAATTTGAATAAAAGAAAACTAGATCTTATTGTCAAGCGCATCAATCATACTTCTAATGGATTGTAATGACTTAGAAAAGGAAGCTAAAACAAAACAAGGATTAGAAATCAGACCCCAATCTGCAAAAATATATTGATTTAAATCTTTCCTGTCAAGTTAAGTGGTGGCAACAAAATACATGTGATTTATTTGAGCTTAAAGGGATACTAAACCCCCAAAAAATTATTTAATGATTCAGACAGAGCATGCAATTTGAAGTAACTTTCTGATTTACACCTATTATCAAAATTTCTTTATCTTTATTTAAAAAGCAGGAATTTAAAGCTTAGGAGCCGGCCCATTTTAGGTACAGCACCCTGAATAGCGCTTGATTATTGGTGGCTACATTAAGCCACCAATAAGCAAGCATAACTCAGGTTCTGAACCAAAAATGGTCTGGCTCCTAAGCTTTACATTCCTGCTTTTTAAATAAAGTTAGCAAGAGAACAAAGAAAAATTGATAATAGGAGTAAATCAGAAAGTTGCTTCAAATTGCATGCTCTGTCTGAATCATTAAAGACATTTTTTTGGGTTTAGTATCCCTTTAACGACCAGCGCTGTACCCTTTACGACGCTGTTTGTGAAGCCCTTAATTAGTGTGAATGTGCAGGGGGCGGCATTGCACAACCATTTCACAAAATGTATATCTTAGTTCTGTCCTGGGCCTCTCTCTGCCGAGATAGTGAGATTGCACTATTTTTGCATGCTCCACAAGTGGGGCAGTGCAGAAATAGACTTACAGAGGTAGTGATGCAGAGAGGGACACTATGTCCCTCTCTGCATTGGGCAGCGGTGGTGCCGATCGTTGCTGGTGTTGGAGACGGGTGGGTAGCCCATCGCTAGAAGAGGGCGGGTGGGACCACTACGTTAAAGAAGAAAAATGCTTAGAGCGGCAGGGAGGGGGAAAGAGGGAGTGGAGGTTCCTATAGTGGATGGGGGATTAGAGGGTGGGAAATCGATTCGGATGGGGGAAGGTAATGAGGGGGGTCAGCAACACTACAGAAAAAAAGTTTTTTTATTATTAAATTTAAAAAAATGGATAGATAACTGGGTACTGGCAGACAGCTGCCAGTACCTAAGATGGCGGCTAATAGTAAGGGGGGGGGGTCAGGGAGGTTGGGGGTATGGGTGGATCCTACACTGCAGAAAATATAAATTTAAAATAAAAAATATTTTATTAAAAAAAAAAAATGCCTTAAACTTTCATACTGGCAGACTGTCTGCCAGTACCTAAGACGGGGGTGACCAGTGGGGGTGGGGTAGGGAAGAGAGCTGTTTGAGAGGGATTAGGGAGGAATCAGGAGGTGGGAAGTGTCAGGTGGGAGGCCAACCTCTATACTAAAGCTAAAATTAACCTTACAAGCTACATAATTAACCCCTTCACTGCTGGGAATAATAAAAGTGTGGTGCGCAGCTGCACTTAGCGGCCTTCTAATTACCAAAAAGCAATGGCAAAGCCATATATGTCTGCTATTTCTGAACAAAGGGGATCTCAAGAAGCTTTTACATTCATTTGTGCCATGATTGCACAAGCTGTTTGTAAATAATTTCAGTGAGAAATCTAAAGTTTGTGAAAAAGTAAAAAACTTTTTATTTGATCGCATTTAGCCGTGAAATGGTAGCATGAAATATACCAAAATGGGCCTAGATCAATACTTTGGGTTGTCTACTAAAGAAAAATATATAGTTTTGATAGGTAAATAAAAAAAACAAGGTTTTATTTCTGTTTAAATGTAGTGATGGCAAAAATGCTCTGGTCTTTTGGGGAAGTCTTAGGGGCCGATTTATCATATGGCGGGGCAGACATGATTCGCTATAGCAAATCATGTCCGTTGGATATCGCTAAATGCTGACAGCATACGCTGTCGGTATTTACCATTGCACATGCATTGCTGGTGAAATGCTTGTGCAATGCTGCCCCCTGCACATTCGGCCGCTAGAAGGGGGTGTCAATCAGACTGATCAGATACGATGATTGCAGTCCGCCACCTCAGAGGTGGCAGAGAAGTTAAGGAGCAGCGGTTTTACGACCGATGCTTCTTAACCTATGTTTCCGGGGAGCCTAGAAACTTCGGGGGGTAGATTGCAGCATCCGCTGCTTAATAATTCTACCCCTTAGTCTGAAATAACCAGTCCAACTGGAAAACCTAAAACACATAAAATTCTTGCCTAGAGTGAGGAAAAATGTAAAAATAATGCAGCATACAATAAAAAGCACCTCCACTCTAATATTCTTCTACTTACCATATAGGTCCCATTTTGTGAGTAACTGCTAGATGAAGATATCCTCTGCTGTAGCGGTACTAAGGGAGGACGTTCTCTAGCATATGGCTGCTTTCTCAGCTTCCTTTGCAGGGCAAGTGACAGGAAAGCAGCTAGTAATATTAACCCCAAGATTGCCATCACAATTATAAACCACAGTTCAGTGTAGATTATAGTACCGCTGGTCTCAGTTTCATTTTTCGCACTTGGAAAAGTCAATACTGGATCTGGGGGGGGGGGGGGGGGGGGGGAAGACAAAAGAAAAAAAAAGAAAGCTCTTGATAAACTTTGCATTAAAAATATATTTACTCAAAGGGCTTTACCTACTTAGGATTTAATTAACTTACAATGGCTCACTGCAACTATCCAATTTATAGAACCTACATTAAGCTAATTAAAATGTGTGTTATGCAAAGTGTGCTCAGAAACACAAAATGTATATATGTAAAAATAAATACATATAAATAAACATAGTTTAAATGTTCTAGTTATAGAAAAAAATGCTTTTAATTACATATAAAACACATTATGGGCTTAATGTGTATATGAAGCCTACTTACAAAATTGATCAGATTTTCACTGCTTTTGAATGTAATTGTATTTACTATAGTACTTGTAGGATTTACTTTGTAGGACATGAAATGTTTACTATCCTGTTTAAATTGTAGAAATTTGACCGGCATTGCTATTTATGTTCTAGCCCAGTGATCAAGCAAAATAATGTAGTGTAATCTGTTGCTGTTTTGTTTAAACAACTTTAGTGATTCTGTTGCCATTTTGGTAAAATTAAAAATAGTTAAAAAAGCTAGACGTACAATAAATTACAAAAACAAGACAGGTGATAAATAGAAGTTTACAGGAACCTGCTCCCTAAAGAGTTAACTAAAAGCATATTGTACACTAGATTTTTCTTTGCATAAATATTTTGTTAATTAACCATTTATATAGCCTATCTTGAAATGTTTTTGTAAACATTTATAGTTTTGCTTATTTTTTAATAACATTGTGCTGATTTTCAGACTCTTAACCAAGCCCCAAAGTTATTGATGTATACTGATGTCTACGAGTTTGGCGTTATGATTGAAAAAGCAGCATTATGGTCCATAATACTGCTTTTTCCCTAACGCTGCTATTACAAGTCTTGTAGGTATAGGTGTACCGCACACCTTTTAGCCTGTCATGCAACGTCAGTACCACACTTTTTCAATGGTACTCCCATAGCTCCGGTATTACGAGTTTGCCTAGGAGGCCAAAAAGTGAGCGGTACACCCTATACTGACAAGATCTGTAACGCCATCTAAAGTCAGTAGTTATGAGTTTTACGTTACAAAGCTGTACCATAAAACACATAACTAAAGTGTTAAAATGTACACTAACACCCATAAACTACCTATTAACCCCTAAACCGAGGCCCTCCCGCATCGCAAACACTATAATAAATGTATTAACCCCTAATCTGCTGCTCCAGACATCACCACCACTATTAAAATATATTAACCCCTATTCTGCCGCTCCCTGACATCGCGTCGCCACTATAATAAACCTATTAAACTCTAAACCGCTGCCCTACCGCATCGCAAACACTATTTAAATATTATTAACCCCTAATCTGCCATCCGCCCACACCGCCGCTATAATAAACCTATAAACTCCTAAACCGCAAGCCCCCCACAACGAAATATACTAAAATAAACTATTAACTCCTAAACCTAACGATCCCCTAACTTAATATTAAAATGACAATTTCCCTATCTTAAATTAAATTAAAACTTACCTGTCAAATTAAGTATCTAATTACACCAAAAAAAACTAAATTACAATAAAAAAACAAAACACTAAATTTGGAAAAATAAGAAAGCCCCCCCCCCCCAAATAAAAAAACCCTAGCCTACAATAAACTACCAATGGCCCTTAAAAGGTCTCTTTTACCTGTAAAGAAAAATACAAACACCCCCCACAACATCAAAACCCACCACCCCCACAACCAACCCCCATATAAAATAACTATCTAAAAAAACCTAAGCTCCATATTCCCTTGAAAAAGGCATTTGTATGGGTATTGCCCTTAAAAGGGCATTTAGCTCTTTTACATGCCCAGACCCTAAATTAAAAATAAAACCCACCCAAAAAAACCTTAAATAAACCTAACACTAACCCGCGACGATCCACTTATGGCTATTGAAGTCCCGCATGAAGGATCCATCCAGCCGGCAAGAAGTCTTTATCCAGGCGGCCTCTTCGATCTTCATCCAGCCGGCAAAGTCAATAGGAATGCAAGGGACGGCATCTTGGATGACATCACTTGCATTGAAGTTCCAGTTTACGTCGGCGACCGTATGAAGAGGATGCTCTGCGCTGGATTTCTTCAGGATGGACCCGCCCTGCAGCAGATGGATGAAAATAGAAGATGCCGTCTGGATGAAGACTTCTTGCCGCCTGGATGAGGACTTTGCCGACTGGATGAAGATCGAAGAGGCCGCCTGGATGAAGACTTCTTGCCGGCTGGATGAATCCTATAAGCAGGACTTCAATAACTAAGTGGATCGTCGGAGGTTAGTGTTAGGTTTATTTAAGGGTTTTTTGGGTGGGTTTTATTTTTAGTTTAGGGTCTGGACATGTAAAAGAGCTAAATGCCCTTTAAAGGGCAAAGCCCATACAAATGCCCTTTCAGGACAATGGGGAGCTTAGTTTTTTTTAGATAGTTATTTTATTTGGGGGGGGTTGGTTGTGGGGTGGTGGGTTTTACTGTTGGGGGGGGTGCTTGTATTTTTTTTACAGGTAAAAGAGCTGATTTCTTTGGGGCAATGCCCCACAAAAGGGCCTTTTAAGGGCCATTGGTAGTTTATTGTAGGCTAGGGTTTCTTTTTATTGGGGGGGGGGGTTATTTTGATAGGGCTATTAGATTAGGTGTAATTCTTTTTTATTTTTGATCATTTGTTTCTTATTTTTCCTAATTTAGTGTTTGTTTTTTATGTAATTTAGTTATTTTTATTTTTAGTAATTTTAGTGTTTATTTTTGTTTTGTAATTTTAGGTTTTAGTGTAAGGCAGGGTTTTATTTCACAGGTAAGTTTGTACTAGGTAGTTAGTAAATAGTTAATAACTAGTTAAAATAAATACAAACTTACCTGTGAAATAAAAATAAAACCTAAGCTAGATACAATATAACTATTAGTTATATTGTAGCTAGCTTAGGTTTTATTTCACAGGTAAGTAAGTATTTAGTTTAAAATATGTATTATTTAGTTAATAATTGTAACTTTAGTTTAGCTCTATTTTAATTATGTTAAAGTTAGGGGGGGTTGGGGTTAGGTTTAGGGTTAGGGGTTAATATAGTTTAATTAGGCTTGTTGCGATGTGGGGGGGGGCTTGCGGTTTAGGGGTTAATAGGTTTATTTAGTTAATAATTGTAAATTTAATTTAGCTATATTTTTATTATGTTAAAGTTAGTGGGTGTTAGGGTGAGGCTTAGGGTTACGTTAGGGTTAGATTTAGGGGTTAATGGATTTATTTAGTGAGAGTGATGTGGGAGGCCAGAGGTTTAGGGGTTAATAACTTAAGTATAGTGGTGGCGACATCGGGAGCGGCAGATTAGGGGTTAATAGTTTTATGTAGATGGCGGCGATGTTGGAGGCAGCAGATTAGGGGTTAATAACATTATGTAGGTGACGGCGATGTTGGGGGCAGCAGATTAGTGGTGTTTAGACTCGGGGTTTATGTTAGGGTGTTAGGTTTAAACATTATTTTCTTTTTCTCCATAGACATCAATGGGGCTGCGTTACTGAGCTTTTGTTTCCGCGATCTCAGGTGTTAGGCTTTTTTTTGCCGGCTGTCCCCATTGATGTCTATGGGGAAATCGTGCACATCAAAGAAGCGCTTGTTTTCGTTGGGGTATGGAGCTCAACGCAACCATTTCGCCCTCGCAAGCCTGCTTTTTCAAAACCTGTAATAACAGCGCTATAGGGAGGTGAAATAACGCTGCTTTTGTGGCGATCGTTAAAATCCCTATAGCGCTCAAAACTTGTAATCTAGCTGATAGATAATCCCTTTTTTGTATTGATTGTCCCTTTAACTCCTTGGATACTAGAGAGGGCTTCAATGCATCGTTTTGCATTAGTAAGCCAATGATATCATTGGTGAGTGTGAAATAACATTATTACAATATAGTTTTTTGGGATTGACTATGTTGCATGACATCATTGGCACATTTTGAGAGCATTATTTGTGCCCAGGGATAAAGTATACCAGGCTACTTTTACCAGTATTACAAGTGTGTTTTTTCAGTGATCACAAACCCAAAATACTTAGGCAGTTACTACACCCGAAGCCTGGAATTGTTCCCTTCAGAAAACAGCAAAACATTATCTGCATCTTCAATTTCCGGCTTTTGTAATCCAAAAAAAAAATGTGTGTAATTCATGAGAAACAAAAAGGTAATTTGGTGGGATGGGTGATCAAATCATAGGTTGAAGGGTCTCTATGTTTATTGATCAATATGTAGTGATGCTACTAGATGACATGTACAGTTAACCTGTTGTGCTCCAAAATGGTTTAGGTATGCAGCATTTGTATCTGTTCGATGATGTTGTCATCAAATATGGCAGGGGTATCAGTGTGTTTGGCCAATTGCAAAACCAAAGGTACAAACAACGAAAATCTTTTCAGGATCTTTGGTAATAAGTAGACAAGTGTTGTTTGAGGGTTTATCAAGTCATTTTAACTGGGGAATTTGAGTAAAAAATGTCCTTGTAAATGTGATGTTAATTATCAATAATTCAGATTATGTTCAGTCAAACAGAACTGGCACATGTTAAGTATGCAAACATTTTTTACCAAACTTATATTGTGCATAAGTGCTGATGATAAACAATGAAAATGGCTGACTATGATCACGTTGAAAAGAGCTCAAATGCATACAGAAAGAGAAGCGCTCTACCAGAAACAAACAAAAGCTCAATAGCTTGTTCTATGGCAAATTCCCACCCAGAAGAAGGCTCTTCTAGCCCAATCATGCTTTTCACAGAGAACTTTCCGGAAAGTATATCAGTCTTACCCTGCAATACCAGGCAAACCTCCTCTGAACAAGGAACAGGACAACCCCAGAAGATCGTTTTGGCCTTCTGTGAGCCTCATCAGTGAGATGCAGCCTTATCCCTCTAAGCACATTGGGTAAGGAGTCCAGGTCTGGTTTCCCCCATCACCCTTAGGATGACTTCACCAGGGTCATATTTAAAATGCATACAGAAACAGTTGTGCTCTACCGGGAATGAAAAACAGCTCAGTAACTTGTTCTATGGCGAGTTACCACCAAGGAGAAGACTCTTTTAGTCCAGTTCTGCTTTTCACAGAGGAGAACCTTTCTGTCTATCTATCTTTTCTGAAGTAGGTCTGCTCAGAGGCTAAAAGAAGCTACTCCCAGGTGGTAACCGACCATAGAAGTGTAGATTTGTTTCAGACAGACTGCTTCACTTTCTGTATGCATTGAAAAGAGCTCATCTGCAACCATTAACATGGCGATAATTATATCACAATATATTGTGATCAGTTCGTATATGTCTTCTTTTTCTATCATTCACATCATACTTGAACAACAGACTCCCAAATCAATAGCAATCATGTGGATAGTTTAGTCTAATAAATGTAAACATACAAGTGTTAAAAATACCTAAGCCTGATTAAATACAAGTTTTCGTGACAAGAAAAACTGTTATTTTTGTATGTAAAAGGGGATTCAACTCCAATATGTGTCTTCGGTTAAATAAAACCTGTGATCTTCATTAAATATTGGGAAAAAACTTTTTGTTAATCATAGAAGTTTGTTGTTCTTGACAGCAGTAGCTCATGTTTAATAAAATGTGTACATTTCTCTCAGAAACGTAGGAACACAAATATTGACAGCAGATAAAACCAGAAGGCCTCCTAGTCTAGTCTGCTTACATTTCTAAATAAAGACATTGTCATATTTTATTGTGTTTGTTGCTTTTGGTTGTTTCATACATTAACTAGCATTTCTATATAGAAGAGCTGTTTATCAGCCCACTAACCTTCTACATAAAATAATGACATATTGCTTTGATTTGCAAGGGTAGCATGTTCAAGATGCAAAAAGGTTGTGTGTGTTTCTTTTATGAGGATATAAACCTATGTATTGCTATAGATAGGAACAATTATAAACAATACTGACTTAAAGTGATTTTAAGATACTCAAAAGTATCCAATCATTTTCTTATGACACTATTGCTTGCCTGTAACAATCTGTTTAACCCAGGCGCTACTGGCCAAATTCACACAGCTGTTGAGCCAATCAGGCACTGAATATGTGTAGACTTACCAATCAGCTTACAAAAAGGAGTGTTTGGCGACCCATTGTCAACTTTAACTATATTACTTTATAGTAATGGTAAATCCTAGCGTTTGTGAAACCAATGGAACAAATAAAGGGGATTTTCAATCATAAAGTATAGAATACTCAGTTCCTCAGGCAGCACACGGCAGAATGCTATTTTGCTGTGAGGTGACGTTTTCACCTCTTAGCCAATAGTCGTGTGGGCTATATCTGGCTTGGTGCCAGCTGGCCCACACAGCTATCGGCTAAGGGGTTGAAACGTCACCTCACAATACAATAGCGTTCTGCCGTGGGCTGCCTGAGGAGCTCAGGGCGGTAAATGCTTCAAACAAATAAAGGAACAAATAAAGGAACTTTCAGCGTAACATATTTTATACTTCATGACTGAAAGTCCTCTTTATTTGTTCCACTAGTAAATCCTAGCGTTTCACAAATGCTAGGATTTACCATCACTTTAACTATGTGTTTCAACCCCTAGCAGGGGTTAAACATATATATATATATAGGCAAGCAGTAATATGGTTAAAAACTGCTGTAAGATATAAGAGCATTTTACCATTGCAGCTTTATGTTCATTATTGATTAGGTGAAAATTTGACAAAAATGTGTGTTTTAATTCACTTTGGGAAATACAGGTAAATACCTTGGCATTTATAGAATTAATACATAAACATATATAGCTACATATATTGCTTGATTATGATTATGTATAATCTATGGTACTCTATCCTATCCCTAACTAAAATCAAATTTTTTTATCATGTTCTATTCAAAATTAAAAGGGATTAAATGTAAAATGTAAACAGTATGTATCTTGTATGTCTTAAATATATTTTCTAATTTTTCATAGCGGTAACATCATGTAATATATCCATGTTGCTAATTCACAAATACTGTGGGATTAAATTTATAATTGATTTGATAGTAAACATGAATTTAGCATTATATTTATATTGTATCTGTCAAAACTGCCAGGTCTTTTTAAACCAATAGGTGTCACTACTGCAATATAGATATATATAAAAAGGAAAGGTTTGCCTCTAAAAAAAAACAAACCCACACAATACATTGTGTGTAAAATGTAATACAACCCTTTATCAAATGTGCTTTAAATGCACCCTCAATATTAAAAAAAAAATATGTATTTGTTATCTTTTGTAACTAATATGCTTAATTTACCAAGAATGGAGCAAGAAAATGCAATGTATTCACCAATGTAACATATGAACCTGGAGTGGTTATTGGGGTGTGTTATGCAAACCCTTTCATTTTTGTAGCTGCCAATTCTCAAAGATTTCAACAGCCATACATTTGCAAGATAGTCACTTTTTCTCTATATTTTTTGCTCTAACCAGGACAAAGAGAGAAGTAAACAGGACAAAGATAAAAATAAGAATTTGACATGTAAGAACGGCAACTCCAGGGGTAAAAAAAAAGAAGGTGGAGTGTCAGCTCATATGACAAAGTATCAGGACTACCTTGCGGGTTGTAAAGTAATTATACTTTGGCCAAAGGATGTAACTAAAATTATTTTTTTATGCTCTATTGTTTGCCTTTACCTATGAATGTTTAATCCCTGCAAATAGGTTAAAAACATAGGCCTAGATTTAGAGTTTGGCGTTAGCCGTGAAAACCAGAGTTAGAGGCTCCTAACGCTGGTTTTAGGCTACCGCCGGTATTTGGAGTCACTCAAAATAGGGTCTAACGCTCACTTTTCAGCCGCGACTTTTCCATACCGCAGATCCCCTTACGTCAATTGCGTATCCTATCTTTTCAATGGGATCTTTCTAACTCCGGTATTTAGAGTCGTGTCTGAAGTGAGCGTTAGACATCTAACGACAAAACTCCAGCCGCAGGAAAAAAGTCAGTAGTTAAGAGCTTTCTGGGCTAACGCCGGTTTATAAAGCTCTTAACTACTGTACTCTAAAGTACACTAACACCCATAAACTACCTATGTACCGCCAACACTCGAATACATTTTTTAACCCCTAATCTGCCGACCGCCACCTACGTTATCCTTATGTACCCCTAATCTGCTGCCCCTAACACCGCCGACCCCTATATTATATTTATTAACCCCTAATCTGCCCCCCACAACGTCGCCTCCACCTGCCTACACTTATTAACCCCTAATCTGCCGACCGCAAAGCGCCGCCACCTACGTTATCCTTATGTACCCCTAATCTGCTGCCCCTAACACCGCCGACCCCTATATTATATTTATTAACCCCTAATCTGCCCCCCACAACGTCGCCTCCACCTGCCTACACTTATTAACCCCTAATCTGCAGAGCGGACCTGAGCGCTACTATAATAAAGTTATTAACCCCTAATCCGCCTCACTAACCCTATAATAAATAGTATTAACCCCTAATCTGCCCTCCCTAACATCGCCGACACCTAACTTCAATTATTAACCCCTAATCTGCCGACCGGAGCTCACCGCTATTCTAATAAATGGATTAACCCCTAAAGCTAAGTCTAACCCTAACACTAACACCCCCCTAAGTTAAATATAATTTAAATCTAACGAAATTAATTAACTCTTATTAAATAAATTATTCCTATTTAAAGCTAAATACTTACCTGTAAAATAAATCCTAATATAGCTACAATATAAATTATAATTATATTGTAGCTATTTTAGGATTAATATTTATTTTACAGGTAACTTTGTATTTATTTTAACCAGGTACAATAGCTATTAAATAGTTAAGAACTATTTAATAGCTAAAATAGTTAAAATAATTACAAATTTACCTGTAAAAGAAATCCTAACCTAAGTTACAATTAAAACTAACACTATACTATCAATAAATTAATTAAATAAAATACCTACAATTACCTACAATTAACCTAACACTACACTATCAATAAATTAATTAAATAAACTACCTACAATTAACCTAACACTACACTATCAATAAATTAATTAAATACAATTCCTACAAATAAATACAAATAAATAAACTTGCTAAAGTACAAAAAATAAAAAAGAACTAAGTTACAAAAAATAAAAAAATATCTACAAACATAAGAAAAATATTACAACAATTTTAAACTAATTACACCTACTCTAAGCCCCCTAATAAAACAACAAAGCCCCCCAAAATAAAAAATGCCCTACCCTATTCTAAATTACTAAAGTTAAAAGCTCTTTTACCTTACCAGCCCTGAACAGGGCCCTTTGCGGGGCATGCCCCAAGAAGTTCAGCTCTTTTGCCTGTAAAAAAAAAACATACAATACCCCCCCCCCAACATTACAACCCACCACCCACATACCCCTAATCTAACCCAAACCCCCCTTAAATAAACCTAACACTAAGCCCCTGAAGATCATCCTACCTTGTCTTCACCTCACCAGGTATCACCGATCCGTCCTGGCTCCAAAATCTTCATCCAACCCAAGCAGGGTTTGGCGATCCATCATCCGGTGCCTGAAGAGGTCCAGAAGAGGCTCCAAAGTCTTCATCCTATCCGGGAAGAAGAGGCGATCCGGACTGGCAACCATCTTGATCCAAGCGGCATCTTCTATCTTCATCCGATGACGACCGGCTCCATCCTGAAGACCTCCACCGCGGACCCATCTTCTTCCGGCGACGTCCAACTGCAGAATGACGGTTCCTTTAAGGGACGTCATCCAAGATGGCGTCCCTCGACTTCCGATTGGCTGATAGGATTCTATCAGCCAATCGGAATTAAGGTAGGAATATTCTGCCAATCAGATTGAGCTCGCATTCTATTGGCTGTTCCGATCAGCCAATCAGAATATTCCTACCTTAATTCCGATTGGCTGATAATAGGAATAATAGGAATAATTTATTTAATAAGAGTTAATTTATTTCGTTAGATTTAAATTATATTTAACTTAGGGGGGTGTTAGTGTTAGGGTTAGATTTAGCTTTAGGGGTTAATCCATTTATTAGAATAGCGGTGAGCTCCGGTCGGCAGATTAGGGGTTAATAATTGAAGTTAGGTGTCGGCGATGTTAGGGAGGGCAGATTAGGGGTTAATACTATTTAAGATAGGGTTAGTGAGGCGGATTAGGGGTTAATAACTTTATTATAGTAGCGCTCAGGTCCGGTCGGCAGATTAGGGGTTAATTATTGTAGGTAGGTGGAGGCGACGTTGTGGGGGGCAGATTAGGGGTTAATAAATATAATATAGGGGTCGGCGATGTTAGGGAACCAGATTAGGGGTACATAGGGATAATGTAAGTAGCGGCGGTTTACGGAGCGGCAGATTAGGGGTTAAAAATAATATGCAGGGGTCAGCGATAGCGGGGGCGGCAGATTAGGGGTTAATAAGTGTAAGGTTAGGGGTGTTTAGACACGGGGTACATGTTAGAGTGTTAAGTGCAGACGTAGGAAGGGTTACCGCATAGCAAACAATGGGGCTGCGTTAGGAGCTGAACGCGGCTTTTTTGCAGGTGTTAGGTTTTTTTTCAGCTCAAACAGCCCCATTGTTTCCTATGGGAGAATCGTGCACGAGCACGTTTTTGAGGCTGGCCGCTTGCGTAAGCAACTCTGGTATCGAGAGTTGAAGCTGCGTTAAAAATGCTCTACGCTCCTTTTTTTGGAGCCTAACGCAGCCTTTATGTGGACTCTCGATACCAGAGTTATTTTTATGGTGCGGCCAGAAAAAAGCCGGCAAAACTCCAAATCTAGGCCATAGTTAAAGGGATGTAAAACCCAACCTTTTTCTTTCATGATTCTGATAGAATATACAATTTTAAACAACTTTCCAATTTACTTCTATTGTCAATTTTTTTTCTCGTTTTCTTGTTATCCTTTGCTAAAAAGCAGGACAGTAAATTCAGGAGTGTGCTCATATCTGCAGCACTATATAGCAGCAGTTTTACAACAGTGTTATACATTAGCAGGGGCACTAGATGGCAGCACTATTTCCTGTCTTGTGCACACTACCTATCTAGATAATAAAAGTAAATTAGAAACGTTTTTATAATTGTTTTCTCTATCTAAAGCATTAAATAAAAGTTTTGGTTTCATGTGCCTTTAAAATTATCTCCAGAGTAGTAATAGATAGATAGATAATCCCTTTATTACCCATTCCCTAAATTTGCATAACCAACACAGTTATATTAATACACTTTTTACCTCTGTGATTACCTTGTATCTAAGCCTCTGCAAGCTGCCACTTATGTCAGTTCTTTTGACAGACTTGCATTTTAGCCACTCAGTGCTGACTCCTAGGTAACTCCACATGCGTGAGCACAGTATTATCTATATGACACACATGAACTAACACCCTCTAGTGATGAAAAACTGTCAAAATGCATTCACATAAAAGAGGCGGCCTTCAAGGTCTAAGAAATTAGCATATAGACTTACTAAGTTTAGCTTTCAACTAAGAATACCAAGAGAACAAAGTAAAATTGGTGTTAAAAGTAAATTGGAAAGTTGTTTAACATTACATGAAACTTTATTTAGGGCTAGACTGTCCCTTTAAGGGCCTGATTCTATAAAGCTCTAATCTCAGACAAGAGTATGAAATACGATTCATCTTTCCATTCAGCTAGGCAAATTTGTGAATGTGAAGGAGACATAAGCAATGGCGGTTCTAGGGGGAACAATGGGTGCAAAGCACCCCCCAATATTCTGTTTTGCACCCCCAATTGGAGGAGGGGATAAAAAATATATAAAAATGACAACTCCTTGCCACTGTTCTTTTAAACAGGCCACATCCCACAACTGCATGACTACATCCCCAGAACACCTGGCTCTGCTCTCAGAAAAACTGTGCCTCCCCCCCCTCTCTGCCCTGATCCTGCCCATGGAACACCTAGAACTATGTCTCCACCAACACTTTCCACACCAATGAAACACCAGAGACTACAACCAGGAGTGTTTGCCCTGCCATACTAAGGCTTCTGGAACCACCACTGAAGATAAGCACCGTATATTACAGAGATGTTTCTCAAATCTAGTCCTCAGAGCACACTAAAATTCCAGATTTTCATAAGATCTGAAATAGAGCACAGGTGAAATAATCCTTTATCATGGTTATTAACCAGCTCTCCTCCATGGTTATCCTGAATATCTACACTGTGTCTTCCTGCCTCTCTTTCCCTGACTGCTGCTAAATGTCCATTTAATTCCTGCTTAAATCTCTGGTCTTGTCTTCCTGCCTCTCTCTCCCTGGCTGCTGCTAAATGTCCCTTTAATTCCTGCTTAAATCTCTGGTAATGTCTTCCTGCCTATCTCTCCCTGGCTGCTGCTAAATGTCCCTTTACTTCCTGCTTAAATCTCTGGTAACCATTTGCCCTGTCTCCATCTTGTCCACCTGTAATTATTTAATCAGATACTTTGTATAATTGTAATGCATCCTGACCCCTCCCCCCCCTTCTCTAATTTGCAAGTGTGTAATTCCTGGCTAACCTAACTACTTTTAATCAGCTGCACAGATTATTCCATCACACTCATTTCTACATAATGCAAGTCACAAGCTCATTTGAGCCTTGGCTCTCTGAGTCTAAAGTGGCTCTTTGATTAAAAGTGGCGGAGTTACTCACTGGAGTTAGAAACTGCAGACCAACTAACAGGTAAACTTAATAACTATACACAAACACAATGCTCTCCATGTCTTTTCTGCTCTCTCTGTCTGCCCTTCTCCTAAAAATCACTGCATGTCCATATAACAACAACCCCCACACTATCCATATCTCACCCTCCCTTCTCTCATCCCCTATGCTGTCCTCTCATGAATTACTCTGTTTCCTTAGAAACACTTCCCCCTCTAACTCTCCTGTGTCTAGTCATACGCTCTCCTACAAATCTCACTCTCACCTTCTGTCACTCTCACTGCTATTACTGCTTGCTGCTGGTGATGTCTCTCCTAACCCTGGCCCTGCAGCAATCACCACACTTTTACACTCTTGCTCCGTCTCCCACAGCAAAAATTCAATACCAACAATCTCATCTCCATTAACCCACAGTGCCTATCCCCTCTCCTTTCTTGTGCCCTCTGGAATGCTCGCTCTGTCTGCAACAAACTTACAATTGTTCACGACCTGTTTGTTTCCAACACTTTTAACCTTTTAGCAATTACTGAAACCTGGCTATCTTCCTTTGACACTGCTTCCATTGCTGCTCTTCACTTTAGCCATACACCTAGGCCAGGTGAGAGACATGGTGGCGGTGTTGGCATCTTACTCTCCTCCTCCTGCTCCTATCAGTACCTATTTCCCTTTCCATCTCTCTCCTTATCTTCCTTTGAAGTCCACTGCATCCGCCTGTTCTCCCCCCTCTCTCTCAGAGTGGCAGTTATCTATCGCCCCCCTGGACCAACCTCCCAATCCCTTGACAACTTTGCTGCCTGGCATCCTCACTTTCTCTCTACAAATACACCTACCCTAATTCTGGGGGACTTCAACATCCCTATTGACAACCCATCTGCCCCTGCTGCCTCTAAACTTCTCTCACTCACTAACTCCTTCGGACTCTCACAATCCACCCTATTCCCTACCCACCGTGATGGACACTCTATTGCTCTGGTAATCTCCTATCTCTGCTCTCTCTCTGATGTTGCCTGTCGACCATTTCCCATCTCTGACCACCATCTGCTCACCTTTAATCCCAATATAGATGCTAAACCTACTTCCCCCTCTCGCCCCCGCACCAGTAGAAATCTACACACTGTGGATCCTCCCCAACTCTCCAATCTTATTCATATTTTCCTCTCCCACACTTCCACGATATCCTGCCCTGACCTTGCTATAACCCACTATAACAATACTCTCTCCGCTGCACTTGACACTCTCGTTCCGCCCCAACTTCACAAAGCCCCATGTCGTCAGCTCCAGCCCTGGCACTCCCAACAAACACGCTACCTACAAAAATGCTCACGCACTGCTGAACGTGCCTGGAGGAAATCCCGCTCTGAACCTGATTTCCTGCACTATAAGTTCACTCTTTACTCTTACACCTCTGCCCTTCGCTTAGCTAAGCAAACATACTTTTCTTCTCTTATATCCACTCACTCTTCAAACCCTAAAAGACTCTTCTCCATTTTAAACTCTCTCCTCTACCCACCTGCACCACCCCCTTCATCTGCAGTCAGTGCTCAAGACCTTGCTGACTATTTTTTCAATAAAACACTTGCCATCCGAAGAAACATCCCAACACAAACCTGCCATCTCCCAACTTCACTCCCAGTCACCCCCTCTGCCACTTTCTGCACCCTCCTCCCAACCACTGAGAGCGAAGTGGCTTCCCTTTTGTCTTCCTCTCACCTCACTACCTGCCCACTTGACCCTATTCCTTCACATCTAATTCTCCCTCTGTCTCCCACCCTCACTCCGGCTCTTACTCACATATTCAACCTATCCCTTTCTACCGGCTCATTCCCTGCCTCCTTCAAACATGCAAAGGTCACCCCATTCTCAAAAAACCGTCTCTTGACCCTAACTCCCCTGAAAACTACCACCCCATATCACTGCTCCTGCTAGCTTCAAAATTACTTGAAAAACTAGTTTTCAATCGCCTAACCCAATTCCTGTCCTCCAACTCATTGCTCGACCCCCTGCAATCTGGCTTCCGTCCCCAACACTCAACTGAGACTGCCCTCACCAAGGTTACTAACGATCTCCTTTCTGCTAAAAGCAAAGGCTACTACTCTATACTCATCTGCTGCCTTCGACACTGTTGACCATCCCCTTCTCCTAAAGACTCTCAGCTCTCTTGGGGTCTGTGAAACTGTCCTCTCCTGGATTCATTCTTATATCTCTAACAGATCCTTCTCCGTCTCTTCTGCTGGTGACTCCTCTCTTTTGCCTCTGTCTGTTGGAGTACCTCAAGGCTCTGTCCTGGGTCCTCTACTCTTCTCTATTTACACTTCTTCACTGGGTAAACTTATCAACAGCTATGGTTTCAGCTATCATCTCTATGCTGATGATACCCAGATCTACCTTTCCACCCCTGCACTCCTTCTGTCAATTCTCGCATCAGCGACTGCTTATCTGGCATTTACTCCTGGATGGCCTCTCACCACCTAAGTATAAACATGTCCAAGACCGAACTACTTCTAATTCCCCCCTCTAACTCTACTCCAGTTTCTAATTTTTCCATCACTGTTGGCAGCACCACTATCTCCCCATCACCCCAAGTCCTCTGCTTTGGAGTCACACTTGACTCAAATCTGTCCTTCATTTCCCCCATCCAATTACTCTATTCATCCTGCCGCAACCACCTACGCAATATCTCCAAAATTCGTCCCTGGTAATTTCCCCACTTGACTATTGTAACAACTTACTAACTGGCCTCCCTCTCTCCCACCTCTCCCACCTCTCTCCCCTCCAATCCATCCTAAATGCATCTACCAGACTAATCCACCTCTCTCAACGCTCTGTTTCTGCTGGACCTCTCTGTGAGTCCCTTCACTGGCTCCCCATTCACAACAGAGTTAATTTCAAAATTCTCACCCTGACCTACAGAGCCCTCACCAATTCTGCCCCACCCTACCTGTCCTCACTTTTCAACAAATACACTCCTGCCCGCCTCCTAAGATCCAACAATCACCTGCTTCTTACATCCTCTACCATCATCTCCTCTCATGCTAGACTACAGGACCACTCTCGTGCGGCACCAACCCTCTAGAACGCACTTCCTCATACTGTCAGACTTGCCCCTAACCTCTCCTCCTTTAAACGTTCCCTAAAGACCTTTCTGTTCAGGGAAGCTTATCACCCGACTTATTAACATAATAACTTCACTTAACTAACACATGCCCTCTATTTCCTCATTAATATCATTCTCACCTTTGCAGTCCCCACCTCCTGTTTTCCCTCCTACCCATCTAGATTGTAAGTTCCCACGGGAATAGGGCCCTCAATTCACCCTGTTTTTGTTTGTAAAATGTTGTCTTATCGTATTGTTTCTCCATTGTACTGTTATCCTTGTACCCATGGGCAGCGCTGCGGAATCTGTTGGCGCTTTATAAATAAAGAATAATAATAATAAATACTGTGTGCCATGAAGACTGAAATAGAAAAACACTGTATTACAGCTCTCTAGAAAACGTCCTTTCACATTTACATTTTGTGCTTCGGTTTTGTAATTAAATGCATTTAGACTTTATATTTAGGACTGTGATTTGTACAAATTATGATTGTACTTTGAATATTTTCCATAACCGCCAAAAATTCCCAGAGGTTTTCTGGGACCAGGAGGTAAGAGGAACTTTTGGGCAGCAGCCCACAGGTGAGAGAAGTCGTCTGGTCGTAGATGTCTCGTGAGCGAGGATAGATTGGTATTAAATGAACAGGGATTGGATAAGTCAGTCAGGCCATGGGCAGATCCAAGACAGTCTCTGGTTTTGCTCTGGTAATGGGTACATTTGCCTTTAAGGAGACACAGCAGGACGGATAGTAAAACATTTGAGATTAAAATATAAAGGCCTAGATAACAAGTGGGACACAACTGATATTGCAGGGTGTGTTATCCGTATTGCGACCCTGCATTAAGAATAGAGCATAATCTGGTATTACATGTGAATGGTAAAAAAAAAGATTTACCAGAGAGTCTTAATGCAGCCAATATTTTTGTTCGTGCGACCTAAACTTTGAATAGGTCTAACTTTCATTCCAGTGCTGATGTGTTTGCTCATGTGCAGCAACTGATACCTGCAATGAAACCTAGATTCCAAAATTGAGGCACACATAATTAGAGGTAAGTGCATGAAATGTATTTAGAGTATTTAGGGCTACGAGTGGAGTGCTAACTGTAGTGCACAAGTGATTTCGGCTTATTGCTTGCAATGGAAATAGTGTGCATATTACGAGTTGAAGTAAACTTGTCAGGTTAAGGTGACTTGAGAGTTCGCGTAAAAGGGTAGGGGAGGAAAAAAGTTTCATTAAACACAACATAAATACAAGTAGATGTACCGTTATATTCATATAAAAACATTATCTGATAAAAAAATATTCTAAAAAAAAATGTAATATATATATTCTAGAAGACACAAGGAAAAAAGGGCGCCACATAGTGTAATCTTGTTAAGTTCAAATATGTGAATACAGAAAAGAAAAGACTCACACTTTATGAGGGCACCAAAAACAGTTCAGGCAGTTAATCTCAGTCTCCAGCTGACTGGCACTCCGGTGAACTGCTCCCTTTATAAAGTATACTGCAACAGGTTATTTTCTGTATGCTGTTCCTTTCGGCAAACGTCCAGCTGGTAATAAAGCAGTGGGTTCTACAAGAGATGTACTCAAACCATGTATACAAAATGCATATTAGACCACCACTGCACAAAGAAATACTGGAGCTATCAACTGAGAAACGCGTTGCAAATAAATATTATTTTATAGAGTTGATAGCTCCAGTATTTCTTTGTGCAGTGGTGGTCTAATATGCATTTTTTATGCATGGTTTAAGCACATCACTTGTAGAACCGCTGCATACCAGCTGGAAGATTATGCTAAGTGTCGCCCCTTTTATCATTGTGTCTTCTAGAACATCTACTATTGTTGTCTATATGATTGGAAGTGGAGTAGCCTGAGTGTGGAATCTTTTATTATTGGACTCACTTTTATATTATCAAACATACTATTTATTTTAGTAGTTTTTATCCTTTTTTGATTGTTTTTATTGCATTATTTTTAATATTATTGTTTGGCGCCCCCTAGAATCTACACATTAGTGGGTAGTATATATATATATATATATATATATATATATATATATAAAATATATACACACACACACACAGTATATCTATAGCAAGAATTATAATAATATTTCTAAAACCATATAAATTATCAATACAATAAATGTCTAAACAGAAAATTATTCTTTACTATTACAATGTTATGAAGCATGTAATGGTTTACAGCGCTAAATAATCAAATATACTGTATGTAGAATATTTTCAAAATAATTATTAAATTTATACTCAAATCAGTCATACAATGTTTTTTTAAGAATATCATTTAATATGAGGATCCAATTTATGAATACTTACAAATATTTTCAAAGCAATTGACTCGTAAACTTCGGAACAGTTTGCAGAATGAAGCTTGTCTCTATTGCAAACAATATAGCATTGAATGAATATAAATATTCATTGAATACTATGTTGCGAGAGTAATGATGCCTGCGCATTGAAAAACGAGAAGATTAACGCATGCGCATTGCTGAGAGTGGACTACGCACATGCGCAGTTCATTGCATTCCTCGTGAACGCACGTTGGAGACACGTATAGAGCGGGTGGGACCGCTCTGTACATCATAGTCTCTAAGATAAGGAAATGACTGTTGGGAGGAGTCAGGAAGGCAACGATAGTGAAAAATAAAAGTTATTTTTTACATAAATATGTAATCGATTTGTGAAAAAAACTTAGCGACTTAGTAAATGAAGATATGACTAATTGATTGGTGTATAAAGATCTGTAAAACTTTACCTTCACTTTAAGGAGCAGAGGTCTTACGACCGCTGTTTCGTAACTTCCATTTCAGGCGAACCTGAAACGATGGGCATAGAATACAGAATCCGCTGCATAATAAATCTACCCCATAAACTGTATTATTTCATATTCCATACAAAGTCAAAGAATTTGTATGGAATATGAAATAATAAAGTTTGTGTTTTAATATAAGACCAGAGAGTTCCATTCAATAAAGGAACTATATACTGGCTGGTGTAAGGAAGCATACAGGCATAATGGTTACATAGGGGTAAGTGCATGGCTACAGCTATTATATATGTGTGTGTGTATATGTATACGGTATACATATATATATATATATATATATATATATATATATACACACACACATACTGTATATATATATATATATATATATATATATATACACACACATTATATACTGTTTATATTTGTTTTATAAAATAATGTAATGCTTCACTAACATTCAATTAAAAATAAAATTTTAAATAAAATTTTAATGTAAGTTTATGAGAATCAACACTTAACTGTTAATTTATTTCTTTCTAAAGGTGTTTTAGCATGCTACATGTATAATAGTTAATGTCACCAGTATTCAGAACATGCACATTAGACAAATGTGTATGCACGCAACCTACAGCCATATAAAGAGCATTACCTGAATATTACATTTAATCATTACAGTGATCATAATTTTTAATTAAAAAAAAATGATGACATTTTAAAAATATATATTAAGGCTTCCAATAATTTGACCCACCACAACCAATGTAAAGTATAACATTAAGTTGTAGTTACCATTACAAAAGTTATGGAATTTAATAGAAATTGTGGAATTATCTGAGAAATACAAATGTTATCTGTGAGAAATACAAATGGTTAGCCTAGATGAAGCTACAGTTGATAATGCTTATTATTTAACTAGAAATAACAAATGGAAAAGAAAAAGGAAAAATCTGAAGATTAAAAAATAATTAAATTGAAGAATGAAGTGAATAAGATTACTGTAATGTACTCGCTGATAACCAATAATTACTGGTGTGTTTTGTTTTTATCCACAAGAGGTTATGCTTTGTTTTTTTTAATATTCAGCGATTTTTCTTTTTCTATTTATTAACAAAGATTATGGATAGAAAGCATTCATTATTTATATTGTTGGGAAATTATTTATTTATTTTATTTTCCAAAATCCAGGCTGAAACATGCCCACTTTCTGGAAGGGTGCGCTTTTTCATTATTATGTCTTGGTTTTGAAGAAGGCCTTTCATATCTGAACTGCTGTAAAAGAGACTGATTGATGAGACATGAAACGAGCCTAGCTCAATCTTTATACTTAGTACAGAGGAATATGTCATACTCCTCCAACATGCCCACAAATAGAACATGTCATATACACTCTCAACAAAGCATAATCTAGGTGAATAATTCTAACCTTTATTTGACATCTTAATTTACTAAAATAAACAGTGGTTTTCTATTACAAAGAACTGCATTCACTGATAGCAGCACATAAAACAATATATTAAAGAACAAAAAGGGAAAATAGACCTATAAATTTACAAGGTTTGTTTTAAAGGGGATTTGTGCTTACAGATTATTTAGATACAATATAACTGAGGTTGAAGAAGAGAGAGTCTACTATTAACCAGCCTTTTATTGCAGGGATCTTTCTAAAATTAAATATGCTTTTAAATACATCAATATTTTCTTATTTCCTGGTAAATAATATAAATAATTTTGTATATACTGTATGTGGACAGTCCTTATATAGAATGTTAGGTGAATATTTTACCAGAAGAAACTTAAAATATAAAAGAAAATAATTGACAGCTTTTGTTGTGTTCTCATTTAACGTGTGTGGCTTGTTTTGCCAACAGTGGCCTAGAGTGCAAAAAATATTAGCGCTATTGTGCGCTAACACCGCTCAAGTTGAAAGAAATATATTAGCACTCAAGTGAAATTCTAGGGTGCGCTAAAATCTGGATGTCGGATAGTAGAAGTGCTAAATTCCTCACATAATAAATCTCTATTGGGGCACACTGAAAAATTCATGTTGACTATTTCTTAAGCACTAAACTAAAGGTGCGCTTAACCAAAGGTGCGCTAAACCGAAGATGCGCTATACTGCTATACTTCCCTGTCAAACACCTTTACATATACCATATCCCTTTATCATAAAGATATATATATATGCACATCCCTTCTGCATTATGTTTGCACATTGTGATCACTAAAAATGGCATGTGCCCTTCTCATTCAAAAATGTGGAATGTCTCCACTCTATTCAAATCAGAAACTCTGTACTCTACACTTGTCACAGAGGATAGTTACAGACTTGCCATTAACTCATTCACCGCTGACAGCATTTTGCATATAGTGTTAGGTACATTATTCTGCAAATTTAAGCTGATCTGTTTAAACCATTGGCAGCAGCTGAAAATAAGTTTAAAGGACCAGTCAACTCAGTAGATTTGCATAATCAACAAATGCAAGATAACAAGACAATGCAAATGAGTAGTAGATTATTTTTCTGACAATTTTAAACGTTATGTCTTTTTCCACTCCCCCTGTGCCATGTGACAGCCATCAGCTATTTACAAATTCATGCACGTACCATGTGACAGCCATCAGCCATTCACAAATGCATAAACACTTATTCTTGCACATGCTCAGTAGGAGCTGTTGACTCAAAAAGTTTAAATATAAAAAGACTGTGCACAATTAGTTAATGGAAGTAAATTGGAAAGTTGTTTAAAATGGCATGCTCTATCTGAATAATGAAAGTTTTAACTTATTGTACCCAAATAACACAATATGCAGCCAGCACTTTGTTTTAGGGACATTTAAAACTAAACAGTTAATGTGAAATCCCCTAAAATAACAATAGTCTATCAAAACAAGCCCACCCAACAAAAAGAGAGCAGTGAAGTACATACAACAAATAGCCATAAATCCATTCAATTCACAGTAGAAACATGTCCAGGCTTTTGCAAATGTCTTTATTTCTCTGATAAAAACCTGCCAGTAAACAGGATGGGTTAATAAATTAATCTGCTAGTGCACTATATCTGTGACATCTTTATTTTACTATCGGCTAGATTACTAGTTTTGCGTTACGGTGCGGTATGGCTTTTAACGCTGAAAAATTGGCCATTACGCTGGAATGGCCAGGAACGCATATTACTAGTCGTGTCAGTATAGCTATACCGCAAGCATTTTAGCCTGTAACGCAACGTCCATTCCGCACTCAAAAAATGACGTTTGAGTGTGGGATTTCCATACAGGTTGTGCGTTCAGGCTACAATGCTTGCATTACAGCCTATACCGACACAATCCATATCACCATCTGAGAGCAGTAGTTATGAATTTTGTGTAACAAAAATGTTTCACAAAACTCATAACTAAAATATTACAAAGTACATTAACACCCATAAACTACCTATTAACCCCTAACCCGCTCTCTCCCGCATTGCAAACACTATATTAAACCTATTAACCCATAATCTGCCTCCCACCAACATTGTGACTATTAAATAAAGTTATTAACCCCTAATTTGCCGCCCACATCGCCAAAACTATTTAAATATATTAACCCCTAAACCACCGATACCTAAATAAACCTATTAACACATAAACTGCTGGCCCCCTACATTGCCAACACTATAATAAAGTATTAACCATTAAACCTCCAGCCCCCCACATAGTAACTACTAAACTAAACCTATTAACCCCTAGACCGCCACCCCCCACATAGCCAACACTATAATAAAGTATTAACCCCTAAACCTCCAGCCCCCCACATAACAACTAAACCTCTTATCCCCTAGACCGCCGCCCCCCCACAACACAAAACACTAAATTAAACTATTAACCCCTAAACCTAACACCCTCCTAACTTTAAATTAAAATTACAATATAACTATATTTAAATAAACACTTACCTGTGAAATAAAAATAAGCCTAACCTAAAACTATAAATTAACCTAACAAAACTATTCTAATAAAATAAAAAAATACTACTAATTACAAACCTAAATTACAAATTTAAAAAAACACTACGAAAAAAATTAAATAAAAATCTAAAAATTACAAAAAATAAACACTAAGATTATAAAAAATAATAAATGAAATGATCAAAAATAAAAACAAATTACACCTAATCTAATAGCCCTATAAACCGCCCCAAAATAAAAACACCCCTTAACCTACAATAAACTACCAATAGCCCTTAAAAGGGCCCTTTTTAGGGCATTGCCCTAAGTTAAACAGCTCTTTTACCTGTAAAAAAATACAGTCTCCCAACAGTAAAACCCACCACCCAACCAACTCCCCAAAATAAAAAAAACCTATCTCTAAAAAATGTTTTGAACAGCCAATAGGATATCAGAAGCTCTCATCCTATTGGTTGATTTGAATTTGAAGAATCAAATCAGCCAATAGGAATGCAAAGTACACCATTTTGGAACGGCTAACTTGCATTCAACTTCAGTATACGGTGGTGACCGTATGAAGAGGACGCTCCGCGCAGGATGGGATCGGCTTCCAGGATAGCTACGCTCCTTTCTTCCGGGATGAAGATAGAAGAGGCCCCGCGATGGATGAAGGTGTCGCCGCCTGGATGAAGACTTCTTGTCACCTGGATGGAGATGGATGTCCGGACTTCAGGAAATGTGAGTAGATATTTTGCGGTTAGTGTTAGGTTTATTTTTCATTTTTTGGTGTTTTTTTTTAGATTAGGATTGGGCACTTGTAGTTTAGGATTTTTTAGAGTTAGGTTTTTTTTATTTTGGGGGGTTGGTTGGGTGGTGGGTTTTACTGTAGTGAGACTTTGTATTTTTTTTACAGGTAAAAGAGCTTTTTAACTTAGGGCAATGCCCTACAAAAGGCCCTTTTAAGGTTAGGGGGTGTTTTTATTTTGGGGGGCTTTTTATTTTTATAAGGCTATTAGATTAGGTGTAATTATTTTTATTTTTGATAATTTTGTTTATTATTTTTTTGTAAGCTTAGTGTTTTTTATTTTTCGTAATTTAGTGTTTATTATTTTTTGTAATTTTAGATTTTTTTATTTTTTTCATAGTGTTAGGTTTTATTAAATTTGTAATTTAGGTTTTTAATTTGTAGTATTTTTTTATTTTATTGGAATAGTTATGTTAGGTTAATTTATAGTTTAATGTTAGTTTTTTTTTATTTCACAGGAAAGTTTTTTATTTATTTAAATATAATTATATTGTAATTCAATTTAAAGTTAGGGGGGTGTTAGGTTTAGTGGTTAATAATTTAATTTAGTGTTTTGTGATGTGGGGGCTGGCGGTTTGGGGGTTAATAGGTTTATTTAGTAGCGGCAATGTGGGGGGCCGGAAGGTTAGGGGTTAATAGGTTTATTTAGTAGCGGCGATATGGGAGGCCTGAGGTTTAGGGGTTAATCATTTTATTTAGTGGTGGCGATGTCGGGGAGCGGTGGTTTAGGGGTTAATCATTTTGATTAGGGGTTAATAGCTTTTTTAAAAAATTTTTTATTGAGAAATAAGTTGCATAGTAACATTTTAAACACAAAAAAAACAATAGAGCAAACAAATGGTACATCATCAAAATTAGAATCAATTTACTAACAAAAAACAAAAAAAGAAAAGGCTGACATTTTAGAATCAACCCTCACATTTACCATTGTTACCTTGGTTCCCTCTATATACTCCTCTTATGTCCCTTTCCCCTTCCTTCCTCTCTTCCCTTTCCTCTCTCCAGACATCTCTATCCTTCCTCTGCGCCTACAACCTAAAGTCAGCCCCTCCGTTATACAATAGCCAGGGGGAAAAAAAAAAGGGGGAAGGGGGGGGGGGATTGGGAGAAGGGGAATGCTACCAAAGATCCAATAGGACTATTTCTGAAAATCTAAAGGGGTATATTAAATGATCTATTTCCTCAGGTGGGAGAATTCTGATAAATGTGGACCATTTTTTTTTTTTTTTTTAAAAAGAGTTATTTCTTGTTCAGAAGTTAAATTCGTGTCCAACTGTTCAATGATACATTTTTTTTTCATATAGTTTTTAATTTCTGAGATACTGGGGACCGAGGTATCCCGCCATTTAGTGAAGATTAAGGTTCTTGCTGCCAAAAGTGTCATATTCATAATTTTTTTATGTTCAAAGGATAAAGTGGCCTCTGTGAAAAAGACAACCTCGGCCAAAGAGAGAGAAGAGACAGACACTTTCAGCACATTAATAAGCCAAAACTCTATTTTCCGCCAGAACTGTTTTATCCGAGGGCAAGACCATAACATATGGATTAAATCTGCCGCAGGGTATGCGCATTTTGGGCATTTATTGAATCTAGGGTTGTGCCAATTAGACCCTTTTAATGGGGTATAGTAAGATCTATAAAGCAGTTTGTAATGCGATTCCCTCCAGCTTGCGGATAAGGTGGTCTGTGCTGCTATAGCTAAAGAGCTTTTGACCCGATCTCATCAATGTTTAAATCAAAAGACAAGAGGTTCCACTTTTGTGCTATATTAAATAGATTAGTTTCACCAGATTGACTAACTGCGAGATCGTACCAAGTTGAGATGGAGGATAAATCGTTTTTTACAAGGATAGGCCAGCTATCTAGTTTCCCCCATGACCAAGACCAACTGAACTTCTCCGTAAGAGAAAAAAGATAATGACTGGCTTGAAGGTATGCAAAAAAATCTTTGTTACTTAAGTTAAACTCCTGTCTTAAAGTATCAAAGGTTTTTATAGATTGGGAATCCTGAGCGATGAACTGAGTGAGAAAAGTTAAACCTACTTCATGACATTTTTGAAAAATTTGTGACCGAGTACCTCCCTGAAATTCAGTATTGCCCCGCAGCCCTTGGAATTTTGGAATAGAAAAAATAATATCAAGTTTTTGCCCTAGTTTTTTCCAAGCCTGTATTATTGTGTAAATGGAGCTAAGGTGCTTCACTTGTTTCGGGATTATACCCAGCGAGCAATGGATAAGGGCTACGGGGAGATAAGGAAACAGTATATTTGTTTCAAGACTATTATTGGTAAAGCAATCCTTATTCAAGATCCAATCTATCACAACTCGTGAGAGAAAAACCAAACTGTATTTATTAAGCTCTGGGAGGGCCATTCCACCGAGTCTCCTTGGAAGGTAAAGTTTGCTAATGGAAATTCACGGTCTTTTGCATTTCCAGATGAAATACCGAAGAGCACTATTCAGATTCCTCCAATCTCTAGTTTTAAGAATAACTGGGACATTTTGCAGAGGATAAAGAATTTTTGGAAGAAGAACCATTTTAAACAGTATACGTCCCGACAATGAGAGCGGGAGGTTTTGCCAGCTTCTCATATATTCTTTTATTTTAGTGAGAATCGGGGTAATATTAACATTATACCAGCCATGGGGGTTTAATGATATGTTAATTCCAAGATATTTAAAGGAAGAGACAACATTTTTGAATGGCATCTCGGATAAAGAAGACTCATTCTTTTTGATCCACAGCAGTTCAGTCTTGTTTTTGGGATATTTGCTCTAGTATTAGAAATATACACTAGTACATCATCCGCGTATAAGGCCTTTTTTTTGTTCTATAGAGCCAATCTTAATCCCCTGTAAATGCTGTCTTATCTTAAGAGCCTAGGGCTCAATGGCTGGGTCAAATAAAAGGGGCAAAAGCGAGCAGCCCTGCCAAGTACCCCTTTGGAGATTGATTAAGTTAGATTCCAGCTGATTGACAATAAGTTTTGTTGAAGAATTTTCACAGAGATTTTTTTGATAAAGAACAAAAGTTATCTTTAAAACCAAAGCGAGAGAGCGTGGCTAGGATATGTTGCAAAAGTACTGAATCGAACGCTTTTTCAGCGTCGATCGCGATAATTGCAGAGTCTGGCTGATCTTGTGAAAAGTCTTCTTGAGAGTTATGAAAATAGTCCAGGACCAAGAAGAGTTCTTTGATTTTAGCTGCCGAGTTACGCTTAGAAAGAAAGCCTGCTTGGTCTTTGTGTATAAGAATCCCTATTTCCTGCTGCAATCTTTTGGCTAAAATAGATGTGAGCAACTTATAGTCGGAATTAAGTAATGCGATAGGGCGATAAGATTCCTTTTTCAAAGGGTCTTTTCCTTGCTTTAAGACTAAAGATGTAGTAGATTCAGCAAAGGTCAGGGGAATAGGATTATTCTCTATATAGAAATATTTATTAATAATGATCGGGGCCAAAATCTTGTAGAACTCTTTCGGGAGTGAGTCTGGACAAGGAGCTTTATCTAAACGCAATCCTTTAATATTTTGAGGTATCTCTTGTTCGGAGATAGGAGCGTTAATTAAACGATGGATAATTAATATAATTCCAAAATTGTTCTGATGCAACCATATCGGAATTTCTAAAGGAATAAATGTGTTTGTAGTAATCAAAAAAATATTAAGGATTTCTTTAGGGGTTTTAAACAAAGAGTCTTGTTCCTGGATTAATTTGATGGCAGAATTTCCTCGAGTATTTTTAAATAGCGTAGTTAGTTATTTTCCTGCTTTGTTTCCATGCCGATAAAATCTAGCTTTGGACTTTAAATCAGCCTGGGCTGTCAATTGCATTAAGTAAGTGTCTCTCTCCCTCATGGCCGAGGTATATCTTCTCCAGTTTGCCGGTGCGGGTTGGTTTAGATATCTGTTATAAGCGTTAGTAAGTGCTCTCTGCACCTCATTTTCTCTAAGAGCAGCCTTTCTCTTAAGTTCAGCCATATATGCAATAATATCACCCCTTTGGATTTTCTACTGAACCCAGGTTCAGGGAGAAATGATCCTTCATTTTAGAAATTAGACAGTTTTTAAATTTTAAGTTTTTAAATAAAAATTTTGGGGGGAAAAAGCGACAAAAATTAGGGGATTTTTTATTCAGCGGGATATCCAAGATAATTGGAGCATGATCTGAAATAGTAATTTGTGTAATTTTAGCTTTAGCCCCAGTTTTCAATAGATTATTGCTAACTAAAAATAAATCAATTCTAGAAAGAGAATTGGCGTTTCTGGCCTTGCATGTGAAATCTCTTTGATCTGGATGTTGTATCCTCCAGATATCTTTAAGAGCTACATTTCTAAACAAGGTTTTAAACATCTTAGCTTCTAAGTTATCTCTTTTGGATTTGAGAGAAGTACAGACTTGCCTGAGTCTATCAAGTGGGACCTGAGGTGCCATGTTGAAGTCCCCTGCTAGGATTATCATCCCTTCACCGATTTGTAAGATTTTAGCTTGTAAAGATACCCAGAAACTTACCTCAAAGTTGTTGGGGGCATAAAGGTTGCAAAGTATAAGTATAGAGTCTGCAAGTTTAATTTTTAAAATCAAGAATCTACTTTCTGGGTCATAAAATGCCGATATTACTTCATAGATTAGATTTTTCCCCAATAAGATGGCCACCCCTCTTTTTCTGCCTATACTTGGCGTAAAAAAAATCTCCTTTACCCAGGAAAATCTCTGTTTCAAGGATTCTTCAGCATTAAGATGAGCTTTCTGGAGAAAAGCGATATCGGAGTTAAGCTTCCTCAGATGTGAAATAACTGTTTTGCGTTTAATGGAAGATCAGATGCCTCCAATATTCCAGGAGGTTAAAATCATTTTTTTTTATTTTAGACATATAAAAAAAAATTAAAAAAAAAAAGGGGGATGAAGAGGGGAGGGGAAGCACCTGGCAAAAAAAACAGAGATTACAAGGGGAACAAAAACTTCTTTGAAGAGCCATCATCGTTAGATACAATTTTAAATAGTATATAAGATCCTGTATTAATCTACTTAGTACATTTTTCAGCATACATTTTTTCTGCCTCAGAGGCTGACTCAAAAAAATACATTTGGCCGTGAAATTCTACTTTTAGTTTGTCAGGATAGATTACCGTAGCAGATAGACCTTCCTTAATCAGTCTGCCACAAATTGGGGAGAGCTCCTTCCTTTTCATGGAAGTCTCGAAACAAAATCTTGAAATAGTAATATTTTAAATTCTTTTAGAAGAATAGGCGATTTTTTGGCGAAATAATTGCATTATCTTAACCTTGTCTTGATAATTTAAATATCTCACTATTATTGGTCTAGGTCTAGAGTTAGCATTATCTGATGAGGGAGGTCTCCCCAGTCTGTGTGCTCTCTCAACAGCAAGAGGTAGCATTTCCTGAGGAAATTTTAGTAGTTGTGGGAGAGCCTCAGCTGCGAATTTCAATAGATCTGTGTATTGTCTAACTTCTGGGACCCCAAATATTCTAACATTATTTCTCCTTGAACGATTTTCAATAGCTTTAATTAGTGTCAGCGATTTTGGGAGCGGCAGATTAGGGGTTAATAACTTTATTTTGGTGTCTGCGATGTCTGGGGCGACGAATTAGGGGTGTTTAGACTTGGGGTTTATGTTAGGTTTAAACAACTTTTTTTTTCCCCCATAGACATCAATGGGGTTGCGTTACAAATATTTTTAATTCCGCACTTCAGGTGTTAGTTTTTTTTCTAACACTCTATCCCCATTGATGTCTATGGGGGAAAGCATGCACAAGCACGTCAAATCAGCCCTTGGCTTTTGTGCGGTATGGAGCTTAATGCATCATAACGCACAGCACAAGGAGGCTTTTCAGTAACTCGTAATGGCAGCACTATAGAGAGTAAAATAAAGCAACTTTTTTTGGCGTTAGTTTCGCACCCTGTTTAGTGCAAAACTCGTAATTTAGGCGTATGTGCTGTTGTTTCAAAAGAGAAGTATGTTAAATACATACATGCACACTCACTAAGGACATGCAGGTACATTACACATCACACACACAAACATGCATGCTACAAATATACACACAGGACACTCATCAAGTCACATATTACTATTAACTTTTATTAATATTGTTATGTCCTTATGACACTAGATTAAGAAGCATATGTAATATATATCTGATATTATAGATCCACATTAGGGGGATTGACACCATGAGTTACAACTTTCAAATTCAATTCTATTATCTAATTTGCTTTGTTCTCTTGGTATCTTCTGTTGAAAAGAATACCCAGGTAGGCTCATGTGCTGGGACCTAGCTGCTGATTGGTGGCTGCACATATATGCCTCTTGTCACTGGCTTACTGATGCATTTAGCTAATTCCCAGTAATGCATCGCTGCTCCTTTAATAAAGGATACCAAGAAAATTAAGCAAAATTGATAATAGATGTAAATTGGAAAGTTGTTTAAAATTAAATGCTCTTTCTGAATTATTTTAGGTTTCAAGTCCGTTTAAGAATAGAATAGTTTATTTAAAGTTTAAAAATATTTTTTTTCTATTGTGCAATAAGTATGTTTGCAATAGATTTGTCTCATTTTGCTGCAGTGAATTTTAATTAAAGGGACAGAAAAGTCAAAATTAAACTTTCATGATTCAGATAGAGCAGCAATTTTAAACAACTTTCCAATTTACTTCTGTTATCAAATTTGCTTTGTTCTCTTGGTATCTTTTACGGAGAGTAAAACTAGGTAGACTATTACGAGCAAAGGAGTGTGCACGTCTCTTTAGTACTCTATGGCAGCTGTGTTTTGCTACAAAATATAAAACAAAATGTCAACTTATTTCACTTTTTTTTTTTGGGGGGGGGGGGGGGGCGCTTCAGGTTTGTGTGCCTACAGGCACCTGAGATATAAATCCGGCCCTGAACATGGGTCTCTGGGCTCCTCTAATGTGTGGTGGGGATATTCTCTCCTTAAAAACAGCACATCAGAAGTTGTACATCATATTATAGAAGCAAAAAGATTGTAGAATGATCTAGTAACAAAAGAGATGGCAGCAAATAAAGTTTACTTAAAGGGACACTAAATAATCAATATTAAACTTTAATGATTCCTATAGAGCATGACATTTTAAACAACATTCCAATTTACTTCCATTAACAAAATGTGCACAGTCTTTTTATATTTACACTTTTTGAAATATCAGCTCCTACTGAGCATGTGCAAGAATTCATATATACGTATATGCATTTGTGATTGGCTGATGGCTGTCACATGATACTGGAGGAATGGAAATAGACAAAACTTTGACATTTGTCAGAAAAAAACTCTACTACTCACTTAAAGAGATGGGGGAATGTTTCACAACATTCAAAAAATTATATGAATTTTAATACATTTCATTTGTCTGCACCACATTTTAACATTCATTTAATGTAATTGTATTTCTAATGTTTTCTTTAAATGTAATATTCAATTTTAATTTTCTAATAATTTGATACGAATTATGAAATATTCAAATTAAAAAAATTCAAATTTATATATTTGCAATAGTATTTCTAATGCTTACTTTAAATGTAAAATTCAAATTATGCAATATTCGAAATAAAAACATTCAAATTTCTAAGTGTTGGTGCGGCCATTTGTGTATGTGTGATTTATGTTTAGATTCTAAATAAAGTGCTCCTTCCGCTTTAAATGAAATAAAATTTAATCATAAAATCTGACAATACTTAGGCCTAGATTTAGAGTTCGGCGGTAGCCGTGAAAACCAGCGTTAGAGGCTCCTAACGCTGGTTTTAGGCTACCTATTTTTGGAGTCAGTGATTAAAGGGTCTAACGCTCACTTTTCAGCCGCGACTTTTCCATACCGCAGATCCCCTTACGTCAATTGCGTATCCTATCTTTTCAATGGGATCTTTCTAACGCTGGTATTTAGAGTCGTTTCTGAAGTGAGCGTTAGAGCTCTAATGACAAAACTCCAGCCGCAGGAAAATAGCAGGAGTTAAGAGCTTTCTGGGCTACCGCCGGTTCATAAAGCTCTTAACTACTGTACCCTAAAGTACACTAACACCCATAAACTACCTATGTACCCCTAAACCGAGGTCCCCCCACATCGCCGCCACTCGATTAAAATTTTTTAACCCCTAATCTGCCGACCGCCAACTACGTTATCCTTATGTACCCCTAATCTGCTGCCCCTAACACCGCCGACCCCTATATTATATTAATTAACCCCTAATCTGCCCCCCTCAACGTCGCCGACACCTGCCTACACTTATTAACCCCTAATCTGCCGACCGGACCTGAGCGCTACTATAATAAAGGTATTAACCCCTAACCCGCCTCACTAACCCTATCATAAATAGTATTAACCCCTAATCTGCCCTCCCTAACATCGCCGACACCTACCTTCAATTATTAACCCCTAATCTGACGACCGGTGCTCATCGCTACTATAATAAATGGATTAACCCCTAAAGCTAAGTCTAACCCTAACACTAACACCCCCCTAACTTAAATATAATTTAAATCTAACGAAATTAATTAACTCTTATTAAATAAATTATTCCTATTTAAAGCTAAATACTTACCTGTAAAATAAATCCTAATATAGCTACAATATAAATTATAATTATATTGTAGCTATTTTAGGATTAATATTTATTTTACAGGTAACTTTGTAATTATTTTAACCAGGTACAATAGCTATTAAATAGTTAAGAACTATTTAATAGTTACCTAGTTAAAATAATAACAAATTTACCTGTAAAAGAAATCCTAACCTAAGTTATAATTAAACCTAACACTACCCTATCAATAAATTAATTAAATAAACTACCTACAATTAACCTAACACTACACTATCAATAAATAAATTAAATACAATTGCTACAAATAACTACAATTACATAAACTAACTAAAGTACAAAAAATAAAAAAGAACTAAGTTACAAAAAATAAAAAAATATTTACCAACATAAGAAAAATATTACAACAATTTTAAACTAATTACACCTACTCTAAGCCCACTAATAAAATAACAAAGACCCCCAAAATAAAAAATTCCCTACCCTATTCTAAATTAATAAATGTAAAAGCTCTTTTACCTTACCAGCCCTGAACAGGGCCCTTTGCGGGGCATGCCCCAAGAAAATCAGCTCTTTTGCCTGTAAAAAAAAACATACAATACCCCCCTCCAACATTACAACCCACCACCCACATACCCCTAATCTAACCCAAACCCCCCTTAAATAAACCTAACACTAAGCCCCTGAAGATCTTCCTACCTTGTCTTCACCATCCAGGTATCACCGATCCGTCCTGGCATCCGGTGCTGAAGAGGTCCAGAAGAGGCTCCAAAGTCTTCCTCCTATCCGGCAAGAAGAGGACATCCGGACCGGCAAACATCTTCTCCAAGCGGCATCTTCGATCTTCTTCCATCCGGTGCGGATCGGGTCCATCTTGAAGCAGCCGACGCGGATCCATCCTCTTCTTCCGTTGTCTCCCGACGAATGACGGTTCCTTTAAGGGACGTCATCCAAGATGGCGTCCCTCGAATTCCGATTGGCTGATAGGATTCTATCAGCCAATCGGAATTAAGGTAGGAATATTCTGATTGCCTGATGGAATCAGCCAATCAGAATCAAGTTCAATCCGATTGGCTGATCCAATCAGCCAATCAGATTGAGCTCACATTCTATTGGCTGTTCCGATCTTAACTTATTTAATAAGAGTTAATTAATTTCGTTAGATGTAAATTATATTTAAGTTAGGGGGGTGTTAGTGTTAGGGTTAGACTTAGCTTTAGGGGTTAATACATTTATTATAGTAGCGGTGAGCTCTGGTCGTCAGATTAGGGGTTAATAATTGAAGTTAGGTGTCGGCGATGTTAGGGAGGGCAGATTAGGGGTTAATACTATTTATGATAGGGTTAGTGAGGCGGATTAGGGGTTAATAACTTTATTATAGTAGCGCTCAGGTCCGCTCGGCAGATTAGGGGTTAATAAGTGTAGGCAGGTGTCGGCGACGTTGAGGGGGGCAGATTAGGGGTTAATAAATATAATATAGGGGTCGGCGGTGTTAGGGGCAGCAGATTAGGGGTACATAAGGATAACGTAGGTTGCGGCGGTGTACGGAGCGGAAGATTAGGGGTTAATAATAATATGCAGGTGTCAGCGATAGCGGGGGGCGGCAGAATAGAGGTTAATATGTGTAAGGTTAGGGGTGTTTAGACTCGGGGTACATGTTAGAGTGTTAGGTGCAGACGTAGGAAGTGTTTCCCCATAGGAAACAATGGGGCTGCGTTAGGAGCTGAACGCTGCTTTTTTGCAGGTGTTAGGTTTTTTTTTCAGCTCAAACAGCCCCATTGTTTCCTATGGGAGAATCGTGCACGAGCACGTTTTTGAGGCTGGCCGCGTCCGTAAGCAACTCTGGTATCGAGAGTTGCATTTGCGGTAAAAATGCTCTACGCTCCTTTTTTGGAGCCTAACGCAGCATTTGTTTGAACTCTCGATACCAGAGTTAATTTTATGGTGCGGCCAGAAAAAAGCCCGCGGAGCGTTAACAGCCCTTCTACCGCCAAACTCCAAATCTAGGACTTAGATTTTTCTAATGTGTATCACACATACACAAATGGCCGCACCAACAATTATAAATATATATGAATGAGTTATATTTGATGAAGGATTTATGTATGTCTCATTTGTTTGTCCATCTCCTTATAATGAAAATAATGTCTCATTACGAACTCAATATGGACGAATTGTCAAATGATTGGTTAATGTGGACAACTCCTGTTTGAAAAAGAAACATTCCCACAGCCACTAAAAAGGAATTACCATCGGACATATGGTCTCTTGTATTAGTTAATACACATCATAAGGTCCACCCCTTAGCAATGAATAATATCAATGTGGATCATTTTCGGATTGACCATAAACAAACATGTGACCCACAAAAGATGGAGGGGACCTATTTGAGAACTTTATAACAAATAGGACTTGATTGAGGACTCTATTATACGACATCATGATTGGTCGTCTCAAACTGATTGAAAAATTGATTGGCGGTTTTATTTCCACCCAATGTAGAATTTTATAAACAAAAAAGGTTTTTACCAAAATGTTTCAATAACGGTTTATGCTATATATAGTATTAAGAATAGGATTTTAAATTATGTTTTTATGATTATCAAAACCTTGGTTGGAAATAAATAAGAAATATAACTAGTTTGTAAATCCACCTTCCAGTTATACACCGGAAGATGGATATTGTATTGTATTTAAGCAGTTGGACCTGCAAGTAACACTATAGAACTTTACTTTATTTTGATTTTAAAACAGCTCTTGAGAAAGTCGACTGTCTATTGAAACGCATTAAGCAACTATATAACAATAAAAATTGTATTTTTTTTATTGAAAAGGATCATTTGGTCTGAATATACTGATTCTGGAAACTGTCCACTGTGACAAGGTGCTTGACTTGACTTGATCTTAGAGCACTCAAACTTACTTTGCAGGACCCCAGGACCAGTGCCCCCTATACGGATACAGACATTTGATACAGTTCTTTTGGGGAGAAACTGTGGGACGGCAGCAGTTCAGAACCAGAGTGAAGTATTGTTCTAACCTTGTTGTTACATATATATTTTGTTATAACATCTTGGCAGAATGTTTGTGTATTTTTTCTGAAAGCATTTGATATATACGTATCTCCTATTAAAATATGCAGCTGGGGAATATTCAGAATAATTCTGACTGTATTTTATATGATAATGTCAACATTTTTTATTTTTCCTTCTTGCACAAGATGTTTTGTTTTGTTTTGTTTTTTTAATAAAAAACCCCGAAATTTATGCTTACCTAATAAATCTATTTATATCCGGATATGGTGAGTCCACGACTTGAGTAATTACTGTTGGGAATATCACTCTTGACCAGCAAAAGGAGACAAAGAGTACCACAGTTAAACTGCTAAGTATCATTCCCTTACCCACAACCCCTAGTCATTCGACCGAAGGGAAATGGAGAAAAAGGAATAACACAAGGTGTAGAGGTGCCTGAGGTTATAATCAAAAGAACAACTGTCTTAAAATAAATAAAGGGTGGGGCCGTGGACTGGAAATAAATAAATTTATCAGGTAAGCATAAAATTTGTTTTTCTTTCCTAAGATATGGTGAGTCCATGGCTTGAGTTATTACTTTTGGGAACCAATAACCAAGTTAGAGGACACGGATAAATAGGGAGGGACAAGACAGGCAGACCTAAACAGAAGGCACCACCGCTTGAAGAACCTTTCTCCCACAAGAAGCCTCAGCCGAGGCAAAAGTATCAAATTTGGAAAAAATATGTAGAGAAGACCAAGTTGTAGCCTTGCAAATTTGTTCCACAGAAGCTTCATTTTTAATAGCCCAAGAAGAGGAAACAGCTCTTGTGGAATGTGTTGTAATTCTCTCAGGAGAATGCTGTCCAGCAGTTTTATAAGCCAAACTAATTATACTTCGTAACCAAAAAGAAAGAATAGTAGCAGTAGCTTTCTGACCTTTACGTTTCCCAGAGAAACAGACAGAGAGGGCAGAGGACTGGAGAAAATCCTTAGTCACCTGTAAGTAGAATTTAAGAGCTCGTACAATATTCTTTGGAAGAAGAAGGATTAGGACACAGAGAGGGAACAACAATTTCCTGATTTATATTTCTATTAGAAATAACCTTAGGAAGAAAACCTAACTTAGTACAAAGAACCGCCTTATCGGCATGAAAAATAAGATAAGGGGAATCACACTGCAGAGCTGAGAGTTCCGAGACTCTTTGAGCAGAAGAAATAGCAATAAGAAACAAAACCTTCCAAGATAACAACTTAATGTCTATGGAATGCAACGGCTCAAACGGAGCCAGCTGTAAAACTTTAAGAACAAGGTTAAGGCTCCAAGGAAGAGCAACAGACTTAAAGACAAGCCTGAGTTTGACCAAGGCATGACAAAAAGATTGCACATCTGGCACATCCACCAAATGTTTTTGTAGTAAAACTGATAAAGCAGAATTCTGACCCTTCAGGGTACTGACTGACAATCCCTTCTCCAGGCCTTCCTGAAGAAAAGATAAAATTATAGGAATTCTAATTCTACTCCAAGAGTAGCCCTTGGATTCACACCAATAAAGATATTTACGCCATATCTTATGGTAAATCTTTCTAGTAACAGGCTTGCAAGCCTGAATCATGGTCTCTCAGAAAAACCACGCTTAAACAGAATTAAGCGTCCAATCTCCAAGCAGTCAGCTTCAGAGAAATGAGATTTGGATGAAGGAAGGGACCCTGAATCAGGAGGTCTTTCCTCAGAGATAGTCTCCAAGGTGGCAGAGATGACATCTCCACTAGGTCTGCAAACCAGATCCTGTCCTGCGAGGCCACGCAGGGACTATTAGAATCACAGACGCCCTGTCCTGTTTGATACGAGCAATGACTCGTGGAGGGAGAGCAAATGGTTGAAACAGGTATGCCAACCTGAAAACCCAAGGAACCGCCAGAGCATCTATCAGAATGGCCTGTGGATCTCTTGACCTTGAACCATAACTTGGAAGCTTGGTGTTCTAACAAGACGCCATCAGATCTAACTCCGGCACCCCCCATTTAAGGACTAAGCTGGAAAACACCTCCTGATGGAGTTCCCATTCCCTGGGATGAAAAGTCTATCTGCTTAGAAAATCTGCTTCCCAGTTGTCTACTCCTGGAATGTGGATGGCAGATAGACAGCAATTGTGGGTCTCTGCCCACTAAAAAATCTGAGTAACCTCCTTCATAAACTGGTCTGAGGCCAAGCCAATAGAGCATTGTAAATCGCCCTCAACTCCAAGATATTGATGGAAAGAGCAGACTCCTCATAAGTCCAAAAACCCTGAGCTTTTAACGAGTCCCAGACTACTCCCTGGCCCAGCAGGCTGGTGTCCATGGTCATGATCACTCATCTGCCTCCGAAAGCATGTGCCCTGAGGCAGATGTTCCTGAGAAATCCACCACGGAGCGAATCCCTTGACGACTGATCTAACTGTATTCTCTGAGATAGATCTGCATGGTCGCTATTCCATTGTCTGAGCATGCACAACTGGAGAGTTCTCAAATGGAATCGAGCAAAAGGAATGATGTCCATGGAAGCCACCATCAGATCGATTACCTCCATACATTGAGTCACTGAAGGCAAGTGAAAATTATTTTGTTTTTAAGAACGCCTCTCTCTTTATCTGGTCTGCAGATAATCTTGAGAGAAGGAATCTGCATCTGGGAGGAAAAGTCTTAAATTCCAATTTGTAACCCTGGGATACTATGTCCACAGTCCATTGATCTGGGACATCTCCTATCCTGGCTTGAGAGAACTGAGAAAGTCTGCCCCCTACCTGATCCGATCCCGGATCAGGGGCAAACCCTTCATGCTGATTTGGAATCAGCTGCGGGTTTCTTGTATTGTTTCCCCTTGTTCCAAGACTGATTGGATTGTTTCTGCTTGGAAGAAGTGGAAGGCTTTCCTCTGAAGTTACGAAAGGAACGAAAATTACTCTGACATCCTTTAGGCCTATTCTTCTTATCTTGAGGTAGAAAGACCCTTTTCCACCCGTAATAGAGATCATTTCTGCCAAACCTGCTCCAAGCAAGGTTTTGCCCTTGTAAGGAATTGCCAGAAGCTTGACTTTAGAGGAAACGTCCGCAGACAAGGATTTCAACCATAACACCCTGTGGGCTAGGACAGCAAAACTAGAAGTTTTAGCTTCTAGTCTAACAACCTGTAAAATGGCATCTGCAATAAAGTATCAAAAGAGAGAGAACAGCACTCCTGAAATAGAACAAAAGCTAGAATAACTTCCATGCCTGTTCATTTCCATTGCAACTCAGGGTGCGCATTCTTTTAGCACACATTGCATTTTCTGTCTGACCCTGCCCCAATGACAGTCCAGCGCCGAAATACCAAGCAATTCTTCTCTGAACAGGAGAAACAACAACCCCAGATGCTAGTTTTGGCTTTCTGTGGGCCTCGCCAGCGAGGTGCAGTTGTATCTCTCTAAGGCATGTGTGCAAGGAGTCCACGTCTGGTTTCCCCCATTACTCTTAGGGAGACCCATGAGTTTTTTGCATAAATATCAAAAGAGAAAGAACAGCACTCCTGAGATAGAGTAATCTTTTTCAAATAAGCCTCCAGCTTCTTGTCCATTTGATCCTTAAAAGAGCAGCTATCCTCAATAGGAATAGTGGTTCTCTTAGCCAGAGTGGAAATGGCCCCTTCAACTTTGGGTACAGTATACCAAGGTTCTTTAATGGAGTCCCCCTGGTTTCTCCTATTCCTGTGAGATAATCTCCCTAGCACAGTCCGGCACAGGAAAAACCTTGGAAGTGGAAGGTTCATCAAAAAAAATATTCAGTTTACTAGATTTCTTAGAAGTGACAACGACAGGGGTATCCGAGTCATTTAAAGTAGCTAAAACCTTCTTTAACAATACACAAAGGTGTTCAAGCTTAAATCTGAAGAATACCACCTCAGTCTCAGAAGAAGGAATTATACTGTCAGAATCTGAGATTTCACCCTCAAAAAGTCCTGATGTATCTTCCTCATCAGACTTATGAGAAAGGGCAACATGGGAAGCAGAACTGAGGACAGGCACCTTACTTTCTGAATTTCTAGATTTCCTCTTGCGTTTTCCCTGTAATCTGGGAATGGCAGCTAATGCCGCATATACTGCTGAAGATACCTGGGCAGCAATTTCTGCTTTTAAATAAACACCACTAGGAGTTATAGAAGAACCACAGGGCACTGCATGTGATGCCATTGAGGCTTGGGATGTAGCAGGAGAAAGCTGAGGTATTATTTTAACAGCATCATCCTGGTTTTCTTGACACATGAAAAACAAAATTGCATAGGAGCTGTAATTTGCGCATCTAAACATAATAAGCATGAATTCATGAGAGCAGGCTCTTGCTCCATATCAGACATATTGTGAAACAGTAAATAAACTTGTACAGATAAGTTTCAAAGATTTTAATATTCAATTAAAATAAGCTAAGTAAAAAATACACTTTAAATTTTATCTTTAAATTTTATCCCAAATTAGAATCGATCCCCAGCTAAAATTATGTGAGAAAAGTTAAGAAAAAAACATTTAATCAACATCAAATAAACTTCTAAAATACCCATCAGGCAACCCCACACATCAATTACTGAGGTGCCTTACCGCTACCAATTAAGACCGGGTCACCCAGAAATTGAGAAAAACATAATTTATGCTTACCTGATAAATTTATTTCTCTTGTAGTGTATCCAGTCCACGGATCATCCATTACTTGTGGGATATTCTCCTTCCCAACAGGAAGTTGCAAGAGGATCACCCACAGCAGAGCTGCTATATAGCTCCTCCCCTCACTGCCATATCCAGTAATTCGACCGAAACAAGCCGAGAAAAAAGAAACCATAGGGTGCAGTGGTGACAGTAGTTTAATTAAAATTTAGACCTGCCTGAAAAGGACAGGGCGGGCCGTGGACTGGATACACTACAAGAGAAATAAATTTATCAGGTAAGCATAAATTATGTTTTCTCTTGTTAAGTGTATCCAGTCCACGGATCATCCATTACTTGTGGGATATCAATACCAAAGCTAAAGTACACGGATGATGGGAGGGACAAGGCAGGAACTTAAACGGAAAGAACCACTGCCTGTAGAACCTTTCTCCCAAAAACAGCCTCCGAAGAAGCAAAAGTATCAAATTTGGAAAAAGTATGAAGGGAAGACCAAGTTGCAGCCTTGCAAATCTGTTCAACAGAGGCCTCATTTTTAAAGGCCCAGGTGGAAGCCACAGCTCTAGTAGAATGAGCTGTAATCCTTTCAGGAGGCTGCTGTCCAGCAGTCTTATAGGCTAAACGGATTATACTCCGAATCCAAAAAGAAAGAGAGGTTGCCGAGGCCTTCTGACCTCTCCTCTGTCCAGAGTAAACAACAAACAGGTTAGATGTTTGGCGAAAATCTTTAGTAGCCTGTAAGTAAAACTTCAAGGCACGGACTACGTCTAGATTATGCAAAAGACGTTCCTTCTTTGAAGAAGGATTAGGACATAATGATGGAACAACAATCTCTCGATTGATATTCTTGTTAGAAACCACCTTAGGTAAAAACCCATGTTTTGTACGCAGAACACAACTTTATCTGAATGAAAGATCAGATAAGGAGAATCACAATGTAAGGCAGATAACTCCGAGACTCTTCGAGCCGAGGAAATAGCCATCAGAAAAAGAACTTTCCATGAAAGAAGTTTGATATCAATAGAATGAAGGGGTTCAAACGGAACCCCTTGAAGAACTTTAAGAACCAAGTTTAAGCTCCATGGAGGAGCAACAGGTTTAAACACAGGCTTAATTCTAACTAAAGCCTGACAAAATGCCTGAACGTCTGGAACTTCTGCCAGACGCTTGAGTAAAAGAATAGACAGAGCAGAAATCTGTCCCTTTAAAGAACTAGCTGATAATCCTTTGTCCAAACCCTCTTGGAGGAAGGACAATATCCTAGGAATCCTAACCCTACTCCATGAGTAAATCTTGGATTCACACCAATGAAGATATTTACGCCATATCTTGTTGTAAATTTTCCTGGTGACAGGCTTTCGTGCCTGTATTAAGGTATCAATTACTGACTCGGAGAAGCCACGCTTTGATAGGATCAAGCGTTCAATCTCCATGCAGTCAGTCTCAGAGAAAGTAGATTCGGATGATTGAAAGGACCTTGTATTAGAAGGTCTTGTCTCAGAGGCAGAGTCCATGGTGGAAAGGATGACATGTCCACTAGGTCTGCATACCAGGTCCTGCGTGGCCACGCAGGCGCTATCAATATCACTGATGCTCTTTCCTGTTTGATTTTGGCAATCAGACGAGGGAGCAGAGGAAACGGTGGAAACACATAAGCCAGGTTGAAGAACCAAGGCGCTGCTAGAGCATCTATCAGTGCCGCTTCTGGGTCCCTGGACCTGGATCCGTAACAAGGAAGCTTGGCGTTCTGGCGAGACGCCATTAGATGCAATTCTGGTTTGCCCCAACGAAGAACCAATTGAGCAAACACCTCCGGATGGAGTTCCCATTCCCCAGGATGAAAAGTCTGACGACTTAGAAAATCCGCCTCCCAGTTCTCTACACCTGGGATATGGATCGCTGACAGGTGGCAAGAGTGAGTCACTGCCCAGCGAATTATCTTGGAGACTTCTGACATCGCTAGGGAACTCCTGGTTCCCCCTTGATGGTTGATGTAAGCCACAGTCGTGATGTTGTCCAAATGAAATCTGATGAACCTCAGTGTTGCTAGCTGAGGCCAAGCCAGAAGAGCATTGAATATTGCTCTTAACTCCAGAATATTTATTGGGAGGAGTTTCTCCTCCTGAGTCCATGAACCCTGAGCCTTCAGGGAGTTCGAGACTGCACCCCAACCTAGAAGGCTGGCATCTGTTGTTACAATTGTCCAATCTGGTCTGCGAAAGGTCATACCCTTGGACAGATGGGCCCGAGATAACCACCAGAGAAGAGAATCTCTGGTTTCCTGATCCAGATTTAGTAGAGGGGACAAATCTGTGTAATCCCCATTCCACTGACTGAGCATGCATAATTGCAGCGGTCTGAGATGCAGGCGCGCGAATGGCACTATGTACATCGCCGCTACCATTAAGCCGATTACTTCCATGCACTGAGCCACCGTGGGACGCGGAATGGAGTGAAGAACACGGCAAGCATTTAGAAGTTTTGATAACCTGGACTCCGTCAGGTAAATTTTCATTTCTACAGAATCTACAGGGAGTGCAGAATTATTAGGCAAGTTGTATTTTTGAGGATTAATTTTATTATTGAACAACAACCATGTTCTCAATGAACCCAAAAAACTCATTAATATCAAAGCTGAATATTTTTGGAAGTAGTTTTTAGTTTGTTTTTAGTTTTAGCTATTTTAGGGGGATATCTGTGTGTGCAGGTGACTATTACTGTGCATAATTATTAGGCAACTTAACAAAAAACAAATATATACCCATTTCAATTATTTATTTTTACCAGTGAAACCAATATAACATCTCAACATTCACAAATATACATTTCTGACATTCAAAAACAAAACAAAAACAAATCAGTGACCAATATAGCCACCTTTCTTTGCAAGGACACTCAAAAGCCTGCCATCAATGGATTCTGTCAGTGTTTTGATCTGTTCACCATCAACATTGCGTGCAGCAGCAACCACAGCCTCCCAGACACTGTTCAGAGAGGTGTAATGTTTTCCCTCCTTGTAAATCTCACATTTGATGATGGACCACAGGTTCTCAATGGGGTTCAGATCAGGTGAACAAGGAGGCCATGTCATTAGATTTTCTTCTTTTATACCCTTTCTTGCCAGCCACGCTGTGGAGTACTTGGACGCGTGTGATGGAGCATTGTCCTGCATGAAAATCATGTTTTTCTTGAAGGATGCAGACTTCTTCCTGTACCACTGCTTGAAGAAAGTGTCTTCCAGAAACTGGCAGTAGGACTGGGAGTTGAGCTTGACTCCATCCTCAACCCAAAAAGGCCCCACAAGCTCATCTTTGATGATACCAGCCCAAACCAGTACTCCACCTCCACCTTGCTGGCGTCTGAGTCGGACTGGAGCTCTCTGCCCTTTACCAATCCAGCCACGGGCCCATCCATCTGGCCCATCAAGACTCACTCTCATTTCATCAGTCCATAAAACCTTAGAAAAATCAGTCTTGAGATATTTCTTGGCCCAGCCTTGACGTTTCAGCTTGTGTGTCTTGTTCAGTGGTGGTCGTCTTTCAGCCTTTCTTACCTTGGCCATGTCTCTGAGTATTGCACACCTTGTGCTTTTGGGCACTCCAGTGATGTTGCAGCTCTGAAATATGGCCAAACTGGTGGCAAGTGGCATCTTGGCAGCTGCACGCTTGACTTTTCTCAGTTCATGGGCAGTTATTTTGCGCCTTGGTTTTTCCACACGCTTCTTGCGACCCTGTTGACTATTTTGAATGAAACGCTTGATTGTTCGATGATCACGCTTCAGAAGCTTTGCAATATTAAGAGTGCTGCATCCCTCTGCAAGATATCTCACTATTTTTTACTTTTCTGAGCCTGTCAAGTCCTTCTTTTGACCCATTTTGCCAAAGGAAAGGAAGTTGCCTAATAATTATGCACACCTGATATAGGGTGTTGATGTCATTAGACCACACCCCTTCTCATTACAGAGATGCACATCACCTAATATGCTTAATTGGTAGTAGGCTTTCGAGCCTATACAGCTTGGAGTAAGACAACATGCATAAAGAGGATGATGTGGTCAAAATACTCATTTGCCTAATAATTCTGCACTCCCTGTATTAGAGTCCCTAGGAAGGAAACCTTCGTGAGAGGAGATAGATAACTCTTTTCTTCGTTCACTTTCCACCCATGCGACCTCAGGAATGCCAGAACTATCTCTGCATGAGATTTGGCAATTTGAAAGCTTGACGCCTGTATCGGGATATCGTCCAGGTAAGGAGCCACCGCTATGCCTCGCGGTCTTAGGACCGCCAGAAGTGAGCCCAGAACCTTTGTAAAAATTCTTGGGGCTGTAGCCAATCCGAATGGGGCAAACCTCAGGAACCGATGATGATTCTTGTGAATCGGAATGTGAAGGTAGGCATCCTTTAAGTCCACTGTGGTCATGTACTGACCCTCTTGGATCATGGGTAAAATGGTTCGAATAGTTTCCATCTTGAATGACGGAACTCTGAGGAATTTGTTTAGGATCTTTAAATCCAAAATTGGTCTGAAGGTTCCCTCTTTTTTGGGAACCACAAACAGATTTGAATAAAACCCCTGTCCTTGTTCCGTCCGCAGAACTGGATGGATCACTCCCATTACAAGGAGATCTTGTACACAGCTTAGGAATGTCTCTTTCTTTATCTGGTTTGCAGATAATCTTGAAAGGTGAAATTTCCCTTGTGGAGGAGAAGCTTTGAAGTCCAGAAGATATCCCTGAGATATGATCTCCAACGCCCAGGGATCCTGAACATCTCTTGCCCACGCCTGGGTGAAGAGAGAGAGTCTGCCCACTACTAGATCCATTGTCGGATAGGGGGCCGCTCCTTCATGCTGTCTTAGAGGCAGCAGCAGGCTTTCTGGCCTGCTTGCCCTTGTTCCAGGACTGGTTAGGTTTCCAGGCCTGCTTGGATTGAGCAAAAGTTCCCTCTTGTTTTGAAGCAGAGGAAGTTGATGCTGCACCTGCCTTGAAATTTCGAAAGACACGAAAATTAGACTGTTTGGCCTTTGATTTGGCCCTGTCCTGAGGAAGGGTATGACCCTTACCTCCAGTAATGTCAGCAATAATTTCTTTCAAACCAGGCCCGAATAAGGTCTGCCCCTTGAAAGGAATGTTGAGTAATTTAGACTTTGAAGTCACATCAGCTGACCAGGATTTGAGCCATAGCGCCCTAAGCGACTGGATGGCGAATCCGGAATTCTTAGCTGTTAGTTTAGTCAAATGAACAATGGCATCAGAAACAAATGAGTTAGCTAGCTTAAGAGTTCTAAGCTTGTCAACAATTTCAGTCAATGGAGCTGTATGGATGGCCTCTTCCAGGGCCTCAAACCAGAATGCCGCCGCAGCAGTGACAGGCGCAATGCATGCAAGGGGCTGTAAAATAAAACCTTGTTGAATACACATTTTCTTAAGGTAACCCTCTAATTTTTTATCCATTGGATCTGAAAAAGCACAACTGTCCTCAACCGGGATAGTGGTACGCTATGCTAAAGTAGAAACTGCTCCCTCCACCTTAGGGACAGTCTGCCATAAGTCCCGTGTAGTGGCATCTATTGGAAACATTTTTCTAAATATAGGAGGTGGGGAAAAGGGCACACCGGGCCTATCCCACTCCTTACTAATAATTTCTGTAAGCCTTTTAGGTATTGGAAAAACATCAGTACTCACCGGCACTGCATAGTATTTATCCAGCCTACACAATTTCTCTGGCACTGCAATTGTGTCACAGTCATTCAGAGCAGCTAATACCTCCCCAAGCAATACACGGAGGTTCTCAAGCTTAAATTTAAAATTAGAAATCTCTGAATCAGGTCTCCCCGATTCAGAGACGTCACCCACAGACTGAAGCTCTCCATCCTCAGGTTCTGCATATTGTGACGCAGTATCAGACATGGCTCTTACAGCATCTACGCGCTCTGTATCTCGTCTAACCCCAGAGCTATCGTGCTTGCCTCTCAATTCAGGCAATCTGGATAATACCTCTGACAGGGTATTATTCATGATTGCAGCCATGTCCTGCAAAGTAATCGCTATGGGCTTCCCTGATGTACTTGGCGCCATATTAGCGTGCGTCCCTTGAGCGGGAGGCGAAGGGTCCGACACGTGGGGAGAGTTAGTCGGCATAACTTCCCCCTTGACAGACCCCTCTGGTGACAATTATTTTATAGATAAAACATAATTTATGCTTACCTGATAAATTTATTTCTCTTGTAGTGTATCCAGTCCATGGATCATCCATTACTTATGGGATATATTCTCCTTCCCAACAGGAAGTTGCAAGAGTCCACCCACAGCAAAGCTGCTATATAGCTCCTCCCCTAACTGCCATTACCAGTCATTCGACCGAAAACATGCAGAGAAAGGAAAACCATAGGGTGCAGTGGTGACTGTAGTTTAATGGAAAAATTACCTGCCTTAAAGTGACAGGGCGGGCCGTGGACTGGATACACTACAAGAGAAATAAATTTATCAGGTAAGCATAAATTATGTTTTCTCTTGTTAAGTGTATCCAGTCCACGGATCATCCATTACTTATGGGATACCAATACCAAAGCTAAAGTACACGGATGATGGGAGGGACAAGGCAGGTACTTAAACGGAAGTTACCACTGCCTGTAAAAAACCCTTTCTCCCAAAAATAGCCTCCGAAGAAGCAAGGTATCAAATTTGTTAAATTTGAAAAAGTATGAAACGCAGACCAAGACTCTGTCTTGTAATCTGTTCAACAGAAGCCACATTTAAAAAAGGCCCAAGTGAAAACCACAGCTCTAGTAGAATGAGCTGTAATCCCTTCAGGAGGCTGCTGTCCAGCAGTCTCATAAGCTAAATGAATTATGCTTTTTAACCAAAAAGACAGAGAGGTTGCTGAAGTCCTTTGACCTCTCCTCTGTCCAGAATAGACAACAAACAAGGTGAATGTTTGATGAAAATCTGTAGTAGCTTGTAAGTAAAACTTTAAAACACGAACCACGTCCAAATTGTGTAATAGACGTTCCTTCTTTGAAGAAGGATTAGGATACAAGAATGGAACAACAATCTCTTGAGTGATATTCTTGTTAGATACCACCTTAGGTAAAAACCCAGGTTGGTACACAGGACTACCTTATCCGTACGGAGAACCAGATAAGGAGAATCACATTGCAACGCAGATAACTCGGAGACTCTATGAGCCGAGGAAATAGCTACCAAAAAAGGAACTTTCCAAGATAGAAGTTTGATATCTATGGAATGAAAAGGTTCAAATGGAACTCCTTGAAGAACCTTAAGAACCAGCTTTAAGCTCCATGGCGGAGCAACATTTTTAACCACAGGCTTGGTTCTAACCAAAGCCTGACCAAATGCCTGAACGTCTAGAATACCTGCCAGACGCTTGTGCAAAAGAATAGACAGAGTAGAAATCTGTCCTTTTAAGGAACTAGCTGACAACCCTTTTCTCAAAATCATCTTGGAGAAAAGATAATATCCTGGGAATCCAGACTTTACTCCATGAGTAACCATTGGATTCATAACAATAAGATATTTACACCATATCTTATGTTAAATTTTCCTAGAGACAGGCTTTTATGCCTGTATTAAGGTATCAATTACTGACTCGGAGAAGCCATGCTTTGATAACATCAAGCGTTCTGTCTCCAGGCAGTCCATCTCAGATTAGTTATATTTAGATGGTTGAAAAGACCCTGAGGTAGAGGGTCCTGTCTCAGAAGCAGAGACCGTGGTGGAAAGGATGACATGTCCACCAGATCTGCATACCAGGTCCTGCGTGGCCACGCAGGCGCTGTCAAAAGCACCAAAGCACTCTCCTGCTTGATCTTGTGCAAACCCCTCCGGAGGGAATTCCCACTCCCCCGGATGAAAAGTCTGACGACTTAGAAAATCTGCCTCCCAGTTCTCAACACCTGGGATAGGGATAGCTTTTAGACAAGAGTGAGTCTCTGTCCAGTGAATTATTTTAAGACTTCTAACATTGCTAGGGAACTTCTGTTCCCCCTTGATGGTTGATGTAAGCCACAGTCGTGATATTGTCCGACTGAAATATGATGTACCTCAGAGTTGCTAACTGAGGCCAAGTCTGAAGAGCATGGAATATCGCTCCCAGTTCAAGAATATTCATTAGAAGGAGGGTCTCCTCCTGAGTCCACTATCCCTGTGCCTTCAGGGAGTTCCAGACTGTATCCCAACCTAAAAGGCTGGCATCTGTTGTAACAATTGTCCCATCTGACCTGCGGAAGGTCATACCCTTGGACAGATGGACCCGAGATAGTCACCAGAGAAGAGAATCTCTGGTTTCTTGGTCCGGATTTAACATGAGAACAAATCTGTGTAATCCCCGTTCCTCTGGCTGAGCATGCATAGTTGCAGTGGTCTGAAATGTAGGCGTGCAAACGGTACTATGTCCCTTGCCGCTACAATTAAGCCGATTACATTCATGTACTGAGCCACCAAAGGGCGCGGATGGAATGAAGAACACGGCAGAAATTTAGAAACTTTGACAACCTGGACTCCGTCAGGTAAATTTTAATTTCTACAAAATCTATCAGAATCCCTAGGAGGGAAACCCTTGATATTGGGGATAGAGAACTCTTTCCTTGTTCACTTTCCACCCATGCGATCTCAGAAATGCCAGTACTACGTCCGTATGAGACTTGGCAACTTGGATGTTTGACGCCTGTATCAGGATGTCGTCTAAATAAGGGGCCACTTCTATGCCCCGCGGCCTAAGGACCGCCAAAGTGACTCCAGAACCTCCATAAAGATTCTAGGGGCTGTAGTTAACCCAAAGGAAAGAGCTACAAACTGGTAATGCCTGTCTAGAAAGGCAAACCTGAAAAACCGATGGTGATCTTTATGCATCGTAATGTGATGATAAGCATCCTTCAAATCCATTGTAGTCCTCTATTGACTCTCCTGGATCATAGTTAAGATGGTACGAATAGTTTCCATCTTAAATGATAGAATTCTAAAGAATTTGTTTAAGATCTTTTAGATCCAAAATAGGTCTGAAGGTTTCCTTTCCTTGGGAACCACAAACCGATTTGAGGAAAACTGTGTCCCTGTTCCTCTATTGGAACTGAATGGGTCACGTACACAATGCAAGAATGTCTCTTTCTTTATCTGGTTTGCAGATAAATGTGAAAGGCAAAAACTCCCCTTTTTTGGGGGGGAAAGCTTTGAAATCCAGAAGAAATCTCTGGTGTATAATTTCCAATGCCCAGGGATCCTGGGCATCTCTTGCCCACGCCTGGGCGAAGAATGAAGTCTGCCCCCTATAGGATCCGTTACCAGATAGGGGTCCGTTCCTCATGCTGTTTTAGAGGCAGCAGCAGGCTCCTTGACCTGCTTATCTTTGTTCCAGGTCCGGTTGTCTCCAGACCGCCTTGGACTGAGCAAAAGTTCCCTCTTATTTTGCTTTAGAGGAAGTTGATGCCACACCTGCCTTGAATTTTCGAAAGGCACGAAAATTAGGCCTTTTTTGTCCCTTGATTTGGACCTGTCCTGAGGAAGGGCATGATCTTTTCCTCCAGTGATATAAGTAATAATCTCCTTCAAACTAGGCCTGAATAGGGTCTGCCCCTTGAAGGGAAGTTAAGTAGCTTATTTATTAAAGTCACGACAGCTGACCATGATATAAGCCATAGCGCTCTGCGCGCCAGTATAGTAAAAAACAGAATTCTTAGCCGTTAGTCTAGTCAAAGGAACAAAGGCATCAGAAAACAAAGGAATTGGCTAGCTTAAGTGCTCTAAGCTTGTCAAATATATTCATCCAATGGAGCCTGTAAAGCCTCATCAAGAGACTCAAACCAGAACGCCGCAGCAGCAGTGACAGGAGCAATGCGTGCAAGGGGCTGCAGGATAAAACCTTGTTGAATAAACATTTTTTATCCATTGGATCTAAAAAAGCACAACAGTCCTCGCCAGAGGTAGTGGTACGCTTAGCTAGAGTAGAAACTCTTCTCTCCACCTTAGGAACTGTCTGCCATAAGTCCCGTGTGGTGGCAACTATTAGAAAACATTCTTCTAAAAAATAGGAGGGGAAGAGAACGGCACACCTGGTCTATCCCATTCCTTATGAAAAATTTTAGTAAACCTCTTTAGGTATTGGAAAAACATAAGTACACACCGGCACTGCATATTATTTATCCAGTCTACACAATTTCTCTGGCACTGCGATTGTACACATTCATTCAGAGCAGCTAAAGCCTCCCTGAGCAACAAGTGGAGGTTCTCAAGCATTAATTTTAAATGTAGAAATATCAGAATCAGGTTAAATCATCTTCCCTGAGTCACAAATATCACCCACAGACTAAGCATATTGTGAGGTAGTATCAGACATGGTTCTTAAAGCGTCTGTATGCTCTGTATCTACCCCCAGAGCTGTTTTGCTTTCCTTTAATTTCAGGTAGTCTGACTAATACTGCTGCCAGTGTATTATACACAACCTTTGCCATGTCTTGTAAAATAAACGCTATGGGCGCCATTGATATACTTGGCGCCATTTGAGCGTGAGTCCCTGGAGCGGGAGTCAAAGGGTCTGACACGTGGGGAGAGTTAGTCGGCATAACTTCCCCCTCGACAGAATCCTCTGGTAAAATAAACGCTATGGGTGCCCTTGATGTACTTGGCGCCATTTGAGCGTGAGTCCCTAAAGCGGGAGTCAAAGGGTCTGACACGTGGGGAGAGTTAGTCGGCATAACTTCCCCCTCGACAGAATCCTCTGGTGATAATGTTTTTAAATACAAAAAATGATCTTTATTGTTTAACATAAAATCAGTACATCTGGTACACATTCTAAAATGGGGTTCCACCATGGCTTTAAACATAATAAACACAGAGCCTCCTCTATGTTAGACATGTTAGAACTAATAAAGAGACTAGTAAGCTTGGAAAACACTTTAAATCAAGTTAACAAGCAAATATAACAAACGTTACTGTGCCTTTAAGAGAAACAAATTTTGTCAAAATTTGAAAAACAGTGAAAAAAGGCAGTAAATCAAACGAAATTTTTACAGTACATGTAATAAGTTAACAGAGCATTGCACCCACTTGCAAATGGATGATTAACCCCTTAATGCAAAAAACAGATAAAAAAAAAACGACATTTTTTTAAACAGACACAACAAAACTGCCACAGCTGAGCTGTGGATTACCTTCCCTATAACTGTTTCTATGCAAAATTTAAGCCAGCCATGTGGAAAAATTAGGCCCCAATAAGTTTTATCACCAAACATATGTTAAAAAACGATTAAACATGCCAGCAAACGTTTTAAAACACATTCTTATAAGAGTATGTATGTCTATTAATAAGCCTGATCCAGTCGCTATCACTGCATTTAAGGCTTTACTTACATTACTTCGGTATCAGCAGTATTTTCTTAGTCAATTCCATTCCTTAGAAAAATATATTACTGCACATACCTTAGCATATATCTCTATCAATCAGCCTGGTACCAGTCGCTTTCACTGCATTTAAAGGCTGTACTTACATTACTTCGGTATCAGCAGTATTTTCTTAGTCAATTCCATTCCTTAGAAAAATATTTTACTGCACATACCTTATTTGCAGGAAAACCTGCACGCCATTCCCCCTCTGAAGTACCTTACTCCTCAGAATGTGTGAGAACAGCAACTGGATCTTAGTTACGTCTGCTAAGATCATAGAAAAAACGCAGGCAGATTCTTCTTCCAAATACTGCCTGAGATAAACAGCACACTCCGGTGCCATTTAAAAATAACAAACTTTTGATTGAAGAAATAAACTAAGTATAAAAAACCACAGACTCTCACGACCTCCTATCTATGTTGAGACTTGCAAGAGAATGACTGGTAATGGCAGTTAGGGGAGGAGCTATATAGCAGCTTTGCTGTGGGTGGACTCTTGCAACTTCCTGTTGGGAAGGAGAATATATCCCATAAGTAATGGATGATCCGTGGACTGGATACACTTAACAAGAGAAAGACTGATCTTTACTGTTTAAGGTGAAATCAATACATTTAGTACACATTCTCCTATGGGGCTCCACCATGGCTTTTAAACATAATGAACAAGTATCCTTTGTTTCAGACATGTTTGTACAGACTAGCAATGAGACTAGCAAGCTTGGAAAACACTTTAAAGCAAGTTAACAAGCAATATAAAAAAACGTTACTGTGCCTTTAAGAGAAACAAATTTTGACAAAATTTGAAATTACAGTGAAAAACATAATTTATGCTTACCTGATAAATTCCTTTCTTCTGTTGTGTGATCAGTCCACGGGTCATCATTACTTCTGGGATATAACTCCTCCCCAACAGGAAATGCAAGAGGATTCACCCAGCAGAGCTGCATATAGCTCCTCCCCTCTACGTCACTCCCAGTCATTCGACCAAGAATCAACGAGAAAGGAGAAACCAAGGGTGAAGTGGTGACTGGAGTATAATTTAAAAGATATTTACCTGCCTTAAAAAACAGGGCGGGCCGTGGACTGATCACACAACAGAAGAAAGGAATTTATCAGGTAAGCATAAATTATGTTTTCTTCTGTTATGTGTGATCAGTCCACGGGTCATCATTACTTCTGGGATACCAATACCAAAGCAAAAGTACACAGATGACGGGAGGGATAGGCAGGCTCATTATACAGAAGGAACCACTGCCTGAAGAACCTTTCTCCCAAAAATAGCCTCCGAAGAAGCAAAAGTGTCAAATTTGTAAAATTTGGAAAAAGTATGAAGCGAAGACCAAGTTGCAGCCTTGCAAATCTGTTCAACAGAGGCCTCATTCTTAAAGGCCCAAGTGGAAGCCACAGCTCTAGTAGAATGAGCTGTAATTCTTTCAGGAGGCTGCTGTCCAGCAGTCTCATAGGCTAAACGAATTATGCTACGAAGCCAGAAGGAGAGAGAGGTAGCCGAAGCCTTATGACCTCTCCTCTGACCAGAGTACACGACAAACAGGGAAGACGTTTGTCGAAAATCCTTAGTTGCCTGCAAGTAGAACTTGAGGGCACGAACTACATCCAGATTGTGTAGAAGACGTTCCTTCTTTGAAGAAGGATTCGGGCACAGGGAAGGAACCACGATCTCTTGATTGATGTTCCTGTTAGTGACTACCTTAGGTAAGAACCCAGGTTTAGTACGCAGAACTACCTTATCTGAATGAAAAATCAAATAAGGAGAATCACAATGTAAAGCTGATAACTCAGAGACTCTCCGAGCCGAAGAAATAGCCATTAAAAATAACACTTTCCAAGATAACAACTTTATATCAATGGAATGAAGGGGTTCAAACGGAACTCCTTGTAGAACGTTAAGAACAAGGTTTAAACTCCATGGCGGAGCAACAGTTTTAAACACAGGCTTGATTCTAGCTAAAGCCTGACAAAAGACCTGGACGTCTGGATTTTCTGACAGACGCCTGTGCAACAAGATGGACAGAGCTGAGATCTGTCCCTTTAATGAACTAGCCGATAAACCCTTTTCTAAACCTTCTTGTAGAAAGGACAATATCCTAGGAATCCTAACCTTACTCCAGGAGTAACCTTTGGATTCGCACCAGAATAGGTATTTACGCCATATCTTATGGTAAATCCTTCTGGTAACAGGCTTCCTAGCCTGTATCAGGGTATCAATAACCGACTCAGAAAAACCACGTTTTGATAAAATCAAGCGTTCAATTTCCAAGCAGTCAGCTTCAGAGAAGTTAGATTTTGATGTTTGAATGGACCCTGTATCAGAAGGTCCTGTCTTAGAGGTAGAGACCAAGGCGGACAGGATGACATGTCCACTAGATCTGCATACCAAGTCCTGCGTGGCCATGCAGGCGCTATTAGAATCACTGATGCTCTCTCCTGTTTGATTTTGGCAATCAATCGAGGAAGCAGCGGGAAGGGTGGAAACACATAAGCCATCCCGAAGTTCCAAGGTGCTGTCAAAGCATCTATCAGAACCGCTCCCGGATCCCTGGATCTGGACCCGTAGCGAGGAAGTTTGGCGTTCTGGCGAGACGCCATGAGATCTATCTCTGGTTTGCCCCAACGTCGAAGTATTTGGGCAAAGACCTCCGGATGAAGTTCCCACTCCCCCGGATGAAAAGTCTGGCGACTCAAGAAATCCGCCTCCCAGTTCTCCACTCCCGGGATGTGGATTGCTGACAGGTGGCAAGAGTGAGACTCTGCCCAGCGAATTATCTTTGATACTTCCATCATTGCTAGGGAGCTTCTTGTCCCTCCTTGATGGTTGATGTAAGCTACAGTCGTGATGTTGTCCGACTGAAACCTGATGAACCCCCGAGTTTTTAACTGGGGCCAAGCCAGAAGGGCATTGAGAACTGCTCTCAATTCCAGAATGTTTATTGGTAGGAGACCTTCCTCCTGATTCCATTGTCCCTGAGCCTTCAGAGAATTCCAGACAGCGCCCCAACCTAGTAGGCTGGCGTCTGTTGTTACAATTGTCCAGTCCGGCCTGCTGAATGGCATCCCCCTGGACAGATGTGGCCGAGAAAGCCACCATAGAAGAGAGTTTCTGGTCTCTTGATCCAGATTCAGAGTAGGGGACAAGTCTGAGTAATCCCCATTCCACTGACTCAGCATGCACAATTGCAGCGGTCTGAGATGTAGACGTGCAAAGGGTACTATGTCCATTGCTGCTACCATTAAGCCGATCACCTCCATGCATTGAGCTACTGACGGGAGTTGAATGGAATGAAGGACACGGCATGCATTTAGAAGCTTTGTTAATCTGTCTTCTGTCAGATAAATCTTCATTTCTACAGAATCTATAAGAGTCCCCAAGAATGGAACTCTTGTGAGAGGAAAGAGAGAACTCTTCTTTTCGTTCACTTTCCATCCATGCGACCTTAGAAATGCCAGAACTAACTCTGTATGAGACTTGGCAGATTGAAAGCTTGAAGCTTGTATCAGAATGTCGTCTAGGTACGGAGCTACCGAAATTCCTCGCGGTCTTAGTACCGCCAGAAGGGCACCCAGAACCTTTGTGAAGATTCTTGGAGCCATAGCTAATCCGAATGGAAGAGCTACAAACTGGTAATGCCTGTCTAAGAAGGCAAACCTTAGATACCGGTAATGATCTTTGTGAATCGGTATGTGAAGGTAAGCATCCTTTAAATCCACTGTGGTCATGTACTGACCCTTTTGGATCATGGGTAAGATTGTCCGAATAGTTTCCATTTTGAACGATGGAACTCTTAGGAATTTGTTTAGGATCTTTAAATCCAAGATTGGCCTGAAAGTTCCCTCTTTTTTGGGAACCACAAACAGGTTTGAGTAAAACCCTTGTCCTTGTTCCGACCGCGGAACCGGATGGATCACTCCCATTAATAACAGATCTTGTACACAGCGTAGAAACGCTTCTTTCTTTGTCTGGTTTGTTGACAACCTTGACAGATGAAATCTCCCTCTTGGGGGAGAGAATTTGAAGTCTAGAAGGTATCCCTGAGATATGATCTCTAGCGCCCAGGGATCCTGAACATCTCTTGCCCAAGCCTGGGCGAAGAGAGAGAGTCTGCCCCCCACTAGATCCGGTCCCGGATCGGGGGCCCTCGATTCATGCTGTCTTAGGGGCAGCAGCAGGTTTCCTGGCCTGCTTGCCCTTGTTCCAGGACTGGTTAGGTTTCCAGCCTTGTCTGTAACGAGCAACAGCTCCTTCCTGTTTTGGTGCAGTGGAAGTTGGTGCTGCTCCTGCTTTGAAATTCCGAAAGGGACGAAAATTAGACTGTCTAGCCTTAGCTTTGGCTTTGTCTTGAGGTAGGGCGTGGCCCTTACCTCCTGTAATGTCAGCGATAATTTCTTTCAAACCGGGCCCAAATAAAGTTTGCCCCTTGAAAGGTATATTAAGTAATTTGGACTTAGAAGTTACATCAGCTGACCAGGATTTTAGCCACAGCGCCCTACGTGCCTGAATGGCGAATCCTGAGTTCTTAGCCGTAAGTTTGGTTAAATGTACTACGGCCTCCGAAATGAATGAATTAGCTAGCTTAAGGACTCTAAGCCTGTCCGTAATGTCGTCCAGCGTAGCTGAACTAAGGTTCTCTTCCAGAGACTCCATCCAAAATGCTGCCGCAGCCGTAATCGGCGCGATGCATGCAAGGGGTTGCAATATAAAACCTTGTTGAACAAACATTTTCTTAAGGTAACCCTCTAATTTTTTATCCATTGGATCTGAAAAAGCACAGCTATCCTCCACCGGGATAGTGGTACGCTTAGCTAAAGTAGAAACTGCTCCCTCCACCTTAGGGACCGATTGCCATAAGTCCCGTGTGGTGGCGTCTATTGGAAACATCTTTCTAAATATTGGAGGGGGTGAGAACGGCACACCGGGTCTATCCCACTCCTTAGTAACAATTTCAGTTAGTCTCCTAGGTATAGGAAAAACGTCAGTACTCGCCGGTACCGCAAAGTATTTATCCAACCTACACAATTTCTCTGGTATTGCAACAGTGTTACAATCATTAAGAGCCGCTAAAACCTCCCCTAGTAATACACGGAGGTTCTCCAATTTAAATTTAAAATTTGAAATATCTGAATCCAATCTGTTTGGATCAGAACCATCACCCACAGAATGAAGCTCTCCGTCCTCATGCTCTGCAAGCTGTGACGCAGTATCAGACATGGCTCTAGTATTATCAGCGCACTCTGTTCTCACCCCAGAGTGATCACGCTTGCCTCTTAGTTCTGGTAATTTAGCCAAAACTTCAGTCATAACAGTAGCCATATCTTGTAATGTTATCTGTAATGGCCGCCCAGATGTACTAGGCGCCACAATATCACGCACCTCCCGGGCGGGAGATGCAGGTACTGACACGTGAGGCGAGTTAGTCGGCATAACTCTCCCCTCGCTGTTTGGTGAAATTTGTTCAATTTGTACAGATTGGCTTTTATTTAAAGTAGCATCAATACAGTTAGTACATAAATTTCTATTGGGCTCCACCTTGGCATTGGAACAAATGACACAGGTATCTTCCTCTGAATCAGACATGTTTAACACACTAGCAAATAAACTTGCAACTTGGTTACAATCTTATTTAACAAAAACGTACTGTGCCTCAAAGAAGCACTAAACGATTAAATGACAGTTGAAATAATGAACTGAAAAACTGTTATAGCATCAATCCTTGAAAACAACACAACTTTTAGCAAAGGTTTGTTCCCATTAGTAAAGTAACAATAATTAAATTTGAAACGTAAAAATTACAGAACAACGTTTTTAATCACAGTCAATATATAAGTCTCACAGCTCTGCTGAGAGAATCTACCTCCCTTCAAAGAAGTTTGGAGACCCCTGAGTTCTGTTAGAGATGAACCGGATCATGCAGGAAATACAAGAGTAACTGACTGGAAATTTTTGATGCGTAGCAAAGAGCGCCAAAAACGGCCCCTCCCCTCACACACAGCAGTGAGAGAGAAACGAAACTGTCACATTAAAACAAGCAACTGCCAAGTGGAAAAATAATGCCCAAACATTTATTCACTCAGTAACCTCAGAAAATGCAAACGATTCTACATTCCAGCAAAAACGTTTAACATAATAAATACCTATTAAAAGGTTTAATGTACTTTTTACAGAGTAATTCCAGTGAAGTACCATCCCAGAATACTGAAGTGTAGAGTATACATACATGTCATTATAACGGTATGGCAGGATTTTCTCATCAATTCCATTCAGAAAATAAAAACTGCTACATACCTCAATGCAGATTCATCTGCCCGCTGTCCCCTGATCTGAAGCTTTTACCTCCCTCAGATGGCCGAGAAACAGCAATATGATCTTAACTACTCCGGTTAAAATCATAGTAAAAACTCTGGTAGATTCTTCTTCAAACTCTGCCAGAGAGGTAATAACACGCTCCGGTGCTATTGAAAAATAACAAACTTTTGATTGAAGTTATAAAAACTAAATATAATCACCATAGTCCTCTCACACATCCTATCTAGTCGTTGGGTGCAAGAGAATGACTGGGAGTGACGTAGAGGGGAGGAGCTATATGCAGCTCTGCTGGGTGAATCCTCTTGCATTTCCTGTTGGGGAGGAGTTATATCCCAGAAGTAATGATGACCCGTGGACTGATCACACATAACAGAAGAAAAAGGCAGTTACACTAACAAAATTTTTACAGTGTATGTAACAAGTCAGCAGAGCATTGCACCCACTTGCAAATGGATGATTAACCCCTTAATAACAAAAACAGAATAATAAATGACAAAAACGTTTTTTAAACACAGTCACAACAACTGCCACAGTCTACTGTGATTGTTACCCTCCTCAAACACGTCTTTGAAGCCTTTTGAGCCCTTCAGAGATGTCCTGTATCATGCAGAGGGAAGCTGAATGTCTCTGTCAGTATTTTTATCTGCACAGAAAAGCACTAAAATAGGCCCTTCCCACTCATATTGCAACAGTGGAAAGCCTGTTACTAGGCAAAAATCAAGCCAGCCATGTGGAAAAAAACTAGGCCCCAATAAGTTTTGTCACCAAACATATATAAAAACGATTAAGATGCCAGCAAACGTTTTATATTACACTTTTATAAGAGTATGTATCTCTGTTAATAAGCCTGATACCAGTCGCTATCACTGCATTTAAGGCTTAACTTACATTAATCTGGTATCAGCAGCATTTTTCTAGCAAATTCCATCCCTAGAAATATGTTAACTGCACATACCTTATTGCAGGAAAACCTGCACGCCATTCCCCCTCTGAAGTTACCTCACTCCTCAGAATATGTGAGAACGGCACTGGATCTTAGTTACTTCTGCTAAGATCATAGAAATCACAGGCAGATTCTTCTTCTAATGCTGCCTGAGATGAAACAGTACACTCCGGTACCATTTAAAAATAACAAACTTTTGATTGAAGTTAAAAAACTAACTATAATACACCACTCTCCTCTTACTACGTCCATCTTTGTTGAGAGTTGCAAGAGAATGACTGGATATGGCAGTGAGGGGAGGAGCTATATAGCAGCTCTGCTGTGGGTGATCCTCTTGCAACTTCCTGTTGGGAAGGAGAATATCCCACAAGTAATGGATGATCCGTAGACTGGATACACTTAACAAGAGAAAACAACTTTTTCCTCAGAAACGTTATGAAGTAAAGCCATTCATGTGACCGCAACTGCCAAGCTCAAATTACTGCTGCGACACAGAGAGACATTTAAAATAGCTTCCTGGTACACCGAGTACCAGAAATAACCAGTTTTTCAAATCGGACAGTTTAAAATGTTGCGTTTTATTTTAAAGCAAAGGAGAAAGTAATAAGCTGCCGAATTAGAAAATTCAGCCTTACTTTCAGTTTAAACTTGAATTGTTTTATCAAGTAAATATGTGTCAGAAAATAAAGCCTAATAAAAAGATTTTACCCTTTCTTTTTAAAAGAGTTTAAATGTTAGTCTCACACATGCTACAGTGCCTGCTTCATGCCCCAGTGTAACCCATACAACAGGATAATCTATGTCCCAATAAAAAAGCAGTGTGTTTTAATTTGTTAAATGCATGGTCTCCCCAACTTGAAGAAAAAGCACTTACCTGCTCTGCCGTCTGGCATGTAGACAGTTACAAGGTATGAGAAGACACAGTTCTTCACAGAGACCTTTAAAAAAGAAAGAACAGAGTAGCCAACTTTGGCTTTCTAAACTAGGGCAGCAATTGTTTGGAAAACGCTGTAAGTACCTCTTTACAAGTTCATAACTGCCACCACTACCCGACTGCAAGGAATGATGTGGAATATGGCTATACCCCAAAACTTGCTTGTAGATTAAATCAAAAATTTTCTTCAGACACCTAAACTTCACCTCCTCCATGCACCGAAGGCAAAGAGAATGACTGGGGGTTGTGGGTAAGGGAGTGATACTAAGCAGTTTAACTATGATGCTCTTTGCCTCCTCCTGCTAGCCAAGAGTGATATTCTCAACAGTAATTACTCACCATATCTTAGGAAAGGACTCACCATATCTTAGGAAAGAAAAATAATTAAATACATTACTATAAGTACTGTATTTGAATTTTAGCAGTTTAGCCCTAATGTGTATATGTGAAAAGAGGCAGGAAACTGTTGGTTTTTTTTTTTTACGTTAACTACATGAGATAAAGAGAAATGTACTTGGGCTATCAATAAGCATTTATGTGAAGTACATACTACCCAACATTCTAAAACTTACAACCGGAACCAGGAGGTGGGCAGGCAGACTTAGGGCAGTCTAAGGGCAGGGCAGGGATGGGCATACCATCTAGGGAACAGAGTTCAGTATTGATAGAAATAAACAGAAAATATCTTGTCCAAGATAAATGATAAGACAACAATTACAAGAAATACACTGTACAAACACAAAAGATACCAAAATCAAGCAAAATGTTACCAAGTCCAGTTGCAGAGTTGTATTTAACTATTGGCGTAGATACACTTCCCATATCAGTGATGCATTTTACCTGAAAGAAAAATGCTAAATAAAAAAAGAAAATGTTAAGTTTGGCAGAAATAAAATAAGAAAAAGATATTATGCAAAAATATTATTTGGTGGTATTATGCAGACATATAAACTTTAAATTAAAAATAAATAAAACAAAAACACAAAGAATTAAAGGGCCATAGTAGTTGAAAATAAATAAAATAATAATAATAATAATAATAATAATAATAATAAAAATAATAATAATAAAATAAAGATCACTTTCAGTCATGAAATATAAAATACTTCATGCTGAAAATTCCTTTATTTGTCTGCAACGTTTGCCAAGCTGAGTGCCTCAGGCCGCCCATAGCAGAATGCTATTTTTTAAGGAGGTGGTGTTTACACCCTCTTAGCCAATAGCTGTGCACCCCAGCTGACATTATGCCAGATAGCTAGCATGCTATTGACTAAGATCACCTCAGTGATAAAATTACATCTGCCATGGCGCACTGAGGCACTCAGCGTGGCGAATGCTGCAGACAAATAACTTACTTTCATGACTGAAAGTCTCCTTTATTTACTGCCCTGGTGAATCCTAGCGTTTCACAAATTCTTACTACTATCACTTTAAGGAGAGCAGAGGAGCCGCTTGACAGCAACTTAGATAAAGTTAAAGAAGAAGCTAGTGCTACTTCTACAAGACAGCAAGAGCACAAAAAAGTTTTTTATAAACTGATTTACTTTTTTTAATGGTGTCAGAATCCTCAAGAACAAAAATAAAGGTCACATGCTTATTGGCTGACACAGGAATCAATTAATTGACAATAACGTTGCTGGATTGCTATATATGGTGTAAAACTGTAACATTGAAGCCTTTTCTGCCTTTAATTATAACTGCATGAATCAATCCACTAAATTTGTGTGTTGCATGCCTTTGTTCATCTATTTATTAAAGGACCCACTTGTTTTGCGTTTTCAAACAAATGCAAAGAATGCACCAAAGTTAGTGATTTTTTGCATTTGTCCGAATCTGAATGCCGAAGTCTATTGAGAATACTATTTGTTTTGTGAATATTATATAAAGTTACAAGTTGTATAATAGAAATAAAAAAACAAACAGATAAAGAGGTTCAGTTTATAAATCACATTTGCCATTTTTTTGTAATTCTGTACTAAATTCAGCTTGTTTTATAATATTGAAACACAAAATTTGTACAATTAAAATAGAATACTGCACCAAATAAAGTGAGAAGAAAAAGGAAGATTACTAACTTTTATCTGTTGTTCTCTGAATGTAGATGCTTGTGTCTAGTCCGCTATAAATGCGTTGTTTTCTTTCCGTTAAAATAAATTCTTTTAAATGTCCATTGAGCTGAAAGCTGAGACTCCAGTCCAAGAATATTGTTGTCATATTACTTGAAATACTAGGGAGAGTATTATAGACTGGTTCTAAAACAAAAGAAAAAATGAAAATTATTATTCTGGCAATAAATTTATTAAAATGTGTATGCTGCATATCTAAAGTACAGCCATATGTGAATGCTCCTTTGTCATTTTTGCAAATTTTTTTTCACACTATGCTTTAATAAATAGACTAAAACTGTCACCTTGCATCTAATTTCGTATTCCAAAATGAGTAGGGTTGCTAACTTTAAACCTTTAAATAAGGGAGGCTAAGGAATAGACAAATTTCACGTAGGAAATCAACAAATTATACAGTAGTTACTGAAAAAAACACTTTATTTTAAAATTTGATACAGTTTGGTACAACAAAATTCTTCATACAAATCCTCTCCATTCATAAATACACAATAAAAAGATTATGCAATAATACTTAAAATTTGAAATGAGAAGTAGAATATTTCCTGGCAAATTTCAAAGTTAATCCAATTTTCCCTCATGTGACAGCTATCAGCCAATCACAAAATGCATATAAGTATATACTGTGCACTTACATCAAAACGATTTACTAACTAAGAGTACAAGAGAACAATATTAAATGTTTGAAACTAAAATTTTAAGAACAGATATAAGGGAGCCTGTGAGACTGGAAAAATCTTTTGGCTAATGAGGAAGATCCCTGGAAATAAGTGAGGGTTGGCAACCCTAATGATAGGTGGGGATTTTAGATACAATACACACTACCGCCGGCTATGTGAGATTAAATACTGGTGCATGAGCCCTCACAGCATAAAATCATTGGATGCCTACGAGGTTATGTAAGGACACAGCTATCAATTAGTCTGATGTATTTTATGCCCTGTCCGCCACTTTATTAAAGATTGAAGATCTTTGATAAAGCACAGGGTAGAGTTCAAAACTAATATGCACATAGATCAACAAGTGGTAGATGCACAACTGGACGATCTTCCAGTTCCAACAGTAAATATATTGTAATTAGATAATTGTGGGAACATCAGAGAAGTATAACTGTTACAGTATTTGGTAAGTTATCCATAAGTCAGTTCTTTTAATGTATTGATCTAGTGGCAGTTTTAATTACTAGACTTACAATGTGAAAATGCTTACAGTTTTGTGGATACGTGGTTGTAAAGGACTTAAAGCAGAGGTCTTGTGGGGTTGATAACAGTGCCCTGGCTTCTGTATGCCAAATACAGATAATCACAAGCATTATTTAAATGTGTTAATATTAGAAAATTGCTTTTAACAATATGCTGGGGCAATAAAGCCCTACCATATTTATGCTATTATGTTTTTTCAACCTGTTCATTTACATATTTTTTTTTTATATATTTTAGGTACACATTAGTGCCAGAGTTCTATGTTCCAAATAAAATGGTGCTAATGACGGCTCAGAGCCATCACTAGCACTCTCCCACCTTGAGGGAGATCTGGGGGGTGCCAACCGGTCCTACCCTGGCGATCGTGCCTGTAGAGTGACAGGCATCGCTGGCGCATCACGTTTTGTGCGGTGAGGTCACGCGCAATGACGTCACGACGCAACTTTATTAACAATTTGTCAATACAAAGTATAGGGAAAGGGGGCATACTGCTTAAAAGCCTGTATCTCAGGCATCTAAGCAGCTACAGACCCACAAGACCCACCATTGGAAAGGTAATCGCCTAACCTTTCCAATGGTTGGGGATCTGGAAATTTTTTTAAAAAAGTTAAAACATTTTTTTTCACAAAATAAAAAAATAAATGAAATCAGCTTAGCACCCAAGTGGGAAAGTGCTTAGCACTCAAAGGGTTAACCCCCCTTGTGAGCTTTGCCATAACATCATGAATAACATCACTGATTAAATCAAACATGACATTGTTGATGACATTATTAATTTTACCATTAGTGACATCACATATAACATCACTAGTGACATCACCCATGGCATCATCATCATCAGTCAGAAAAAAAAAGTTTGCATAGAAATGTGTATGATAGTTTTATACAAGTAAGGTTTAATAAATAATTGCGGGCTACGCAAGGCATAAAAGGTAAAAAGGTGATTGAATGAGGTTGGAAAGGGTAAGCAGGGTTTTAAAGTGTGAGAGAAGAAAAGGTAATGAAGAGACTAACTGAACGAGAGCATAAAGAAGTAGCTGAGGGAGAAAGTACTGAGAAAATAATGAAGATAATAGTGTTGTGTAATCGTTAGACAAATGGATGAAGTGTGGCTAGTGTAATGATGTGAAGGAATGAGATAGAAAGAGAAGGATGTGTGAGAGGTACATCACATACAGAAGGAGGTTGTTCTCAATAAAATTAGTGAGTAAGCAATGGTTTTATAGACACAAAGATTTATTAGGTGAGTGGACATCGAGGTTCACAGAAATAAAAGCTTATACGATGAAGAAGTGGAATTAGATTGTGAGGAGAAAACCATGCTTAGATCCTGATATTCAAAACATTGACAGACCAACGAGAAACTGTCTGCTTGGGTTCACCAGACTCTCAGTCTCACGGTCTGTCGACTTATTCCAAAATGGGGGCTAAACGGCGAAGTGCAAATGAGTAGTGATGTGTCTACCATATAATGATGGCTACGTCAGCAAAAGTCCACCTACAAAACCACTAGCTGGCATTATCAGCCGGGTGGCTGTATTTGAAGGGTTCCTACACAGCACACACAGTGCATTCACTGAATCAAAAAGAGGTTTTTGTGTAGGAACACTTCAGATAATACCTAACCTAACTGTAACCAAACCTACACTATCTGCCTCAAACTGGAAAATCTCGCCAGAAAAGGTGGCGAAAAATAAATATGGCTGAAACCCTGTAACTAACCCGCAGGGCAGAGCTTTAAATATATTGCACTACTGAAAATGTTAGTCCATTCAAATGCAGGCTACTCCACTTGAGCGCCCAGCTAATTCTCACAGAATACCTATATCTACGTCATGTCTGCGATCTGCCTTACCGATAAAGACAAAAAACTCGATACATTTATATACAATGGTTAAATGATATGCAATTTCTTGTATAATGCATATTATTTAAAGTATTGTATAGATATTAAAAAAGCTTTTTTTCTGATTTCTTTTTTCATTTTAAACATTAATATTTATTTTTCTAAAATATAATTATTTTATTAAAGAAAGAAGCCTCTGCTTCATAGTGTTACATAACAGCATAATCTTTAACTTTGCAAAAGTTAAACAAATGTCGTTATGTAAAAATTTAAAGTTGTGGCTACTGACTTTTATAACATTATTATTATATTCAGAAAAAAAAATATTAATGTTTAACCCCTTAACCCAAATTGACGTATATATACGTCATGGGGTACTTTGCCTATCGTACCGCATCACGCATCAGAGCAGCAGGAAGCTCCAGCAGTTTTGGCTGTTAAGTTACAGCCGAGGGCTGGAGTTCCTGAGCTCCAGGAATCTGCCTGCATATGGAACCAGAGCACGATCAATAATCCGGTTTCATATGAAGGCAGATGCCTAATCTGTGTGTTACCGTCTGTAAAGATCATCTGCTGGTGCTGGCAGGAGGTGTGGGAGGAAACTGAGAGGTGGATGGGCGGTCCAGCAGTGGTGGAGGAGGGAGTGGGATGGTCCTACACTGCAGAAAATAAAATGGAGGGATGGGGGGTCCCTAACTAATGATCAGGGCGGGGCACTACACTACAGAAAAAAAATGTACATACACACACACACACTATATATCTATAATATAAATATATATATATATATATATATATATAAACAAATAGCTTGCACTCACTGGACTTTTTAAATGACGTGCCTTTATTTAAAAAATACGTAATTTAAAAAGTTCAGTGAGTGCAAGCTATTTGTTCATCTCTATTCATGTTTTTGCATGCACCCTGGTAAGATGACCTAGTTGTGCAAGTGCTCTCCAGTTGCGCATATATATATATATATAATATATATATATATATATTTATATACACACACACCACACATATATATATATATATAATATATACATATATATATATATATATATATATATATATACACATTACATACACACACACACACACACTATACTGCATACTGTCAGCCAGAACCTAAGATGGTGGGTGACCAGTTGGGGGGGGGGGGGACAGGGTGAAAGAGGGAAGAGAGCTGTTTGGGAGTCATCAGGTAGGGATCAGGGGTTGGGAGGTGTCAGGTGTGAGGGTAATCTCTACACTGCAGCTAAAATTAACCATGTTTGCAATTTCTGAACAAAAGGGATTTAAGAGAAGCTTGTACAACTATTTGTGTAATGATTGCACATGCAGTATGTGTAGTGAGAAACCCAAAATTTGTGAAAAGTATTTTTTTAAAATAAATCACATTTGGCGGTGAAATTTACTTCTAATATCTAATTTGCTTTAATCTCTTGTTGTCCTTTGTTGAAAAGCATTTCTAAATTGGCTCAATAGCTGGTGATTGGTGGCTGCACACTGATGCCTTGTGTCATTGGCTCACCCATGGGCATTGCTATTTCTTCAACAAAGATATCTAAAGAATGAAGCAAATTAGATAATAGAAGTAAATTGGTATGTTTTTTTTTTTTTTATTGTATTCTCTATCTGAATTATGAAAGAAAATTTTTGGGTTTCATGTCCCTTTAAAATAATATGGATTATACAAGACATGGCATATAATTTAAACAATGTATTTACATATAATGCTCTAAACTATTAAACCCCTTACATGCTCCTTTATCCCAACGTGCATCCTAACGCTGCTACACTAATTAACCCTAATCTGCCATAACCTATTAACCCTAATCACCCCTAATCTCATTAACCACTAAAACAACACAACCCCCCATTGCAATAAACCCCCATACCTTTTAACACCTAAACTGCCAAAAACCCCAAATTGCAATAAAACCCTTAACCTGTTAAACCCCATACACGCAAAAAACCTCACCACCAAACTACCCCAAACAACTACTTAAACTCCCTAACAGCTTAACACCCCAAAGTTACAAAAATACTAACATAACAAAAAATAAAAAAACACATTACCAACATAAAAAAGAATGCAAAAAAAATAAATCCCCAAACAGTAAGGCCTATCTTAAAACTAAAAATCCCTTAAAAAAATAAGCCCACCGCAAAATAAAAAACCCTATACTAACACCAAAACCTACACAAAAAAATTCCCTTAAAAGGGTATCTGTCAGGCAGTGCCCTAGTTGAAGTAACAAGCTCTTTCACATTTAAAAAACACCATCCTAAACTAAAAACCCACCCACAAAAAAGCCTATTTTTTAAAAAAAAAAACCTGCACTAAAAATTGCTCTAAGAAGGGCATTTTTGTAGAGCATTGCCCTAAAGTGATAAGCTAGTTTGCCTTTAAAAAAACAACAACTTCTAGTCTAACTCTATTCTAAAAAAAAAATCCTATCTTAAAAAAAATGTCTTCAAGAAGGGCATTTTGTAGGGCATTGCCATAAAGTGATAAGCTCTTTTGCCTTAAAAAAAAACAAACTCTATCCTAATAATGCTAAACCCCCCAAAAAGTTAGTGCTCCTCATTCCTCAACTTGAATCCGGCTCCTACGTGGGCTGTTGCTTATCCAAGGCAGCTCTCCTCTTCCACCCAAGCCCGGCACTTGCATAAGCCTTAGGGAGCAGTGGGGACCGTGGTTAACAAACTGAAACTTAAGATTGTGTCTCCTCCCCTTTCAGAGATCTGCTACATTTCACGGGGACCGGGGTTAACAAACTGAAACTTCAGATTGCGTCCCCTCCCCTTTCAGAGATCTGCTACATTCACGGGGACCGGGGTTTAAACTGAAACTTCAGATTGTGTGCCCTCCCCTTTCAGAGATCTGCCTACATTTCATGGGGACCGGGGTTAACAAACTGAACTTCAGATTGCGTCCCCTCCCCTTTCAGAGATCTGCTACATTTCATGGGGACCGGGGTTAACAAACTGAAACTTCAGATTGTGTGCCCTCCCCTTTCAGAGATCTGCTACATTTCACGGGGACCGGGGTTAACAAACTGAAACTTCAGATTGTGTCCCCTCCCCTTTCAGAGATCTGCTACATTTCATGGGGACCGGGGTTAACAAACTGAAACTTCAGATTGTGTGCCCTCCCCTTTCAGAGATCTGCTACATTTCCCGGTGTTCTGACAGGGCGTCTTAGAGCTGCAGAGAAGAGTTACTAAAGTATCACCTGTTTTTTTTGCAGACGATCACCATAGCCTGTACACTGCCTGCCAGACGATATGTAAGTCTGCCCTCTCACCTACATTCCACAACATTCTTATGACTGCTTGAGTATTTCCTTCTTTTTTTACTAATGTATGTAAAGAATTCTTTTGCCACCACTTTCACTGAATGTGCTATCTGAGCTGTAGCACTAGTTAACTGTCTTCTATGGTTGGATTCTCTGTATTTCTACTTTGTGTATGTGTGGGTGTGTATATGCAATTGTTATGCAGCACTACCACAATTTAATTTGTTATGCAGGCATTATGTTATGTGGCATAACCATTGTTTGATTTGCTATGCAGTACTACCACTGTTAGATGTGTTATGTAGCATTACCATTGTTTGATTTGTTATGCAGTGCTACCACTGTCTGATTTGTTATGCAGAGCTACCACTGTCTAATTTGTTATTTGGCGCATCCACAGTTTGAATTGTTATGCAGAGCTACCACTGCTTGATTTGCATTTAGCCACCAATTAGCAAAAGAGCTACGCAGGTGCTGAACCAAAATGGGCTGGCTCCTAAGTCTAAATTTCTACTTTTCAAATACAGATAGCAAGAGAAGCAAACACAATTGATAATAGGAGTAAATGAGACATTTGCTTAAAATTATATGTTATATCTGAATCATTAAAGAAAAAAAGTTGGGTTTCATATCCTTATAACTAGCAATGGGGATGGCATGTAATCATGGGGGGGGGGCAAAATGTATCCTCGCCTGTGTTCGTTCCAAAAATCCTGGCACTGGCCCTGCTTCCACCTTCATCCATGGCAGCGCTCCTGGGACTTTCATCTTCCTTCTCTTCCATCTTCTTATCTTCCCTCCGCTGTCCTATTCATGTGGTCACTGCCACACACTGAAGCTTGAATGTGAGGTTGCCCTTTATGTAGGGGTGCTCTTGCATTCCTATTGACTGATTTTTGAATTCTTAGTTTAATCAGCCAAGAGAGAAAGCTTTTATTAATAAAATCAGCCAATAGGAATGCAAGGGGGGTTTAGCTTTTTTTTGTTTTTTTGTTAAGGGTTATCAAAAGAGCTTAATCGATGATAGCCGATGCCCTTTTCAGGGAATCTTTTTTAGGATAAGGTTTTTTTTTTTTTAGCAAGATAGTTTAATCGCGGATGCCAAATTCAGGACATCTTATTTAGTATAAGGATTTTTTTTTAGCAAGAGAGTAATCGCTGATGCTCTTTTCAGGGCATCTTTTTAGGATAGGGTTTTGTTTCAATTATTTTTTTTTACAGGCAAAAGAGCCGATCACTTTATGGCAATGCCCTAGAAAATGCCCTTTCTTAGTGGAATTTTTAGTGTAGGTTTTTTTAAAAGATAGGCATTACTTTGTTTTTAGTATATGTGTTTCTTTATGCAAAAGTTTTAGGATATGCCTTATTGCTTGTTTTTTTGTAGGTTTTTTTTGTAAAGTGTTTTTTATTTTTTGTGATGCTAGTAATTTGTTTATTTTTTACAACTTTGGAAATGTTAGGTTAGGGGTCTTTGGGATGTTGACTGTTAGGGAGTTAAATAGGTTATGGGTAGTTTGTGGTGGGGTATTGGCAGTTAGGGGGTTAATAGTGTAGGGGTCGTTTGCTGTGGGAGGTTGTGGTGGTATGTAGATGATAGCTAGATAATATATACAGTATCTCACAAAAGTGAGTACACCCCTCACATTTTTGTAAATATTTTATTATATCTTTTCATGTGACAACACTGAAGAAATGACACTTTGCTACAATGTAGTAGTGAGTGTACAGCCTGTCCCATCAAAATAACTCAACACACAGCCATTAATGTCTAAACCGTTGGCAACAAAAGTGAGTATACCCCTAAGTGGAAACGTCCAAATTGGGCCCAAAGTGTCAATATTTTGTGTGGATACCATTTTTTTCCAGCACTGCCTTAACCATCTTGGGTATGGAGTTCACCAGAGCTTCACAGGTTGCCACTGGAGTCCTCTTCCACTCCTCCATGACGACATCACAGAGCTGGTGGATGTTAGAGACCTTGCGCTCCCCCGCCATCCATTTGAGGATGCCCCACAGATGCTCAATAGGGTTTAGGTCTGGAGACATGCTTGGCCAGTCCATCACCTTTACCTCAGCTTCCTTAGCAAGGCAGTAGTCGTCTTGGAGGTGTGTTTTGGAATACTGCCCTGTGGCCCAGTTTCTGAAGGGAGGGGGATCATGCTCTGCTTCAGTATGTCACAGTACATGTTGGCATTCATGGTTCCCTCAATTAACTGTAGCTCCCTAGTGCCGGCAGCGCTCATGCAGGCCCAGACCATGATACTCCCACCACCATGCTTGACTGTAGGCAAGACACACTTGTCTTTGTACTCCTCATCTGGTTGCTGCCACACATGCTTGACACCATCTGAACCAAATAAGTTTATCTTGGTCTCATCGGACCACAGGGCATGGTTCCAGTAATCCATGTTCTTAGTCTGCTTGCTTCAGCAAACTGTTTGCAGGCTTTCTTGTGCATCATCTTTAGAAGAGGCTTCCTTCTGGGACGACAGCCATGCAGACCAATTTGATGCATATGGTCTGAGCACTGACAGGCTGACCCCCCACCCCTTAAACCTCTGCAGCAATGCTGGCAGCACTCATATGTCTATTTCCCAAAGACAACCTCTGGATATGATGCTGAGCACGTGCACTCAACTTCTTTGGTCGACCATGGCGAGACCTGTTCTGAGTGGAACCTGTCCTGTGAAACCGCTGTATGGTCTTGCCCACTGTGCTGCAGCTCAGTTTCAGTGTCTTGGCAATCTTTTTATAGCCTATGCCATCTTTATGTAGAGCAACAATTCTTTTTTTCAGATCCTCAGAGGGTTCTTTGCCAAGAGGTGCAATTTTGAACTTCCAGTGACCAGTATGAGAGACTGTGAGAGCGATAACACCAAATTTAACACACCTGCTCCCCATTCACACCTGAGACCTTGTAACACTAACAAGTCACATAACACCAGGGAGGGGAAAAGGCTAATTAGGCCCAATTTGGACCCTTAGGGGTGTACTCACTTTTGTTGCCAACGGTTTAGACATTAATGGCTGTGTGTTGAGTTATTTTGACGGAACAGCAAATTTGCATTGTTATACAGGCTGTACACTCACTACTTTACATTGTAGCAAAGTGTCATTTCTTCAGTGTTGTCACATGAAAAGATATAAAAAAATATTTACAAAAATGTGAGGGGTGTACTCACTTTGGTGAGATACTGTAGATCAGTGGTTCTCTACCAAAGTGACCTCAAGGTAAATTTTAGCTAGATATTTATATATATATATATATATATATATATATATATATATATATATATATACAGGGAGTGCAGATTTATTAGGCAAGTTGTATTTTTGGGGATTAATTTTATTATTGAACAACAACCATGTTCTCAATGAACCCAAAAAACACATTAATATCAAAGCTGAATATTTTTGGAAGTAGTTTTTAGTTTGTTTTTAGTTTTAGCTATTTTAGGGGGATATCTGTGTGTGCAGGTGACTATTACTGTGCATAATTATTAGGCAACTTAGCAAAAAACAAATATATACCCATTTCAATTATTTATTTTTACCAGTGAAACCAATATAACATCTCAACATTCACAAATATACATTTCTGACATTCAAAAACAAAACAAAAACAAATCAGTGACCAATATAGCCACCTTTCTTTGCAAGGACACTCAAAAGCCTGCCATCCATGGATTCTGTCAGTGTTTTGATCTGTTCACCATCAACATTGAGTGCAGCAGCAACCACAGCCTCCCAGACACTGTTCAGAGAGGTGTACTGTTTTCCCTCCTTGTAAATCTCACATTTGATGATGGACCACAGGTTCTCAATGGGGTTCAGATCAGGTGAACAAGGAGGCCATGTCATTAGATTTTCTTCTTTTATACCCTTTCTTGCCAGCCACGCTGTGGAGTACTTGGACGCGTGTGATGGAGCATTGTCCTGCATGAAAATCATGTTTTTCTTGAAGGATGCAGACTTCTTCCCGTACCACTGCTTGAAGAAGGTGTCTTCCAGAAACTGCCAGTAGGACTGGGAGTTGAGCTTGACTCCATCCTCAACCCGAAAAGGCCCCACAAGCTCATCTTTGATGATACCAGCCCAAACCAGTACTCCACCTCCACCTTGCTGGCGTCTGAGTCGGACTGGAGCTCTCTGCCCTTTACCAATCCAGCCACGGGCCCATCCATCTGGCCCATCAAGACTCACTCTCATTTCATCAGTCCATAAAACCTTAGAAAAATCAGTCTTGAGATATTTCTTGGCCCAGTCTTGACGTTTCAGCTTGTGTGTCTTGTTCAGTGGTGGTCGTCTTTCAGCTTTTCTTACCTTGGCCATGTCTCTGAGTATTGCACACCTTGTGCTTTTGGGCACTCCAGTGATGTTGCAGCTCTGAAATAGGGCCAAACTGGTGACAAGTGGCATCTTGGCAGCTGCAGGCTTGACTTTTCTCAGTTCATGGGCAGTTATTTTGCGCCTTGGTTTTTCCACACGTTTCTTGCGACCCTGTTGACTATTTTGAATTAAACGCTTGATTGTTCGATGATCACGCTTCAGAAGCTTTGCAATTTTAAGAGTGCTGTATCCCTCTGCAAGATATCTCACTATTTTTGACTTTTCTGAGTCTGTCAAGTCCTTCTTTTGACCCATTTTGCTAAAGGAAAGGAAGTTGCCTAATAATTATGCACACCTGATATAGGGTGTTGATGTCATTAGACCACACCCCTTCTCATTACAGAGATGCACATCACCTAATATGCTTAATTGGTAGTAGGCTTTCGAGCCTATACAGCTTGGAGTAAGACAACATGCATAAAGAGGATGATGTGGTCAAAATACTAATTTGCATAATAATTCTGCACTCCCTGTAGTGAGCAGCAGGGGCGGGCTGATCAGCCAGGCAAATAGGACCTGGGCCGAGGGACCAGCAAGTTGGGGGGCCCACAAATGGTATCTCCACGGATCTTGGTGCATTCCTTAAGCTGGAGTTTTCAGGTGCCCTATCAGTAACTAAGCAAATAAGTGTGGGTTTAGTGGGGGCCCTGGCAGGGGTCTGTCGCTGTGAGGGGGTCCTGGCTCTGTAGGATGAGGAGCCTGTTGGGGGCAGGGAAGGAAGGCTACCATGTACATTTGCATACCATTTAATACATTTTGGTCAGTGTGAGACAGTGTTCCTGGGGCCTTGATTGGTCTCAGTCTGCACCTGGTTTGCAGTGGGGTAAGAGTGTTCAGTGGGGGCATGACAGGTCAGGGCCCACCAGCAGGGCTATCACGGCCCGGTACTGGGCCATGGCCCGGCTGTTGAGAAACCAGGCTGTAGATGATAGATAACAGATGATACATAGATAATATATATGATAGATAGACAGACAAACAGATAGATAAATAGATAATATATATAAGTAGAAAGATAGATAAATAATAGATATATGATAAATGGATAGATGGATGACAGATAGATGATAGATAGAGAGTGAGAGAAGAGGGTTTTGAAACAAAATACATTCATACACATTTCTATGTAAACGTGTATATGATGTTTGATTAATGTCATGAGTGATATCCCTAGTAATGCCATTGATGATGCCATAGGAAATATAACTAGTTATGTAATGGATGATTCCATCCACAATGGCATGTGTGATGTCATAGGTGATGCCATAGAGTTTGGCGTTGTAATATAAAGTAAAATATATTGTAAAGGATAATGAGATTTTATTTTGGTCTTTTTAAATAGCATGCATAGGCAATAATACATATAATATTAACATTCCCATAACATAATTTAGGTAATCTTGTCAAACCATCATGATTTCAAGCATTTGATTTCTATTATTTCTATATCATTGCCTAGTAAAAATGAATAAGTCAATTTTAGTGGAAGCTGGAGAATTTGAGATAGCTGCAATCTATCATATTAAATAGCACAAAAAAATGCCTCATCCATAAAAATATTATTTAGAAACCTGTTAGATATGTATCATCCATATGTTTGCTTGAAGTTTATAAGTCAAATAAAACTTTATGTAATTAAACCGCAAAATGTTCCCTTAGATTTTCTTTGTTTTATTAGGCTTGGTATGACAAGTGGACGCGTCCTTGGCATGTACACAAAATTGCTTTCACAAGATATAGTATGAATGAAACCCTCCTTGATCATAAACAAATGCACTAATGTATTGATTGAAAAGTCAGAAACCATGAATTATTATTCACAAATTGCTTCTTAGGAGGCTTTAAAACTATCAAAGAAAACATACTAATGGCTTAAGAAAAAAGTTGTGCAAATTAGAGGGTGACAGAGGGGCATATTTCACTTGTTAAGCAGCATATTTTGTAGAAAAATATATTTACTTTATACAGTCCTTTGCTCCCTGATAATAAATATTAACTGGATCTTACAACAGCTATCTGTGAAAATGCAACATATTGTGCCAATTAATAAATATTTTCTGTATATTAAGTCACCATTTACAAAGCTATCTACAAACAAATAATTAGTAAATCTTTCATAAAAAATGTAAATTTTTAAATTCTGCTTATGTAAAGAAAGTATAATGGGTGAAATTTATATGCTAAGTAGGGATGGGGGAAAATTCATTATTTTTGTGTGTTGACACTAAAAAAACCAGAGCCGAAAGCCGCTGCTTGCAGCCAAATAACAAATTTGTACCCACGTCGCTAGCTAGAGATCTCTTTCTCTAAGAGGCAATAATATACATTTAGAAAGGATGTGTAAGAATTAATGGGGCGGTGACAAATAATGGATTAATAAACACATTCATTATATCCTTTAAAAAGAAAAAAAACTTTATTCTATAAGTGAGCTGATTTGTCTAAAAAACTACTGGGGGTCAATTTATCAAGCTCCGTATGGAGGTTGATGCCCTTGTTTCCGGTGAGCCTTCAGGTCTAAAGAACACTGCTCCATAACTTGTCCGCCTGCTCTTAGGCGGCAGACAGAAATCAACCTGATCTAATACGATCAGGTTGATTGACACCCTCTGCTAGCGGCCGATTGGCCACGAATCTGCAGGGGGCGGCATTGCACCAGCAGTTCACAAGAACTGTTTGTGCAATGATAAATGCCGACAGCATATGCTGTCGGCATTTATCGATGTGCGGCGGACATGATACGCTACATCGTATCATGTCCGCTCGCACATTAATAAATTTACCCCCTGGTGTTCACTATCAGTTCATAAGAAATTTAGCAGCTCCTTGATTTTTGGGAACTGCCTTTGCAGTTGTCAGGATTTATTCTGCTTTTCCTAAAAGGCAGAAGAAAGAACAAATGGAAAAGAAGAGTTTTGAACCTCAACTGCAGGTTAAGTAATTTTGAATGTGTGGTTAGGCAGATATCAGATACAAATATGTAACAAGGGCGCAACAGGGTTTCAATGTGTACCACGATATCTGTCTGACAATAATATAGGTTAAGCTGATTAAGCAACTGAGCAACAGTAAGGAGTAAGTGCAAAGTGCTTCCTCAATAAACCGAGTACAATATACTAAACTAGGTATGAATGAATATACGTGTAATATGAGTTACATTGTATTAGAAATATGACAAGACTTAAATATTAGATTCCAAATATATTCCCTTCTCATATATGATTTGCGTACTAACTTAAAGCAGTATCGATTTAAGTGGAAGCTCCCCAGAAGGCTGTTTATTTTTATAAGGAGAGACTTGTTAGGAGATTGTTTGCGGAGTGCGATAATGGTAAGAAGTGACTTAAAATCTTACCAAGCTGTAGCACGAGCAAGTCCATTTAGACAGAAGGAGGTAGTAGCTGCAAGCGAAGTTGCCCGGTACCGGAGAGAGCTTGCAGGGGATTCCGGAATTGCAAGTGAAGTTCCGTTGGCGTGTGACGTCACAGCCGGCTCGGTTTGAGCAGTGTAACTGTGTCAGGCGTAGCACCAGGTAAGGAGAGTAAATCCTTCACAAGATGAGTTGTAGCACAGAGACAAAATTCCAAGCAACTAACAATAGGTTAGTTGAACATTTATACGATGTGAGTGGGTGGAGTTAGAAGAAAGGTGCAAGGACATACAGAGCAAAGGTCGATCAAAGAGTTAGGTCAGCTTATAATCATGACAGGACCCCCTCCCCATAGATCAACACCGGGGATCAGGGCCAGGACGGTCAGGATGACGGCGGTGAAACTGAGCCAGTAAGCGAGGGGCAGAGAGATTGGAAGAGGGCTCCCAGGAGTCCTCAGAATCCGGATAACCCTTCCAGTGAACCAAATACTGCAAGACACCTCGCACAAAACGGGAATCCAATATGCTGTGCACCTCATATTCAGACTGAGGTATCGGGACGGATGGCAGATGTAGGTCCTGGGTAGTATGGTGACGCAGAGCTCGGTAGGGTTTGAGTAGTGAGACGTGGAAAGTAGGATGTGTCTTCATTGAAGCTGGCAGAGAGAGTGTGACAGCATTGGAGTTCACAATCCGGAGGATAGTCAAGATAATTTCCTTGTCGGGAATGGCAACCGTAAATTTCGTGTGGACAACCAAACATAATCCCCTATCTGATAATTAGGGGACGGTTTCCTCTTTTTATCGTAATACAACTTGTAACAGTCTTTAGCCAACTTGAGATTTCGTTCAGTTATGGAGAAGGAGTCAGAGATGGTGTTTATCACCTCATTAACTACAGGACAGGAGTGGTTAGATGAAGTATCCCACTGGAAAGAGGGATGGAACCCATAGTTAATGAAGAAAGGAGTTGATTTCGTAGTTGTGTGAAAAGAGTTATTGAATGCAAACTTGGCAAAGGGCAACAGATCCACCCAATTATCCTGCCTAGCGGATATGAAACATCTTAGGTATTGTTCTATCCACTGGTTTGTTCTTTCGGTTTGACCATTCGTTTGTGGATGGAAGGAAGTACTCAGTCGTCTGGAAATACCCAGAGCCTGGCACAATTGTTTCCAGAATCTGGACGTGAACTGAGTACCTCTGTCTGAAGTAATAGAAGTAGGTATTCCATGTAGTTTAAAAACATGGTTTATTATCAGAGTTACGGTTTCCGCTGAAGTGGGTAATTTATGATATGGAATGAAATGAGCCATTTTACTGAAAAGATCCACCACTACTAGAATTGTGTTGTTTCTTCTGGACAGTGGTAGGTCGACTATAAGGTCCAAGGCTATGTCAGTCCACGGACGGTTTGGAGTTGGAAGGGGAATGAGTTCCCCTGTTGGGGAGGTCTTAGATGTTTTTGAGGTTGTACAAATTTTACAGGTGTTAACAAAGTCAGACACATCTTTTGATAGTGTAGGCCACCAAAAATATCTCTTTACTAATTCTTGAGTTTTAGTGATTCCTGGATGTCCAACAAGTGTTGAATAATGAAGGGAGCTTAATACGGTCTGACGGAGAGAAAGGGGTACATAAACTTGGTCATGATAATAAGATAAACCGTCAGGACGTAAAGTAAGCTCATCTTTGGGCATAGTGTCATCAAGGTTTTGTTCTTTTATGAAGTCTTGGGTTTGCTCAGATGTTAAGGCTAAGAATTTATCGGCGGGTATGAGAGGATTATATTCTGGAGTTATGTATGGATTTTCTAGATGTCGTGAGAGAGCATCAGCCTTTTTATTTTTTTGTGCAGGTCTGTAAGTTATGAGGAAGTTAAACCTGGACAAAAATAGATTCCAACGTACCTGACGGGCACTGAGAGTTCTGTTGGTTTTTAAATATTCTAGATTTTTGTGATCAGTGTAAATCAGCACGGGAATCTTTGTACCCTCGAGTAAATGTCTCCAGTGTTCTAGGGATGCCTTGATAGCCAATAATTCTTTATCGCCTATGGGATAGTTTATCTCGGGGGCACTCAGTAACCTGGAGAAAAACGCAACAGGATGTAGAGGGTCCGAGGGACTTAGTCTTTGGGAGAGAATTGCACCAAGAGCATAGTTAGAAGCATCTACCTCCAATATGTATTGTAAATCAGGATTTGGATAGCTTAGGATGGGAGCTGAAGTGAATGCAGACTTAAGGTAATCAAAAACTTGTTGTTTCTCATCGTCCCAGGTAAAACGTCCGTCTGATTTGGTAAGGTTTGTAAGAGGTCTAGTTAATTGTGCGAAGTTCCTTATAAATTTCCTATAGAAATTAGCGAACCCCATAAATCGTTGTACATCTCTCTTTGTTTTAGGAGCTGGCCAGTCTAAAATGGCTGTAACCTTGTTGTTTTCCATTCGAATACCTTCTGGACAAATCTCATACCCAAGAAATTTGATATGTTGAGTGTGGAAAATGCATTTCTCCAACTTAACGTATAAAGAGTTTTCCCTAAGTCGTGATAAAATGATCTTAACATGTTTTATGTGTTCCTCGAGTGTGGAGGAATAGATAAGGATGCCATCTAAATATATGATCACAAAGAGGTCCAGCAAATCTCTGAAGATGTCATTTATGAAATACTGAAAGGTTGCAGGAGCATTACACAGACCAAATGGCATAACGGTGTATTCATATAGGCCATATCGGGTTCGGAAGGCAGTCAGCCATTCATGTCCTGATTTTATCCGTACGAGATTATATGCTCCTCTAAGATCTAATTTTGTGTAAAATGTTGCACCTCTTAACCTGTCTATGAGTTGGGGAATTAGTGGTAAAGGATACCGATTCTTTATTGTACGTTTGTTTAATTCTCTATAGTCAATTATAGGCCTAAGAGATCGATCTTTGTTGGTCACAAAGAATATACCTGCCCCTGCTGGAGAGGTTGAGGGACGTATAAAGCCTTTCTGGAGGTTCTCCTTTAGATAAGCTTTAAGATGAACCAACTCAGGTTCTGAGAGAGGGAATATATGACCATAAGGAATGTCAACTCCAGGCAGAAGATCTATTGGACAATCATAAACCCTATGAGGGGGTAAAGTTTCTGATTCCTTTTTATCAAAGACATCTGAGTAAGACCAGTATTCCTTAGGAACAGTGTCAGGTTCTACAAATAATAAACTATTGTGGTACAAACAGGTATCTGTACAATACTGAGAGTTAAACTGTACTGTAGATGAGGACCAGGTTATAACAGGATCGTGTTTTTTTAGCCATTGAATACCTAGAATAACAGGGAAATGTGGTGATGGAATGACATAAAAAGTGACAAATTCAGTATGATGTGTTTGTGTAGTGACTCGTAAGGGTATTGTGTGTTGATGTATTGGACCTGAGGTAATTTCATTACCATCTACAAAACGGAGGACACTAGGCTTTAACTTTTTAACAAGTGGTATTTTATTTCTTTGAACAAAGTGTTGGTCCATGTAGTTGTGGCTAGCCCCAGAATCAAGGATTGCTTGAGATTCTATTCGGTGGTGTTCCCACTGTAACAGAATTGGAAGGGAACAATGGTTATTAAGCGTTTGTTTGGCTGATAAACAAGTTTGTGTTATTTTTTCCTTACCATTCCTACGTAGAAGTTGGGCACAATCTCTGACGGAATGGTCCAACCCCCCGCAGTACATGCAGAGATCGTTAGCTTTGCGTCTCAATTTTTCTTGTGGGGTTAATGGGCCTCTGATAAATCCTAGCTCCATAGGAACAGCAGTGGACTTAGTGGGAGCTTTATTTTGTGCGGGGAACGTATTAACTTGTGAGACTTTTAAAGGGGTGTCTGTATGTTGTCTTTCAGAACGTCTTTCCCTTATACGTCTGTCCAGTGTGATGCATAAGTCAATCAGTTGTTCTAGAGTGTCAGGTAGGGGTTGTCTGGCAAGCTCATCCTTTAAAGGATCTGAGAGCCCTAAGCGAAATTGGTTTCGCAGAGATAAATCATTCCACAAAGTGTCAGATGACCATTTTTTAAAATCAGTTATATAATCTTCTACTGGTCTCTTGAGTTGGCGGAGAGAGCGCATAGCAGTTTCCGCCGATAATTGTTTGTAGGGGTCATCATAAAGCTGACCCATAGCCTTAAAGAATTGGTCAAGGGATTGTAGTATTGGGTCATTATTCTAAAAAAACATGTTTGCCCAAATTCGAGGTTCACCTTTTAAGTTGGAGATAGTGGTGAGTACCTTCAGATGTTCAGTGGCATAGGTTTTCGGTTTTAGTTGAAAATAAAGGTAACAAGAATTTTTAAATTCTCTAAATTCATGCCTATGTCCAGAGAAAGGTTGAGGAGGGCATGGTTGGGGCTCATGAGCACTGAATGTCATTTTTAAGGTGTCTGTCTTTTCGTCAATATACTTTTTAAGGGTTGTGTTTTCTAGCTGTAACGCTGTCATGCCTTTAGCTAAATTATCTACAGTCTGTGTTAAGGCTTCCACATGGGATATCAAAGCTGCTGGGTTCATTTTATTAGGCTTGGAATTACTGTCAGGATTTATTCTGCTTTTCCTAAAAGACAGAAGAAAGAACAAATGGAAAAGAAGAGTTTTGAACCTCAACTGCAGGTTAAGTCATTTTGAATGTGTGGTTAGGCAGATATCAGATACAAATATGTAACAAGGGCGCAACAGGGTTTCAATGTGTACCACGATATCTGTCTGACAATAATATAGGTTAAGCTGATTAAGCAACTGAGCAACAGTAAGGAGTAAGTGCAAAGTGCTTCCTCAATAAACCGAGTACAATATACTAAACTAGGTATGAATGAATATACGTGTAATATGAGTTACATTGTATTAGAAATATGACAAGACTTAAATATTAGATTCCAAATATATTCCCTTCTCATATATGATTTGCGTACTAACTTAAAGCAGTATCGATTTAAGTGGAAGCTCCCCAGAAGGCTGTTTATTTTTATAAGGAGAGACTTGTTAGGAGATTGTTTGCGGAGCTGTAGCACGAGCAAGTCCGTTTAGACAGAAGGAGGTAGTAGCTGCAAGCGAAGTTGTCCGGTACCGGAGAGAGCTTGCAGGGGATTCCGGAATTGCAAGTGAAGTTCCGTTGGCGTGTGACGTCACAGCCGGCTCGGTTTGAGCAGTGTAACTGTGTCAGGCGTAGCACCAGGTAAGGAGAGTAAATCCTTCACAAGATGAGTTGTAGCACAGAGACAAAATTCCAAGCAACTAACAATAGGTTAGTTGAACATTTATACGATGTGAGTGGGTGGAGTTAGAAGAAAGGTGCAAGGACATACAGAGCAAAGGTCGATCAAAGAGTTAGGTCAGCTTATAATCATGACAGCAGTTTAGAAAGAGTAAATGTAGCTGTCTCACTTAATATAAAGCAAGATGTCTCTTAGTCAGTTCTACTAATAGAAATATTTACAAAATATATTCTGTAAGCAGATTTTATGTGAGACAGTGAAACATTATTATCAGTTTATGGAAAATTAAGAAATAAATACATAAAAATTAAAGGGACAGTCAACACCAGAATTGTTATTGTTTAAAAAGATAGATAATCCCTTTATTACCCATTCCCTAGTTTTGAATAACCAACACAGTTATAATAATACACATTTTACCTCTGTGATTACCTTGTATCTAAGCCTCTGCAGACTGACCCCTTATCTCAGTTCTTTTGACAGACTTGCATTTTAGCCAATCAGTGCTGAGTCCTAGGTAACTTCACGTGCGTGAGCTCTATGTTATCTATATGAAACACATGAACTAATCCCCTTTAGTGGTGAAAAACTGTCAAAATTTATTTAGATAAGAGGCGGCCTTCAAGGTCTAAGAAATTAGCACATGAACCTCCTAGGTTTAGGTTTCAACTAAGAATACCAAGAGAACAAAGCAAAATTGGTGATAAAAGTAATTTGGAAAGTTGTTTAAAATTACATGCCCTATATGAATCATGAAAGTGTATTGACTGTCCCTTTGAATAAAATACCATAAACCCCATTAACAAACATATAGAGGCCTATTTATCAAAGATCTGTCTGACCTGATCCGACAGTGCGGATCAGGTCCGACAGACCTTGCTGAATGCGGCGAGCAATAAGCTCTCCATATTCAGCATTGCACCAGCAGCTCTTGTGAGCTGCTGGTACAATGCTGCCCCCTGCAGATTCACGGCCAATAGCCGCCAGAAGGGGGGTGTCAATCAACCCGATTGTACTCGATCAGGTTGAATTGGGCGATGTCTGTTCACCTGCTCAGAGCAGGCGACAGGGTTATGGAGCAGCAGTCTTTAGACCGCTGCTTCATAACTGCTGTTTCTGGCGAGTCTGCAGGGTCCATTCGGAGCTTGATAAATGGGCCTCATAGACTTTGACAGGGCATATTTTGTGCCTAAGGCTGAAGGATTTAGTGCGAGCAGCAAATTTTGAGGAGGTAATTTGATGTCATGATGCCTTTTAAGTTACTACTATTCTCTCCAAATGTTTTGTTTATTTATTTTAGTACAAATCATTGGCCCCAGGTTGTTTAGGAGGGAGCATGTATCTGGCTTTCAGTTGTGAGATATATATATGAGAGAAATATGATGTAACAAATGAATGCACCGTCGGACCTTGGACAAAAAACATTTTCCATATGTTTATAAAATCACTGGTAACATTTCTTCTCAATCATCATTGTGTGTGTTAAATATTCAAGAATCTATGTAGCAGTCTGTTCACATATTAAGGGCCAGATTACAAGTGGAGTGTTAACAGTAGTGCACAAGCAATATTGTGTTTATCGCGGCTGTTTGTGCTTGTATTATGAGTTAAAAGTAAACGCGATTGCTTGAGTGCCATTGAATTTAACGTGCGGCGGGATAGCGCAACCTCAGAGTTCTGGTAAACTGTTATGCTTGAATAGAAATTGTCACAAAACACATCATAAATACATTTAAAGGGACAGGAAACCCCAAAATTTTCTTTCATGATTTGGATAGCACATACAAATTTCTTCATTATCTTATTATCCTTTGCAGAAGGAACAGCACTGCAGTACTGGCATTTAGCTAGATATTGTAGCAAGATAATAAGCAAGTCTCATGTGTTAAACAAAAACCCTTTACAGTCAAGTAGATGAAAACATGTAAAAGCATATTTCTGCAATATTAAAATTTAATAACGTTTTTAACTTTGTATTTACTGTAAATATTTCACATTCCAATGTTCTTAACATAGGGGAATACATCCTACGTATTTTTAAATAGATATTTATATATATTTATATATATATGTTCAAATATTAAGCACTCACTGGTCTTCAGCCGTCTGTGTTAAAGTATTTATTTATGTGACGTTTTGGGACACAAAAACAGTCCCTTCCTCTGACAAACAACAGTGAAAAATGACAAACCTTTAAAGTCAAGTGAAACCCTCCCCTTCATCTCAGCCAATCTTGGCTGTCCGTGTGCAAAGTCAGAAAGAAACAATGATTCTGATAGGCTAACAATGTGTTCATAGATCTAAAACAATAATATAATGTGAATGCACCCAATTACAAAAATAACTTGTGACACAGATGAAGTCATATAAACAGGAATTAATTTCATTCAAGAATAGAAAACTACATACTGTGAGCCAGGACTACACATATAAGAGTATATACAGGTGGATGATGGCACCTGAAGAGAGAAGAGCAGCCCACCCATGGAGGGAAAGAAGGTTCACTAAAAAGGGTATCACGACAGTGGATACAAGCTCAGGGGAGAGCTCTGATCCTGATATAAACGCTGGAGGTGAAGAAGCAGGATTCAGAGGAATTATGACACGCTCCAGAGGCAGAAGAAGATATCAACAATAGGATAATTTGAATGTGAACACCTCATCCTTGCCACCAATTGCAGCACATCGTTTTTTAGGCCGAGGCCCAGGCCACATACGAGGAGGGGGGGGGGCATCACCCGCCACCCACCGGTACAGAGGAAACAATAAACATGGTATTTAATATTAGTTCTCACCATTTGAATGCAGCCAAACTAAGTCTATTAAATAAAGGACTGTCATTCATACCTTTGACAAAAAGCAATTATTTTGACCTGTATATAGACATTCAGAAATTTGGTAGGAATCTCAGGCTGAAAGAACATTTTGGAGCAGTGTCTGATGAAATAGAGATGTTCAGACCTAAAGGGCATTTCGACCCGCACTCTAATAAACTCTACTATTAACACTGTCACTAATTATCTGCTTGAACAGATACCAAAGAAAACACCTAGAAGATTTAATGACAACCTTACCAAGGAAGAGAGACAAGCGTTACAGACCCTACAGGATGATCCATCTATTGTGATTTGCCCTGCTGACAAGGGGGGCGCGGTAGTGGTGCTGGATATGATGGATTATAAAGCTGAAGTCGCAAGACAACTCTCAGATACCAACACATATCTACCTTTACCTGGAGACCCGACCCACCAACTTAAAAGAAAAATTTATGCCAAGCTTCACGAGTGGAGGGTAGGGGCCAATATATCTGAAAATGAGTACAACTTTCTTAAAATGTGAATTTCCTGTCATACCTATTCTATACACCCTTCCCAAAATTCACAAAAATGCTGAGAATCCACCAGGGAGGCCGATTGTTTCAGCCAGGGGGTCATTATTACAACCCCTGGCACAATTTGTGGATTTCTACCTACAGTCATGGGTTTAACATGGGTTTAACAACAAAAGTCATACATACAGGACTCCACAGACTTCATTTCACATATTACACAACTTACGGATATTAAGCCCACAGACATCCTTGTAATGCTTGATGTCTCAAGCTTATATACAGTTATACCACACAGCTCTGGAATAGCGGCAGTAACGAAACGCTTGAGACAGGTGGCATATGTTGGTCCTCCTGAGGAAGTATTGATCACTCTCTTGGATCTCTGTCTATCTGAGAACTATTTCCATTTTGATAAGACCTTTTACTTACAAACATCTGGGACAGCGATGGGGTCCAATGTGGCCCCATCACTAGCTAATCTGTTTATGGCTGATTATGAAGTTAACCAGATGAGGATCTTCGAGAAACATGAGGTCAAATATTATTGCCGTTACATAGATGACCTCTTCCTCTTATGGCAGGATGGGGAGGCCACACTAAAGGCTTGGATCCAGAGTCTCAATGAGATGGAAGGTACTATCAGATTCAGCAACACTAGTAGTACTGAAACAGTGGACTATCTTGACATAAGGATTTTCAAAGAAGCTGACAGATTAGGAACAACATTGTTTTGGAAAGAAACTGACCGTAACTCAATTTTGCATCAACCAAATCTTATCAACAACATTCCTAAGGTGTAGTTTCAAAGAGTTATACGTAACAATACTGACCAAACTAAATGTTTGACACAGCTTGATGAGATGATGCAGAGATTCTCTGAGAGGGGCTACAATAAGAAAACACTAATGGAGATGTGCACCCTGGCTTCAGATCCTACTTTAATGAAAGCAGAAGAAGATAACCCTCCAAAACAGATGACTTTTGTGACGACCTACTCACCGGATAAAAATACAATAACAAGAGCGCTTAAAGATGAGTGGAAGCTCTTGGAGGCAGATCGAACACTACCATTCACCAGGTGGAATGCCCCATGAATTGGATACAGGAGGAGTCGAAGTCTCAGGGACTCTCTGATGAAAACGGATGTAGCGGACATACAACAGAAAACATGGCTAAATAAGAAGAAAGGGTGTTATAGGTGTATAAGTTGCGTTACGTGCAACAGTATGATCGCAGGTACACATTTCCAACATCCTGAATGAAGAAAGAGATACGAGATCAAGTTCTTCCTAACTTGCACTACACAATACATTATTTATCTACTCAATTGTCCCTGTGGGAAGTACTATACAGGGAAAACTGTTGATGACGCGAAAACCGGGATGGCCAACCATCGATTGAGCATCAGAACAGCCATCAATAAAGGGAAATCTGATCAACCTGTGGCTCGCCACTTTATGGAAGCAGGACATGCTGTGAAGGACTTAAGATTTCGGATTATTGACCATGTCCCCAAACTCAGAAGAGGTGGTAACAGGGCGAAGATCCTCTTACAAAAGGAGGCTAGATGGATCTATGAACTTGGAACCCTTACTCCGAGGGGACTTAATGTACACACAGGGTGGCAATGCTATCTTTAGTAGTGAGAAGAATTACTATGAGAGTTCATAATCCTTGAAAAAATAAAATATAGTATCATGCACAATGTGGCTAGTATGTTTGAACAGGATGGGAATAGTGATAAGAATTGGCTATCCTTGATATAGCATTGATCAAGGTACTATATTCCAGTCATACCCAAACATATCCGCTCCAATTGTGAAACATACATCACAGGATGTTTGTTTTAATGAGAGTACATGAGTTCATATTGGGTGACAAAGGTTACCTTTAATAGTGGAAGTTGTATATTTACAACACTAGTTATAAATTTGAACATGTACATTGTGGCTAATATGATTGAACATGATTTGAATAGCTATATATTTTTATAGCATACACAATCTTGATTGTAATAACATGTTCTTGTCATGTTCAAATAGATTTGTTCCAAATCACAGCGATTGGTGGATATTGGGTTGTGTTTACGCCCATCAAAGTTAGTACCAATTCTTAATTAATTGGATATTCCATTTATGGTTAAGATGTTTTGTTGTTACTTGGGTAAGTAAAATTGAAGTTGGCCTGGTTCACATGATGTAAATAATCACAAAGTATATGTGGATAACAGCATTGCCTTGTTACACAGGAGTACGTTGTATCACCTAGTGGGTTTCGATTTCTAAATTCAAGCCTACTAGGGAGGGCACTGAATTTTACAACAATTTGATTGGGTAGGACTTCAAGCCTACTTTAGATTTATGCATATGAGATTTTTGACCCTCTGTTTTACATCGTAAAATATATATAACGTGAATAATGCTGTAATCGTTAACACTTTTTGTGACAGTTTATTGGTAGGCTATGATAATGGCAGGTAGAACAGTGTGTGAAATGAGATTGTTTGGCGATACATACTTATATTAGGTGCCATATAGGGACGTATTACCATCGGCTTTTACATTCTGCGGTCAGATGATACTGATAGGAAGAGATCGTGGGGATATAGGTTTGATGTTTATATTTGTTGATCATACAATAGAGTCAAGGCTTAATGACAACGGAACGATGGGGGTGTAGTCAGTACTTTAGATACATGATTGGTGATCGTGCAGTAAATTATATGTGTCTTCTTGCTCCACCAATAGTACATGGGGGAGGCTTCCAGGAAGTGGAGGCTTAGGATGAACCCTTGTTGATTGGCTAGTATCGGGGGGGTGAGGTCCCCCATCTGATTGTGATTGGTCCTTAGTTATAGAATTGGAGTTTGCAATAATAAAGGTGTTCGATATATTAAGTTTTATGGGATTAAGATTCCCTGCAAGCCCAGCAATATTGATATACACAAGTTATTTTTGTAATTGGGTACATTCACATTATATTATTGTTTTAGATCTATGAACACATTGTTAGCCTATCAGAATCATTGTTTCTTTCTGTCTTTGCACACGGACAGCCAGGATTGGCTGAGATGAAGGGGAGGGTTTCACTTGCCTTTAAAGGTTTGTCATTTTTCACTGTTATTTGTCAGAGGAAGGGACTGTTTTTTTGTCCCGAAACGTTGCATAAATAAATACTTTAACACAGACGGCTGAAGACCAGTGAGTGCTTAATATTTGAACCTATTGAAACTGCTTATAGCACCCTGGCTGCTGTTGCGTGATGGTGAGAGTGCATACACCCAACAACTGTATATATATATATATATATATATATATATATATATATAAATGAAGGAAGGCACTCTCTGGTCTTTTAAGTGAATATTTAATAGATCAAGCGTGACGTTTCGGGGACACATTACCCTTCCTCAGACCCAGGGGAGTGTGTCCCCAAAACATCACGCTTGATCTATTAAATATTCACTTAAAAGACCAGAGAGTGTCTTCCTTCATTTATATACGTACCTGCTGGCACCCTGGCATTTAAATTTTACATATACACACACACACATACATACATACACATACATTTTATATATATATATATATATATATATATATATACACACACACACACACACACACACACACATTTTACCAAAATACCACCAGATATAGTGTAGAAATATGTATTTAAGAATACATAATCATATTCTTCTATGTGAAGAACATTGGAATGTGAAATATTAATATTTTCATGTCGGGTTAGCGCACTTGAGAAAACGGGACCTGGTTTGTGCGCGAGTAGGGTGTTTTTTCCACTTTTCTTGCTCCATAAACTTCTATAGGGGAATACGTTAATGTGATCAAGATATTGAAAGTTTGGCTTTTGCGTGCATCGGGTTAGCTTGTAAGGAAAAACTTTTTACTTTCAACTTCTAATATGAGCTCTGAGTTGCGCAAAAAGCTTACTTCTAGCGGAGTTATTCTCGAGTGGGAGCGATAAATAGGGCTCCACTCATAATCTAGCTCAAAGTAAGTGGCTTGATTTATACAAGGATAATGTTAAGTGGACAGTAGACACCCTGTGATTTTAACCCCTTAACCCAATCGTACATATATATACATCATGCAGTACGCATGACATATATACAGAAATCTTGGCTGTTAAGTTAAAGCCAGGAGCTGGAGTTTCTGAGCTACAGGCATCTGCCTGCATACGGAATTGGAGCACGAGGTGTGGGAGGAGAAACGGGAGGCGGGTGGACAGCACAGCAGTGGAGGGAGTAGGGAGTGGGAGGGACCAGTCTTCTGCTATGATGCGGTGGGAGGGTGGAAGGATGGACCAGCGGTCTGATCTGATGTGGTGGGAGGGTTGCAGGGAGGGACCAGCCCTCTGATCTGATGCGGTGGGAGGAGGGACCAGCCCTCTAATCTGATGCAGTGAGGGGGTGACAGTGAGGGACCATGCCCTCTCATATGATGCAGTGGTTGGGAGGAACCATTCCCTCATATGATGCTTGGGAGAGGGAGGGACCATGCTCTCATATGACGCTTGGGAGGGGGAAGGACATGCCCTCATATGATGTGAGGGAGGGAAGGGAGGGGCCAAGCCCTCATATAATGCTTGGGAGGGGGAGGGAGCGAGGGGCCATGCCCTCATATGATGTTTGGGAGTGGGAGGGACCATGCTCTCATATGATGTTTGGGAGGGACCAAGCCCTCATATAATGCTTGGGAGGGGAAGGGAGGGACCATGCCCTTATATGATGCTTGGGAGAGGGAGGGAAGGAACATGCCCTTATATGATGCTTAAGAAGGGGGAGGGAGGGACCTTACCCTCCCTATTCCTGGGAGGGGGAGGGAGTGACCTTACCCTCATATGAAGCTTGGGTGGGAGGGAGGGGGGAGGTTCCGTTCCATCACAGTGATGCTTGGTTGCGAGGTAGTGTGGGGACATCCTCCACTGATGTTTGGATGGGAGGGAGGGTGAGGGATTGCCCCTCACACTGATGTTTGGATGGGAGGGACACTTAATACAATAATGCTTGGGTGGAAGGGACCTTCAGTACAGGAAAGATGTTTGGGTGGGAGGGATGGGGAGGCACCCTACATAAAGAAAAAAAATTGGAGTGAGGGCCCTACCTACAGTTTTGGGGTCAATTTTTAGAATTCTAGCCCTTATGTCATTCTAAATGGGCCCTGCACCCTTTGCCATAATATGTCTAAAAACCCTCCTTCAGAAGTGTGGTGCACAGGTGCAATTAGTTACCTTCTGATTACCAAAACCAATAGTAAACCGATACAGTTTTGCTAATTCTAAACACAGGGGATTCTAGACAATCATTGTTCTTATGACTGCACCAGTTATGTGTAAATAATTTCAGTGAGAAACCCAAAGTTTGTGAAAAAGTTAATGATTTTCTTTATATGTTCGGATCTGACTGCAAACTGGTATCATGAAATATGCCAAAATGGGCTTAGAGAGATACCTTGGGTTGTCTACTTGATATATAGTTTTGTGGATCAATTTTGAGAATTTGGGCAGTTCTGCTATAACAAATGAGTTACCCCATTGCATCATTTTATAACATGGTATATATAGCTGCAGATAAAAACATTAAAGTGATCAAAAAATAATGCAAAATATATGTGTGATCTCATCTGAATCAGAGGATGCCAAGATTGTTTTTCTATAGTTAGAAAGCTATAGGTTTTTGGGGCCTGCGATAATTGGTATTTTATATACTTTTTTTTTTTTTTACTTTTTTGGGTACATTTACAATAATTTCATAATTCTGTGACTAAATAGGTAGTTGAAACTGTTATCCCCCGAAAGCTCTTTTTATGAAAAAAATAAAAATACATGTATAGGTTTCATACCTAAATAACAAAAAAACAAAGGCTTTATTTCTGTTTAAATGTAGTGATAGTTAAAAAGCTAATAATTCTCCAGTACTTTGAGCAAGTTTTCTTTAAAATTCCCGATAGTGAAAAGGTCAATATACAGTAGGACTCCCGTATCTGCATGGGATAGGTTCTAAGCCCCCCAGCGGATGACAAACTACCGACAGTAGCTAACACTGTATACTGTACTTACCTATGATAAAGTTTAATTTGTAAGTTAGGCACAAGAAGACATTAACAATAACTAATAATAGACCATTTATAATAATAAAAGCTATGTCAATGTACTCACCGTTCTTCTTCTTACTTAAAAACAAGCACTGCACTACGAAGTGTGTGAATATACTGGACTAAGGGATGATTAACACCCCAGGCTGACTAATCAAGATTTCATCACATGACCTAGAATGTTGCACAATTTAAATTAGGAATGTTTACTGTACACATTCGGACCGCGATTAAGTGAAACAGCGATAACTGAAATAGTGGATAAGAAGGTTAGCCTGTAAACTGTTTATTTATGCATAATAAAATAGCTTTGCAATATACTTTCACTAGTCAAAGCCAGTTTACACGGGCCAAAATGTGTAAGGCCAGGTATGTTTGTAGCTGCCCAACTCCCTCCAACCTGCCTACCCTCTGATCCCCCCATCCACTCGGATCCCCTCTCCCTCATACCCCCTCTCTGCCGCTGTCAACATATTTTTTTTGTAGCGTAGCGGTCCCACCTGCTCCCACCCCACTCCAGCGAGGTGCCACCCACCTGCCTCCCTCTTAACCCTCCCGGCGCTGGTCGTCATGAGCTTGTCTCGTGGCCTTTTCTTTGTGCATATTGCACCATGCGCCACTGATCCTTATGACCTTGCGCCTTTTCTCGCGCACTCTCACTGATCGTCACGCGCACCTTTCAGCCTTTCACTGATCGCCTTGCGCCCTCGGACACGCGTGCGCCTTCCAGTCTGTCACTAATCGCCTCTCGCCCGGACACTGATCCTTTCAACCAGGTATGTTTGTCTTGTGCTGCAGTCTCTCCTGCGCATGACTGCATCGGAAAAACATACCTGGCCTTTTATAATATAGGATTATTTATTTTAACTTTATGTAATTCAGCACTGAAAATTGTGGATTTTATCATTCTCAAAGTTGGGAAAGCACCCTGGTGACTTCTCAGTGATACATAACCTTCCCTAACCGGTTTCAGCAGATAACTACTGTAAAACAATTCACTTTATACTAAATGACTATGACTGGATTTGTCTGCAGACCCAAGCCCGAATAAACTTCTCCAAACATGGCAAGTGGTGGAGGGATGCAATAATAAAAAAAACCAACAACTGCAGCAAACAAGGTCTTAAAAGGGACAGTCTACTTCAGAATTGTTATTGTTTAAAAAGATAGATAATCCCTTTATTACCAATTCCCCAGTTTTGCAAAACCAACACATATTAAAGCGCCATAATACCCAAATGTTTAAACACTTTAAAGTGCTGCAGCATAGCTGTAAAAAGCTGACTAGAAAATATCTCCTAAACATCTCTATGTAAAAAAGAAAGATAATTTACCTCAAAAGTTCCTCAGTAGCCACCTCCCATTGTAAAGGATTTCTAAGCAGCATTTTAGTGTGTCTGTCCTGGGACAGCTGAAAGGATGAGCCTCGTGAACTCTCATATTATTTCACCAATCAGGTAAAGGAAGCTTACTATGAAATCTCATGAGAGTTAAGTCAAATCTCATGAGATCACAGTAAGAGTTCATGACCTCAGCACAGCTGATGCTGATTGGCTGCTGTTCATTTCTTCATTTTTTTTTATTTTTACCTGCAGCTGGGAGCAGGTGAAGTATAACTTTTTACACAGAACTTACTCTGCGAAGCTGAGGAAATTGTGAGGTAAAATATCTTCCTTTTTTACATAGAGATGCTCAGGTGATATTTTCCTGTCAGCTTTTTATAGTTATACTGCATCAGTTTCAAGTGATTTAGCATATGAGTATTATGTCCCTTTAATATACTTTTTACCTCTGTGATTACCTTGTATCTAAGCCTCTGCAGTCTGCCTTCTTATCTCAGTTCTTTTGACAGATATGCAGTTTAGCTATTCAGTGCAGACTCTCAAATGACTCCACTGGAGTGAGCACAATGTTAAGTATATGACACACATGAACTAGCAGTGTCTAACTGTCAAAATGCACTGAGAAATTAGCCAGTTCAAGGGCTTAGAAATTAGCATATGAGCCTACCTAGGTTTAGCTTTCCACAAAGAACACCAAGTGAACCAAGCAAATTTGATGATAAAAGTAAATTGGAAAGTTGTTTAAAATTGCATGCACTATCTGAATCATGAAAGTTTAATTTTGACTAAACTGTCCCTTTAATTTGTTTTAAACATATTTTCACTTTGGCTATGTTATTCTATGGCAATACAACAGAAATGTCTTAAACTTACACTGTATTTACTGTCCCTTTAATAGCTGAAAAATAGGTTTATTGAGGAGTGAAAGATCCGAGAAACATCAAAATACAGAAATACAGAGAAATCAAAGTATAAATTGATGCAAAAGTTTGACACACTAAGCATAGATGACATGACTGCTCTGTCAACTGTATAAAACTCACAAGACTAATAAATATGTCTGCATTTTCACAACACACATTACCTGCTGCTAAACAGGCTCCAATAATAAGAAACCTGATCTTTCCGAGGATTGGGCATCAGGACATTTACCAGATGTTAGTTGTATGTAATATTAATGCCTATCCCTGCATAAAGGAATTGTGCAGGTTTTATTTCAGAATATGCCTAAACAACCAAGAAGCTTGCAATCTAATCTTGCAAACATAGCTATTAAACACTATCACCTCTATACAACTTCTCTCTTTAGACAGCTAACAAATTGGCATTCTTAAAGGGACATGAAATTGATTATTTCACTTCCCCTTAACGTCTCTAGGAGGATGGTGGTACAGTCAAGAGTTTAAAATATGCATGTGTTCTTCATACATATTTTATAGGAAACTTACCCTGTACTTGCAGCCTCCAGACTACTCCCCCCTCCCCTTTTGCTACAGCCAATCACAGAACATAGTACCAGAGTCATTATTGTTTTCTTTGTACAATTTTTGTTTTACTTTTTTTTTAATGCCTTTAACACTTACTTTCTTTTTGAGTAATGCAACTGATCCACTCTGAAGCAGTGCTACCTACGGAGTTGAAAGAGACCACCCGTATGCTGTAATTTGTATATGGTTCCAGGTCAGTTATGTTACAACTCTCATCTTTTCCAGCACATTTCACTTCAGTTGGTCCTGGCATACACAACATAAGAACTATTTGTATTGGTTGAGGGCAGGAGATTTGTATGTGAACCTCATAACTGTAAAAGTAAATACAAAAGTTATCAAATAGGATGGCTATTAGGGGAAAGTGTGCTAAATGGAAAGAAGGAATATGCTACTATTGCTCTTTATCCTATTATTTCAGTTAATATTTTAAATGTGCCTGTATATCTATATATATATATATATATATATATATATATATATATATATATATATATATATATATATATATATATATATATACATACACATACAAATAAGATTCTTGCTATATCATATTAGAAAAATACAATATATATTGTGACATTTTATCATTATTATTTTGGTAAAAACTTTTATGTGAGAGACAGATTGACAAACAGACATACAGATAAATATTTTTTTTATCTATTTACTTAACTATCTGTCTGTTATTATTTATCTATATATCATTCTGTCTACCTGGGATTTACAGTACAGGCAACACAATAAAAATGTACAAAAAGCTATTTTATTTAAATTCACTAAAAAAAAAAAATCCTTGAAACTTCCTATAAAACATTTTAACACATTTTTGCATATTTTTATTTTGTTTTATTTTATTTTACTTTTTCTAAAACATTTTTACAAATAGGATAAACTGTATAGTGGCATGACAAAGAGGAAGGTATTTAATACATGCCCAAGAGGACGTAGAAAGTCAAGATGTCACTATAGAACAGCAGGACGGATTTTCATTAGATTAATATATTATGTTCTTGAGTGAAATATGACATTTGGTTAATTAATTATAACAGATTTTTAAATGTCAGAGACAATAAGCACTTACTTTTCGATAATACCATTGGGCGACTGTGGCTTGTTCCAGTGTAGAGAAACTGCTCTTGAAGTTACATCTGTTATAAGTGGAGATGGCTGCTGAGAAGGTGCGGCTGGCTGAGTAGTTATTTGAACTCTCGGTCCCCTACTGCAGCATTTTAAGCAGGTGCAGGCTTCCACACTAATAGAGTAATTGGTGAAAGGTTTCAAACCATAGATCATTTGCATATTGGACGTTCCTTCTGACAACTGTAACATAAAAGAGAACTCAAAGTTAAAAGGACATTGTAGGTTAAAATTCCAATGCTGTTTCATTAGCACATGTTCTATTTTAAAAGAAATATATTTTTTGTACTATTTGTTTAGGCCTTGCAAAAGGGCAAAAAGGTGGGTTAAACATGCACCGGGTACATTCTTTTGTTGCTCCAAATAATTCTAAGAACAGAGAGCCAATCATTAGCAGGCATATTCAGGTATGATCCAATCACCAGTCACATCCTTATCTGGAGCAGCATGTCAGTGTTGCAAGAGCACATTTCTGACTACATATAAAGGACATAAAGCATTTGTGTATTACACTGTTGCTTGCATATGGCAATCTCAGTTCCAGAGCAAGAGTACAGCACTGGTAGCAAGCCGGTGACTGGTGCCTACACACATATGCCTCTTATCAGTGGCTCACCAGAGGTGTGTTCAGCTACATCCTAGTTATGCATTGCTGCTCTGGAGTTGAGTTTAACTATGTGTTTAATCCCTATGCAGCTATATCCAAGCAACAGTATAATAATAACAACAACAAATTATCGCAATTTCTTTGTGCACTGTGAAGTGCCTGTATAATAAGATCAGCAATTTAATATAGAAATGTTAGAAATCTGCCTCCTCCAAGCAACCACTACCGGTAATTATACTGCTCTAGGCATAGATCTAGCTGTCTTAGGCAAAATGCAATTATTATTATACATGTGTTGATTATCAATATCCTGAAATTGGTGCTAGTTGGGAGCATCTGAGGACAGAAACTGCCACATCACTCCCCAACCCGCCAACTTTGCTCCCAGCACCGTTTTTCCATTACAGCCCCCGCCCCTCTTTTTGTAACATTACACACAAAACGCTCCCTATATTTCAATTCTGGACACCACTGCTCCTGTTAGGTTAACATTAAACATTTTAACAGCTTTTACTTAAAGGGACACTGAACCCAATTTTTTTATTTCAAGATTCAGATAGAGCATGATATTTTAAAAAACTTTCTAATTTACTCCTATTATCAAATTTTCTTCATTCTCTTGGTATATTTATTTAAAATGCAAGAATGTAAGTTTAGATGCCGGCCCATTTTTGATGAACAACCTGGGTTGTCCTTGCTGATTGGTGGATAAATTCATCCACCAATAAAAAATTGCTGTCCAGAGTTCTGAAACCCCAAAAAAGCTTAGATGCCTTCTTTTCAAATAAAGATAGCAAGAGAACGAAGAACAATTGATAATAGAAGTAAATTAGAAAGTCTATCTGAATTGCGAAAGACAAAATTTGGGTTCAGTGTCCCTTTAACCTTTTTTTATAGAAAAATATATATTTTTAACACGTATAAATGTTGCTTTTTATATACATGATATCATTTTTTTGCCTACCAAGTCACTTTAAATACAAACTCAGCTCTGTGAATAAAGTAGCCTCTTCTCTGTAGCAAAAGGTAATTGAATAATTTCATGAACATGATTCCACTTACCACAGTATCGGCCCCATCATTGTTTGTGGCATATAGTCTATATAAACTAACAATCCCATTTGGTTGTGTTGGAGGAGGTATGTTTGCCACCGCTTGTGTGGAAGACACATTGCTGAATGTGGGTGCAAGGATTCCTTCGGGGTCCGCAGGGCCAGTTTTGCAGTACGTCCATGAGCTTGCAGTTTTCCCAGCAGAATTTACTGCCCATAGCTTCGTTAATTAATAAAACAGAGACATATAATCAAATATAACTATATTTGTTGTGAAAATCACATTTATAAACAATACATTATTGTTTGCCCTTAGCTCTGGTACTGTTAAACAATATATTTACTATGGAAAGAATAAAAGAACAAAAAATGGGGGAGTTCAACTTTGCAAGAACAGACTTTTGTTCAACAAGATCTATTCCACTTGGTCAAAACTAAGCTTTCATGATTCAGATAGAGCACGCAATATTAAAGGGACACTGAACCCACATTTTTTCTTTCGGGATTCAGATAGACCATTACATTTTAAACAACTTTCTAATTTACTCCTATTATCAAATGTTCTTTATTCTCTTGGTATCTTTATTTAAAATGCAAGAATGTAAGTGTCATTTTAAAATTGACTTCAATTTGCTGGCTTCCTGTATCATGTGACAGTCATCAGTCAATCACAGATTCATACCTATACACAGTGAACTCTTGGGCATGCTCAGTAATATTAGCTTCCTCTGAAAGTGCGCATAGAAAAAACACTGCACAATTTGATAATGAAAGTAAATTAGAAAGTCTCTAGAAATTACATACTCTATCTGAATTATGAAAGTTTACTTTTGACTTTAGAGTCCCTGTAATTTAACACTCACCCCATCAGTATGATGCTTACATATTATATATACAAAGGGACTATGAAGTAAGGTATATATTGTTATGTAAATTTCCCCCTAAAACATTACTATATGTTTATTGCTTATGTAATTTGAATTACATTTTAAAACTTTTACAGAAGTCCAGAGAGTGCTTTGCATGATTTTGTTTCAAGATTTCTAATACACCATTTTGTCAGACGCCCATTTGCTTATAGTGAGAGTGATGGGGCAACACATTATGGGACAGATTACAAGGGGAGTGCAAATGTATGTGCCCGAGTGATATGGGATTTATTGCAGGGGTTTGTGTTTGTCAGGTTTACCACTGGTATGACAAGTAAACGCGATCACAATCGCGATTTATGCTACAATGGTTACAATGACTTCAGAGCTTTGGTTAACTGTTTTGCAAAACATAAAGAGCAAAATTACAAGTCACGCGGTATGGGTTTTCCACGCATGATATGGTCTTTCTAATGACAAGGTGAGTCCAAGGATCATCATCAATTACTGTGGGGAATATAACTCGTGGCCAGCAGGAGGAGGTAAAGAGCACCACAGCAAAGCTGTTAAATATCACTCCCCTACCCACAATCCCCCAGTCATTCTCTTTGCCTGTAGTGCAAGGAGGATGTAAAGTTTAGGTGATGAGGTTTTCTTCAATCAAGATTTTTTTTTTTTTTTTTTTTAGCAGAGTAAGCTTACTCTGTTCTTTTCTGGGGTATAGCCTAGTCCACATCAGTCTTCAGTAGGGCAGTGGTGGCTTTTGAGCACTTAAGAACTTGTGAGGTAAAATCCTCACTGCGTTTTCTCAAGAATCTGCTGCCCTAACTAGAAAACCTGAGTAGGTTTACTCAGTTTTTCTCGCTTCACAGGTCCATGCAAGGTGCTGCACCCTCTCAAACCAGGTGAGCTGTTCTGCTGCTGGACAGCACTTTCAGGTAAGTGCCATTTTAATTTTCTTTTGAAGGCGATTGCTGGCACTTGTTACAGCTAAAAGCTGTCTTATTTAATATGTGACTTCATTAAACCTTTATGTTTGGGGTTTCTTTTAGGCAGTTTGGGCATTGAGACTGTGAGGTGATTTATGGTGGCTCAGTGTGTTAAAGTAGTTTTTATACTTTAAGTCATGGAGATTACTGTTGTAAGCCGTTTTTTTTCGGCAGTTAGGGCTCTGTAGCTGCTCTGTATTTGAAAATGATCTGCAGGACAGGTAGGCACCTCAGTAACGCTACTGAGGTGTATAGGTAGCCTGAGGTCTATTTGGTTTGTTGCGCTAACACACATTTCTATTTAAAGACACAGTACACATTTATTTTTTATTTTCAAATAAATAATTTTTACACTTTATCCTTATTTATTACATAAGATGGATCAAGAGACTTTTCAAACCATTATCCCAGGCGAAGTTGCTGCTTGTCAGTTATGTTTTGATGCTCAGGTGGAACCACCAGTTCCTTTTTGTTCCTCATTCATTGAGAGAACTTTAAGTTATAGAGATAAAATATTTGACCATGAGCCACCATTATCCCAGGCAAATACTGTGCAGGTGTCTCCTGTTGCAGAAATACCTTGTCAGCTTTCCCCATGTTGCAGGGAAGGCGTAAAAGGAAATTTAAGAAAACAGTTTGTAAGGTTTCTGATCAATTTCTGGCTATCCAGATTGTCCCTTCTCATAAGCCTGAGGAAGAAGGCATGTACCGGATCCCTGGGGGGTGGACATTGTCTCCCAGGGATACAAAATAGACTTCAAATCTTTTCTTCCCAGAGGCAGATTTCTCCTCTCCAGATTATCTGTAGACCAGATAAAAAGAGAGGCGTTCTTACATTGTGTCAAGGACCTTGCCACCCTGTGGGTAATAATTCCAGTTCCCTTTCAGGAAAGGGGTCTGGGATTTTACTCAAATCTATTCGTAATTTCCAAAAAGGAGGTAACTTTTTGACCAATCCTGGATCTAAAATGTTTAAACAAGTTTCTCAGAGTGCCATCCTTCAAGATAGAGACTATATGCTCCATTCTTCCCTTGGTACAAGAAGGTTAGTTCATGACAACCATAGACCTAAAGGATGCATAAATTCATGTTCCCATTCACAGAGACCATCACAAGTTTCTAAAATTTGCGATTTTGGACAATCATTTCCAGTTCGTGGCCCTTCCATTTGGCCTTGCCACAGCTCCCAGAATTTTTTCAAAGGTTCTGGGGGCTCTTTTAGCTGTGCTTCAATATCTGGACGACATTCTGGTTCAGGCACCACCTTTTCAACAAGCATAATCTCATACGGAGATCTTGTTGTCTTTTCTTCGATCCCATGGATGGAAGGTGAATCGGGAAAAAAGTTCTCTGGTTCCAGCTACAAGGGTCCTATTTTTGGGGACCATAATAGACTCCCTGTTAATGAAGATTTTTCTGATGGAGGTCAGAAAAAGAAAGATTTTCGACTCTTGTCTTGCCCTTCAGTCCTCTCCACGCCTGTCAGTGGCTCAATGTATGGAGGTAATCGGTCTGATGGTGGCTTCCATGGACATCATTCCATTTGCTCAGTTCCATCTCAGACCTCTGCAGTTATTCATGCTCAGACAATGGAACGGGGACTATACGGACCTGTCTCCACGTGTAGATCTAGATCAGGCATCAATAGACTCTTCCGTGGTGACTTTCTCAGGATCATCTCTCCCAGGGTACTTGATTCCGCAGACCCTCCTGGATGATTGTGACCACTGATGCCAGCCTTCTAGGTTGGGGAGCAGTATGGTGCTCCTTGAAGGCTCAGGGCTTATGGACCCAGGAGGAGTCAGTCCTGCCCATAAACAACTTGGAGCTGGGGGAAATCTTCAATGTTCTTCTGGCCTGGCCTCAGTTAGCCTTAGCCCGGTTTATCAGATTCCAGTCAGACAACATAACCTCGGTGACCTACATCAACCACCAGGGGGGAACTTGGAGTTCCTTGGCCATGACAGAGGTGGCCCGAATTATTCAGTGGGAGGAGACTCACAACTGCTGTCTTTCTGCGACCCACATCACAGGAGTGGACAATTGTGAAGCTGATTTTCTGAGCAGACAGATTTTTCATCCCGGGGAGTGGGAACTTCATTCAGATGTGTTTTCCAGCTTGACCCTCAAGTGGGGGCAGCCTGAGTTGGATCTCATGACTTCTTGTCAGAATGCCAAACTTCTGAGATACGGCTCGAGGTCAAGAGATCCACAGGCATTTCTGATCGATGCTCTAGCAGTTCCTTGGAACTTCAGTCTAGCATACCACCATTCACTCTCCTTCCAAGAGTCATCGCTCGAATCAAGCAGGAGAGGGCATCTGTAATTCACCATAGCCCCGGTGTGGCCTCACAGGATTTGGTATGCAGACCTAGTGGAAATGTCATCCTTTCCACCTTGGAGACTGCCTCTGAGGAAGGACCTTCTACTTCAGGTTCCCTTCCTTCATCCAAATCTCGTTTCTCTGAAGCTGACTGCTTGGAGATTGAACACTTAGTTTTACCTAAGCGTGGATTTTCAGAGTCGGTCACTGAGACCTTGATTCAGGCTCGTAAGCCTGTGACTCGCAGGATTTACCATAAGATCTGGCATAAATTTTTGGTGTGACTCCAAAGGATACTCTTGGAGTAGAGTAAGGATTCCTAGGATTTTGTCCTTTCTCCAGTATGGTCTGGAGAAGGGTTTGTCAGCAAGTACTCTAAAGGGTCAGATATCAGCATTGTCTATTTTGTTACATGAGCGCTTGGCGGATGTTCCAGACGTGCAATCGTTTTTTTCAGGCCTTGGTTAGAATTTAACCTGTGTTTAAACCTGTTACTCCTCCATGGAGTTTTAACCTTGTTCTTAAAGTTTTACAACAGGCTCCGTTTGAGCCTATGCATTCTTTAGATCTTAAGATGTTATCTTGGAAAGTTTTGTTTCTTGTTGCTATTTCCTCTGCTCGGAGAGTTTCTGAACTCTCTGCTTTACAGTGTAATTCCCCTTATCTTATTTTTCACTCTGATAAGGTGGTTCTGCGTACTAAGTTTGGTTTCCTGCCCAAAGAATATTAATCAGGTAATCATTGTACCTTCTTTGTGTCCTAATCGTTCTTCTCACAAAGAACGCTTGTTGCATAATCTGGATGTTGTGCGAGCGCTAAAATTTTATTTGCAGGCAACTAAGGACTTTCGTCAGTCTTCTGCATTGTTTGTTTGTTTTTCTGGGAAACGCAACAGTCAAAAAGTTAGGGCTACTTCACTTTCCCTTTGGCTAAAGATCATTATTCGCTTGGCATATGAGACTGCTGGACAGCAACCTCCTGAGAAGATCACAGCTTATTCCACAAGGGCAGTTTCTTCTTCCTGGGTCTTCAAAAATGAAGCTTTTGTGGAACATATTTGCAAGGCTGCAACTTGGTCATCTTTGCATACTTTTTCCAAATTCTATAAATTCGATACTTTTGCCTCGGCTGAGGCTTCTTTTGGGAGAAAGGTTCTTCATGCAGTGGTGCCTTCTGTTTAGGTTCCTGTCTTGTCCCTCCCTTATCATCTGTGTCCTCTGGCTTGGGTATTGGTTCCCAACAGTAATTGATGATGATACGTGGACTCACCCTGTCATTAGAAAGAAAACAAAATTTATGCTTACCTGATAAATGTATTTATTTCTTGACACGGTGTGTCCACGGCCCGCCCTGTATTCAGAGAGTTTCTTTTTATATAAACCTCAGGCACCTCTGCACCTTGTGTTACTTCCTTTCTCTCCTTTCCCTTTGGTCGAATGACTGGGGGATTGTGGGTAGGGGAGTGATATTTAACAGCTTTGCTGTGGTGCTCTTTGCCTCCTCCTGCTGGCCAGGAGTGATACTCCCAACAGTAATTGATGATGATCCGTGGACTCACCGTGTCAAGAAATAAATAAATTTATCAGGTAAGCATAAATTTCATTTTTCGCAATCAATTTCCTTTTGCACATGTATTACAATCTTAAGAAATCACGATTGCGTGTGCAATTTCCTTTTACGTAACAATCCTTTCTGCGCTCGAAGAGCTGTAGTTAATATTTTTCAGCAAAATAAATGTTTCACAAAACACTTCAAAAATACATTACAAAGTACAGTTACACTCATATTAACACTATATAATAAAAATTATTTTATAAAAATATTGCACACAAAAGTTATAAGGGCTAAAAGATAGGAGATCTCGGGTGTTAGAAGAAAAAAAACTGACACAGGGATTTTACATTGACATACATACACATACATAGAGAAACATGGATTTATATGTATAGACATGTTTAACTATGGAGATAATGAAAAGATTTTACAGTACAATCTTAGGCACATTAAACATTATCTTAGAGGGATTTTCAAAGAGATAATCGCATATAGATCTCGAGATATCTAGACATATATATAATCATATACATATCGCGCGATAAATAGATTTATCAGTCCAAAAATCATCTCATAAATAGAACATATTCCGTTACGAAAACATTTTCACAATATGAAATATTCACATTTTTATGTACACTTTTCAAGGAGAATATGTCATGGGCTTTGCGCAACAGATTAGGGTTTTAGTGGGTTTTTTTTTTAAATGTATCTTCTCCATTGACTTCTATGGGGGAATACGTGAACACGCACGGGATTTGGCTTTTTGAAGTATGCGTGTCAATGCGCGTGCAAAATAAGTTATTTTGCAACTTGTAATACCTGCGCAACCCCAGATGCAAAAAAGCCACTACCCGCAAAACTGCGAAAAACAGACTTGCCTCGCGACTTGTAATTTTGCCCAAAAGTTGCACAAAACACATAAAAAATACATTACAAAGTACACTTACACTCATAATAACACCATCTTATACAAATTATATAAAAAAAATATTGCACACAAAAGTTAAAGGCTCAAAGATATGAGGTCTCAGGTTTCAGAAAAAAAAGGCAGGCAAAGAGTTTTAACATAGAGATACATACATTTTTAAAAATGTATATATATATATATATATATATATATATATATATATATATACACAGTGGATATAAAAAGTGTACACACCCCTGTTAAAATGTCAGGTTTCTGTGATGTAAAAAAATGAGACAAAGATAAATCATTTCAGAACTTTTTCCACCTTTAATGTGGCCTATAAACTGTTCAACTCAATTGAAAAACAAACTGAAATCTTTTAGGTAAAGGGAAATAAAAAAAAATAAAAAAAATAATATGGTTGCATAAGTGTGAACACCCTTAAACTAATACTTTATTGAAGCACCTTTTGATTTTATTACAGCACTCAGTCTTTTTGGGTATGAGTTTTTCAGCATGGCACATCTTGACTTGGCAAGATTTGCCCACTCTTCTTTGCAAAAACACTTAAAATCTGTCAGAATGCGAGGGCATCTCCTGTGCACAGCCCTCTTCAGATCACCCCACAGATTTTGAATTGGATTCAGGTCTGGGCTCTGGCTGGGCCATCCCAAAACTTTAATCTTCTTCTGTTGAAGCCATTCCTTTGTTGATTTGGATGCATGCTTTGGGTCGTTGTCATGCTGAAGCTTTCTAGCAGAAGCCTGAAGGTTTTGTGCCAATATTGTCTCGTATTTGGAACTGTTCATTATTCCCTTTACCTTGACTAAGGCCCCAGTTCCAGCTAAAGAAAAACAGCCCCAAAGCATGATGCTGCCACCACCATGCTTCACTGTGGGTATGGTGTTCTTTTGGTGATATGCAGTGGAGTGCTGTTTTTGCGCCAAACATATCTTTTGGAATTATGGCCAAAATGTTCAACTTTGGTTTCATCAGACCAGAACACCTTTTGCAAAATGCTTTTGGGAAACTTCAGATGTGTTTTTGCAAAATTTAGCCGGGCTTGAATGTTTTTTTTTTGTAAGAAAAGGCTTCCGTCTTGTCACTCTACCCCATAGCCCAGACATATGAAGAATACGGGAGATTGTTGTCACATGTACCACACAGCCAGTACTTGCCAGATATTCCTGCAGCTCCTTTAATGATGCTGTAGGCCTCTTGGCAGCCTCCCAGACCAGTTTTCTTCTCGTCTTTTCATCAATTTTGGAGGGACATCCAGTTCTTGGTAATGTCACTGTTGCACCATATTTTCTTCACTTAATGATGACTGTCTTCACTGTATTCCATGGTATATCTAATGCCTTGAAAATTCTTTTGTACCCTTCTCCTGACTGATACCTTTTAACAATGAGATCCCTCTGATGCTTTAGATGCTCTCTGCGGACCATGGCTTTTGCTGTAGGATGCGACTAACAAAATGTCAGGAAAGACCTACTAGAACAGCTGAACTTTATTTGGGGTTAATCAGAGGCACTTTAAATGATGACAGGTGTGTACTGACTCCTATTTAACATGATTTTGAATGTGATTGCTTAATTCTGAACACAGCTACATCCCCAGTTATCAAAGGTTGTTCACACTTATGCAACCATATTATTTTATTTTTTTATTTTTATTTCTCTTTACCTAAAAGATTTCAGTTTGTTTTTCAATTGAGTTGTACAGTTTATAGGTCACATTAAAGGTGGAAAAAGTTCTGAAATTATTTATCTTTGTCTGATTTTTTTACATCACAGAAACCTGACAGGGGTGTGTAGACGTTTTATATCCACTGTATATATATATATATATATATATATATATATATATATATATATGTTTGTATGTGTATACATATGTATTTATGTATTTCTATGTGTATATATGCAATATTCATATTTAATAAAGTGTTTAACCTGTATATTTACTGTAAATATTTACAATAAAAATGTTTATTTTCAACGCTCGAGGGCAATTAACGCTCGAGCGGGAGCGTTGATTATCGATCCACTTGTAATCTGGTCCAATATATATGTGTGTGTACTGTGTTAAAAAGAAACAGAATTAAATGTGCATCCTTGCAGCATGACATACAGAGAGTATTTTTTACCTTAAATTTGTAAAAAAATAAATAAATCTATAAATACAGATCTGCCATGGAATCTTAGCAACTTGGCGGTGGAATAAGAAGTGATGGACTGTGACAGTATTTAATCCAATGGGGAAGGTGCAGATCCTGTTCTTAAGTGTCACAAACATGACAGAATTTCAATATTTCTTTGCTTAATTGCAGTTGGCTTACAGAGACATTATAGTCATTATTTGTTTTACCTATGTAGATATGCCATATATAATATTGCATGTTTAATAAAGTACTTTTTATTCCAATATCTAAAGAGACATGAAATTCAAATTTAAACTTACATGTTTCAGACAGAGAATGCAATTTTAAGAGATTTGCACTAATTGAGCTAGCTGGTGATTGGTGGCTACACACATGTTGCTAGTCATTGGCTCACCAGATGTGCTCAGCTAGCTCCCAGCTGACTTTAGTTAGTTAAGCACAGTACAATACCAAAATGCTCATACACACAGCATTTTAATTTTTTACTTTTATGTCCTTTTTATAAAGGTTAGCCCTACCATTTCCCATTCTTCTACATGTTCTTTATATGTAAGTACTCAGCTTGCACGTGCAATGGGAGAAGTTTGCAAACTTACCTTAGACAAGTATACACTGAGCACGATAAAGAAGACAGAACACAATCTATTTGTTTTTTTAATTACATTTTGGCAAAAATTAGTAACATTTAAAAATAATAATAATGTTGATTTATTGTTTCCTTTGACAATATGACACTATTATGACATTTTTAATAAATCAGGTTTAGTTAAGTAATATTAGACCTTTAACAGCCTTTATGTAAATGACTTAATGTAGATAATAACCCTATCACATAGGATAGCTTCTTATTCATGATGTTGACCAATGTGTTTATTCATATCTACCTGTAAATAGCAACAAGGGGTGGATTACATATGGCGTCGCCAGTTTTTAGTTGGATATTGCTATCACATATATGGCACTGCATATAAATGTGGTGAGTATATTTCACCCGTCACCGGCTAATTTTACTCCCATAAACATAGAACCGCGTCGCAAGTCGGTATCACATATTCAGCACAAGGACTTACACAGCTAAAATGGAGACATTTTACTCCATTTTCACCTTGCCACACATAGGCAGGCGCAGCAAGCCTTTCGCTGAAAATGTGAGCACCGTAACATCCTGGAAGTATTAACAAACACCTAATGCGTGCACAGTATCTATCTACCTGTCAACCGCCATCCCCCACTGCAATAACTAATAAAGTATATTAACTCCTAATCCGCCAACCCCCGCATCGCAATATAACTAATAAACATATTAACCCCTAATCCGCCATCCCCCCACATCGCAATCTACCTATTCCGCCATCCCCCACTGCAATAACTAATAAAGTATATTAACTTCTAATCCGCCAACCTCCACATCGCAATATAACTAATAAACATATTAACCCCTAATCCGCCATCCCCCCCACATCGCAATCTACCTATTAACCCCTAATCCGCCAAACTCCCACATCGCAATTAACTTAATTAAGCTATTAACTCCTAAACCGCCAACCCCCCACAACTGGGGGCAAAAATAATCACCCCTTTATTAATAGCAAAAAATACCACGAGTCAAATAACAAGCCAGGAGTCAAAACCAGAGCTGGTAGTCAGACAAGCCAAGTCAGGAGCCAAAGCAAATAGTCAGACGAGCCGGAATCAGGAACCAGGAAAATAGCAGAGTCAGGAACAAGCCAGGGATCAGGAACCAGGAAGGACGTCAGGCAGCCAGGTAATACACAGGAGCTCTCACAAACAGTTCTGAGACAACGCAAAGGCAAAGCATACTGAACAGAGGCCCTTTAAATAATAAGTGATGTCTCACATGGATGATGCATACCAGTCTGGCCATAAAAGGAAGTGCAGGAAATGAGCAGCATCCCCCACAATGCACTATAGTCAGGAAGAGAGGTGAGTAAAATGGCTGCCAGCAGCACATGGCAAACACAACAGGGAAAAAACCCTGACAACAATGCAAATAACTAAGTTAATTACTAAGCCCCCTAACCTAACACCCCCTAAATTAACCCCAATTACATAAATTTAAATACTAACTTACAATTGAAATAAAAAACATAAGATTACTTTAAAAATAAACTAAGATTAAATTAATCTAAAATTACAAAAAATAAAAAGTCTAACATTGCATAAAAAAATAAACTAAATTATCAAAAATAAAAAAATTAAACCTTATCCCTATTAAAATAAAAAAAGCCCCCCCCCAATAAAAAAACACCTAATCTAAACTAAACTACCAATAGCCCTTACAAGGGCCTTTTGTAGAGCATTGCCTTAAGTTAAACAACTCTTTTACCTTAAAAGTAAAAAACCCCTAAAATAAAAAAAATAACACTAAATAACCTAAACTACCCAATGTCCCTAAAGGGGCATTTGTAAGGGTATTGGCCATAAAAGGGCATTCAGCTCTTTTACAGCCCAAAAGAAACCTAATCTAAAAATAAAAGCCACCCCAAAAAATAAAAAAAAGAAGTCTTACCCCCAAATAAGTACTCACCGTTCCTGAAGTTTGGAGGACATCTTCTTCCAGCACAGGGACCTCTTCTAGCTTCATCCAGGACAAAGGCATTGTGGAGCGGAGGTGACCGCTGAACAAGACCAACGACCGCAGAGCCATTCAGCGTGGAGATCCTCATTGTGCGATCACCGCCGCACACTGAGAATTGAATTCAAGGTATGCTTTTAAAAATGGGGTACCTTGCATTCCTATTGGCTGATATTTTCAAATCAGCCAGTAGGATGAGAGCTACTGAAATCCTATTGGCTGATTTAAACAGAGCTGCCAGAACCTTTAGGTTTTTTTAGTGTTAGTTTTTTTTATTTTGGCAGGGTTGGTGGGTGGGGGGTTTACTGTTAGGGGGAGACTTAGTATTTTTTAAATGTAAAAGAGCTGTTTAACTTAGGGCAATACCCTACAAAAGGCCCTTTAAAGGGCTATTGTTTGTTTAGTTTAGGGGGTGTTTTTATTTGGGGGGGGGACTTTTTATTTTCATTAGGTTTAATTTTTTTATTTTTGATAATTTGGTTTATTTATATGTTAGACTTTTATTGTTTGTAATTTTAGATTTTTTAGTTTTATTTTTAAAGTAATCTTGTGTTTTTGTATTTTAATTGTAAATTAGTATTTAAATTTATGCAATTGGGGTTAATTTAGGTGGTGTTAGGTTAGAGGGCTTAGTAAAAAGTTAAATTAGTTAAATTACGGCTAGATTGCGAGTTTTGCGTTATGAGGGGTGCGGTGCTAACTTGCACGTTATTTTCACCGCTCACTTACCTACAGCGCTGGTATTAGAGGTTTTCAGAAACCCGGCGTTATTAGGCAAGAAGTGAGCGTAGAGCAAAATTGAGCTCCATACCGCACTCCAATACCAGCGCTGCTTAAGTCAGCGGTGAGCTGGTTGTACGTGCTTGTGCACTATTTCCCCATAGACATCAATGGGGAGAGCCGGCTGAAAAAAAGCCTAACACCTGCAAAAAAGCAGCGTAAAGCTCCGTAACGCAGCCCCATTGATTCCTATGGGAAAACAAAATTTATGTTTACACCAAACACCCTAACATGAACCCCGAGTCTAAAAACTCCTAATCTTACACTTATTAACCCCTAATCTGCCGCCCCCTACATCGCCGACACCTGCATTATACTTATTAACAGCTAATCTGCCACTCCGGACATCACTGACACCTATATTATACTTATTAACCCCTAATCTGCTGCCCACAACATCGCCGTCACCTACATTATATTTATTAACCCCTAATCTCCTGCCCCCAATGTTGCCGCAACCTACCTACATTTATTAACCCCTATTCTGCCGCCACAACGTTGCCGCCACTATAATAAATATATTAACCCCTAAACCGCCATACTCCCGCCTCGCAAACACTAGTTAAATATTATTAACCCCTAATCTGCTACCCCTAACATCGCCGCAACCTACATTACAGTATTTTGACGATAGGATTGAGGTGAGAGAGATAGAGAGGGGATAGAGAGAGGGGGGAGAGAGAGAGGAGAGAGATAGAGAGGAGGGGAGAGAGAGAGGGGGGAAGAGAGGGAGAGAGAGAGAGCGAGAGGGAGAGAGAGGGGAGAGAGAGGGGGGAGAGTGAGGGGGGGGAGAGAGAGAGAGCAAAAGAGAGGGGGGGAGAGAGAGCGCAAAAGAGAGGGGGAGAGAGAGAGCGCAAAAGAGAGGGGGAGAGAGCGCAAAAGAGAGGGGGGAGAGGGTGCAAAAGAGGGGGGAGAGAGCGCAAAAGAGAGGGGAAGAGAGAGAGTGCAAAAGAGGGGGGAGAGAGAGAGTGCAAAAGAGGGGGAGAGAGAGAGCGCAAAAGAGAGGGGGGGAGAGAGAGAGAGCAAAAGAGGGGGGAGAGAGAGAGAGCAAAAGAGGGGGGAGAGAGCACAAAAGAGAGGGGGGAGAGAGCGCAAAAGAGAGGGGGTAGAGAGAGCGCAAAAGAGAGGGGGGAGAGAGCACAAAAGAGAGGGGGGAAGAGAGAGAGCAAAAGAGGGGGGGAGAGAAAGCGCAATAGAGGGGGAAGAGAGAGACAGCAAAAGAGAGGGGGGAAGAGCACAAAAGAGAGGGGGGAGAGAGAGTGCAAAAGAGAGGGGGCAAGAGAGAGCGCAAAAGAGAGGGGAGAGAGAGAGAGCGCAAAAGAGATGGGGTAGAGAGCGCAAAAAAGAGGGGGAGAGAGCGCAAAAGAGAGGGGACAGAGAGGGGGGGAGAGAGAGAGCACAAAAGAGAGGAGAGAGAGAGAGGGGGGAGAGAGAGCGCAAAAGAGATGGAGGAGAGAGAGAGCGCAAAAGAGTGGGGGAGAGAGAGAGCACAAAAGAGAGGGGAGAGAGAGCACAAAAGAGAGGGGGGAGATAGCGCAAAAGAGGGGGGGAGAGAGCGTAAAAGAGAGGGGGAGAGAGAGAGAGGGGGGAGAGAGCGCAAAAGAGATGGGGGAGAGAGAGAGCGCAAAAGAGAGGGGGAGAGAGAGCGTGCAAAAGAGAGGGGGGGAGAGAGCGCAAAAGAGAGGGGGGTAGAGAGAGAGCAAAAGAGGGGGGAGAGAGAGCGCAATAGAGGGGGAGGAGAGAGACCGCAAAAGAGAGGGGGGAAGAGCGCAAAAGAGAGGGGGGAGAGAGCGCAAAAGAGAGGGGGGAGAGAGCGCAAAATAGAGGGGGGAGAGAGAGCGCAAAAGAGATGGGGGGAGAGAGCGCAAAAGAGGGGGGGAGAGAGCGCAAAATAGAGGGGGGAGAGAGAGCGCAAAAGAGATGGGGGGAGAGAAAGCGCAAAAGAGATGGGGGGAGAGAAAGTGCAAAAAAGAGAGGGGGGAGAGAGCGCAAAAGAGAGGGGAGAGAGAGCGCAAAAGAGAGGGGGGTAGAGAGAGAGCAAAAGAGGGGGGAGAGAGCGCAAAAGAGGGGGGAGAAAGAGAGTGCAAAAGAGAGGGGGGGAAGAGCGCAAAAGAGAGGGGAGAGAGAGAGAGCACAAAAGAGATGGGGTAGAGAGCGCAAAAAAGAGGGGGAGAGAGCGCAAAAGAGAGGGGACAGAGAGGGGGGAGAGAGAGAGCACAAAAGAGAGGAGAGAGAGAGAGGGGGGAGAGAGCACAAAAGAGATGGGGGAGAGAGCGCAAAAGAGATGGAGGAGAGAGAGAGCGCAAAAGAGTGGGGGAGAGAGAGCACAAAAGAGAGGGGGAGATAGCGCAAAAGAGGGGGGGAGAGAGCGCAAAAGAGGGGGGGAGAGAGCGCAAAAGAGAGGGGAGAGAGAGAGAGGGGGGGAGAGAGCGCAAAAGAGATGGGGGAGAGAGAGAGAGCGCAAAAGAGAGGGGGAGAGAGAGCGTGCAAAAGAGAGGGGGGAGAGAGCACAAAAGAGAGGGGGAGAGAGAGCGCAAAAGAGGGGGGAGAGAGAGTGTAAAAGAGGGGGGAGAGAGAGAGCGCAAAAGAGAGGGGGGAAGAGCGCAAAAGAGAGGGGGGAGAGAGCGCAAAAGGGGGGGGAGAGAGCAAAAGAGAGGGGGGAGAGAGAGCGCAAAAGATATGGGGGGAGAGAGTGCAAAAAAGAGGGGGGGAGAGAGCGCAAAAGAGAGGGGAGAGAGAGAGTGCAAAAGAGAGGAGGAGAGAGAGAGCGCAAAAGAGAGGGGGAGAGAGAGAGCGCAAAAGAGAGGGGAGAGAGGGGGGAGAGAGAGCGCAAAAGAGATGGGGGAGAGAGAACGCAAAAAAGATGGGGGAGAGAGCGCAAAAGAGATGGGGAGAGAGAGAGCGCAAAAGAGGGGGGAGAGAGAGAGCGCAAAAGAGAGGGGGAGAGAGAGAGCGCAAAAGAGAGGGGGGAGAGAGCGCAAAAGAGATGGAGGAGAGAGAGAGCGCAAAAGAGTGGGGGAGAGAGAGAGCACAAAAGAGAGGGGAGAGAGAGAGAGCACAAAAGAGAGGGGGGAGAGAGCGCAAAAGAGGGGGGGGGAGAGAGAGAGGGGGGGAGAGTGCAAAAGAGATGGGGAGAGAGAGCGCAAAAGAGAGGGGGAGAGAGAGCGTGCAAAAGAGAGGGGGGAGAGAGCACAAAAGAGAGGGGGAGAGAGAGTGCAAAAGAGGGGGGAGAGAGAGCGTAAAAGAGGGGGGAGAGAGAGAGCGCAAAAGAGAGGGGGAAGAGCACAAAAGAGAGGGGGGAGAGAGCGCAAAAGAGGTGAGGAGAGCAAAAGAGAGGGGGGAGAGAGAGCGCAAAAGAGATGGGGGGAGAGAGTGCAAAAGAGAGGGGGGAGAGAGAGCGCAAAAGAGAGGGGAGAGATAGAGAGCGCAAAAGAGAGGAGGAGAGAGAGAGCGCAAAAGAGAGGGGGAGACAGAGAGTGCAAAAGAGAGGGGAGAGAGGGGGGAGAGAGAGCGCAAAAGAGATGGGTGAGAGAGCGCAAAAGAGATGGGGGAGAGAGAGAGCGCAAAAGAGAGGGGGAGAGAGAGAGCGCAAAAGAGAGGGAGAGAGAGAGAGCGCAAAAGAGAGGGGGGGGAGAGAGCGCAAAAGAGAGGGGGAGAGAGAGAGCTCAAAAGAGAGGAGGGAGAGAGAGAGCTCAAAAGAGAGGGGGAGAGAGCAAAAGAGAGGGGGAGAGAGCAAAAGAGAGGGGGAGAGAGGGAGCAAAAGAGAGGGGGAGGGAGAGAGCAAGGGGTGGGACCGCTGTACTGCAAAAAATGGCCCGTGTGAACGGGCTTTAGGACTAGTAAATAAATAGCCATGTGATCAGGGGGCTGTCAAAAGAGCTTAGATACAAGGTAATTACAGAGGTAAAAGTATATTAATATAACCATGTTGGCTGTACAAAACTGGGGAATGGGTAATATAGAGATAATCTATCTTTTTAAACAATACAAATTTTGGAGTTAACTGTCCCTTTAAAGGGACATAATACTCATATGCTAAATCACTTGAAACTGATGCAGTATAACTGTAAAAAGCTGACAGGAAAATATTACCTGAGCATCTCTATGAAAAAAAGGAAGATATTTTACCTCACAATTTCCTCAGCTCAGCAGAGTAAGTTCTGTGTAAAAAGTTATACTTCAGCTGCTGCCCAGCTGCAGGTAAAAAAACTAAAAATGAAGAAATTAACAGCAGCCAATCAGCATCAACAGTGCTGAGGTCATGAACTCTTTTTACTGTGATCTCATGAGATTTCACTAAACTCTCATGAGATTAAATTGTAAACTTCCTTACACTGATTAGGGAAATAAGATGAGTGTGCACAAAAGCTCGCTCCTTCCGCTGTCCCGGGACAGACATACTGATTTGTTGCTTAGAAGTCCTTTACAATGGGGTGTGGCTACTGAGAAACTTTTGAAGTAAAGTATCTATCTTTTTTACATAGAGATGTTCAGGTGATATTTTCTAGTCAGTTTTTTACAGCTATACTGCATCACTTTCAAGTGTTTAAACATTTGGGTATTATGGCCCTTTAAGGAAAAAGTAGGAATGGAATAGATAATAAGATGGTATATGACACTGTAATTAACGTTGTCTGGGGAATGCTACTGTACAAATATATGTGGAAGTGACTTACCATCGATATGAATGTTAAAAATACTACAGAAAGTTAGTTATGTATTGCCTCACCAAAATATCAACCCTGTGCTAAATGTAATAATTATATATACTGTATATTTTAAATTATTCTTATATCCACTGTATTGATATTTTATATAAATTGGTGCTTCTTATATCAATGGACTTAAGAAAATGTATATTATTTTTGGCATCTACAAAATGCATTTTTCAATCAAATTATTTTATTAGAAACTCATTCATCTGAATGTAATAATTTTGTTATCTTATCAAAGAATCCGAACTGATTTGCAGACTAAATGAAACTCAGCACTTATTAAGCAAAGTCTTGATAAATCTGCATGAAAATTAAATTTTGCTTTCATCAAGGAGTAGATAAACATATGGAAGAAGGTGTAATCTTATTTATCAAAAATCATTTGTATAATTAAACACGAATATCATAAAAGGTCGCCCCAGGTCTACATTTGCATGTGTAAGTTATTTGTAGAATGTCATTTGCAATAGACAGAATAGATGGATGGGCGAGCTTATAGGGTTAAATTAGGCTCAATAATGGCCAATTACACAGTGATCAATCAGAATGATAGATCTAAATGGCAATACAAAATGACTGTCTAAGCGCTTTTTCCAAACATATTCCTTAGTAAGCTTTTGAGTATTTTAGTTTTACTAAAGCATAAAATGTTTTATCTGTTTTTAATGCAATGTTTTGTTGGATCTGCTTCAATGCAGTTGAAATAGATGAAAAAAAGTGTATTGGAAAGAAAAATATTATTATAACCTATGTACTACTCTCTTATGAACAAGTGATTTTAATTCATAAAGTTGTTTTATATATATATATATATATATATATATATATATATATATATATATATATATATATATATATATATATATATATATATTATAAATGTAGCCACCATACATAGCACTCACATGATTCTTCAAATTAACAAAACTTTTGTTGTGTAACTTATCAGGGTTCAAAACAACCAAAAAAATATTACACAATAAATAGTGTTGGGAATTTAAAGAAATTCTGTAAGTGCTTTCTATAGTGGCTATATTTATTAATTAATTTGCACCCATTTATACTCTCTCTCTCTCTCTCTCTCTCTCTCTCTCTCTCTCTCTCTCTCTATATATATATATATATATATATATATATATATATATATATATATATATATAAATAGCACTAAAGTGAACTCTCAGGATTTTAGATAAAGCGCAAGTCAAATTTTATTGACGTTTCGGGGACGATTACATATATATACTGACAAAAACTTACATTGAGGATATAATTTAAGCTCCCAATCAACAATTAAAAAGCATGTAAATTCTGATATAAAACTTTCCTATCAAAGAATACATTGTGTTATTATATTGAATTATGTGAAATAAAAAAGTAATGCTCTAATGTGTTAGTGCAAGATATTATGGAACTATTGCCTGTATATAACTATGGGGTTCATTACAATCTATCACTAGATAATTATACACACAGTGTATTTAAACACTTTTGCGGTGGGTTCAGCATATGGTTACATTTATACTGTGTCATTTTAAGAACCTGATATTGTGAGTTCTATTACCTAAAATATGATTCACTGACTAAGAGATAACTAAATGGACAGGAAAAGTAAGTATTCTAATTGGCACAAAATGGTATTTTCATGTGTATTCATTTTTGGATTATTGCATGTTCCTGTCCTGTAAGAAACATGACCCTTATTGCTTTGACACTAAGGTCTTGAATCCATAGGCTATTTAAAAAAAAAGTTTTTAGCCATGGGCTGCCTGGAGTAGGAAGGAACAGGGCACATTTCATTTAAAAATATTCATAAATGAAACATGCATGTTTTAAATGCTTTCCTGTAATAAAGTGATGCATTATAATGAAATGAATACATTACTTTATAAGATTATACTTCTATATGCTTTCAGCACTGATATGAAAACATGCAGAGACTTATCAGTGCATAAACGTGAAAGCAATGCTCAGGGTAAAACATATATTGGAAGTATTTTTTTAAACAGTAAGGGCTAGATTACAAGTGGAGCGCTAAATTATTGCACACCTGCAAATATACCTGCACGATAATAAACCAGCCATTTCAAGTGGCTGATTATTGCTACTGCAAGCTCACAGTAGCAATTATCTCTGAATATTAGCTTTCTGGTTAATTTTCTGAAAGTGCCCCAAGTGCCCTCGAAATAGAGGGCCTTATAGTTTTTTTTATTTAAAAATATGTAGCTTTAATTTTAATAAAAAATAACTGCACTATGCAGTTTTGGGGCTTTAAAGTTGATGAGAGTGGGGTGTTAGAAAAAAAACGACACTGTAAAGTGCCTTCACATTGCGGTCTATGGAAAGTGTGTGTTCCCATAGACTGCAAAGTTAATATATATGTATATGCTTATATACATATTTATTTATGTGTTACTATGTGTATATACTCATATTAACACATAAATATATATGTATATATTCATATACATATATACTTAAGTTTGCTGCCCATCGCTGCGCTACTTAACCCCTTTGCTGCACGAGGTTCTGATGCCGTCTGTGACAGCATCAGAACAAGGCTCCCATAGTAGCCTATGGAAGCCTACTTTTTTATGAGTGCAATGCTTCCTAGCAATGCAAATGTGAGCTTGTGTTCGTATTGCGATTTACTTGTAATACTAGCGCACATTATCATGCACTGATATTACAAAGTGGATCGCTAATATCACTTTCACGCAACCAATATTTAACGCTCCACTAATCTAGCACCAAAAGTTTTATATACTTTATAGTGGGACCTAATAGACACATATACGCTTTCATGTACCTCTAGCAATAGAGCAAGATTACTTGTGAACTATGGGCTCCATGTGCTAAGAAGCGGGTGCTGCTTTGGAGCCCTTGTAGGGCAAGCTTATTCATGCAAGACTTCTTACTTCAATGTAAGTAGCAATGCTCATGCAATTTCTGCTTTTTTCCCTTTGCTATGCAAATTTGTATATGTCAGCCTGGTAAGACATCCATGTGTATGCTGGCGGGGGTGCAAACCTGGTATCCTATCACAGATATATAGACAATCTGTTCATGATCTAGAAGGGAACAGAGGGAGATCTTAAAACGTTCATGGAATTGCTTAATGTTAATGACTGGCAAATCAAACTAAATTGGGAAAGTAGTCAAGAAATGTAATTTTTTTTGGATTTATCCATATATATTGAAAATGGTATGTTAAAAACTAAAAATTACTTTAAACCTGTAGATGTCAATAGTTACATTCAATTAGACAGTTGTCATCTTTACAACTGACTAAAGAATATCCCCAAGAGCCAAATAAGCAGACTGCTAACGAATTGTAGTGATAACAGTGTTTTTTTTTACGAACAATCTAAACACTTTAAGACTAAATTTATAGAAAAATAGATAGACCTTTAGAAATATAATGACAAAAAGAACAACACGTTTGAATGCAATGAAGGGAAAGTAGGGCCTATAATCTTAGATTATTGTGCCCAAAAAAAAGAAATAAGGAACATCATTAATAAACAATATGACATACTTAAAAAAGATTATGGTCTGAGAGATATTATACAGGATAAACCATTTATAGTTTTTAAAAGAGTACCCAATATAAAAGATAAAATCACTAGAAGTTTTCTCAAAGATAAGAACAATGACAATTGGTTAGGAGAAAATCTAAAAGGTTTCTACAGATGTGGGAAATGTATGGGCTGTAAAGAATTCTCTCCACAAGAGAGGATCATTAGATCTCTAACAATGGGTAACGATAAACAATACGAGATATGACAAATGATTTCATGTAATTCAAATAATGTTATTTACTTATTAAAAATATACCTTTGACAGATTTCAGAAATTCAAATAACCTAGTGGGTTGTGACAGTAATATAATAATTTTAAGATCTTGAGGACATTGGTTCGATTCCAGGTAGATGCTATTTAATAAATTTCTCTGTACAATACAACCAATTGTTAATATTAATAAAAAGTCTAAAGTTTTAGAACAATCCTGTTAGCTCAGGATTCTTAAAACATAGATCTAGCCATCTTATGAACCTTTTAGACTGAAGTTTGATTCCCAATGGTTTAAATAAATTTTGAATTGCCTCATTTCCAGAACAATTTTCTCCTCTGGTTATAATCACTTTATGCTTTTTGAATATTTCAGAAATTGAAATAGCCTGGTGGATTATCACAGTAACATAATATTTTTTACAAACTTGAGACAGAGGTTTGATTCCCACATTTACTTTTAGATTTATAAGGTTTTATTGAATATTTTATTTAATTTTTATGTTTGTTAATTATGTATAAATGAATTGTATTTGATAAGATGCCAATTATATGTATTTTTGCTATGTGGCAAAAGTATTTTTCTTAATTAAATCAATAAGACATGAGGACTCTGTCCAAACACCTGCATAAGAATCCAGGACCCAATCAGAAGTGGAGTTACAACTATAAAAGGTCATCAGGACCATCTTGAAGTCATCCTTGAAAAACCCAAGCTGTGATTGGTGAAAGGATCGTTGGAGTAGTGACGTCAAAAAAGGGGCGGAGCCGTGTTCCTTACCGGACTAACAGAGCATTCATTGGACATTGTGATACACACAGTCTTTTGCTTGTAGTAGTCTATGATTGGGTCTCATTATATGCCTTGTGACTTGTTTTTAATAAATTTGTTATACTTTTTAACCACTTCTGATTCATCCTTTGGAGCTGGAACATCCTTCTTTGCCTTGCCTCCTATTAGGAGCTTCCTGTGCCTATATATCTAGAGCTTGATTTTGAAGCTCTAGACAATGTGAGTACCTTTTCTAAGCTCTGCTGCAAATTTCACATAACCACAGAACTTCACTATATGTGTTTCTCTTTTTTTCCCTGAAGTTCACCTGCTTAGCATTACCACCGTGATAACCTGGGACTTTTATCCTTTTTTGTGCACCATCACATTTGTTTTTGTATTTTATACATGTAAGTGTACTGGAGCCCTTTGCAGTTAAGTAGATGAAAACATGTAAAAGAATATTTATGCAATATTCATATTTAATGTGTTATAGTGTGTAATGTAAATATTTGACATTCCAATGTTCTATGTATTTCTAAATAGATATTCCTATATATATTGGTATATATCTATACCTATATAATTATATATATAATTTTATATATATATATATATACATACATATATATATATATATATATATATATATATATATATATATATATATATATTGTATGGAAATATACAGTGCCTTCCAAATGTATTCACCCCCTTGGCATGTTCCCTATTTTGTTGCATTACAACCTGGAATGAAAATGGATTTTCCATTTGGATTTCATGTAATGGACATACACAAAATAGTCCAAATTGGTGAAGTGAAATTAAGAAAATGTTTTAACCCTTTGGCTGCTAAGCTGGATTTGAGCTTTTTTTAATTTATTTTTTTACTTTTTTAAATATATTTTTTTTTTCCAGATCCCCATGACTTATACAGTTGGAAAGGTTAGGCGATTACCTTTCCAACGGTGGGTCCTGGGGGTCTGTAGCTGCTTAGATGCCTGAGATACAGGCTTCTAAGCAGCATGCCCCCATTTTCCTATATTGTCCATTGTTAATTTTAAATAAAGTTGCATGACGTCACCGTGTTAATCGTGAAGCCCCTCACTATTCAGGCCAGATCGCCGGGGTATGAGTCCCCAGATTGCCCTCAAGGTGGGTTAGTGCTAGTGACGGCTCTGAGCCGTCGTCAGCACCTGACTGGAACAATATGCGACGGCTCAGAGCAGTCGTTAGCACTCAAAGGGTTAAAAATAAAAAACTGAAAAGTGGTGCATGCATATATATTCACCCCCTTTGCTATGAAGCCCTAAATAAGATCTGGTGCAACCAATTACCATCAGTCAGCGCATAATTCGTTAAATAAAGTCCACCTGTGTGTCACATGATCTGTCACACAATCTCAGTATATATACACCTGTTCTTAAAGGCCCCAGAGTCTGCAACATCACTGAGCAAGGGACATCACCAAACTTAGCTGCACCATGAAGACCAAGGAGCTCTCCAAACAGGCCAGGGACAAAGTTATGGAGAAGTACAGATCATGGTTGGGTTATAAAAAAAATATCCAAAACTTTGAACATCCTAGGGAGCACCATTAAATCCTTTATTAAAATACGGAAAGAATATGGTACCACAACAAACCTTCCAAGAGAGCCCATCAAAACCCATGGACTAGGCAAGGAGGGCATTAATCAGAGGCAACAAAGAGACCAAAGATAACCCTGAAGGAGCTGCAATGCTCCACAGCAGATATTGGAGTATCTGTCCATAGGACCACTTTAAGCCATACACTCCTTAGAGCTGGGCTTTACAGAAGAGTGGGCAGAAAAAAGCCATTGCTTAAAGAAAAAAATAAGCAAACACGTTTGATGTTCGCCAAGAGCCATGTGGGAGACTCCCCAAACTTTTGGAAGAAGGTAATCTGTTCAGATGAGACTAAAATTGAGATTTTTGACCATCAAGGAAAATGCTATGTCTGGCGAAAAACCTAATACCTCTCATTACCCTGCGAACACCATCCCCACAGTGAAGCATGGTGGTGGCAGTATCATGCTGAGGGGAGGTTTTTCATCACAGGGACCGGGGAACTGGTCAGAATTAAAGGAATAATGGATGGTGCTAAATACAGGGAAATTCTTGAGGGAAACCTGTTTAAGTCTCCCAGAAATTTGAGACTGGGACGGAGGTTCGCTTTCCAGCAGGACAATGACCCTAAGAATACTGCTAAAGTAACACTCAAGTGGTTTAAGGGGAAACATTTAAATTCTTGGAATGGCTTTGTCAAAGCCCAGACCTCAATCCAATTGAGAATCTGTCGTATGACTTAAAGATTTCTGTAGACCAGCGGAACCCATCCAACTTGAACGAGCTGGAGCAGTTTTGCCTTGAAGAATGGGCAAAAATCCCAGTGGCTTGATGTGCCAAGCTTAGAGAAATGTACCCCTAGAGACTTGCAGCTGTAATTGCTGTAAAAGGTGGCTCTACAGAGTATTGACTTTGTGGGGTGAATAGTTATGCAAATTCAAGTTTTCAGGGTTTTTTTGTCTTATTTCTTGTTTGTTTCACAATAAAAAATATTTAGCATCTACAAAGTGCTAGGCATGTTCTTTAAATCCAATGCTTTAAACCCCCAAAAAATCCATTCTAATTTCAGGTTGTAATGCAACAAAATAATGAATTTATGAATAAATTGCACATTCTTCTATGTGAAGAACATTGGAATGTGAGATATTCATATTTTCTTGTCGGGTTAGTGCACTTAAGAATATGTGATGAGATTTGCACATGAGTAGGGTGTTAGGGTTTGCTAAGGGGGCATAGGTTATCACATGTGCGATATTGTAAAATCGTCTTTTTAGCATGCAAGTGATAACTTTTTACTTTCAACTTGTATTATGAGTGCAACCTGAAGCGTGCAAAAAGCTTACTTCTAGAACAGTTAAAGGGACACTGAACCCAAAATTTTTCTTTCGTGATTCAGATAGAGCATGACATTTTAAGCAACTTTCTAATTTACTCCTATTATCACATTTTCTTCATTCTCTTGGTATCTTTATTTCAAATGCAAGAATGTAAGTTTAGATGCCGGCCCATTTTTGGTGAACAACCTGAGTTGTCCTTGCTGATTGGTGGATAAATTCATCCACCAATAAAAAAGTGCTGTCCGGAGTCAGAACCAAAAAAAAAGCTTAGATGCCTTTTTTTCAAATAAAGATAGCAAGAGAATGAAGAAAAATTGATAATAGGAGTAAATTAGAAAGTTGCTTAAAATTGCATGCTCTATCTGAATCACAAAATATTTTTTTTGGGTTCAGTGTCCCATTAACTCTTGAACAGGAGAATTAAATAGTGCTCCACTTGTAATCTGGCCTAACTTTTTAAAAATCCAAAAAAATAACAAAAATTCCAACATGACTGCAACTATTACTGTATAAGTGGAATCGAGAAACCAAAAATTCTCAGTTAAATTGCAAAAAAGGGGGGGAAATAAATAATTGAAGTAGAATTGCATTTTTTTTCTACACGTAATTAAATATTTTGTATTGCAATGTCAAATTGTTAAATGTCCCTTTAAAGACAATCTGGATATTTATATGCCTCAACTGTTCCTGGGCTATAAAGACAATATTTTGATTGTTTAAAGATCTATGTGCTATACAATGCACACAGCTTTAGGAGACCCATGGCATTTTAAAGCCTGTGTCAAAGTGTATATAGTGCCCATCTACTGCCTTCCTTGTTGTAGGCCAAGCCCTCAGCACCCTATTTTATGAGCAAACAATTTTGGTCCTTAAAGGGACATAAACCCCAATTTTTTTCTTTCATGACTAATATAGATTGTGGGATTTTAAACAACTTTCCAATTTACTTCTATTATCTAATTTGTTTTGTTTTCTTGATATCCTTTGTTGAAATGGATACCTCGGTAGACGCTGGACCTGCTGATTGGTCCCTGCATATATATGCCTCATGATTGGTTTTCAGCTAGCTCCCAGTAGTGCATTGTTGCTTCTTCCACAAAGGATACCAAGAGAATTAAGCAAATAAGTAAATTGGAAAAAAATGGTATTCTCTATTTGAATCATGAAAGCAAAAATGTGTGTTTCATGTTCCGTTAAGGGCAAAATATAATTTTATTGTTAAATGTATTTTTTTTCTCTTTTTTCTTTCTTTTTCACTATATATAGATACAATTCTAGAAAGAAAAAAATAATAAACGTGTATATATATATATATATATATATATATATATATATATATATATATATGTGTGTGTTAAAACAAAAACAGACATTTACAACATTAATTTATAAAAAGAAACTATTTATTTTAAATATTTAATAATAAAATCTAATTTAAAGAAATCAATGCTAGGAATGGTTGCTTGGATTTACAAACCATAACTTTAATGATATGCCTTCAGTAAAACAAAAATAAAATAATATTTACAATGCAAAGCCACGTTCATAACATGGCAAGTGCATAATCTAATACAATGCAGCCACTATAACAAGCAGTTAATAATAACAAAAAACACCAAGGGCAAGTAATTTAATAATTTGTTTCCTATCGGTATGTAATGAAATAGTTATGGAATTCCCAAGAGAGAGATAAGGAGATATTAAAAGGTCTTTCCAATATCTTTAATGGCTTAGGGCAACAGCTGATTCAATAGATTCGATCAAAATCACCACTTCTTTAGTTGCTAGTGATTTATTGCTTTGGCTGTTTTTTGTCATCACTCATCTTAGTTTGGTTTTCAACGCTCATAAATTATGCCTCATAAATAAAAATATACAATCAAGGAAATCAGATCAACTCATCTAGATTGAAAATGTGCCTTCCCTATTCCACTCTTGTTATTTCTAATACTAATACAGAGGAATATTACTGATAATTTGTGTTTTTGTACTTTTTTTTTTTTACGTTTTTGAATCCTTTTTATGGTTCATTTAGCAATTTTTACAGTGCAAATAATGATATGAATTAACATTTATTTTTCCAGATTAGTTTTATTTTTGAATGTAAAGAAATGTTAAAAAAACACAGTTTAATAATTACTTAGATATAAATTACAAGGCAGCAAAGTAAAAACCTACGGCTAGATTACGAGTTTTGCAGTAACAGGGGTGCGGTGCTAACAAGCCTTTTTTTTTAACGCTACCTTAAGACAACGCTGGTTCTACTGTTTTTTTTCAACCCGGCGTTAACCACAAAAAAGTGAGCGTAGAGCAGAATTTAGCTCCACATCTCACTGTAATACCAGTGCTGCTTACGGTAGCGGTAAGCTGGCTAAACGTGCTCATGCATGATTTCCCCATAGGAAACAATGGGGCAGAGCCGGCTAAAAAAACCCCTGACACCTGCAAAAAAGCAGCGTTCAGCTCCTAACGGAGCCCCATTGTTTCCTATGGGGAAACCAAATTTACCCTTCTTGTCTTTTGAGAAACCAAATGTATGTCTACACCTAAAACCCTAACATGAACCCCGAGTCTAAACACCCCTAATCTTACACTTATTAACCCCTAATCTGCTGTCCCCGACATCGTCGCCACCTGCATTATAATTATTAACCCCTACTCTGCCGCTCCGGACACCGCCGCCACCTACATTATACTTATGAACCCCTAATCTGCTGCCCCCAACATCGTCGAACCCTACATTATATTTATTAACCCCTAGTCTGCCCCCCCCAACGTCGCCGCAACCTAACTACATTTATTAACCCCTAATCTGCCGCCGCCAACGTCGCCGCCACTATAATAAAGTTATTAACCCCTAAACCTAAGTCTAACCCTAACACCCCCTAACTTAAATATAATTTAAATAAATCTAAATAAAATAACTACAATTAAATAAATAATTCCTATTTAAAACTAAATACTTACCTATAAAATAAACCATAAGATAGCTACGATATAATTAATAATTACATTGTAGCTATTTTAGGATTTATATTTATTTTACAGGCAAGTTTGTATTTATTTTAACTAGGTAGAATAGTTATTAAATAGTTATTAACTAGTTAATAACTACCTAGCTAAAATAAATACAAAAGTACCTGTAAAATAAAACCTAACATAAGTTACAATTACACCTAACACTACACTATAATTAAATTAATTACCTAAACTACCTACAATTAAATACAATTAAATTAAATAAACTAAAGTACGAAAAACAACAAACACTAAATTACAGAAAATAAAAAAATAATTACAAAAGTTTTAAACTAATTACACCTACGCTAATCCCCCTAATAAAATAAAAAAGCCCCCCAAAATAAAAAAAATTCCCTACCCTATACTAAATTACAAATAGCCCATAAAAGGGCCTTTTGCGGGGCATTGCCCCAAAGTAATCAGCTCTTTTACCTGGAAAAAAAAATACAATACCCCCCCAACAACATTAAAACCCACCACCCACACACCCAACCCTACTCTTAGCCCCAGTGCAAGTGTGGCAGATTTCAACCATCTTGAACCAATCAGGGGCTGCATTGCACAAGCAGCGGCTTGTACAATGTTAAATGTGGGCAGCAGATACTGCCCACTTATAGCAAGGCCTGGCACACCAGGTGCACAATAGGTTGCTGAACAGTTCCTAGACATACTGTATACGTTTTTATAAAAAATCTTGCACTTTTCACGATACGCATGATGCCTGTCCTAAAATTGGAAATCATTATTATTTTACATGAAGTGTGACAAAGATTCATTATGATATTCTAATGTGCTTCAATTCTTTACCTGCAATTTAGTACAAATTAAATTTGTTTTTTTGTTGCCTGAAATTTACTTAAAAATTGTCGTTTCAAAGAAGCTCTAGGGTGGCTAACAATTTTTTTTATTTCATAGCATTTGCAGGAGCAGATGAAACAGTTGGGCAAATAGGACTTTAACCAGGAGACTGGCACATAGGGTGCCCACCAATGGTGTTGCCCAGGGGGGCTTTGGTATCTGCTGCATAATGCCATGTACCACCATTGTGTCATTTAGTCATCATGCAGCTTCTGCTGTTGCACAGACTCACAGTCACAGCTAGTGTAGAGCTGATAGCTGAGCTGTGCTAGCAGTTGTAAACTGTGTGGGAGTGGGCAGCATTTAGCCATGGCTGACAGCTGTGCTAACAGTAAGCAGTTAAGGGTGGGTTGAGTGGGGGTCATGACCATGGAATAGGGTCCATGACCCTGGATTGGGAGCCCAGTGCCTGAAGGGAGCATCTGTTGCTGGAGAGTGGGGGCCCTTGGGATGTGTCACATTGGGGTTTTGGGGTATGGCCCTGGGGGTTAAGGATTCTGGCAGGGACAGGATGGAGCAGGTTTTCAGTAACCTTCCTTAATTTATGCCCAGGGGCCTAGGTTGGTCTCAGGCCACCCCTGACATTTCTATACTCATTGGTAATGCAAGTAGTTGATTGGCCAGCTTATGATTTCTCAAATGATTTGCATCTCTTTAATTAGTAATTACTGTAGTAGATGAGTGTGTCTGAACTCCAGTCTTTATAGGAACAGTCTACACCAGAAGTTTTATTGTTTTAAAAGATAGATAATCCCTGTATTACCCATTCCCCAGTTTTGCATAACCAACACAGTTATATTAATATACTTTTTACCTCTGTGATTATATTGTATCTAAACATCTTCTGACAGCCCCCTGATCACGTAACTTTGTATTTATTATCTATTGACTTGCATTTTAGCCAATAAGTGTAGTGTCTGCCACAAGCCACGGGCGTGATTACAATGTTATCTATATGGCACACATGAACAAGCACTCCCCTGTTGTAAAAAGCTCATACAAAAGCAAGTGATAAGAGGCTGTCTTTAATGGCTTAGAAACAGGCAGACATTTAGAGGTTTTAAATGTTATAAAGTATATTAATCTAACAATGTTGGTTGTGCAAAGCTGGGGGATGGGTAGTAAAGGCTTTATCTATCTTTTTAAACAATAACAATTTTAGTGTTGACTGTCCCTTTAAATACCACCAGATTTTCATGATATCTTAATTAGAGCACGAGTGAAATAATCAGCTGATCAGTAACTATGGTTACTAACCTGCTCTCACCCATAAACTGATTATTTCACCTGTACTCTTGTTTCGATATCATTAAATTTTGGCCTATTGGTGAACTTAAAGGGCCATTAAACCCAAAAATTTACTTTCATGATTCAGATATAGAATAACCATTTTAAACAACATTCCTATTTACTTCTATTACCTAATTTGCTGCAATCTTTAGATATCCTTTGTTAAAAAAATATCAATGCACATTGGTGAGCCAATCACATGAAGCATCTATGTGCAGCCACCTATCAGAAGCTATTGAGCCTATCTAGATATGCTTTTCAGGAAAGCATATCAAGAGAATGAAGCAAATTAGATAAGTGAAGTAAATTAGAAAGCTGTTTAAAATTGTATTCTCTATCTGAATCATGAAAGAAAAAAATGTGGGTTTAATGTCCCTTTAAGGATCATAGTAGATCACTTGCACCCAGTGCTGTTTTATAAATAAACTAGCTGTTGCCCACGGCTTTGCTTACGTGGATTTTGTGATTTGTATAAAATATGTCTAGATTACGAGTTGTGGGTTTATTTTACAGGGTAGGGCTTTTTTTATTTTGTTAGGGGGATTAGATTAGGTGTAATTAGTTTAAAAATCTTGTAATTAGCTTAAAAATCTTGTAATTATTTTATTATTTTCTGTAATTTAGTGTTTTTTTTCGTACTTTAGATAATTTTATTTAATTGTAATTAATTGTATTTAATTTAGTTAATTTATTTAATTATAGTGTAGTGTTAGGTGTTAGTGTAACTTATGTTAGGTTTTATTCTACATGTAAATTTGTATTTATTTTAACTAGGTAGTTATTAAATAGTTAATAACTATTTAATAACTATTGTACCTAGTTAAAATAAATACAAAGTTGCCTGTAAAATAAAAATAAACCCTAAGCTAGCTACAATGTAACTATTAGTTATATTGTAGCTAGCTTAGGGGTTATTTTATAGGTATTTAGTTTTAAATAGGAATTATTTAGTTAATTGTAGTAATTTTATTTAGATTTATTGTAATTATATTTAAGTTAGGGGGATTAGGTTTAGACTTAGGTTTAGAGGTTAATAACTTTATTATAGTGGTGGCGACATTGTGGGCAGCAGATTAGGGGTTAATAAATGTAGTTAGGTTGCGGCGACATTGGGGGCGGCAGATTAGGGGTTAATAAATATAATGTAGGTGTCGGCGATGTTGGGGGCAGTAGATTAGGGGTTCATAACTATAATGTAGGTGGCAGCGATGTCCAGAGCGGCAGATTAGGGGTTAATAATATAATGCAGGTGTCAGCGATGTCGGGAGCGGCAGATTAGGGGTTAATAAGTGTAAGATTAGGGGTGTTTAGACTTGGGGTTTATATTAGGGTGTTAGGTGTAGACATAACTTTTATTTCCCCATAGGAATCAATGGGGCTGCTTTAGGAGCTCTACGCTGCTTTTTTGCAGGTGTTAGGTTTTTTTTCAGCCAGCTCTCCCCCATTGATTGCTATGGGGAAATCATGCACGAGCACGTTTATCCAGCTCACCGCTAATGTAAGCAGCGCTGGTATTGAGGTGAGATGTGGAGCTAAATTTTGCTCTTCGCTCACTTTTTTGTGGTTAACGCCAGGTTTCTAAAAACCTGTAATACCACTGCTGTCTGTAAGTGAGCGGTGAGCATAAACTGCTCATTAGCACCGCACAGCTTCTAACGCAAAACTCGTAATCTAGGTGATATTTATTTATTTTTTATGGATAATTTAAATACCAATTTTCAAATATGTAACATCTTCGGTTTCTGAGATATAGGTATCCTCATAAATCACCCCCCCCCCTTTTAAACCCCCTTAAGTGGATCCCTTAAGTGGATTTTGGGGAAATTGTGAAACAAGTGTTTCTTTATTTTTCAAGAAGAATCTAAATACCAATTTTCATGTCTGTAACATCTTTTGTTTTTGAGATATAGGTATCCTCATAAATCATACCCCCTTTTAAACCCCTTTAAGTGGATCCATTAAGTGGATTTTGGGGAGATGGTAAAACAAGTGTTTCTTTATTTTTCAAGGAGAATCTAAATACCAATGTTCACATCTGTAACATCTTTGGTTTTTGAGATATAGGTATCCTCATAAATCAGCCTCCCCCTTTTTGACCCCCCTTAAAGGGACACTGTAATTCAGAAAGAGCATGCAATTTTAAGCAACTTTCTAATTAACTCCAATTATCAATTTGTCTTCATTCTCTTGCTATCATTATTTGAAAAAGAAGGCATCTAAGCTTTTTTTTGGTTTCAGTACTCTGGACAGCACTTTTTTTTATTGGTGGATGAATTTATCCACCAATCAGCAAGGACAACCCAGGTTGTTCACCAAAAATGGGCCGGCATCTAAACTTACATTCTTGCATTTCAAATAAAGATACCAAGAGAATGAATAAAATTTGATAATAGGAGTAAATTAGAAAGTTGCTTAAAATTTCATGCTCAATCTGACTCACGAAATAAAATTTTTGGGTACAGTGTCCCTTTAAGTGGATTTTGGGGAAATGGTAAAACACGTGTTTCTTTATTTTTTAAGGAGAATTTAAATACCAATTTTCACATCTGTAACATCTTTAAATTTTTAGATATAGGTATCCTCATAAATCACCCCCCATTTGAACCCCCCTTAAGTGGATTTTGGGGAAATGGTAAAACACGTCTTTCTTTGTTTTTCAAGGAGAATGTAAATACCAATGTTCACGTCTGTAACATCATCGGTTTTTGAGGTATAGGTATCCTCATAAAAAAAATCACCCCTCTTTTTCACCCCCTTACAGACATCATTTCCAAAAATCCATCCTTTGTGCGTGCCTATGTCATAAAAAAAACGCACCTTCCAAATTTCACGTTCCTAGGTTAAACGAATTGAGCTGGACGTTAAACGTCAGTCAGTCAGGACTTCTTCTTTTATATATATATATATATATATATATATATAGATAATAATGATACTACTAGAAACTAAACTAAACTAAACAAAGATAATATACTCATTTCAAAATTTAGAAATGCTACTGTGTTCAAATATTAAAATGCTTAGAATCTTTCAGCTTAAACCCAAATGTAATTTAGAAACTTGAATTTGACATCTATGATAATTTAAAATACCTTCTTTATAACTAGATCATTTTCTTTTTATACCTGATATTTGTATTCTGTGTATGGTAACACATCGATGTCCTTGAACAAAGTTGATGACCGATTGAAAACCAATTCAGAATGAGCAATATCTTCTAAATCTTGTATTTTTTGACGATAGAGTTCATAGTATAATATTTTCCCATTAGGATGCTTTGGGCCATTCCAAATCAGGACAGGCACTTGCTGATTGGTCTGCAGGTCAATAATGGGAGCAGGTTGCATTTCAGGCGGGGCTTCCAAAGTGTAGCCAGTTGCCCATTCACTTAAGGCACATCCTAATACATTACAAGCTTCTACCTTTGCTTCATACCTTCAAAAGCAATAACAAAACAAGTAATTAAAACTACAATATTAAAAAACAAAACAAAAAAAACCACTGCCTTATTAAAATAAATTAACCAAAAAACTTACTTTGCAGTGTCTTCTCCCCATCCTATTATGGATAAATATTTGCATTCAATAAAAGAGATTTAGAGCTCAAAGCCACCATTTCATTAGTCAATTCAGTAGAAGACTTCCTAATGCCACATGTATCATGACAACTAAAAAATAGTACGGAGCTAGTTTAATAAGATACAACATTAGCTTGATTTTTTTTCTTTTCTTTTTTTTTTTTTTGGTGGGGGGGGGGGGTACTGTATTTGTATTTTTTTTAAGAAACCGCTTCACTTCCATGTACCCTTAGAGGGTAAGGGATAATGTTTAGAAATACTTCAAAACTAGTTATATATCTCAATAACTTAGTATTAGATATGTGCAACATTTGTTATTTGGAAGTTCGTTTATCAAACAAATTCCAAATATGGCCGCAGGTAGCAGCTATTTTCGGTACTGGATATAATAGCGTTAAATTACAAATCACAAAGATCTGTGCAAATCCAGATCTTTGTGTGTTGCACTTTACAACTAATATATCTGAAGATAGCCGAATGCTGCATATTTGGTATTCGTTTGACAAATTAATACCTGAATAACAGTTTTTGCACATAATAATATATTATTATATGCAGATAATATTCATACCCAGAGAGTATTTTGTAGAATTGAACAAGTTTTCTATTGTAGCACTGCTTTAATAAAACCTATATGATAGATTTCATAATTACAACCAATTTTCTTTGAAATATGTATTATTTGAGCATGGATTATTTGTTTCTACTCAGGCCAAAAATCATATCATGTATCATCTACTAAACAATTCAGATGGTCTGAACTTGATAATGTAACATTAAAAAAGAAATATTTTATTTAATTATTCTTTGATTTAAAGAGTGATAATTCTAAATATTATACAAAACTGCCGTGTCCAAATCTAGGGGGCGCAATAGTACAAAGAAATGATGATCATATGAACTTAAAACATTAATATCGGAGTGTTCAAGATATATAAGGTAAACACTGTATGGTTAAAGAGAAAGAAGCACAATAATTGTGTCACAGATAGAGACACCAACACAAGTTCTTATCTGAGTCCAAATTGAAGACCGAAAAACCATTCAGTGTCAGGTGTGACTTCAATTGCAATTGGTACAATCCAAGGTGGTGCAATCCCCAATAAACATCACGTCTGCTCCTCTCAAAGATAGACAACGAATCCAAAATGAAGAATCTGTGAAAGAATATCACAGGCAGAGGGGGCGCCTCCTAGTGTAATATTACAATAATAAAGGGGAGCATGTATGTCTTGCCGGGCAGCTCTGAGGTCTTTAGCGCCGAGCTAAGTGCTTTCTCACAAGATTCGTTTTGGACCTTATTCTCTACTCCAAGGACCAGTGAGCTGGGACACTGAGAGCTCTCATCCTGCACCATTTAGCATATTGGGTGCTGCCACTCTTGTGAGTATTACCCTAACACAAGACATACATGCTCCCCTTTATAATCACAATATTACACTAGGAGGCGCCCTCTGCATGGGATCTTCTTTCACAGATTCTATATTTTGAATTCTAAATATTAGGTATAGTTAGAGCTAAATAAATGCACAGATACTTATTAAAAATATGCCCAATATAAAACCTAAAATGTATGTAAAAATAAATGTGTGATTTTAGGTTATGTATATCTGTGACTTTTACCAAGGACATAATCACACTGACATTTTATGCTCGAGGTGTTATTCAAAATTTTGATAATCGAGTAGTAAATAAAAAATATAAATAGCAAAGCAATATTTTTTTTAAACACACCTTAGTTTTAATAGTGCCATTGTATTCCGTCACAACGGCACTGGGCTTTAAAGCTGTTATGACGCAATACAACATCATAGCTAACGGCTGTCCTGAAGCCTACTGCGCTTGCAGGATTTGATCGCGGTCTGGAGGGCGTTCCTAGCGTCATAGGGATGCCCCCAGACCCGATCCCATAATTGAAACCTCGCGATCGTTTGCACGATCGCGTGATTTCAATTTGTCTACATCGGAACGCTGTTCCGATGTAGACTTTTTAACCCGGTCACAAAAGGGTTAATAAGATGTAATTTGTTTATAAACAGATCATTTCAGAATTACAATAATATCACTTTAATGGGCAGGAAATGTTTATTTTTTGCAAAGAGTTCCTGTATAACTGGTTTATCGAAACTTCATTCCTCTTCTTTCCTGTAATTGTAATCTATGATTCAGATAGAGAATTTTATTTAAAAAAAGGTTTCCAATTTACTTCTGTTATCAAATTTTCTTCATTCTCTTGTTATTCTTTGTTGAAGAGATATCTAGATAGCTAGCATGAACATGTCTGGAGAACTACATAGCTGGAAATGCTGCCATCTATTGCTATTGCTAATGTATAACATTGTTGCAAAACGGCTGCCATATAGTGCTAAAGGCACGTGCACACTCCTGAATTTACCTTACTGCTTTTTAACAAAGGGTAACAAGCAAATAAAGAAAAATTGATAATAGAAGTAAAATGGAAATTTGTTTAAAACTGTATGTTCTTTCTGATTCATAAAAGAAAAATGTTGTTTTTGTATATCCCTTTAATAAGAAGTCATCTGCCCAAGCTAATAATGTATCACCATATGGTACAGCCAATCAGAAGTTTTATCCCCCTTCATTAACAACATATGTCTTGGTTCATGCATCCTTGGTGACCCAGCTTGATAATGTGGATATGTAAACCTCATGTGATGTTGCTCTTGTATGTACCACGGTGCAATAAATAGTAATGAAGCTAACTGTGTACAAAATCACTTAGGCAGACTGTTACTCTGCACTTTGTTGATAAATTGCTACTTTTGTGGATAAAATAAAAAATATAAACAGGAAAAAAATAGTGAGTAATTAATGAAACAGCAGTGCACATTGCAAAAATTTTTACTGCCCCTTTAACACTAATTTTGCCAATTTTTGGGTCATAGAATCTAAGTTGTCCACATTTTTATGCTAGGGACAAACTTAGATAAAATGCCACCCAAGATGAGAAGTATTTTCTGGCAATTCACTACTGCACACTTTTAAGGCCTCCAAATGTGTCACAAATGGTTTTAAAATGGATGCTAAACCATAACCCTTTTCTTTATTGCTGGGGAATAAAAAAAAAAGTATTGCTACCTCAAAATATTTTGTCTTCATCCTTCCAACGCGGAGCGGCTCCATCTTCAAGACATCCTCTTCTTTCGAATCCTCTTGAAGAATGAAGGTTCCTTTAAATGACCTCAATCAGCCAATAGGATTGAGCTTGCATTCTATTGGCTGATTGGAACAGCCAATAGAATGCAAGCTCAATCCTATTGGCTGATTGGATCAGCCAATAGGATTGAAGCTCAATCCTATTGGCTGATTGAATCAGCCAATATGATTTTTTCACCTTTAATTCTGATTGGCTGATAGAATTCTATCAGCCAATCGGAATTCAAGGGACGTCATCTTGGATGACGTCATTTAAAGGAACCTTCATTCTTCAAGAGGATTCGAAAGAAGAGGATGCTCCGCGCCGGATGTCTTGAAGATGGAGCCGCTCCACGTCTGAAGGATGAAGATAGAAGATGCCATCTGGATGAAGACGCCTGGAGGACTACTTCTTGCCGCTTGGAATAAAACTTCTCCCGGCTTCGTTGAGGATGGATGTCCGGTCTTCAAAAACTGTAAGTGGATCTTCGGGAGTTAGTGTTAGGTTTTTTTAATGATTTATTGGGGGGGGGGGGTTATTTTTAGCTTAGGGTTTGGGCTGAAAAAGAGTTAAATGCCCTTTTAAGGACAATGCCCATCCAAATGCCCTTTTCAGGGCAATGGGGAGCTTAGGGTTTTTTTGATAGGATTTTATTTGGGGGGGTTGGTTGTGTGGGTGGTGGGTTTTACTGTTGGGAGGTTTTTTTTTTGTTTACAGGTAAAAGAGCCGATTTCTTTGGGGCAATGCCCCGCAAAAGGTCCTTTTAAGGGCTATTGGCAGTTTAGTTTAGGCTAGGGTTTTTTTTATTTTGGGGGGGGGGGATTTTTAAATTGATAGGGCTATTAGATTAGGTGTACTTAGTTTAAATATTTGATAATTTATTTTTTATTTGTTGTAATTTAGTGCTTTTTTGTGTGGTAATTTAGTTAATTGTATTTAATTAATGTAATTGATTTAATTGTAGTGTAAGGTTAGGTGTTAGTGTAAGACAGGTTAGGTTTTATATTACAGGTAAGTTTGTATTTATTTTAGCTAGGTAGTTAGTAAATAGTTAATAACTATTTACTAACTAGTCCACCTAGCTAAAATAAATACAAACTTAGCTGTGAAATAAAAATAAAACCTAAGATAGATACAATGTAAATATTATGGCTAGATTACGAGTTTTTGACGGTAATGGTGTGCAGTGTTAACAAGCATTTTTTCTCACCGCTCACTTAAGACAAAGCTGGTATTACAGGTTTTTTTAAACCCAGCGTTAGCCACAAAAAAGTGAGCGGAGAGCAAAATTTAGTTCCACATCTCACCTCAATACCAGCGTTGCTTACGTTAGCGGTGAGCTGGTAAAACGTGCTCGTGCACGATTTCCCCATAGGAATCAATCACCTGCAAAAAAGCAGCGTTCAGCTTCTAACGCAGCCCCATTGATTAATATGGGAAAATACTTTTTATGTCTACACCTAATACCCTAACATGAACCCAGAGTCTAAACACCCCTAATATTACACTTATTAACCCCTAATCTGACTCCCCCGACATTGCCGACACCTACATTTTATTATTAACCCCTAATCTGCCGCTCCGGACACCGCCGCCACCTACATTATCCCTATGAACCCCTAATCTGCTGCCCCCAACATCGTCGACACCTACTTTTTATTTATTAACCCCTACTCTGCCGCCCCGAATGTCGCTGCCACCTAACTACACTTATTAACCCCTAATCTGACGCCAAAGTCGCCGCCACTATAATAAAGTTATTAACCCCTAAATCTAAGTCTAACCCTAACCCTAACACCCCCCTAACTTAGATATAATTTAAATACATCTAAATACAATTACTATTATTAACTAAATTATTCCTATTTAAAACTAAATACTTACCTATAAAATAAACCATAGAATAGCTACAAAATAACTAATAGTTACATTGTAGCCATCTTAGGATTTATTTTTATTTTATAGGCAACTTTGTATTCATTTTAACTAGGTACAATAGTTATTAAATAGTTATTAACTATTTAATAACTACCTAGTTAAAATAAGTACAAATTTACCTGTAAAATAAACCCTAACCTAAGTTACAATTACACCTAACACTACACTATAATTAAATAAATTACCTAAACTAACTACAATTAATTACAATTAAATTAAATAAACTAAAGTATGAAAAAAACCAAACACTAAATTACAGAAAATAATAAAATAATTACAAGAATTTTAAACTATTTACACCTACTTTAATCCCCCTAATAAAATAAAAATGCCCCCCAAAATAATAAAAATCCCTACCCTATACTAAATTACAAATAGCCCTTAAAAGGGCCTTTTGCAGGGCATTGCCCCAAAGTAATCAGCTCTTTTACCTGTAAAAAAAAATACAATACCCCCAACATTAAAACCCACACCCTCACACCCAACCCTTCTCTAAAACACCCACACAACCCCCCCTTAATAAAACCTAACACTAACCCCTTGAAGATCACCCTACCTTGAGACGTCTTCACCCAACCGGGCAGAAGAGGTCCTCCAGATGGCCAGAAGTCTTCATCCGATCCGGGCAGAAGAGGACATCCAGATGGGCAGAAGTCTTCATCCAGGCAGCATCTTTTATCTTCATCTATCCGGAGCGGGGCGGGACCATCTTCAAGCCATCCGACGCTGAGCATCCTCTTCCATCCAACGACTAACACTAAATGACGGTACCTTTAAGTGACGTCATCCAAGATGGCGTCCATTCAATTCTGATTGGCTGATAGAATTCTATCAGCCAATCGGAATTAAGGTAGAAAAAATCCTATTGGCTGATCCAATCAGCCAATAGGATTGAGCTTGCATTCTATTGGCTGTTCCAATCAGCCAATAGAATGCGAGCTCAATCCTATTGGCTGATTGGATCAGCCAATAGGATTAAACTTCAATCCTATTGGTTGATTGCATCAGCCAATAGGATTTTTTCTACCTTAATTCCGATTGGCTGATAGAATTCTATCAGCCAATCGGAATTGTAGGGACGCCAATGGATGGATGAAGACTTCTGCCCGTCTGGGGTTCCTCTTCTGCCCGGATCGGATGAAGACTTCTGGCCGTCTGGAGGACCACTTCTGCCCGGTTGGGTGAAGACGTCTCAAGGTAGGGTGATCTTCAAGGGGTTAGTGCTAGGTTTTATTAAGGGGGGATTGGGTGGGTTTTAGAGTATGGTTGGGTGTGTGGGTGGTGGGTTTCAATGTTGGGGGGTATTGTATTTTTTTACAGGTAAAAGAGCTGATTACTTTGGGGCAATGCCCCGCAAAAGGTCCTTTTAAGGGCTATTTGTAATTTAGTATAGGGTAGGGATTTTTATTATTTTGGGGGGCATTTTTATTTTATTAGGGGGATTAGATTAGGTGTAATTAGTTTAAAATTCTTGTAATTATTTTATTATTTTCTGTAATTTAGTGTTTGTTTGTTTTTTGTACTTTAGTTTATTTTATTTAATTATAATTAATTGTAGTTAATTTAGGTAATTTATTTAATTATAGTGTAGTGTTAGGTGTAATTGTAACTTAGGTTAGGGTTTATTTTACAGGTAAATTTGTACTTATTTTAACTAGGTAGCTATTACATAGTTAATAACTATTTAATAACTATTGTACCTAGCTAAAATAAATACAAAGTTGCCTGTAAAATAAAAATAAACCCTGAGATAGCTAAATTGTAACTATTAGTTATATTGTAGCTAGCTTAGGGTTTCTTTTACAGGTAAGTATTTAGTTTTAAATAGGATTAATTTATTTAATTGTAGTAATTTTTTTTAGATTATTTTAAATTATATTTAAATTAGGGGGGTTAGGGGTTAGGGTTAGACTTAGGTTTAGGGGTTAATACATTTAATATAGTGGCGGCGACGTTGGTGGCGGCAGATTAGGGGTTAATAAACGTAGGTAGGTGTCTGCGATGTTAGGGATGGCAGATTAAGGGTTAATAAAATTTAACTAGTGTTTGCGATGCGGGAGTGCGGCGGTTTAGGGGTTAATATATTTATTACAGTGGCGGCGATGTCCGGTCGGCAGATTAGGGGTTAAAAAATGTATTTAAGTGTTTGCGATGTGCGGGGGGCCTCGGTTTAGGGGTTAATAGGTAGTTTATGGGTGTTAGTGTACTTTTTATCACTTTAGTTAAGAGTTTTATGTTATGGCGTTAGCCCATAATACTCTTAACTACTGACTTTTAAATGCGGTATCAGTCTTGACAGGAGAGGGTCTACCGCTCACTTTTTCCAAGACTCGTAATACCGGCGTTAGGAAAATCCCATTGAAAAGATAGGATACGCAATTGATGTAAATGGATTTGCGGTATGCTCGAGTCGCGGAAAAAAAGTGAGCGGTGCACCTGTACCTGCCAGACTCGTAATACCAGCGGGCATTAAAAAGCAGCGTTGGGACCTCTCAACGCTGCTTTTTAAGGCTAACGCAAGACTCGTAATCTAGGCGTTAGTTATTTTGTAGCTAGTTTATGGTTTATTTTACAGGTAAGCATTTAGTTTTAAATAGGAATTATTTAGGTATTAATTGTAATTTTTATTTAGATTTATTTTAATTATGTTAAAGTTAGTGGGTGTTAGGGTTAGGGTTATGTTAGGGTTAAGTTTAGGGGTTAATAGCTTTAGTATAGTGGAGGCGATTTTGGGGGCAGCAGATTAGGGGTTAATAACAGTAATGTAGGTTGCGGCGATGTTAGGGACAGCAGATTAGGGGTTAATAATATTTAACTAGTGTTTGCGATGCGGGAGTGCGACGGTTTAGGGGTTAATATGTTTATTATAGTGCGCGCGATGTCGGGAGAAGCAGATTAGGGGTTAATAATTTTATTTTAGTGTTTGTGATGCGGGAGGGCCTTGGTTTAGGGGTTACTAGGTACTTTATGGGTGTTAGTGTACTTTTTAGCACTTTAGTTATGAGTTTTATGGTACAGCTTTGTAGCATAAAAGCCATAACTACTGACTTTCAGTTTACGGTACGGATCTTGACGGTATAGGCTGTACCGTTAACTTTTTGGCCGGACAGGCAAACTCGCAATACCGGCACTGTGGAAGTCCCATTGAAAAAGGACATTTTGAAAGCTGCGGTAGTTACGTTGCGTTACGGCCAAAAAAGTGTGCGGTACAGATATACCTGCAAGACTCGTAATACCAGCGGTAGTGAAAAAGCATCGCTATGAAGCTTTTTCACTCATAAAGCAAAACTCGTAATCTAGCCGTATGATGTTTAAAATGTGCATTCTCTTTCTGAAACATGGGGAAAAACATGTTGGGATTCATGTTCCTTTATTAAGTGCCAAGACAGTAGGGATTTTAACTAATAACTATATGCTTGGATAAAGCATTTACAAATGAATGCATTACAACCATAAAGTGATGGTAAATCCTAGTGTTTTAAAAATGCTAGGATTTACCAGCACTAAAAATAAAGGTGACTTTCATTCACAAGCTTAAACAAAATGTGCAAAAGTCACTTTTATTTTGCCGTGGCTTCACTGGTAACCTAGAGGCCTCCGGCCCCCCACGGCACAGCTCAATTTGTTTCAATGAGGTGACGTTTCCAACTCTTAGCCAATAGCTCTGCCAACATACTGCACAGTGACATACAGCTAGTGAATGAAAGCCACCTTTATTTTTAGTGCTGGTGGTAAATCCTAGAGTTTTGAAACGCTAGGATTTACGAACACTTTGATGAGTTTCTTTAAACTGTGTATGAGAATCAAAATTCAAATTTACAATTTATAAACTCAGAATTGTATTCATTTGATTATATGTCTGGTTAATTTATGATAGTTTTATCTATAATTAGTTATATTTTTACAATACAACAATATAAAGGCAGAACATATATTATTGGAAGAAAAAGAATAAATGGATTGGAACTTACTGACTATATGGTTTTAAATCTTTCATTATGAAGGAACGACCCATATAGGAGGCAAATGAATTGTTAAAATAATATATTTTCACTTCTGTTTCCACAGAGTGACGGATAGATAAAGTGTAGTTGATAATGTCACCATTGGGCCTTGATGGAGGGCTCCAGGACACCAATACCTCATGTGCACTTCTGGTATTCATTTTAGGAGGCTCCATTCCAGAAGGAGAAGATGAAAGACTTTTAACTTTTGCAGATGGGCTTATAGTACGGCCTTGCTCATTGATTGCTGTTATAGTATAGCTGTATTCTATTCCTGGTTCTAGTGCAAAGTCATAATAATGTGTATCCGATCCAGCATAGATCAAAATATCATCTCTTCTTAGCTCATATCTTCTAATTTCACCATTAGGCTTTTCTGGAAATTTCCACATTACTTTTACAGACTCAGGTCCTGTTACTTGGAAGCTTGGAGCTTTCATATCTTGTGGAGGAGCTTCCATTGTTCTATATAAAGTGGACAAGCTAGATGTACACCCTCCATTGGTGCATGCAAGTACACTGATATTGTACAATGTAAAAGGCTTAAGGTCCGATATAATTCTTAATAAACTTTTTCCAGCAAAATAATTTTCAGCACCTAATTGAATACTATAATTTGTTATCTTTCCATTTTGTATTAATGGTGATGACCAAGTCACATTGATTTCAGTAGAGCTCAATGAATATACATTTGGTGGATCTACTGAAGATGGTGGAGCTTCTAACGTTTTTATAAATGTTGGATCACTGGTGGTGCAGCCTCCTATGGTGCAAGCTATTACAGAATAACTGTAATCAGAATAAGCCAATAATTCATCATCAGTATAATTAAAGGTTGCAGAGTCAAAGCTAAAAGGAAATGTACTGTTATTTCTATTGAGTCTGTATGAAAGTATTATGCCATTTTCCTCTCCTGGTTTTTCCCAAAAGATTGTCAACTGATGAGGACTATCTTCTACATGAAACACTTTGGGAGGTGGAAGTCTGCTGGGTGCTGCTTGTCCTGTTTGAACAGCTGTCCACAAACTATCTGTATGTCCAGCAGAATTCCATGCACGTATTTTATATTCATAACTTGTCCAGGGGTGTAACTCTTCATCAGTATATTTAAATATAGTACGATCAGTCTCAATTTCTGTGTAGATAATTTTTTCATCTCTTGTTTTTCTAGAAGAATTTGCTTGTTCACTCCTCTTTATTATATTATAGTGTGTAACTTTGCCATTTGGGTGAATCGGAGGGGACCATTTTAGTTCAATTTTACTGCTGTTAAGTAACTGGGCCTCAGGTGGCGCCTGAGATATAGGTGAAGCTTCATCTGTTTGTATAATTTGAGGGAAAGTCCTTGTGCAACCAGCTGCAGTACAAGCTTCTAGAACTAATGTATAATTTGTATATGATTCAAGGCGTCGGAATAAAAACTGGTGGGTCAGACCACTGTATTCAAGATGGGCATCACTGAAAATGTTATACATCTGTAAAAGAAAACAATATTAATATTCCATTTTAAAGCTCAAAATAATAACTTTGTCCATTATGAAATTTACATTTTGTCAAATATTACTTAAAATATCTAACAATTCAATTATCAGGACAGGAGTAAGTACATTGCCAGGCTAAGGGCACCTGTTTGCATAATGTACAATGTAAAAATAAAGCTCTTGATGGTCCAGAGCTCAATTAGAGAAGTATAGAGTAAATAGGGAATGTGATTTATACCTCTGTAAACTGACTGGGGTAGATTGATCAAAAATCGGGCGGACATGATTCTCTGTAGTGGATCATGTCCTCCCCAAAATCGCTAAATACCGACAGCATAGGCTGTCGGCATTTATCATTGCACAAGCATTTCTGGCGAAATGCTTGTGCAATGCCACCTCCTGCACATTCGTATCCAGCAAGGGGTGGCATTGGGGTGTCAATCATTCTGTTGATATCCTTTTTTTTAAATAATAAAGCAGTTACAGGCATAATAGCTATATTTCTCAGAATTCCTAGGAATTCATGACATGGGTCATGCCAATAGAAGTGAGATGTCCCATGCGACAAATGCAGAAAATGTTTAGTTAGTCTGAACTCTACATGAGGTGTACTTCATTCAATAAATGATCATAGACTGTTGGATATATGATAAAGTATTTACAAGTTAGTGATTTTACTTAAATTAAAAGCATTTTATTTTTAAGCAAAAACATTTTTGCAACACATTTGTATTTAAAAAAGAAAACTCTATGAAATGTAATTTTGGTGATAGCTTTTATTATGCATGGGGAACAAAGAATAGTTGTTCAATGCCCCATCATGTACTAAGACATGGCCCCTGCTTAGAGACTGGTTGTGGCACGTATTTCATCAACACTGATTCAATTTGTGTCATTGTCAATATGACCTATGTCAACTCTGGTTCTTTCAGCAGGTGCAGTATTTGAATGTGGGTGCTTGTAGAATAAGGATGTATTCTCAATATGCCTCATGCTCAGTAAAAGCTATTAAAGACATAGTTCTTTTTGTTACTAGAAGCATTGTTACTAAAACAAATGTGCTGCAAAATTGTGGCTATTAAAATTGAGCAGTGGTCATGTACCTTTCAATGTTGTCTAGAATGTCCCTTTAAATCCATTGTTTCTATTAGAAACAGAATAATAGTGCATTTGTAAGTAGTGTCCTAATGTGAATTAAATATTTTTGTAAATAATAATTCTATTGCTCATCATTTACATAACGTACCACTGTTATTGTTTGTTCTTGTCACTACCTTGATTTGTATCTTAAAGTGTTAGCGATGTGCTGATAAACAAATGATTTAAACTACTACATTTAAGAAGCACGTAAAGAGGCGTAAAAATAAAAATTTAAACTTTTAAAATGTGTTGAAAGTACAATTTGTTTGGTCTAATGATTAGTCCTGTGTACATTTGTTTTGGACAAATGGACAAATGAATGTTGATAAGAACAAAAACCCCTTAACATTCTTTAAACAAATGTTATTTCCGAGTTTTGAATTTTACTCTCATTTTCAAATGTTCATAATAAGATCAAATATCCACATTCAAAATTTCAAATATAACATTTGATCTAACAAATACTATTAAGAAGTTTGATAGTTCATGTGGGAGAGTATTTAGTAAATTCATGCATAATAGATGCAAATATATTTATTATTTTTTTTTCTAATTCGAATATTGCACAATTTGAAGATTACATTGGAAGATAGCATTAGAAATACTATTACTATAAACAAATGTTACAATCTACAAATATTTGAAATTCAAAATGAACGAACAATTGTGTTAAAATTCATTTCATTTTTTGAATGTTGCGAAACATTTGCCCATCGCAAATTAAGAAAAGGCATATCATTTTGACAATATTAAATTCCAATCTTTCGGATCCTGTTTATTGGTTGTCTCTCAGCTCCCAATATGAGATTTTAAGTTCTGAGCAATCACAATTAAAACAAAAAATAACACCATTTCCCTAATGGGAAACATTCAGATTGGATCCAAGAAGATAGGGGAAAAATTACCCATATGATGCATGAACACCATTGGCTTCAGCGATCACAATCCTCCAATCATAAGTTTAGTACTACATTTTGACAACAAAATGGATACCTCGAATTGACATATTTGCAAGTATTTCAAGAGAATTTGGAATATTTCTATTACACTAAGAATTGGTAACAGGTGCCATTTTAGATGTATATGAATATATGGTCTGGATTAAAGGGACGAGATACCCAAATGTTGAAGCACTTGAAAGTGATGCAGCATAGCTGTAAAAAGGTGACTAGAAAATATCAAGCTGACTAGAAAATATCTATAGAACATTTCTAAGTAAAATAGAAGATATTTTTCCTCACAATTTTCTCAGTAGCCACATCTAATTGTAAAGGGACTTTAAACAGCCAATCAGGATGCTAGTCCCAGGACTTGCAAGCATGCAGGCACTGTCATGTTGTTTCCCTATTCAGTTTAACCCCTTAACGACCAAGGACGTACGCCACACGTCCTAAAAAAAAATATAGTTAATGACCGAGGACGTGTGGCGTACGTCCTTGGTCTGGAAAGCAGCTGGAAGAGATCCTGCTCGCTTCCAGCTGCTTTCCGGTTATTGCAGTGATGCCTCGATATGGAGGCATCCTGCAATAACCCCCCTTGGCCATCCGATGCAGAGAGAGCCACTCTGTGGCCCTCTCTGCACCGGACATCGATGGCCCGTATCGTTGGTGGGTGGGAGCTTACGTGGGAAACGGGTGGGCAGCCATCGATGCTCTGTGCGGGACCTACGGGGGCGCGCACGGGAGCGTGCGCATGCACGGGGGGTGGTGGGCGGGTGCGTGCACGGGGCCGGAGCGGGTGGGAACCGCTACACTACAGAAAAAAATAAAGTTAAAAGTAAAAAAAACTAATAAAGTTTAAGTATTAAAAATGTAATCTAAGGGATCTGGAAGGGGTTGGGGGTTGGTCTTGGTGGGGGGGGAAAGCTACACTACAGAAAAGGGCATTTTTTTAAAAAAAAGGCACATTTTTTACAAAACTGGGTACTGGCAGACAGCTGCCAGTACCCAAGATGGCGCCCATTAAGGCAGAGGGGAAGGGTTAGAGCTGTTTGGTGGGGGATCAGTGAGGTTGGGGTCTAAGGGGGGATCCTACACATCAGCATATGTAAATATGCTTTTTTTTTTTAAAAAAAAATGGCCAAATACCTTTTATTTTAGTACTGGCAGAGTTTCTGCCAGTACTTAAGATGGCGGGGACAATTGTGGGGTGGGGGAGGGAAGAGAGCTGTTTGGGAGGGATCAGGGGGTCTGATGTTTCAGGTGGGAGGCTGAGCTCTACACTAAAGATAAAATTAACCCTGCAAGCTCCCTACAAGCTACATAATTAACCCCTTCACTGCTAGCCATAATACACGTGTGATGCGCAGCGGAATTTTGAGGCCTTCTAATTACCAAAAAGCAATGCCAAAGACATATATGTCTGCTATTTCTGAACAAAGGGGATCCCAGAGAAGCATTTACAACCATTTGTGCCATAATTGCACAAGCTGTTTGTAAATAATTTCAGTGAGAAACCTAAAATTGAGAAAAATTTAACGTTTTTTTTAATTTGATCGCATTTGGCGGTGAAATGGTGGCATGAAGTATACCAAAATTGGCCTAGATCAATACTTGGGGTTGTCTACTATACTACACTAAAGCTAAAACTACCCCAAAAAGCTCCCTACATGCTCCCTAATTAACCCCTTCACTGCTGGGCATAATACACGTGTGGTGCGCAGTGGCATTTAGCGGCCTTCTAATTACCAAAAAGCAACGCCAAAGTCATATATGTCTGCTATTTCTGAACAAAGGGGATCCCAGAGAAGAATTTACAACCATTTATGCCATAATTGAACAAGCTGTTTGTAAATAAATTAAGTTAGAAACCAAAAGTTTGTGAAAAAATTTGTGAAAGTGAACGATTTTTTGTATTTAATTGCATTTGGCGGTGAAATGGTGGCATGAAATATACCAAAATGGGCCTAGATCAATACTTTGGGTTGTCTACTAAAAAAAATATATACATGTCAATGGATATTCAGAGATTCCTGAAAGATATCAGTGTTCTAATGTAACTAGCGCTAATTTTGAAAAGAAATGGTTTGGAAATAGCAAAGTGCTACTTGTATTTATGGCCCTATAGTTTACAAAAAAAGCAAAGAACATGTAAACATTGGGTACTTCTAAAATCAGGACAAAATTTAGAAACTATTTAGCATGGGTGTTTTTTGGTGGTTGTAGATGTGTAACAGATTTTGGGGGTCAAAGTTAGAAAAAGTGTGTTTTTTTCAATTTTTTCCTCATATTTTATAATTTTTTTATAGTAAATTATAAGATATGATGAAAATAATGGTATCTTTAGAAAGTCCATTTAATGGCGAGAAAAACTGTATATAATATGTGTGGGTACAGTAAATGAGTAAGAGGAAAATTACAGCTAAACACAAACACCTCAAAAATGTAAAAATAGCCTTGGTCCCAAACGGACAGAAAATGGAAAAGTGCTGTGGTCATTAAGGGGTTAAGGGAGTTTACTATGAAATATTGTGGGAATTCAGTAAAATCTCATGAGATCACAGTATTGCAATGCACGAGATCAGCATTGCTGATGCTAATTTGTTATTGTTTTTTTCCCAACTTGCAGCTGGACTGTAGCTGAAGGATAACTGTTCACAGAGCATGTACTGTTGTGAGTTGAAGAGATTTTGATGTAAAATAACTTCCTTTTTTACATAGAGATATTCAGGTGATATTTTCGTGTCAGCTTTATATAGTTATGCTGTATGACTTTCAAGTGGTCCAACATTTGGCTATCATGGCCCTTTAATCATTTGTATACTATTCCCATCATGCCCATATACAAATGGCATTCAGATTATGTATCACTTATCAAAAAGGTTATTCTATACACACATAGGCCTCTGTTTATCAAGCTGTCAACTGCAAATACGCTGGAATTCCGCAGCGTATTTGTGGCGAGCCTGATTCGCCTTAGTTATCAAACCCTAGAGACCGGCAAAAGTAGAATTTAGTGACATAACATACGATCCGCCGGACTCAGTCCGACACAGATCAATGCTTACGTCACTACAGATGTTCCGAACGCAAGTTCGGCATAATCTGACTACTTTTGGAAGTTATCAAATTCCTACCAGATACGCTCGGCACTTTTCCAGCCCAGCGTACCTGGTTTTCAATCCGCCGCCCTGGAGGCCGCGGATGCCATAGGAATCAATGGGAGTCGGAAAGCAGCGAGAGCTCATGTTCGCTGCTGCCCGATATCCCATTGATTCCTATGGGAATGTATACACCTAACACCCTAACATGTACCCCGAGTACCCCTAATCTGCCTCCCCCTACACCGCTGCCACCTACATTATACTTATTAACCCCTAAACCACCGCTCTTGGACCCCGCCGCAACTAAATAAAGTGTTTAACCCCTAAACCGCCGCTCCCGGAGCCCACCGCCACCTACATTATACTTATTAACCTTTAATCTGCCCCCCCTACACTGCCCCCACCTACATTAAATTTATTAACCCCTAATCTGCCCCCCCTACACCGCCGCCACCTACATTAAATTTATTAACCCCTAATCTGCCCCCCCTACACCGCCGCCACCTACATTATACTTATTAATCCCTAAACCGCCGCTCCCGGAGCCCACTGCCACCTACATTATACTTATTAACCCCTAATCTGCCCCCCTACACTGCCGCCACCTACATTAAATGTATTAACCCCTAAACCTAAGTCTAACACTAACCCTAACACCACCTAACTTAAATATAAATTAAATAAATCTAAATAAAATTATTCCTATTTAAAACTAAATACTTACCTATAAAATAAACCCTAAGCTAGCTACAATATAACTAATAATTACATTGTAGCTATCTTAGGGTTTATTTTTATTTTACAGGCAAGTTTGTATTTATTTTAACTAGGTAGAATAGTTATTAAATAGTTATTAACTATTTAATAACTACCTAAATAAACACAAAAGTACCTGTAAAATAAAACCTAACCTAAGTTACAATTACACCTAACACTACACTACCATTAAATTAATTACCTACATTAACTGCAATTAAATCAAATTACATAAAATTATCTAAAGTACAAAAAATAAAAAACACTAAATTACAGAAAATAATAAAATAATTACAATTTTTTTTAAACTAATTACACCTAATCTAATCCCCCTAATAAAATAAAAAAGCCCCCCAAAATAATAAAAATCCCTACCCTATACTAAATTACAAATAGCCCTTAAAGGGCTTTTTGCGGGGCATTGCCACAAAGTAATCAGCTCTATTACATGAAAAAAAAATTACAATACCCCCCCAACATTAAAACCCACCACCCACACACCCAACCCTACTCTAAAACCCACCCAATACCCCCTTAAATTCTGTAATTTAGTGTTTGTTTGTTTTTGTACTTTAGTTAATTTTATTTAATTGTAATTAATTGTAGTTAATTTAGTTAATTTATTTAATTATAGTGTAGTGTTAGGTGTAATTGTAATTTAGGTTAGGTTTTATTTTACAGGTACTTGTGTATTTATTTTAGTTAGGTAGTTATTAAATAGTTAATAACTATTTAATAACTGTTGTACCTAGTTAAAATAAATACAAACTTGCCTGTAAAATAAAAATAAACCCTAAGCTAGCTACAATGTAACTATTAGTTATATTGTAGCTAGCTTAGGGTTTATTTTATAGTTAAGTATTTAGTTTTAAATAGGAATAATTTAGTTAATGATATGATATGATATTTATTTAGATTTATTTAAATTATATTTAAGTTAGTGTGTGTTAGGTTTAGGGTTAGACTTAGGTTTAGGGGTTAATATGTTTATTATAGTGGCGGCGGTGTAGGGGGGGCAGATTAGGGGTTAATAAATATAATGTAGGTGCCGGTGGGCTCCTGGAGCGGCAGTTTAGGGGTTAAAAAATTATTTAGTTGCGGCGGTGTCCGGGAGCAGCAGGATGGGGGTTAATAAATATAATGTAGGTGGGCGGAGGTATAGGGTGCGGCAGATTAGGGGTTAATAAGTATAATGTAGGTGGCGGTGGGCTCCAGGAGCGGGGGTTTAGGGGTTAATACATTTATTAGAGTTGCGGCGGGGTCCGGGAGCTGCGGTTTAGGGGTTAAACACTTTATTTAGTTGCTGTGGGCTCCGGGAGGGGGTAAAACAGTATAGTATAGTGTGGGTGCTTAGTGACAGGGTAGCAAGAAAGCTGTGAAAAAGCCGAAGAGCAGCGAGATCGATGACTGTTAGTTAACAACAGTCCGCTGCTCATCGCCCCGTACTTGCTGCGCAGCTTTTTGACAGCTTTTTTGATAATTTTGGAGAACGTATTCAGGTCCGTGGCGGCGATGTTAGGCGATGTTAGGCGAGCGTATTGGTGCCGACAAATGCAGGTAAGTTGACAGGTTGATAAATAGAGGCCATAGACTCATCAAGCCTCATTAACCCATCTCTGTTTTCTGTGATGGGCATCTATTGGGACCCATATACTAATTTTGGTGTGGACAAGGATCCCAACTTGAGAATCTGTCTGCCTGGCTTTGCATTAAAGTACAGCAGACACTGTACATCCTCTGTCCAGATTTATCTAGATTTTGGCTGTAATAAAAATTGTAATTTAGGTTATTTTACTTCAAAAAATGAAGGTTGCTTCCCATGTTTAAGATCTTCATGTTGTAGTAATATGATTGAGGGTTGTGTGTTTTACCACCCCACCACTGGAAAAATATTCTATCAGAGGTTATCATACTTGTCAAACCCAATTTGTTATTGACATTGTTAAATGCCCTTGTGGGTGGAGCTATGTAGGTGAGGGGACAATAAGTATCCGTGATAGAATAATAGAACATAAAAGTAACATCAGAACTAAGCTAGCTCCAGTAGCAGAAGATTCCGTAAAGATGGGTCATGCATTTAATCAGTTGAGATTTAAAATTTGTTGGTTTGCCTTTTATCCCTTCCAGGCATCGCACCACAGGCCTTCTAAGGAACTCTTACCGGATCCCTGTTGAGGGTTAACAGTGAGCTGGACTACTGTGAAGCTCCAGACTGCCTCATTAGCACCGTTTGGGTGCTTTATGTTTGTGAGTATATATCTCTACTTGTATTCACATATTTCTGCTCTGATGGTACTAGGCCATGGTGGCGCCTCTGTTTCTTTCTCTTCCGAGATTTAAAATTATTGATTTTTTCCCCAGGCTCCGTAGAGGTGGAGATAGGGAGTTAATACTTAAACAACGTGAATCCTTTTGGATTCATAAATTGGGAACCCTTGAACCCCTAGCATTGAATAGGGATTGGGATCTTTCAGTTTTTCTTTAACTTCTTGTAAAATATGTTTATATATTGGGAGTGTGATTAGTGTGTATAATATTTGCTTTGTCTTTTTTACACTAGGTTAGGTTGTTAATGCTCTTTGTCAAAGTAGATGTAGGAGAATTGTTATTTTATTGTAATATTGATATGAAGAATGTGCATGATTATTTAAAGATATTCATTCTTTTGAAATGTTGTTAAAGAGTTAACAGATGTTGCACACTATAGCACCATCTAGTGGTGCTCATGTATAAATAGATGTTGTTAATCAGTCTATATGATAGTATGATTAAGGGAGCACGAAACTTTGCTTTCTGTAACTTGTTCGTTATAAATAAATCTTCTTTGCTGCCACCCTTTTTAACTTTTGTGCTACAGATGTATCATTACACACTTACTTGAGTGTGTAATACTGCCCTCTCCTCTAGCATGACCAATCATGAGAGAAAAGGGCCTGACAATCACCCTGAACAAACATGTGCCAAGTTATTTATCTCCACCAAGATAGCGGAGTGGGTAATATGCACAGGGACTTTAAAAGCAGCATATGCTGCATAGTACATTGATCCCATTATTGGTAGTTCAGGGTGCTCTTCAGATAAAATGGAGATCAAATATTTTGTCATTTACAATCTCATCTGTTTTTTACTTGATAAGTTTGTTAAAAAACTTCATAAAGACTAAAAGTTTGCAGCCTTGTTGGTTACAGAAAATGAGTAATTATTACAAGGGTCATGGTCAAACATCCTTTCGGACCATTTGTGTAGCTGCTCCCCACCCTTGTAATAATGACTAATTTTCGGAGAAGCAGTACGCAGCAAGGTAACAGCTGCGGTCACCACTCACTGTGGTTCCATATTTGCTGAAGCAATATATATACCGAAACCGAGGAATAGGATAAGGAGTTATGATGCAGGCTACACGGAAAAGCATCTAGAACTGGCGTTGGATGGTTTGAAGACAAGAAGCATTTATCCTGTAAGTACAGAGTGGTATTGTTTACCCATCTCATGCTGTCCATTTATTAATGTGGTGCAATAAGTGATTGAGTAAAGTTCTTGGAACTGTCTGTATAAAAGCAGAGACAAACTTGATAATGTCTTGGAACAAGGGTTGTGAATCTTGTATAAGGAAACCTTGATTGAGACTTTCTCATTATATTTGGGCTGAATGTTCCCGTTCTGGAAGTTAATTAAAGGGAGCTCCCTAGAATAAGTGGTTAACCTTTTCATCTTTTAAGGACATTATAAACCGCTACAACTGATTTCTGTTGGATGGCGTATATGAGTTACTATGCATCTATTGAAGTATAAGTCAGTACAATCTACTCTGGTGGTCTGTTGAAAGTCTTACTGATTTTTATATTGTTATATTAAGGTTTTGTGCCAGGATACATTTATATTGAATCCCAGTGGGTAGTGGTATTATCCATTATTTCATCTAGGGATTTTTCTAATATATATATATATATATATATATATATATATATATATATATATATATATATATATAAATATATATTTCAGCACCTGGGTAGCCACCAATCAGCAAGCACTACCCAGGGTGCTGAACCAAAAATAGGCCGGCTCCTAAGCGTAAATTTCTGCTTTTTCAAATAAAGATTCCAAGAGAATGAAGAAAAATTGATAATAAGAGTAAATTAGAAAGTTGCTTAAAATTGCATGGGTTTTTTTGTATAATGAAAGAAAAAATTTGGGTTTAATATTGCTTAAACTATACTGGCTTTTATTACAATATATTTAGACTTGCTAATGTAACAGTAATGTATATGTACAGTCTTTGTAGTCTCCCTTCATGTTATTCTTTTGGCTTTCTAAGCATATCTACTTAAAGGGGCATTAAACGGTTAAATGCTTCATTGCGCATAGTAAACAAACATTGCAGAGAACTTTCATTATGTGTTTGTGACCAGCTATTCCTGTACTTTACCTTTAAAAAGTATTATTTCCCCCTTTCCTCAGAGGAGCTGGAAACCTACTGGACTGCATATGGTAGCTATCTTCAGATTTTCATTGCATAGGACAGATAAATTCGCTAAGCAAGTAAATAATGATAGCATAGCTCCCATTGTTTTATAGACACTAAAAGTTAACACTTATTTTGTCAATAACAACTAATGAAACTTTAAAATTACATCTACATGTTATTCTCAGACTAATCTTTTCTTTAAAGGAACAGTTCATACAGCAGATTTGCATAATCAACAAATGCAAGATAACAAGACAATACAATAATTTCAAATGAGTAGTAGATTCTTTTTTAACACATTTCAAAGTTATGTATATTTCCACTCCCCCTGTACCATGTGATAGCAATCAGCCAATCACAAATGCATATACGTATAGTCTGAGTTCTTGCACATGCTCAGTAGGATCTGGTGACTCAAAAAAGTGTAAATATAAAAGAATGTGCACATTATTTTTAATGGAACTAAATTGGAAAGTTGTTTAAAATTACATGCTGTATCTGAATAATGAAAATGTAATAAAACCTGAGTGCCCCTTTAAATGTATCATTCTATCTAGCATTTATTTAGTGTTTAATGTCCCTTTAAGTCAGTTTACTGGTTCTTTGTGTATATATGTGCATATACACTATGTAACTATAGGATCTAGAAATTCTACACTTACTAATGCATTATTATTACTAAATGAATTACATGGTATTTCAAACATTATTCAAACACTGTCAAATGAAATTAAAAGGGCTTTTAAATCAGTATGTATAAATGCAGTCTTATTAGATCAGAACCGTGTCAGATTTTAAGAATCTGTTTGCATAAACCCAAGTGAAATATTCAGAGACTACAGTTTAATATCTCAACTCAATGAGATTATATATATATATATATATATATATATATATATCCAGCACAAAAAAGGCACTCACTGGTTAGGTAAAACATAACATTTAATAAGTTACATTAAAAAACATGACGTTTCGGAGGCATTTCGCCCCCTTTATCAAATGCACGATACAGCTTGAAAAAATTACGACTGCTTTTGTAATTTTTTCAAGCTGTATCGTGCATTTGATAAAGGGGGCGAAATGCCTCTGAATCGTCATGTTTTTTAATGTAACTTATTAAATGTTATGTTTTACCTAACCAGTGAGTGCCTTTTTTGTGCTGGATATTTTTGATATTTTCTGAAGTGCACCCTGGGAGCTGCTATTATTTATGGAGTGCCTTTTCTTCTGATATCGGTTTATATATATATATATATATATATATATATATATATATATATATATATATACTGTATATACACAAATCAAAAAGAGCAAAAGTTGGACATCTCTCTTTTACAATTATAATACATGGTAGGAAGTCAGCACCTTACCTTTAGTATTCCATTCGTCCTTTTTGGCTCCTGCCACTTAAGAAGTAAAGCTCTGCCAGTCTCTTTCTTTTCCACAGTAAAATTATTCAGTCCACTTGGAGAGGCTTCCAATGTTTGCACAAAAATCCATGGGCTTGACATTTTTCCAGCACTGTTTATAACTTCGATGCAAATATCATATATTGTAGCAGGAAGCAGACCAAATACTTCAGCATGATGGAATGTACCCTAAAATATATACACAAACATAAGTTATCTCTCTTATGATTATCAAAATAATAGAATAGAATTATATTGGTCATTTGTATTAAGGCCACCAAGAACATGTTAAATTAGATCAACATTAATTTGACATAAAAAAGGTTTTGCATGCATTTTAATGAATTGAGTGATGTGAAAAAAACATTTTTAGATTATACCAATATACAGTGGGGCAAAAAAGTATTTAGTCAGTCACCAATTGTGCACGTTCTCCCACTTAAGAAGATTAGAGAGGCCTGTAATTTCTTTCATGTAATTAGCAAGAGTCCATGAGCTAGTGACGTATGGGATATACATTCCTACCAGGAGGGGCAAAGTTTCCCAAACCTCAAAATGCCTATAAATACACCCCTCACCACACCCACAAATCAGTTTTACAAACTTTGCCTCCCGTGGAGGTGGTGAAGTAAGTTTGTGCTAGATTCTACGTTGATATGCGTTCCGCAGCAGGTTGGAGCCCGGTTTTCCTCTCAGCGTGCAGTGAATGTCAGAGGGATGTGAAGAGAGTATTGCCTATTTGAATTCAATGATCTCCTTCTACGGGATCTATTTCATAGGTTCTCTGTTATCGGTCGTAGAGATTCATCTCTTACCTCCCTTTTCAGATATTTCACGATATACTCTTATATATACCATTACCTCTACTGATTCTCGTTTCAGTACTGGGTTGGCTTTCTACTACATGTAGATGAGTGTCCTGGGGTAAGTAAGTCTTATTTTTGTGACACTCTAAGCTATGGTTGGGCACTTTTATATAAAGTTCTAAATATTTGTGTTTAAACATTTATTTGCCTTGATTCAGGATGTTCAATATTCCTTATTTCAGACAGTCAGTTTCATTATTTGGGATAATGCATTTGAATAATCAATTTTTTTCTTACCTTAAAATTTTACTTTTTTCCCTGTGGGCTGTTAGTCTCACGGGGGCTGAAAATGCTTCATTTTATTGCGTCATTCTTGGCGCGGATTTTTTTGGCGCAAAAATGTTCTTTGTCATTTCCGGCGTCATATTTGTCACCGGAAGTTGCGTCATTTTTGACGTTTTTTTTTCGCCAAAAGTGTCGGCGTTACCGGATGTGGCGTCATTTTTGGCGCCGAAAGCATTTAGGCGCCAAATAATGTGGGCGTCTTTTTTGGCGCTAAAAAATATGGGCGTCATTGTCTCCACATTATTTAAGTCTCATTGTTTATTGCTTCTGGTTGCTAGAAACTTGTTCACAGGCATTTTTTCCCATTCCTGAAACTGTCATTTAAGGAATTTGATCAATTTTTCTTTATATGTTGTTTTTTCTATTACATATTGCAAGATGTCCCAGATTGACCCTGAATCAGAAGATACTTCTGGAAAATCCCTGCCTGATGCTGGATCTACCAAAGTTAAGTGTATTTGCTGTAAACTTGTGGTATCTGTTCCTCCAGCTGTTGTTTTTAATGAATGCCATGACAAACTTGTTAATGCAGATAATATTTCCTTTAGTAATGTTACATTTCCTGTTGTTGTTCCATCAACATCTAATACTCAGAGTGTTCCTGTTAACATAAGAGATTTTGTTTCTAAATCCATTAAGAAGGCTATGTCTGTTATTCCTCCTTCTAGTAAACGTAAAAGGTCTTTTAAAACTTTTTTTTTTTTAAATGAACATTATCATTCTGATTCTGATAATGATTCCTCTGGTTCAGAGGATTCTGTTTCAGAGGTTGATGCTGATAAATCTTCATATTTGTTCAAAATGTAATTTATTCGTTCTTTACTTAAAGAAGTCTTAATTGCATTAGAAATAGAGGATTCTGGTCCTCTTGATACTAAATCTAAACGTTTAAATAAGGTTTTTAAATCTCCTGTAGTTATTCCAGAAGTTTTTCCTGTCCCTGATGCTATTTCTGAAGTAATCTCCAGGGAATGGAATAATTTGGGTAATTCATTTACTCCTTCTAAATGTTTTAAGCAATTATATCCTGTGCCATCTGACAGATTAGAGTTTTGGGACAAAATCCCTAAGGTTGATGGGGCTATCTCTACTCTTGCTAAGCGTACTACTATTCCTACGGCAGATAGTACTTCCTTTAAGGATCCTTTAGATAGGAAAATTGAATCCTTTCTAAGAAAAGCTTACTTATGTTCAGGTAATCTTCTTAGACCTGCTATATCTTTAGCGGATGTTGCTGCAGCTTCAACTTTTTGGTTAGAAGCTTTAGCGCAACAAGTAACAGATCATAATTCTCATAGCACTGTTAATCTTCTTCAACATGCTAATAATTTTATTTGTGATGCCATCTTTGATATCATTAGGGTTGATGTCAGGTATATGTCTCTAGCTATTTTAGCTAGAAGAGCTTTATGGCTTAAAACTTGGAATGCTGATATGTCTTCTAAGTCAACTTTGCTTTCCCTTTCTTTCCAGGGTAATAAATTATTTGGTTCACAGTTGGATTCTATTATTACAACTGTTACTGGAGGGAAAGAAACTTTTTTACCACAGGATAAAAAATCTAAAGGTAAATTTAGGTCTAATAATCGTTTTCGTTCCTTTCGTCACAATAAGGAACAAAAGCCTGATCCTTCCCCTACAAGAGCGGTATCAGTTTGGAAACCATCTCCAGTCTGGAATAAATCCAAGCCTTTTAGAAAGCCAAAGCCAGCTCCCAAGTCCACATGAAGGTGCGGCCCTCATTCCAGCCCAGCTGGTAGGGGGCAGATTACGATTTTTCAAAGAAATTTGGATCAATTCAATTCACAATCTTTGGATTCAGAACATTGTTTCAGAAGGGTACAGAATAGGCTTCAAGATAAGGCCTCCTGCAAGAAGATTTTTTCTTTCCCGTGTCCCAGTAAATCCAGTGAAGGCTCAAGCATTTCTGAAATGTGTTTCAGATCTAGAGTTGGCTGGAGTAATTATGCCAGTTCCAGTTCTGGAACAGGGGCTGGGGTTTTACTCAAATCTCTTCATTTTACCAAAGAAGGAGAATTCCTTCAGACCAGTTCTGGATTTAAAAATATTGAATCATTATGTAAGGATACCAACATTCAAAATGGTAACTATAAGGACTATTCTGCCTTTTGTTCAGCAAGGGCATTATATGTCCACAATAGATTTACAGGATGCATATCTGCATATTCCGATTCATCCAGATCACTATCAGTTTCTGAGATTCTCTTTCCTAGACAAGCATTACCAGTTTGTGGCTCTGCCGTTTGGCCTAGCAACAGCTCCAAGGATTTTTACAAAGGTTCTCGGTGCCCTTCTGTCTGTAATCAGAGAACAGGGTATTGTGGTATTTCCTTATTTGGACGATATCTTGGTACTTGCTCAGTCTTCACATTTAGCAGAATCTCATACGAATCGACTTGTATTGTTTCTTCGAGATCATGGTTGGAGATCAATTTACCGAAAGTTCATTGATTCCTCAGGACAAGGGTAACCTTTTTAGGTTTCCAGATAGATTCAGTGTCCATGACTCTGTCTCTGACAGGACAAGAGACGTCTAAAATTCTGGTTTCAGCTTGTCAAAACCTTCAGTCTCAATCATTCCCTTCAGTAGCCTTATGCATGGAAATTCTAGGTCTTATGACTGCTGCACTCGGACGCGATCCCCTGTTGCTCGTTTTCACATGCGACCTCTTCAGTTTTGTATGCTGAACCAGTGTGCAGGGATTATACAAAGATATCGCAATTGATATCTTTAAAACCGATTGTACGACACTCTCTGACGTGGTGGACAGATCACCATTGTTTAGTTCAGGGGGCTTCTTTTGTTCTTCCAACCTGGACTCTGATTTCAACAGATGCAAGTCTGACAGGTTGGGGAGCTGTTTGGGGGTCTCTGACAGCACAAGGGGTTTGGGAATCTCAGGAGGTGAGATTACCAATCAATATTTTGGAAACTCCGTGCAATTTTCAGAGCTCTTCAGTCGTGGCCTCTTCTAAAGAGAGAGTCGTTCATTTGTTTTCAGACGGACAATGTCACAACTGTGGCATATATCAATCATCAAGGAGGGACTCCACAGTCCTCTAGCTATGAAAGAAGTATCTCGAATACTGGTATGGGCGGAATCCAGCTCCTGTCTGATTTCTGCGGCTTCAATCCCAGGTATAGACAATTGGGCCAAACGTTACATCTGGGAGGAATGGTCTCTTCACCCAGAGTTATTTCTTCAGATTGTTCAAATGTGGGACTTCCAGAAATAGATCTGATGGCTTCTCATCTAAACAAGAAGCTTCCAGGTATCTGTCCAGATCCAGGGATCCTCAGGCGTAAGCAGTGGATGCATTGTCACTTACTTGGAAGTATCATCCTGCCTATATCTTTCCGCCTCTAGTTCTTCTTCCAAGAGTAATTTCCAAGATTCTGAAGGAATCGTTTGTTCTGCTGGTGGCTCCAGCATGGCACACTCACAGGTTTTGGTATGCGGATCTTGTCCGGTTGGCCACTTGCCAACCGTGGACTCTTCCGTTAAGACCAGACCTTCTGTCGCAAGGTCCTTTTTTCCATCAGGATCTCAATCTTAAATTTGAAGGAAGGTATGGAGATTGAACGCTTGATTCTCAGTCAAAGAGGTTTCTCTGACTCTGTGATTAATACTATGTTTACAGGCTCGTAAATCTGTATCTAGGAAGATATATTATCGAGTCTGGAAGATTACATTTCTTGGTGTCTTCTTCATCATTTTTCCCCTGGCATTCTTTTAGAATTCGAGAATTTTACAGTTTCTTCAGGATGGTTTGGATAATGGTTTGTCTGCAAGTTCCTTGAAAGGACAAAATCTCTGCTCTTTCTGTTCTTTTTCACCAGAAAGATTGCTAATCTTCCTAATATTCATTGTTTGTACAAGCTTTGGTTCGTATATAAAACCTGTTATTAAGTCAATTTCTCCTCCTTGGAGTTTGAATTTGGTTCTGGGGGGCTCTTCAAGCTCCTCCGTTTGGAACCTATGCATTCACGGACATTAATTACTTTCTTGGAAAGTTTTGTTTCTTTTGGCCTTCTCTTCTGCTAGAAGAGTTTCTGAATTATCTGCTCTCTCTTGTGAGTCCCCTTTTCTGATTTTTTCATCAGGATAAGGCGGGTGTTGCGAACTTCTTTAAATTTTTACCTAAGGTTGTAGAATTCATAACAACATTAGTAGAGAAAATTGTGGTTCCTTCATTGTGTCCTAATCCTAAGAATTCTAAGGAGAGATCATTTGCATTCTTTGGATGTAGTTAGAGCTTTGAAATATTATGTTGAAGCTACTAAGAATTTCCGAAAGACTTCTAGTCTATTTGTTATCTTTTCCAGTTCTAGGAAAGGTCAGAAGGCCTCTGCCATTTCTTTGGCGTCTTGGTTTGAAATCTTTAATTCATCATGCTTATGTCGAGTCGGGTAAAAACTCCGCCTCAAAGGATTACAGCTCATTCTACTAGGGTCAGTTTCTACTTCCTGGGCGTTTAGGAATGAAGCTTCGTGTTGATCAGATTTGCAAAGCAGCAACTTGGTCCTTCTTTGCATACTTTTACTAATTTCTACCTTTTTGATGTGTTTTCTTCTTCTGAAGCAGTTTTTGGTAGAAAAGTTCTTCAGGCAGGCTGTTTCAGTTTGATTCTTCTGCTTATAATTTCAGTTTTTTTCATTATAAGATTTAACTTTATTTTGGGTGTGGATTATTTTCAGCGGAATTGGCTGTCTTTATTTTATCCCTCCCTCTCTAGTGACTCTTGCGTGGAAGATCCACATCTTGGGTATTCATTATCCCATACGTCTACTAGCTCATGGACTCTTGCTAATTACATGAAAGAAAACATAATTTATGTAAGAACTTACCTGATAAATTCATTTCTTTCATCTTAGCAAGAGTCCATGAGGCCCACCCTTTTTTTGTGGTGGTTATGATTTTTTTGTATAAAGCACAATTATTCAAATTCCTTATTTTTTATGATTTTGCACTTTTGTCTTATCACCCCACTTCTTGACTATGCGTTAAACTGATTTGTGGGTGTGGTGAGGGGTGTATTTATAGGCATTTTGAGGTTTGGGAAACTTTGCCCCTCCTGGTAGGAATGTATATCCCATACGTCACTAGCTCATGGACTCTTGCTAATATGAAAGAAATGAAATTATCAGGTAAGTTCTTACATAAATTATGTTTTTCATCATAGGTATACCTCAACTATGAGAGACAAAATGTGGAAACAAATCCAGACAATCACATTGTCTGATTTGGAAAGAATTTTTTGCAAATGATGGTGGAAAATAAGTATTTGGTCAATATCAAAAGTTCATCTCAATACTTTGTTATATATCCTTTGTTGGCAATGACAGAGGTCAAACGTTTTCTGTAAATCTTTACAAGGTTGTCACACACTGTTGCTGGTATGTTGGCCCATTCCTGCATGCAAATCTCCTCTAGAGCAGTGATGTTTTGGGGCTGTCGCTGGGCAACACAGACTTTCAACTCCCTCCAAAGGTTTTCTATGGGGTTGAGATCTGGAGACTGGCTAGGCCACTCCAGGACCTTTAAATGCTTCTTACGAAGCCACTCCTTCGTTGCCCGGGCGGTGTGTTTGGGATCATTGTCATGCTGAAAGACCCAGCCACGTTTCATCTTCAATGCCCTTGCTGATGGAAGGAGGTTTGCACTCAAATCTCACGATACATGGCCCCATTCATTCTTTCATGTACACGGATCAGTCATCCTGTTCCCTTTGCAGAGAAACAGCCCCAAAGCATGATGTTGCCACCCCCAATGCTTACAAGTAGGTAGGTGTTCTTTCGGTTGCAACATAGCATTCTCTCATCCTCCAAACACACGACGAGATGTGTTTCTACCAAACAGTTCTACTTTGGTTTTCATCTGACCATATGACTTCTCCCAATTTGCTTCTGGATCATCCAAATGCTCTCTAGCCTACTTCAGATGGGCCCGAACATGTACTGGCTTAAGCAGGGGGACACGTTCTGGCACTGCAGGATCTGAGTCCTTGGCGGCATAGTGTGTTACCTAATGGTAGCCTTTGTTATGTTGGTCCAGCTCTCTGCAGATCATTCACTAGGTTCCCCCGGTGTGGTTCTGGGATGTTTTCTCACCATTCTTGTGATCATTTTGACCCCACTGGTGAGATCTTGTGTGGAGCCCCAGATCGAGGGAAATTATCAGTGTCTTGTATGTCTTCCATTTTCTATATTATTGCTCCCACAGTTGATTTCTTCACACCAAGCTGCTAGCCTCTATTGCCAGATTCAGTCTTCCCAGCCTGGTGCAGTCTACAATTTTGTTTCTGGCGTCCTTCGACAGCTCTTTGTCTTCACCATAGTGGAGTTTGGAGTGGGACTGTTTGAGGTTGTGGACAGGTGTCTTTATACTTATAACAAGTTTAAACAGGTGCCATTAATACAGGTAATGAGTGGAGAGACAGAGGAGTATCTTAAAGAAGAAGATACAGGTCTGTGAGAGCCAGAATCTTGCTATGTTTGTAGGGTGACCAAATACTTATTTTCCACCATGATATGCAAATAAATTCTTTCCAAATCAGACAATGTGAATTGTCTGGATTTGTTTCCACTTTTTGTCTCTCATAGTTGAGGTTTATACCTATGATGAAAATGACAGACCTCTCTCATCTACTTAAGTGGGAGAACTTGCACAATTGGTGGCTGACTAAATACTTTTTTGCCCCACTGTATATATATTTAGTCTATACAACATTTTGGCCAGATAGCAAGTGGTGCGCTAATGTTAGCACATGTGGAATATAAGAATATTGCAGGTGCTTTAATTTGCGCGGCCTATTACAAGTTAAAAGTAAATGCGTTTGCTCGAACACAAGCAAATTTAATACACATTGGGTTAGGCAACTGAAGATATCACGTAAAGGATTAGGGATAAAATAAAAGTTGTACTAAACAACATAAAATACAGTACATAAAATAAACAGTACACTCATATAAACACATTTAATAAAAAATTATTAATATAAATATTAGTTTTTTTTTTATAAGGGTTCAAAGGTAATTTGGCCATGTATTTGACTGCAAAGGGCTATATATATATATATATATATAATTTATATATATATATATATATATATAATATATACAGGGAGTGCAGAATTATTAGGCAAATGAGTATTTTGACCACATCATCCTCTTTATGCATGTTGTCTTACTCCAAGCTGTATAGGCTCGAAAGCCTACTACCAATTAAGCATATTAGGTGATGTGCATCTCTGTAATGAGAAGGGGTGTGGTCTAATGACATCAACACCCTATATCAGGTGTGCATAATTATTAGGCAACTTCCTTTCCTTTGGCAAAATGGGTCAAAAGAAGGACTTGACAGGCTCAGAAAAGTAAAAAATAGTGAGATATCTTGCAGAGGGATGCAGCACTCTTAAAATTGCAAAGCTTCTGAAGCGTGATCATCGAACAATCAAGCGTTTCATTCAAAATAGTCAACAGGGTCACAAGAAGCGTGTGGAAAAACCAAGGCGCAAAATAACTGCCCATGAACTGAGAAAAGTCCAAGCGTGCAGCTGCCAAGATGCCACTTGCCACCAGTTTGGCCATATTTCAGAGCTGCAACATCACTGGAGTGCCCAAAAGCACAAGGTGTGCAATGCTCAGAGACATGGCCAAGGTAAGAAAGGCTGAAAGACGACCACCACTGAACAAGACACACAAGCTGAAACGTCAAGACTGGGCCAAGAAATATCTCAAGACGATTTTTCTAAGGTTTTATGGACTGATGAAATGAGAGTGAGTCCTGATGGGCCAGATGGATGGGCCCGTGGCTGGATTGGTAAAGGGCAGAGAGCTCCAGTCCGACTCAGACGCCAGCAAGGTGGAGGTGGAGTACTGGTTTGGGCTGGTATCATCAAAGATGAGCTTGTGGGGCCTTTTCGGGTTGAGGATGGAGTCAAGCTCAACTCCAGTCCTACTGCCAGTTTCTGGAAGACACCTTCTTCAAGCAGTGGTACAGGAAGAAGTCTGCATCCTTCAAGAAAAACATGATTTTCATGCAGGACAATGCTCCATCACACGCGTCCAAGTACTCCACAGCGTGGCTGGCAAGAAAGGGTATAAAAGAAGAACATCTAATGACATGGCCTCCTTGTTCACCTGATCTGAACCCCATTGAGAACCTGTGGTCCATCATCAAATGTGAGATTTACAAGGAGGGAAAACAGTACACCTCTCTGAACAGTGTCTGGGAGGCTGTGGTTGCTGCTGCACGCAATGTTGATGGTGAACAGATCAAAACACTGACAGAATCCATGGATGGCAGGCTTTTGAGTGTCCTTGCAAAGAAAGGTGGCTATATTGGTCACTGATTTGTTTTTGTTTTGTTTTTGAATGTCAGAAATGTATATTTATGAATGTTGAGATGTTATATTGGTTTCACTGGTAAAAATAAATAATTGAAATGGGTATATATTTGTTTTTTGTTAAGTTGCCTAATAATTATGCACAGTAATAGTCACCTGCACACAATGATATCCCCCTAAAATAGCTATAACTAAAACAAACTAAAAACTACTTCCAAAACTATTCAGCTTTGATATTAATGAGTTTTTTGGGTTCATTGAGAACATGGTTGTTGTTCAATAATAAAATTAATCCTCAAAAATACAACTTGCCTAATAATTCTGCACTCCCTGTATATATATATATATATTTCTAAATATCAATTCTATAATAATATTTAATAATGTGTTTTACTGTTTATTTACTGTAAATATTTCACACTCCTAGGTTCTTCACATAAAGGACAATGTTATTTTTTATTTTAAATACATATTTCTAAAATATATCTAATATAACTATACTTTTCTATAGAAATATAGCTATAGATATAGATTTTACATTAACATTATCAGATTTATATAGAAATTTATATTTGATAATAAAAATTACCCGAAGCGTGTTACTCATATTTTACATTCCTATGTACTTTAAATAGATTTTTTTTATTTTATATATTTTTATATATACATATATATATATATATATATATATCTATCTATCTATATATATATATATAAAATATTTATTAAAAATAAAAATAACAATGTTCTTTATGTGAAGAACATTGGAATGGGAAATATTAATAACTCCTGTTAGGTTAGTACACAAGTGTGATAAGTGTTAGCGTACCACTTGTAATCTAGCCCTTTGGGTCTGGAAAGACTTAAAGGGACAGTCTATTCCAAAATAAACTTTCATGATTCAGATAGGGCATTTAATTTTAAACAATTTTCCAATTTACTTCTATCACCAAGTTTGCTTTGTTTTCTTAGTTGAAAGCTAAACCTAGGAGGTTCATATGCTAATTTCTAAGCCCTTGAAGGCCGCCTCTTCTCTCAGGGCATTTTGACAGTTTTTCACCCCTAGAGGGTGTTAGTTCATGTGTGTCATATAGATAAAACTGTGCTCACACACGTGGAGTTCCAGTGAGCAAGCTCTGATTGGCTAAAATGGATGTCTGTCAAAAGAACTGAAATAAGGGGGCAGTTTGCAGGCTTAGATACAAAGTAATCACAGAGGTAACAAGTATATTAATATAAATGTGTTGGTTATGCAAAACTAGGGAATGGGTAATAAAGGAATTATCTATCTTTTTAAACAATAAAAATTCTGGTGTAGATTGTCCCTTCAAGAAAATCACAACGTTAAACCTGCTCTGCTCCAGGTTTTTTTGTCTTGAGGTCTTTACAAGCAATTTATTGAGACCCTTTATAAGGTCAGTAAAAGTATCAGATATAGTTTGCAAGATACTAAGCAAATTACTGAACATGCTGCACTTTGGGCCAGATTACGAGTGCTGCGCTAACGCCGCTAACAGTTGCGCGAGTGGCTGTTTTCGCCTGTCAGGAAGTAGCGCACATAATACAAGTTGAAAGTAAACATGTTCGATTGGGCGCAATTGAATTTAATGCGCGTCAGGATATCGTAACTTCAGAATCACTGGTTAACTGTAAAGCTCAATTAAAACGTCGTCACAAATACATAAAAAATACATATTAAAAGTATAGTTACACTTATAATAACACTGTCTAATAAAAATAATTTAAAAAATGCATTCAAAAAGTTATAAAGGCTCAAAGATATAAGGTATCAGGTGTTAGAAGAAAAAAAAAAGCATGCTAAGGGCTTTAAACATAGAGATACATACATATACATATGTATATATGTCTGTGTACATTAGGGTTGCCACCCGCCCCGGTTTCACGGGACAGTCCCGGTCTGAAGTTACTGTGTCCCGGAACTAGCCCAAATGCCCCGGGATAAGCGCTCCCCCTGGCGCAGCAGTGAGCACAGACTTTACAAAAAATAAGCTGGCAAGAGGAGCGCTTAGCCCGGGGTTACAAACGGGTAGGTGGAGTCCCGCCCATTACACCAGTTACCCGCCCACCAGTTACCCAAGTCCGGTGACTCTACTTTTCACAAATCTGTCAAACCTTCTAGACATCCTTTCCCTACAAACTAGAAACCAAAGTATTTAAATGTATGTCTTCTGTAATGTTAAAGAACAATGATGATACTTTTAAATGAACAATCAATAAGGATTTGCCTGAGAAACATTAACTCCTGCCAGTTAGATACAACCCGCCTACTATTGAGTGGCATGCCTGCCCGTTAATATGAATCACTAAAAAGATATAAATAAGACTGTAACATGCAAGTCTGTGTCTTAGACTTAGTTCAACTGAAGACTATGCCAGCTCTCATGATTATACTAAAACTGAAAGCACCTACTATTTATTGTTGGATTGTTATTCTCTTTTTCTTAATGTAAGAAATATATATATAAATATTGCATAATGAATTTGAGGCCGTGACAAGCCATGCCCCAAACCACGCCCTCTCCACGTCCATTTAAAAAGTGTACAGGAATTTTTTGGGCAAAAGGTGGCAACCCTAGTGTACATATGTTTTTATGTATTTATATGTGTATATGTATTTTATATATATATATATATAAATATATATAAATATATATATATATATATATATATGCGCATTGAGCCCTTTGCAGTCAAGTAGATTAAAACATGTAAAAGCATATTTATGCAATATTCATAATTAAAAAGTGTTATACTGTGCATTTACTGTAAATATTTCACATGCCAATGTTCTACACATAGAATATGTTATATGTATTTATAAATACATAATATATATATGATATAGCTAAAGCTATATGTAATCATCTATATATATAGGTATTGCTATATATTGTTCCAAAATACCATGATACCAGATATATGTAGAAATATATTTTTTGAATAAATAGAACATATTCTGTTATGTGAAGAAAATTGGAATTTGAAATAGGGAAATACATTAACTCAATTGTGATATTCAAAGTTCAGCTTTTTGTGCGCGTCGGGTCAGCACATGAGCGCAAACTTTTTACTTTCAATTTGTAATATGAGCGCTACCCGACGCTTGCTAAAATCTTTCTTCTAGTGGAGTTAATGCGCGAGCAGGAGTGGTAAATAGTGCTCCACTCGTAATTTGGCCCTTTGTCGGGCTTGATAAGCTAATTGGCTAATGGGAATCCAAACCCATTAGTCATTTGAAGTAGGCCAGAACAAGTGAGGAATGCTGTCATACCGCTCCGGTTACGGCGGCCGTCCCTCAGTTGTCATGACCGTTGCTATGGCGTGTTGCAGTGGATCCAGCGGTTGCTTCTGGTGCTCAGGCAATTACGTCATCACTGCACGCCAGGTCTTTCTGATGCCGGTCCTATTTTCAGCTGAGTGCTCCCTCTGGCGCGAATCTACGCCTATGTAAGTACCTCTGTTGCCTGTATTCGTTGCCTCAGTATAGGTTGTCTTGTACTCCCTTGGTGCTACTTTTTACTGCTCTGTTTGCTGATACTCTGGATTGCCTTACTGCTGCTGAACACTGCTTGTCTGTGACCACTCTACTGATTAATCCCTGAACTGCTGGATTGCCTTTCTGTTGCTGAACTCTGCTTGTCTGTGACCACTCTACTGATTAACCCCTGAACTGCTGGATAGCCTTTCTGTTGCTGAACTCTGCTTATCTGTGACCACTCTACTGATTAACCCCTGAACTGCTGGATTGTCTTATTGTTGCTGAACTTTGCTTGTCTCTGACCACCCTACTGATTAACCCCTGAACTGAGAGATTGCCTTATTGTTGCCAAACTCTGCTTGTCTCTGACCACTCTCCTGTTTTAACACCTGAACTGCTGACTCCTTGGATTGCCTGCCTATTGCCGGACTTTGCTTTATTCACCACTCTCTGCATTACCCTTTGGTACCCTGAAGGATTAGACTGTCTACCTGGGGCCTTCCTTGCCCTGTCTGGGACCACTTCCCTGTTTTTCTCATCTCTACTGTGAGTATTGGATTGCCTCCTCATTATTACTTCTTTTGTTCTGGGATATTTCCTTATCTTGCCACTTGACGCTGGGATAAGAAGATATTTAATTGAAAAACATTTTTTTTGGGCAGAAGCTTAGAATCAATCAATATTGCAGAATCTAATTAGTCACACCCAGCATCTCCTCTCACATGCACGTACATACGTTTTAATGGAGCTGTACTAGCTGAAAATATAATTCATTCTACCCCACATGTACCACTGAGGCATACAATGACTGAGTGTGTAACATTGTAGCTTCTTTATATTAGATCCATTTTTATTCTTCATGTGAGTTTTCCAACCCATGCTAGAATGCCGGGTTGGCACATTCTACTAAAAAAAAAACGTGTTCCAATTTATATTCTTCACCTTTCATAAATCCAAGCCCTCCCTCTGCTGTAGCATATTATATAGATGGGGTCCAAGAGTGGCCATTATGTGATCAGGGGATCTTATCTGTATTAGAGCTATAAGTATCTACTTAATAATCTGTTGAGCTCATAAGTGGTCCTGTTTGTTCTTTTCCCCTGCTAAACCCTTTAATTTCCCAGTTATGTGGTATGTGGTCCAAAAGAGGCCACTATTTATATTGAAGGGAAATGTTGAATTGTGTTTTCATTAACCTCTTGTACAGGGGATATTCTATGTTTCAAATCAGAACGTTTGAGGTTTGATTGCTCTTAATGTACCAGGAAGAAGATACTTGACATGTTTCTGTTTAAAGGGACATAATACTCATATGCTAAATCAATTGAAAGTTATGCAGCATAACTGTAAAAAGCTTAGAAGAAAATGTTACCTGAGCATCTCTATGTAAAAAAGGAAGATATTTTACCTCAATGTTTCTTCAGCTCACCAGAGTAAATGCTGTGTAAGCAGTTATACTTCAGTTGCAAGTTGTAAAAAATAAATAAAAAAAAAATAGCCAATCAGCAGTGCTGAGGTAATGCTTTGCCTTTTGCTGCATCACTTTCATGTGCTGCAACATTTTGATATAATGTCCTTTAACATTTCTGATGTATCTTTCCATATGTGCAACTCTGAACTAATGTCTTATGATTTGCTTGTATGTCTCTGCACATATATATAAACCTCTGTCATCCATATAAAAAAGATGGGGGGTTTTCTTCTTTTTTTCTTTACAGTGAAAGCTTTAATAGAGCTATTATACAGCATTATCTGTTATTTACCTACTAATGCACATTGGCTTATAGGTACTTCTCTCAAATGCTCATTGGTAGATGAGTACTTCCTGTAGAAGCTTGTTTGTTGATAGGTACTTCCTGTGAAAGCCCTTTGATTAGTAGCAGGAAGTACTTATAAGTAAATAAGTAGCTGCACAACTTTATAATATATATTATGCTGCTTTTTAATACACATGATAAATAATATTTTTAGTACAGTGTCCCTTTAAGCAGACTCATTAACCCAGTCATTTTTATTGTTTTGTCTTTGCCCATCCAAGACTATGGGGCCCATTTATCAAGCTCCGAATGGAGCTTGAAGGGCCGTGTTTCTGGCGAGTCTTCAGACTCGCCAGAAACACCATTTATGAAGCAGCGGTCTAAAGACCGCTGCTCCATACCCCTGTCCGCCTGCTCTGATGAGGCGGACAGGAATCGCCGGAAATCAACCCGATCGAGTACGATCAGATTGATTGACACCACCCTGCTGGGTTGTCCGCGAATCAGCAGGGGGTAGCGTTGCACCAGCAGCACTTGTGAGCTGCTGGTGCAATGTTAAATGCGGAGAGCGTATTGCTCTCCGCATTCAGCAAGGTCTTGCGGACCTGATCTGCACTGTCGGATCAGGTCCGCAAGACCTTTGATACATAGGCCCCTATATGTTCTCTAAAAGGAAAATTCTATTGGAAATGGAAACACATATCAGTGTATTTCAATTTTGATTAGAAATACTTTTGCAATATGATGTGTGCCAAGTAAGAGCATAAAAGCAGGACACAAAGAGAATGCTTTACAGGTCCCATGCACACTAAAATATGTCACTATAAAAGTGACAGCATTTATTAGAAGTATTTTTTTGGTTAAATATTCTTATCTGTTCGGTCAAAAGGCCATGATGATCGAAAGTGCCACGAGGCGGAGCAATATTCAAAAGGGATCCGTCGATGTTTAAAGGCTGTATCGCAGAGAGGCGTCTTACCATACATTTCAGTGGGTGGGATGTTTCTCTGGTACCGGCGATATATTCAAAGCAGCATCGCCACCTACATCAAAGTTGTAATGTAAATGATCCCTTAAAACAGTACTGTATGACAATACAATTTACATGTGCCAACAGAAACTCAACCCTTGTTCTTACTACACAATAGTGAATTAAACATATCAATAATACACCTATAGAAACTGGGGATTGTGGGTATATGATATATGTATATACACTGTTTAATGTATATGTATTGTATTGTATAATCTTAGAATATGTATGTAAACTGTAAGTGTGATTGTTTTAAATATTAAATATTCATATTTAACAATATTGCGATTGCGCTTTTGCATTTCCATATTTCACAATATTGCAATTGTGTTTTTGCTTTTGTAATATTCACATTTCATAATACTGTGATCGGAATTGTGTAATCTTATTTTACTTATAATATTGTGATCGCACTGTGTTCTATATTAATATATATCTATATCTGTAGTACTATATGGTTGCAGTTTTGTAACAATGGTTAAAAGAATGTTATACATTGTGCAAACACTGCTTTCCAACAAAAGATACCAAGAAAAAATAATAATAATAGAAATAAATTTAAAAGTTGTTCAAAATTACATTTTCTATTGGAATCTTGAAAACATCTTTTGGATTTTTTGTCTCTTTAAATATTCCAATGTAATTGAGAAGTGTAAAAATTATTAAAATATTAGTGTCTCCCTTAAAAAAAAAAGATTGAGTTAAACAATGCAGAATATTTCAGATTACTTGAGTAAATGTAATGATCTAACGATGCTAATGCTTCGTTTAATATTTATAATTTGTAATGTTTAATATTTCAACAATGCTTAAAGCAATCCACATCTAGATATGCAGACATCTTCATTTATTTTTGAAAATATGAAATACGATCTCATAAAAAATTGAAATGATATTCACCAGCACTTTGTGGGGCATAATTCTGTTTGAGAAATGATTTGTTTACTGTTAAACCGGACAAACACATGGAAGATAAATAATGCACAAAATATATACAGTGTTTCTGCTAAGACTATAAAGTTAACACAGTAGAAGACGCTTAAGCCCTTAAGCAAATAGTAATCACCTCTAACAGATTATATATAAAACCGCTGGTTGCTTAGGGACATTTAGATGTATCTTTTACCGTAACAAACATGAAAAGCATGTGGGCCATAAAGCAAAAACATATGTATATTGTCAGTATCAGCACCTGTTCAATTATAGTTTATTTCAGTGTAGAGGATTTCCTTTAGCCCCTAGATGGCAATACTCTCAAATATTTTTTGCAACATGAGTACTTAATGATTAAAAACCTTCATTCATTCATCTAACATACTTGAGGCCACTATTAAAAACCGAACAAAAACTGATTTCATTATAGATTCTTTTAATAAACATTTATAGCTCAGATAGAACATTTTTAAACTGGAACAACTAAAAAAAGGTACACACAATAATAAGGAATTAGAAACTTCAGTTTTAAATTAGGTAACTAAAAATCTACTTGGCATATAAAAAAGACTGCTAGAATTAAACAGTTTTTTTTTAACTAATCATGGTCTGTATCAATAAATATTAGTTTTTCTACCACTTATACTTAAAAGCAGTAAATAATAGAGATGTGCAGTCGTCCAGATGCAAATTCGTTTTCAGACAAATGCACATTTGTCGCGAAAATTTAATTTTTATTTAGTTTTAACGAAACAAAAATCTGAATGAATGCACCAACAAAAATAAAGAAAATGAAAAAATACTGATGAAAATTGTCGGTATTCATTTATTTCCTTTATTTTTTTTTAAGCACTCAATATCTGGAGAGCACATTAAAGGGACAGTCAAGTCCAAAATAAAAACTTTTATGATTCAGATAGGGCATTTTATTTTAAACAACTTTCCAATCTACTTTCTTCATCAATTTTGCTTTCTTCCCTTGGTATTCTTAGTTGAAAGCTAAACCTAGGAGGTTCATATGTTAATTTATTAGACCATGAAGGCCGACTCTTATCTGAATGCATTTTGACAGTTTTTCACCACTAGAGGGTGTTAGTTCATGTGTGTCATATAGATAACACTGTGCTCAAGCACGTGGAGTTACCTAGGAGTCAGCACTAATTGGCTAAAATGCATGTCTGTCAAAAGATGTGAAATAAGGATACAGTAGTGCAGAGGCTTAGATACAAGGTAATCACAGAGATAAAAAATATAAAATATATGTGTTGGTTATGCAAAACTAGGGAATGGGTAATAAAGGGATTATCTATCTATTAAAACAATAACAATTCTGGGGTAGACTGTCCCTTTAAGGTAAGTATTGTAGCTACATCCAAACTTTTCACCAGTGGCTTTAAAACATTTACATTTGTTGTAACGTAAATGAAATTAAGGCCTAGATTTAGAGTTTGGCGGTAGCCGTGAAAACCAGCGTTAGAGGCTCCTAACGCTGGTTTTAGGCTACCGCCGGTATTTGGAGTCACTCAAAATAGGGTCTAACGCTCACTTTTCAGCCGCGACTTTTCCATACCGCAGATCCCCCTACGCCAATTGCGTATCCTATCTTTTCAATGGGATCTTCCTAACGCCGGTATTTAGAGTTGTTTTTGAAGTGAGCGTTAGAGCTCTAACGACAAAACTCCAGCCGCAGAAAAAAACCAGGAGTTAAGAGCTTTCTGGGCTAACGCCAGTTCATAAAGCTCTTAACTACTGTACCCTAAAGTACACTAACACCCATAAACTACCTATGTACCCCTAAACTGAGGTCCCCCCACATCGCCGCAACTCGATTAAATTTTTTTAACCCCTAATCTGCCGACCGCCACCTACGTTATACTTATGTACCCCTAATCTGCTGCCCCTAACACTGCCGACCCCTATATTATATTTATTAACCCCTAACCTGCCCCCCACAACGTCGCCGCCAGCTACTTACAATAATTAACCCCTAATCTGCCGACCGCAAAGCGCCGCCACCTACGTTATCCTTATGTACCCCTAATCTGCTGCCCCTAACACCGCCGACCCCTATATATATTTATTAACCCCTAATCTGCCCCCCTCAACGTCGCCGACACCTGCCTACACTTATTAACCCCTAATCTGCCGAGCGGACCCTGAGCGCTACTATAATAAAGTTATTAACCCCTAATCCGCCTCACTAACCCTATCATAAATAGTATTAACCCCTAATCTGCCCTCCCTAACATCGCCGACACCTAACTTCAATTATTAACCCCCTAATCTGACGACCGGAGCTCACCGCTACTATAATAAATGGATTAACCCCTAAAGCTAAGTCTAACCCTAACACTAACACCCCCCTAACTTAAATATAATTTACATCTAACGAAATTAATTAACTCTTATTAAATAAATTATTCCTATTTAAAGCTAAATACTTACCAGTAAAATACATCCTAATATAGCTACAATATAATTATAATTTATATTGTAGCTATATTAGGATTAATATTTATTTTACAGGCAACTTTGTAATTATTTTTAACCAGGTACAATAGCTATTAAATAGTTAAGAACTATTTAATAGTTACCTAGTTAAAATAATAACAAAATTACCTGTAAAATAAATCCTAACCTAAGTTATAATTAAACCTAACACTACCCTATCAATAAATTAATTAAATAAACTACCTACAATTACCTACAATAAAACCTAACACTACACTATCAATAAATAAATTAAATACAATTCCTACAAATAACTACAATGAAATAAACTAACTAAAGTACAAAAAATAAAAAAGAACTAAGTTACAAAAAATAAAAAAATATTTACAAACATAAGAATATATTACAACAATTTTAAACTAATTACACCTACTCTAAGCCCCCTAATAAAATAACAAAGACCCCCAAAATAAAAAAATGCCCTACCCTATTCTAAAATTAAAATAGAAAAGCTCTTTTACCTTACCAGCCCTTAAAAGGGCCATTTTCGGGGCATGCCCCAAAGAATTCAGCTCTTTTGCCTGGAAAAAAAACATACAATACCCCCCCACCAACATTACAACCCACCACCCACATACCCCTAATCTAACCCAAACCCCCCTTAAATAAACCTAACACTAAGCCCCTGAAGATCTTCCTACCTTATCTTCACCACACCGTCCTGGCTCCGATGTCTTGATCCAAGCCCAAGCGGGGGGCTGAAGACATCCATCCTCCGGCTGAAGTCTTGATCCAAGCAGGCAGAAGAGGACATCCGGACCGGCAAACATCTTCATCCAAGCCGCATCTTCTATGTTCTTCCATCCGATGACGAACGGCTGATCTTCAAGACCTCCAGCGCGGATCCATCCTCTTCTTCCGACGACTAGACGACGAATGAAGGTTCCTTTAAGGGACGTCATCCAAGATGGCGTCCCTCAAATTCCGATTGGCTGATAGGATTCTATCAGCCAATCGGAATTAAGGTAGGAAAATTCTGATTGGCTGATGGAATCAGCCAATCAGATTCAAGTTCAATCCGATTGGCTGATCCAATCAGCCAATCAGATTGAGCTCGCATTCTATTGGGCTGTTCCGATCAGCCAATAGAATGTGAGCTCAATCTGATTGCCTGATCCAATCAGCCAATCGGATTGAACTTGAATCTGATTGGCTGATTCCATCAGCCAATCAGAATTTTCCTACCTTAATTCCGATTGGCTGATAGAATCCTATCAGCCAATCGGAATTCGAGGGACGCCATCTTGGATGACGTCCCTTAAAGGAACCTTCATTCGTCATCTAGTCGTCGGAAGAAGAGGATGGATCCGCGCTAGAGGTCTTGAAGATGAGCCGCTCGTCATCGGATGCCACCTAGATGAAGATGTTTGCCGGTCCGGATGTCCTCTTCTGCCCGCTTGGATCAAGACTTCAGCCGAAGGATGGATGTCTTCAGCCCCCGCTTGGGCTTGGATCAAGACATCGGAGCCAGGACGGATCGGTGTGATACCCGGTGTGGTGAAGATAAGGTAGGAAGATCTTCAGGGGCTTAGTGTTAGGTTTATTTAAGGGGGGGTTTGGGTTAGATTAGGGGTATGTGGGTGGTGGGTTGTAATGTTGGGGGGGTATTGTATGTTTTTCTTTCCAGGCAAAAGAGCTAAATTCTTTGGGGCATGCCCCGCAAATGGCCCTTTTAAGGGCTAGTAAGCTAAAAGAGCTTTTCTATTTTAATTTTAGAATAGGGTAGGGCATTTTATTATTCTGGGGGGCTTTGTTATTTTATTAGGGGGCTTAGAGTAGGTGTAATTAGTTTAAAATTTTTGTAATATTTTTCTAATGTTTGTAAATATTTTTTTTATAACTTAGTTCTTTTTTATTTTTTGTACTTTAGTTAGTTTATGTAATTGTATTTATTTGTAGGTATTGTATTTAATTAATTTATTGATAGTGTAGTGTTAGGTTTAATTGTAGATAATTGTAGGTATTTTATTTAATTTATTTATTGATAGTGTAGTGTTAGGTTTAATTGTAACTTAGGTTAGGATTTATTTTACAGGTAATTTTGTAATTATTTTAACTAGGTAGCTATTAAATAGTTATTAACTATTTAATAGCTATTGTACCTAGTTAAAATAAATACAAAGTTGCCTGTAAAATAAATATTAATCCTTTAATAGCTACAATATAATTATTAGTTATATTGTAGTTATATTAGGGTTTATTTTACAGGTAAGTATTTAGCTTTAAATAGGAATAATTTATTTAATAAGAGTTAATTTATTTCGTTAGATTTAAATTATATTTAATTTAGGGGGGTGTTAGGGTTATGGTTAGACTTAGCTTTAGGGGTTAATACATTTATTAGAGTAGCGGCGAGTTCCGATCGGCAGATTAGGGGTTAATACTTGAAGTTAGGTGTCGGCGATGTTAGGGAGGGCAGATTAGGGGTTAATACTATTTCTTATAGGGTTATTGAGGCTGGAGTGAGGCGGATTAGGGGTTAATAACTTTATTATAGTAGTGGTGAGGTCCGGTCGGCAGATTAGGGGTTAATAATTGTAGGTAGCTGGCGGCGACGTTGTGGGGGGCAGATTAGGGGATAATAAATATAATATAGGGGTCGGCGGTGTTAGGGGCAGCAGATTAGGGGTACATAACTATAATGTAGGTTGCGGCGGTGTACGGAGCGGCAGATTAGGGGTTAAAAATAATATGCAGGGGTCAGCGATAGCGGGGGCGGCAGATTAGGGGTTAATAAGTGTAAGGTTAGGGGTGTTTAGACTCGGGGTACATGTTAGGGTGTTAGGTGCAGACTTAGGAAGTGTTTCCCCATAGGAAACAATGGGGCTGCGTTAAGAGCTGAACGATGCTTTTTTGCAGGTGTTAAGTTTTTTTTCAGCTCAAACTGTCCCATTGTTTCCTATGGGGGAATCGTGCACGAGCACATTTTTGAAGCTGGCCGCGTCCGTAAGCACCGCTGGTATCGAGAGTTGCAGTGGCGGTAAATTATGCTCTACGCTCCTTTTTTGGAGCCTAACGCACTGAAAACGCAGCCATTCTGTGAACTCTAAATACCAGCGGTATTTAAAAGGTGCGGGGAAAAAAAAGCATGCGTTAGCTACGCGGGTCGTTACCGACAAAACTCTAAATCTAGCAGTTAGACTTTAGATCAACTGATTTTTCTTACATGGGCATATACCTAGATGAATCCCTAAAAGGGATGGCACAGATTACAGGAGTACAAGGACAGTGGGAATATTTTAAAAATGCTATTCTAGATGCAACTAAACACTGTATTAGGCTTGTTTATAAAAGTAAAAGAAAAAGAAAACCAATCTGGTTTTCAAGAGAAGTAGCACATGCAGTTAAGACAAAAAAGACAGTCTATAAAAAATTCAAACTCACTGTCTCAGAAGAGGATAAAGAAAAATGGAGAACCCATCAAAAGATGACAAAGCAGTTAATCAGAAAGGCTAAAGCTGATGCAGAAGAGAAAATAGCACAATCTGTAAAAAACGGTGACAAAACCCTCTTTAGATATATCAGTGAAAAGAGAAAAACTAACAGAGGGATAGTTAGACTCAAGAATGAGGATAGAGTAGTGGAAGAAGATAAACAAATAGCAAACTGTTTAAATGATTACTTTTGTTCAGTCTTTACAACAGATGGTAAAGATAGTGAGATGCTATTAAGGCATGTTACTGTAAATAATAATGTGAGTAGTACTTTTCTTTTTACAGAGGAAGAGGTTTCAAGGGCTTTATCAAAAATAAAAGTTAATAAGTCTGTGAGTCCAGATAATATTCATCCAAGGGTTCTAAGAGAACTTCGATCCGTAATAGCTACTCCATTAGCTGAGTTGTTCCAAAAGACTGGAAAATTGCCAATGTAGTCCCTCTTCATAAAAAGGGTAGTAGGGGAGATTCTGCTAACTATAGGCCAGTCAGTTTGACCTCAATTGCAGGGAAATTAATGGAAACTCTTTTAAAAGAAAGACTTGTATCTTTCATTCAGACAAACAACTTAGAAGACAAAGGACAGCATGGTTTCACTGCTGGAAGATCATGCCTGACTAATCTAATTGATTTCTTTGACCATGTAACTAAAATAATAGACCAGGGATGAGTCGTAGATGTTGCATATCTAGACTTTAGCAAAGCATTTGACACCGTCCCACACAACAAACTTATTCACAAAATGTATTGCCTTGGAATAGATGCTAAGATTGTTAAGTGGGTAGAATGCTGGCTTAAAGATAGATGACAGTGGGTTTCAATTAATGGAGTACATTCAAATGAGGCATCAGTTACTAGTGGTGTTCCCCAAGGGTCAGTTCTTGGGCCTGTTTTGTTTAACATGTTCATAAGTGGTATTGGAAGTGGGCTTAAGGGGAAGGTTTGCTTGTTTGCTGATGATACAAAAATTTGTAACAGGGTAGATGTTCCAGGAGGAGTTGATCAAATGAACTGTGATATTAATAAACTAGAGGACTGGTCAAATAAATGGGATCTGAAATTTAATATTACCAAGAGCAAAATTATGCATATAGGATCCAAAAACCCAAAGGCCAATTATAGTCTCAATGGTACATTACTGACTGTAATTAAAGAAAGGGATTTGGGAATTATTATTTCAGATGATGTAAAATTTGGTACACAATGCCGCAGTGCAGCCAGCAAGGCCAGTCAAATGCTTGGTGGCATTGGAAGAGGTCTTAGTAGCAGAAACAGCAAGGTTCTTATGCCACTTTACAGATCATTAGTTAGACCAAATCTGGAATACTGTGTACAGTTCTGGAGACCATATCTTCAGAAAGATATAAATAAACTAGAAGCTTCCAAAGGAGGGCTACGAAAATGGTACATGGTCTAAAATATAAAACGTACAAAGAAAGACTCTATGATCTAAATATGTATAGTTTAGAGGATAGAAGGGAAAGACGTGACATGATAGAAACCTTCAAATATATGAAGGGACTTAATAAAATAGAAGCTGAAAGCATTTTTCAAAAAATAAATAAATGCCAAAACAAGGGGTCACAATCTAAAGTTAGAGGTTAGTAGATTCAGGAGAAATTTGAGGAAGCATTTTTTTACAGAAAGGGTGGTGCATTCGTGGAATAAACTTCCATTTGAGGTGGTAAACACAAAGACTGTAAAGGAATTTAAAAATGCCTGTGACATGCATAAGGCTATCCTAAGGAAAAAGTAACATGTAATATGGGTAGACTTGATGGGCCTTTTTGGTACTTATCTACCGTCAAATTCTATGTTTCTATGTTATAAGTGCCTAGACACCCACCCCAGCCAGGAATGTGTGCACAAACATAGACTTTATATAGTTTAAAAATCTAAACTGCTGCATTTTTCATGCAGACCCCCCCCCCCCAAAAAAAAAAAAGTTTTAGCATGATTTTAGTCATGGTTTTGGAGCTCTGTCTTCTGCAGTTCATTAGCACCTTTTTAAGATTCAAGTTTGCTTAAGTCCTATGTAAAGAATGTAAAAATAGACACCCCCAAAATAATATTCTAATAACATGTTAAGGTTCTCTTAGTGAGGACACATTGACACTCTAAGCTAAACTCCTGTTTGTAGAGAGAGGACACATTTACCAGAGCACCTGCTGCAGGGAAGGGAAACTTAGTTACTTGTTTCTGAGGGGAACCTTCTTTCAGTTACACACTTGTTCCCTCAGTGATGAGTCCTCCATTTTATTGCAGGTAAGGGAGATGATTCTTATAAGCATAACTGGGAATGTAAAAGTTGAAACTGGTCTAGCTAATGTTCCAGTGACAAGTGAAAGTAAATGCAGTGTGATTATAGGACATGTGGCATCTTCCTTAGTGCAGCTTTGGGGAAGGATGTTCTCAGCAGACAGAGCACATGTTGATTTTGCATTTGGATGTTAATCATAATAATTCTGTACTGTACCTGCACAGCTGTTATGTTTTATATACTGTATTATTGTGTGCAGTTACACACTTGTTACCTCAGTGATGAGTGTCCTCCATTTTATTGCAGTTCATATTAAAGCACCCTAATTTCACCCAACCCCGATCGCACTGTGGAGTTTATTCATCAGAAGTGCAACAAAATTGGCGCCCAACGTGGGGCTGGGTGAATATGTCACAGAAAAGACACAGAAGTGAATGCTGCATATAGAAATAGCAGTCTGTGAGTGAAAGAAACTTGGTGCAATCCCTGCAATAGTGTATGGTGAAGAAACAACCTGTCTGCTGAGGGGAATAGAAACAAGGAATTAGGCAAAGGAGGATATATATACTAAATTAACCCTGTTGATGCCAAAAGCTGCAAAAATGGATATGGAAAGGCTACAAGATGAAATCAGCAGTTTGTTAACACAGATGACAGTCAGTGTACTGATTGAGACCTGCAAGGTTATTAAAGTGTCAGAAGAGAGTATGGCGAAAGGCAAAAACCGCCGCCATTACATGAGGATAATTAACGATATGATGGATGAATTGGTAGAGAGTGAGAGTGAAGAGGCTGTTATGCAATTTCTACAGACAACTAGGAAATTCATCTCTGAATTAGGGAAGAGAAAGGATGCTGAAGCAGTAAGTGATAGTGACAAAGACCCCCAACCAGAACAACAACAGTTGGAATATTTAAAGCAACAGTACCGCATTATGCAGGAAAAATTTCAGGAAACAACTAAGATCGTAGAGAATCAAATTAAAGAACTCAGCACTAAAAGTCAAGATTCAAGGGACAGTCATTTAAGAAAAGAACCTGTTTTAACGGCTAAGACACCTCATTATAGTAACTTACCGGAAGTTGCAATAAGAAAGGACTTTAAAATTGCTGGTCAGATAGGTGAGAAGGGATAGACAGACAAATTGTCCTATACTAACCTCATGCACCAGATTGACATGGGACTACAAAGAGGATACTCTGAAATAGAGATTGTGGAATCTGTAGTCAAGGCCATAAGTCCAGGTTTAAGTCTTAGAGGTATGTTGGAAATGAAGAATGAGCTGACTCTAGTGCAACTGAAAAGAATCCTGAAAAGTCACTACAAGGAAGAGAATGCGTCAGAGTTGTACCAACAACTGATCAACGTCTCACAAAATACCAAAGAAACACCTCAGAATTTTCTGTTTAGAGCAATTGAACTGAAAGATCGTCTCTTGTTTGTTTCACAAGGAGAAGAATCATATGAACACTTTGGAATGGAATTAATACAGAAGAAATTCTTAAGGTCTGTAGGTACTGGACTGGTAAGTGATCACATCAAGTTTCAGCTAAAGCAATATTTAGACGACCCCTCTGCTTCAGATGATTTGCTCATAGAGAAAATGAATGAAGCTGCCAATATGGAGATTGAAAGAGAGAGAAAGCAGAAGAAATCTCAAATCAGCAAACCAATGATGAAGGAGTGTAAGTCCAGTCATCTACATTGTTCTCAGAAATCCGCTGACACCATGCCATTGATGCAGCCACAAGTAAGTAACCAAACTATTCAGCAAATTCAGAATACTAAACTGGATCTTGAAAAGGTAATACTGCAAATGCAAAAAGATATGCTAGAAATGAAAACACTTTTGCAAAGTTCAGCAGCACAGCAGGAGCTTGTATTTAAAGGGCCAACAGCCACACCGAGACTAAGCAAAAGGGTTTGTGAATGTTGTGAGAACACAGGTCAGGGAACCACATGTAACCATTGTTTCAAATGTGGTTAATCAGGACATTTTGCAAAAGGATGCAGAGTGAGAAAACAGAAACCGTTAAAAGAAAGAGGGTTGCTGTCAAGGGACAGAGAGTAACCTACAGCACACCTGTGTCCCAGAGTAATACTCTGCCCTATATCAAAGAAGTATCAGATAAGAGTCCTCATATAGCAAGGAACACAGCAAAGGAAAGGTTAAAGCTGAATACTTCACAAAGAATACAAGACTGCATTGCTCAGCGTGCCCAGCAACCATACAATTCTACTAATGGACTGCCACCAAAAATGAACGGTGTTACCACAAAACACCATAGTAAATTGTTAAATCTCATTGGGAAAAGATGTAAAAATAATACAACTCCAATGACAGACAATGGTGAATTAAAAAGTATAGCCGAAATTCACAAAGGGACTATCAGAACAGCACAAAAGGAAGACCCTGCGATTGGAAAAGTATGGAAATATAAACAAGAGAACAAGTTTCCATCAAAACATGAGCGCCAAGGTGAGTCTTCTGATTTTTCTATACTCCTGAGACAATGGCATAAACTTTATCTTGACAATGAAGGAATTATGAGAAGAAAAACACTATCAGGTTCTCAGTTAGTGTTGCCAAATAAGTACCATCAATTAGTGTTTAAAGAATTACATGAAGAGATGGGACACTTAGGGGTTGAGAGGACTGTAAATCTAATCAGAGATAGATTCTTTTGGCCACATATGCAAAGGGACACTGAACATTACATTACTCAACAGTGTACCTGTTTAAAGGATAAACGCTCAAACAAGCCGACTAGAGCTCCTTTGAGTAATATTACCACAACATATCCTTTCGAAATGGTCTCCATTGACTTCCTTCATCTTGAGACATGTAAAGGTGGATATGAATATATTTTAGTGGTAATAGACCATTTTACAAGATTTGTTCAAGCATATGCAACCAGGAACAAGTCAGCAAGAACTGTTGCAGACAAAATATTTAATGATTTTGTCCTGAAATTTGGATTTCCTACCAAGATTCACCATGATATGGGTAGAGAATTTGAAAACAAACTGTTTTTGGCATTAGGCAAGCACTGCCACATCCAAAACTCTCATACAACTCCATACCTCCCAGAAGGTAATGGACAAGTGGAAAGGTTCAATCGCACCCTTCTATCCATGCTTCGCACTTTGTCATCCGAATCAAAGAAAGATTGGAAAAATTCACTTGCAAAGGTAGTACATGCATATAATTGTACACAGAGTGAAGCTACAGGATATGCTCCTTTCTTCCTTCTTTTTGGAAGATCTCTAAGATTACCCATTGATAGCATGTTTGACACTCCAGTAACTGAAAAATATCATACCTCTTCTGAATATGTGAACACCTGGACAAAAAGAATAAATGAGGCCTACAAAGTTGCTTCAGAAACAGCTACTAAAAGTGCAGAAAGAGGTAAAACACACTATGACAAGAAGATTTATGGAGCTGAACTAATACCCGGTAGTAGAGTACTTGTAAGAAACCTCACAGAAAGAGGAGGTCCTGGAAAATTAAGATCCTATTGGGAAGATACTGTCTATGTTGTTCTTAAAAGGAAATGTAAAGACAGCCCAGTTTATGAAGTTAAGCCAGAAACTGGAAAAGGAAAAATCAAAGTTCTGCATCGCAATTTGTTGTTGCCATGTGATTATCTACCTGTAGATCCAGGTCACAAAACAAAAGACAGACCTACTGCAAGAAACCAAGAAAACCATAAGAATACTGCATTACAATCTGCACAAAACTTCAGTGATGAGACAGGAAGTGAGTCAGAGACGGAACAGGAACATTGGAAAGCTTTCATCCCTATATTTCAAAGTGATCACAGAGATGGAAACACAACAGATCTGAATCCAGAAGCTGATGAGTTCTACCCACATCATTTAGGGACCAATGAAAATCTTACAGAGATTGTTACAGAAGAAAATTCTTCTGAAGATGAGAGATCTGAAAATCCATCAGGACACATGGAAGAGGAAATGTCATCACCTGAAAACTCAACAGAGATAGTTGAAAGTGTGAGTGATGAGGATGAGGACTATTCAGATACCATTCCTCTAAAAAGACTAAAATCCAGCAGAGAAAGGAGACAACTAAAGACTTTGACTTATGATACTTTAGGTCAACCCAGCATAGTTTCCAGAGATCCAACAGTAGAAGCCATACAGTGTAGAAATGTTTTACCTGTCTACCCTGATTGGTATCTAGATCCAGATTGTTTTGCTGTAGATTCTAAACATTGGTAAATCTGTCAGGTTTAATGTTCTAATGTTTGCATATAAAATAATGCCGCAGTTATTCATGTATAGAGCAAATGTTAAAGATGTACAAATGGTAAAGCAAAAGCAGTAATTTTGAGATGATGGAACTAGATAAGATGGGAAAAGTTTGCCCAAAGGTATTGGTTGAAATTATAAACTGACATGGTGAATGTGTATCTAGTCTTCCACCATGTTGGGTCAAGTAAAGGGACAGAGTAAGAGTGTATACTCTAGGTTACCACCATCTTTAGTCTGACTACAGTAATTTACACAAGTAAGTGAGGAAAGGGGTTTAACAAATAGCTTGCTGTACGAGCAATAATACCTCACCAGGTACTATAGCGCGCAATAGGCCTAGTGAGAAATTGTGACTTTGTGAATATGGGAATAACTGTCACATTACCCAACGGTGTTGTCAGACAACAAGCACATATTGTTTTACCATACAGAGTTGGCATATGTCGAGGATGACATAAAAGTTTGTGGGGGAGAGTGTAAAGAATGTAAAAATAGACACCCCCAAAATAATATTCTAATAACATGTTAAGGTTCTCTTAGTGAGGACACATTGACACTCTAAGCTAAACTCCTGTTTGTAGAGAGAGGACACATTTACCAGAGCACCTGCTGCAGGGAAGGGAAACTTAGTTACTTGTTTCTGAGGGTAACCTTCTTTCAGTTACACACTTGTTCCCTCAGTGATGAGTGTCCTCCATTTTATTGCAGGTAAGGGAGATGATTCTTATAAGCATAACTGGGAATGTAAAAGTTGAAACTGGTCTAGCTAATGTTCCAGTGACAAGTGAAAGTAAATGCAGTGTGATTATAGGACATGTGGCATCACCCCCATTAAGCCTCCAATTAGCACCTTCCCAGGGTTCTGTGAAGAAGGCTCAGGATTTGCAAGGCTCTCCAGTGTGCTAGAGATTATTATAATGATAATAATCAAATGTTTTAATATAATAGAGCAGTTTTTTTGCACTATTATATCCCTTTAATAATTCCTAGCAAAACCTTCATTGTAGTATACCAAAGTGCATCACATTTGAAAAGTATCTATGGAGACATCACCTATGCTGTAACACAATAAAACCCTTTACTAATTTTGAATTCAGGATATGTTTATGTTTCCCTAAATGGTGAATATTGTAGTTAAACATTCACAGTCCTTAGTCTTAAGGCTTTGGAAAATTATTTTTGTGGCACTTCAGAAGTGTCCAAATCTGTATAAAGTGCAAAATACACAGAACAATACAACACATCTGATGTTTTTAAACAGCTAAAAGGGCTACATATATATATATATATATATATATATATATATATATATATATTAAACTTGAAATGAAAAGAATGGCTTTGGGTCAAAAGGGTTTTGTTTGCTGGAAACAACCAAAATGAGAATTGATTTGTAGATGTCAATAGAGTTGTAGATGTGCTAGAGAAACTGGGCACAGGCAGAGGGATGCCTAAAGTAATCTGGTCATTTCTGATGTATTGATTTGCTGGTCCAGCAGTTTCAGCCTTATCAATGACTTTCCTAGCAAATAAATAAGGCATAATTGGTTTGTGACTACATTACTTGTAACTAAGGTTAAAAGAATATACATGGAACCCCTAGGCACCAGTATCCCAATGCCTTGCTAAGACTTTTTTAAACTTATGAAGGGAAATAATTTTATTGTGTAGCCGCTGACTGACATAATGTAAGGCAATGCAATAAATACTGCAGAGTTGCATCATTTGAACAGCCCTGAGTGAAGGTGGCCATAGATAGCTGCTTAATTTGTGCAACCTCAAATACAGCTAAGTATGACTAAATATGGTTGCTTTTGTCAACTTGAAGAGGCAGCATTTTAGCAAAGTATCAAAAACTTTTTTTTTTTTTGCTTTATTATCCCTTAGGTTCCAGTGCGGGATTGTTAAGGTTTGAGAATACTGCAAATTATAATTCCACAGCTCCCTAGGATTTTGTAAAAGTCCTGGTTTGCTGTAGGTTTCCTGGCTACATCCTGATCACCCCAACACCACACTCTTCAGTCCCAATTCTGCCCAAAATAACGACACCCATGGATAACGATGACTCCCTAACCAAGCCATCAGCCCTCCAATCCTGGATAAACACTAAAGAAAAAAAAGTGTAGCACAGAACTAAAAACCTCCTAAAGCCACTATCCTATTCCTATTTCCTCTACCTTCCTAGATAGGATGACTTAAACAGAAAATGAACACATAAAAGGAAGTGCGCATAAGCACATAAGTGGTGTATCAGGAAACAGGTGTCAAGCATTAATATGTACAATTGCATAAATCCCCCTATGACAATTTTATTACTACTCTAAAATCTTAAGAACATAATATCATTGAAATACTGATGAATTCCGTACTAAAAATCTAGATATTTATCTATAAAATCAATGTGTCAAAGTCTCAAAAACACTATTTATGCACACTTGTACAATGTATCCATCTCCTTAATACCAGTGATGTTTCTGAGGGTTTCTCACTCTTCGTTAGCTAACAACCATTCTTAACGGATTCCATTAAACAATGTCTCCAAAGTCATATATACTTCAAGGTGCAATAATTAGATAGCAGTGGCAAACATCTACCTTACTTCTATTTTCTACCTGACTCTCCGAAAAAGCTTAACTTGAAATCCCTGCTGAGCAGGTAGTCTTACCGTCGGCAATGTAGGCTATTAGGACATGCCATCTACACTATTCTACAGTAATGCTCACACAATTATTAAAACTGGTTGTCCAGTTTTAAGTTTTAAGTATGTCCTGGGATATGCAAACCATACAATACAATACATATTGCACAAATAGTTACATTTTTACATAGCTATACGCAGACACAAGGTAGGTCTTTTTATAATTTACAGTCTTTACAAGATTGATTTGTTTGTAAAGAAAGAGACATTTCTTTTCAAGAATCTCAGGTTGCTGGAGGATTTGGAGGTTTCCGGGAGGTTATTCCACAGTTGACGAGCTCTGAGAATGCTGACCTATCAGCTTCCTCATCATAACGGGAATGGAGAGTAGAGTGGAAGAAGAGGACCTTAAGTTATAGGGGGTGTTCTCAGGTAGCATGGGAGTTTTTTGTTAAAAGTGATTATAGACAAGGCAAGAAAGGTGAAGAAACCGTCTAGAGTCAAGCAAGAGCTAGTTTAGTTCTCTTAACATATCACTATGATGAGTTTTGTAATCCCATTGCATGACAAATCAGCATAACGAGATATAGAGTGCTTCAAGTTTACTGAGATGGATCTGAGGTGCAGACGCATACACAACATCCACGTAATATGTTTCCTAACCTTAAGATTTAGATAGGATTTATTTCTAAGAAGGGCTCCAATTTTAGGGTACAGTTCGGACAACAGTTTTTCAATATGAGGTCCAAACAACAGGTTAGGATCTAGCCAAATACAAAGATATTTAAAGGGACATAATACGCATATGCTAAATCACTTGAAACTGATGCAGTATAACTGTAAAAAGCTGACAAGAAAATATCACCTGAGCATCTCTATGTAAAAAAGGAAGATATTTTATCTCACAATGTTCTCAGCTCAGCAGAGTAAGTTCTGTGTAAAAAGTTATACTCAACTGCAACCCAGCTGCAGGTAAAAATAAATAAATGAAGAAATGAACAGCAGCCAATCAGCATCAGCAGTGCTGAGGTCACAAACTCTTTTACTGTGATCTCATGAGATTTGACTTAACTCTCATGAGATTTCATTGTAAACTTCCTTACACTGAATAGGGAAACAACATGAGAGTGCACAAGGCTCAATCCTTCGGCTGTCTCGGGACAGACATACTGATTTGCTGTTTAGAAGTCCTTTACAATGGGATGAGGCTACTGAGGAACTTTTGAGGTAAAATATCTTTCTTTTTTACATAGAGATGTTCACGTGATATTTCATAGTCAGCTTTTTACAGCTATGCTGCATCACTTTCAAGTGTTTAAACATTTGGGTATTATGGCCCTTTAAAGGAGTTGACAGGGGCCTGCCTACAGTTTGATACAGTTACTCCCATGGAATGCACATGAAACTCCCACAGAATACCTCTATATTTGTGATGTTTACGATTTACTTTGTTAATAAATACAAAAAACAAAACACCTTCCTATTAAACTTAAAGGAGCTGGGGGTTGTGGGTATATGATCGATGTATATGCAATGTTTCATTTATCTGTATTTTTTTTATTTTTTTTAAAAATATTTTTATTAAGGCAAACAAGCAATTATAACAATCAAAGACTGAAGGGTAACATCTCCATAACAATAATACAGATCAATAGTCTCATACAGCAGTACATCATAAAGCGAGACGTTAATTGGGCAAGGTATCACCCTTCATCAATGCCTCTTTTCGCAATGATTAAACACTCCGGCGTCTTCAATACAATAGAGATCCACTCATGGGATCTGAAGACTGGGGCCAATCTCAAGACATCTTCCGAGAATTTAAAGAGTCCTCATCATATGTTTGGAAAACCATTAGGGTTACAAGCTTAGCCTAAGCTTACATGAACAACGTGTATACATTGTAGTATTTTAAACGAACATATCAAACAGGGTGGGGCACAATAAAGGGGGAGAGAAGAAAAAAAAAAAAAGGGGGAAGGGGAAAGAAGGAGGGGGAGAAAAGAAGAAGGACTAGGAAGGATGGGGAAGAGGGGTAAGGAGAAGCAAGAAGGGGGATCAAGGGATTATGCTTAAGAGGAGCGGGAGGGATTAGTGGTCTGGCAAATATGAAAAGGGATGAGCAAAACTCAACCAGGCTACTACTACAGAAGGTACTACATTTATCTGTATTTTATTGTATAGTGTTATAATATGTATGTAAATTCTTGTTGTGATTGTAAAAATCTTGTATTTTGCCTTTAGCATGTTTTTTTTTTTTTTAGGAAGAAGATTTCAGTGTTTGCGATATTAATATTTCATACAAGACAGTAGCTGCGACTTATGTTTTTATTTATGTATTGCTGATAAAAGTTCTCACTGTTGTAAATGTTTTAGGCTTATTATATTGCAATCATACTGTAACAAATGTAGTATCAATATACAACACGTTTGTTACAGTGCGATCACAATATTATAAGTCTAACACATTTAAGTTTAGGAGAAAAAAGAGGGCGCTAAAAGCTAAGTTCCCACCACACTTGGTCAAATAACAGGAAATGCAAATACAAAAAATTGAAATGAATACCTTTACTCACAGTAAAATACAATGAATTACAACAGTACACATTAAAATATGAATAATAAGATAGAAGGGACGTCTCCCTTTAAAAATTGGATTACCACCTTAAAAAGTGTGAAAAATAAGGAAAAAAAAAAAAATTTTTTGTTAAAATGTTTGAGCGTTGTAAAAAGATGCAGCAAGATTGTTACAATGTTAATATCGATCTTGAGTGAAATCTTCACAGTCTTTGTAACAGAGTTTCTTATGTTAGCTAATCGAAAAAAATGTTACAGTTCAGCAAATAGTGTCAGCGTGGGGTTAGTATAGTAGGATTTTTCATAAGAGTTAAACGATCATGTTGAACACCTTGTTATCAGGTTATACTCACACTTTTCCAAATGACTGTAAACGGTTTAATAGCTTACACTTTTGGAGATTATCAGAAGTAAACAATATCTCCAAAGTGTTAGTAACTTTTCTTACTTGCTTGATTCGGCTGAACCAGGTCAGCGTGATTGGAAACTGCTTTCTTTACTCCAAACATCCTATGCTTGAATCGGCTGAACCCGGTCAGCGTGATTGGAGACAGCTTGTTTTTCCAAACCTCTTATGTGTCAGATATTGCAGGATTCCAAGGGGATAGTGAAAGTCCACAGACCCGCACTTAGCGTGAATCACGCGCGGGCTACAGAGTAAAACTAGGTACCTAGATTTGAAGATAGAGTAAAGTCTTTTGTTGGGAACAACACAAGTAAGTCTACGCGTTTCACCCGATAGGGCTTTTTCAAGATCTTGAAAAATCTTGAAAAAAGGGCAGCGAGACCGGACTAGCTAAGGTGAGAAACACCCGCACCAGCCTAAACACTCCTCTTACTGGGGATCCCTTTGGGCCCGAAACACACGCCATACTAGCACTAGCTGGGGAATCCACATAAGAGGGCTCCGGTCACAATCAGACCTTGATGATAAGGCTCTCAGCCCAAATAAAGGAAAGGGGGAAGCCGCAAGATAAGGGGCAAACTGTATTCTCTTTTGCCAAAGACTGTATTACTAGGCCCCACCTGCCCTCCGGAGCTAGCAGCTAGGCACCTGACCACCCAACAGAAAAATTATTAAGGAGAGTTGAATTTATTCCTAGTATTGCTATCCAGACTCTCCCTTCAAAAGAGCTTACAAGGTTGAGGCTTTGAGGCCCCATTAATCAAGTGGATCTAGAATAAACAGCTCACTTTGTCCATAACAAGAATCACACTCTTTTGTGATTGTTTTTATGCTAACAAGCCAGGATCCCTACACAATATCCCAGGAGCTGAACTTATTTCCCTGCCAAACTACACAAGAGGGACATACCCTATTTGGGTCCTACAGGATATTTACTGCAGTCCATACCTTTTACCAGCGTATGGGCAACCAAAGACTGGGACTTCAGATTGTATACTAAGCTCTCCCTAGGGGCATTGGCTCATTAATAATCTTTTTTGCAGATCTACTCCAATACAAATTAGCCTTAAATACCTTAATCCCATGCTCTGAGTAATGACTTAAGACATTAAGTGCTTTACCCTTTGTTTTCTATTTAGCTGCTGCGTCAGCCAAATGTTCTCTGTTGCAAACAGAGTGGAGTGCATTTACTTTTACTGAATTGCTACTAGGGTGTGTCGTTCCTTGGTTTATGAATTTTGTTCATATGAGATAGTTACACTAATTATCTTTGCCTTTTCTAGATACTAAGATACCCATTAGGTTTGGTATAACACACTGACTAACTTACAGGTTTGCCTATCACGCCAACGCAACATACCCCTGGCCAAACACATCTAGGCCAGCCTAGAACTAGAACACTCCCCTTTACTGCACATTCACATAGAACTCACCCCTTTATCCTCCAACATACTTACACACACTTCTCACGCACACTTAGGCCACACCACACTGCCCTTTCATTAGCACAGACTGTAACTCGCCCCATTTCTCACACACGTGATTCAAGAGAAACACTAGAATATTTGCTGAGGCCTACTCTGGCCATTATTGTATTGCATTGTATTGGTTCATTTGATAGGTGAACCCCAACTGGCCCCCCCTTTCCGGCCCTGCTTGTCTGGGCTGGTCACTTCCCTCTCCCCTTTTCCCTTCCGCAAGGTCGTACCCCCTATTCCCGGGCCAGGGGGGGACTTACCACAATTTTACCCATAAATTTTGGAGTGGATTGGCCTTTGACCTGTGTCTGGGGGTTCTCGCCGGCCCTCGCCCCCCGGTGGCGGCCTACCCTTTTTTGCAAACTGGACCTGTGGTCATTTAATCCCTAGTAAGGTGGCCGTCATGGAGGGGTAGGGGTCGGGGAGACCGTCCGGGCCTCTCTCTGTGTACTGTTTAATGTGATTACTTGCTCATGTTCTTATTTTTGTACCTCCTGTGAATCTAACCTCTGGTGCCATCACTAATCTACCTGCCCTGTGTCCGCTTTTGCTTCACGGATTCTCCTTTTGCCACAATTTCAAAATGCCTCATACGATCAGACGAACCACTAAAACACCTGGTTCAGTGAAAAAAACGGTGATAGATCACTTCTCTCTACCACGCAAGGAGCTGGAAGATGACTCCAATGACGGCCTGAGTGGGCCAGAATCTCTAGGAGATGGTTCCCAGCATGATGCTCTGTTAAACCCCAGATCTCAGCACTTCATTACTGAGGACACCCTTCAGAAGATGCTCATTAACCAAACTCGCTCCATTACCAAAGAAATACAAAAAAATCACGCTGAGCTCAAAAAGGACATTTCGGAAATTGGTGAAAGGGTGGACTCTTTGGAAAGGCGGCAGGATGATATCGTTACGGATCAATCTAACCTTTTGGCCTACTCTGAATCTTTGGCTGACCAGCTGAGTCAGCTCGAGTTTAAACTGGCGGATGTTGAGGATAGGGCCCGCAGAAATAATATAAGATTTCGGGGTATACCGGAAGACATCACACCAACAGACTTGCAGGGTTTTCTCCAAGAGCTTTTTGGTAGCCTGTTGGGTCCTATGGAGGGCCTAACTTCCACTATTGAAAGAGTTCACAGAGCTCTACGCCCCAGGTCCGTCTCGCAAGAAAAGCCAAGAGACGTTATAGCCTGTTTTCACAGTTTCCTCTTCAGAGACAAGCTGATGCAGGCCGCCTCCCGCAAGCCTCAGTTGCCGGAAAAGTTCCAAACCATCCAGCTTCTTCCCGACTTGTCGGCTCACACCCTACAATTCAGAAGGCAGTACCAACCAGTCACACTGGCTCTCAGAAATGCTGGCATCAGATACAGATGGGGATATCCGTCCAAGTTGCTAATTACAAGGGACAACCAAACCCACATAATTTCTTCACTGGCCCAGGGCACTGTGTTGCTGGCACAGTGGGGTCTCACCAAAGGAGACACGACGGAACCCATTCCCATTAAGGCAAAATTGAGGGCTACTGCCCCAGAATGGACTGCTAAGGATCAGCGCTCCAAAAGGCAAAAAACGCAGCAGACACAGGACTCTCTGGGTCCCCAAGACCCCTCCCCCTGAATGTATGGCACCATTGGTCAACAACAGTATTAACCTGTCATCATGACCTAACACAGGGCCCATTCTTTATGGAGGGTCCTACTTTATGTGCATATTTGCATTACCAGTGTTTATATATGTTTTCTAATATTACATGGGATTAACCCAGCATAGGTCGGCCCACGTTGGGTCTAAAGTTACAGTCAATATAATTATTTTTTCCTTCTTGTAACCCATGTGCATGTTTGCATTACTAGTGTTTCTGCATGCTTTCTAACTCTCTATGTGGTCAACCCAGCACAGGTCATTCATCTCTAAACGAATAGGTATAGGATTATCTCCACCCTTTAGATAGCACAAGAATTTATTTTTTCTCATACATGCTATGACTGATTTTGTAATTACCTAGTCTGGATGCTTCGTACCTTACTCAGGTTTGTTATGGTTGTATGTACATTTCCATTGCTGGTTTCACAGGTATAATTTATGTTTATAGATTTCTTTGTATCCTTCTCGTGTGCACAGAGGGGGGCCGATAGTCTCGGCTCTCTCTCTGTTCCTATTCCTAGCTCCCCCCCCATATAGGTAGCCCACGCCAGGGTTCCACTTAGGTGAACTATTTTCACCTCATTTCCTATCACAACACCTCTGAACTGATTTCTTGTCCTAATTTCCCCCCCTAACCCCCTCTTTTCGTTTTCCATTCTACCTCCTGTCCCCAGGCCACGGCCGTGAGATGGTGCCCTCTTTAAAGGTGCTCACACATAATGTCAGGGGGCTTAATTCCCCCTTTAAAAGGAGTCTTTTGTCTCGTGAACTTAAATTTCACAATCCTGATGTAGTCTTCCTGCAGGAGACTCACTGGCAGTCGGGCGCCCCTCAATATTTTCACTCCCGTTCCTATAAAGTCCTGGAACACTCACCCTTCTCCAAAAAAGCTAGAGGGACGGCCATCCTGCTTCACAACAGGATCTCCTACGAGCAAATTTATGCACTTACTGACCCTCAAGCCAGATATACAATTCTGGTTTGTAAACTGGACCATGTTCTTCATACATTGGTCTCTGTTTATCTCCCCAACTCCCGGCAGCCTGCATCTCTCCGTGCTATTTTGCAGACGCTTGATACGATCAAGCAGGGGAGGGTCTTGATCGCGGGAGACTTCAACATGACATGGGAGCCAACTCTCGATCGCAAACAGCTTCAAGCTGGCAGTAAACATTCACAAGAGACATATGTCTCTGCTCAATTTAGGGCAGTAATGTCACAATTTGGATACTTCGACATTTGGAGAAGTTTACATCCCAACGATAGGGACTTTACTCATTTCTCTATCCCACATAAAACTTACTCCCGGCTGGACTACATCTTTTGTCAGGCTGGGTCTTTGGACTCGGTCTCCTGCTCCAGTATCCCCCTCTGTTCCTGGTCAGATCATGACCTTGTAACGGCAGGGCTGTTCCCCTCAGATAAAGTGCCCAGTAAATCCAATTGGTGCCTTCCTAGGCACATTTTGGCCGACATCCCGTTCAGAGAGGAATTAAGACGGGACCTGACTGAACTGTTAGTTTGCAATGACAACGGCCAGACCTCAGATGATATTCTCTGGGGCGCGATCAAAGCAACTATCAGGGGCCTTATCATTCGCAAACAAGGAGCTCTGAGAAAGCGAGCGGGCCTCACCCTTGCGCAGGCACACGCAAAACTCAGATCCTTGGAATCCCTGAATCGCGCTTCCATTAGCCTCGATGTAGCAGCACAGATTGCTACAGTTAAGGAGCATATCAACCTCCTAGAGCTCCGCCGCACACAAACTAATCTCAGCAAACTAAAACAACTATACTATTACAAAGGTAATAGACCTGACACTATGCTTGCTAACAGGCTCAGGCATAAGCATAGTAACTCCCGCATTTCCCAGATCAATTATAATGGCAAGTTGCATAAAAGGCCCTCTCAGATTGGAGAATGTTTTGCGGACTTTTACTCCAAACTTTACAATATCGAAAAATCGGAGACTCTCACCCCCACTACTAGCCAGGATATCAGAGACTTCCTGGCCTCCGCTAACCTCCCCACTCTTACTACAGAGCAACAAGACGCTCTCACAGCCCCCTTCTCTCTGGCGGAAATTAAGCTAACGATAAAAAATCTAAAACCCTTCAAGGCTCCAGGGCCTGACGGCTTCTCTGCCCAGTTTTACAAGGTATTTGTCAATGAATTATCCCCCTACTTGCAGAGGTTCTTTACCTTAGCAAGCGAAGAAGGTTCCTTGAGGGAGGAATTCTTAAAAGCAGCCATAGTCACTCTGCCAAAACCAGATAAGGACCCTTCCTTCTGTGCAAGCTATAGGCCAATTTCTTTAATTAACGTGGACTTGAAGGTTTACGCTAAAATTCTTGCCAATCGTATCAGCAGGCTTCTCCCGCACCTTATAGGTCCGGATCAAGTAGGGTTCATTCACAGGCGCGAGGGGCCGGACAATACTAGACGTCTTGTCAATATTGTGTGTGAATCCACCAGAATGCAGAAGCCTTTCTCGGTTATCTCTTTGGATGCCGAGAAGGCTTTTGACCGAATTCGCTGGTCCTACCTGTGGGAAACCCTCAAAACCTTTAACTTCCCTCAGTCCACATGCAGGGCTATCCAGGCGCTATATTCTGCCCCGTCGGCTGTTGTTAGGGGTCTTGGCTTTCAGTCTGACACTTTCAATATCTCCAATGGTACTAGACAGGGGTGCCCCCTGTCTCCGCTATTGTTTGCCCTTGCGATCGAGCCCTTGGCTGCCCATATCCGTGACGATGCGTCCCTTCCAGGGATAATGCTCTCAGGCACTCTGCAAAAAATTGCACTATTCGCAGACGATATCACAATCTTCACTGCGGACCCCGGTAGAGCTGTCCCCAGATTGTTGGATATTCTGAGGACCTTTGGTGACCTCTCATTTTATAAATTGAACACTCAAAAGACAGAGATATATTGGTGGGGATACCCCCACAATTACATTAACAGTCTAAAGAAGAGTTATTCCTTCAAATGGTCACAGGAACAAGTCACACATCTGGGGGTTAGAATATCTAACAATGCCTCAAAAATGGTCAAGGATAATTACATCCCCTTGCTGTCGGAACTGAGATCCTTAAAGAATGCTTGGGATCACAAGTCCATCTCATGGATGGGGCGTATAGCCTCTATTAAAATGTCTTTCCTCCCTAAGCTCACCTACTTGTTTAGGTGCCTCCCTATCAGAGTCCCTATGCCACTCTTGCTACAGTTTCAGAGTGAAATAACAAAGTTTATTTGGAAGGGCTTGACCCCCAGGATAGCTAAAAAAAATCTGAAATTTCCTATACATCTAGGAGGCCTAGCTTCCCCTTCTGTGGTAAAATACTATGAGGGGGCTATGCTTACCCACATCTCCCAGTGGGGAGTTCTTCAGTCCCGTGATAAATGGCGCGAGATTGAACAGGCCTCTTTACCCCATAATGTCCTGCTCAAGGATATTATTTGGACTCCTCCGCATAGTCGCAGAATTCTAGGTATCAGCAATCTAGTCATCACAGAATGCCTTCATGTCTGGGACAAGATCCGGCATCGCCAACTAATTGCTCCCCATCCTTCCCCTATCACTTCGGTGGCTGGTCTGCTCTCTGGGTTGGCAGATACTCACCCGAACATATGGGCCAGACTAGGGATTCGGCGGGTCTCGGACTTCTGGTCCACATCACAGTCCGATGGCTTTATAGACCCAACTCTCCTGGGCTCCCCTGGGGACATTCCTCCGGTCCTCTTTTTTGAGACCATCAGGATTAAAAGTCTCCTGAGAAGTTGGGGTTTCCTCCCCACCGCCTCTCGTCAGTCCACCCCGTGGGAGTCTGTCTGGAAGACGGGTCACAGACTTACCCGGCCATTATCGTTCCATTACGGGACTCTCGATGGCACTGTCCCGCCTGAAATTGCCCCGCACTTGCAGATTTGGGATGCTTTACTGCACTCTCAAATCTCGGTAGACGCCTGGCAAAGGGCCATCCTTCTGACGAAAAAAACCCTCCATTGCATCACTATGTTCGAAACTTATTACAAGGTGATTTCTCATTGGTACCTGGTTCCCACACGCCTAGCAAGGATGTACCCAGGAGTGTCGCCTCTTTGCTGGAGGAACTGCGGTTTGCAGGGCACCATGCTCCACATTTGGTGGGAATGCCCTAAAATTACTTTCTTATGGTCTCAAGGTTTCCGCGCCCTTACTGATTTTGGAATCAGGATTCCGCCTGGCCCGCCTACTGCTTTGCTCCACCTGGGCTTACAGGATCTTCCTAAGCATCAAGCTATCTTCAGTACCTACTTATTGGCCTCTATTAAGACTAATCTGGCTAGGTCCTGGAAAAAAGAAAAACCCCCTTCATGGAACGAGATTGAGAGAACCATGGCCTTCTTATATACCATGGAAAAGACTATATATTTTGACTTAAACAAACTGGACATATTCGAACTTGCTTGGGCTGATTGGAAAGACAAGTTTGATACTTCCTGGAGCCCTCCTGTCACGTCCTAAAGCCTACAGCCTGACTCTTCTTGATCTATCTACCATCTTTCCCCATTTTTTCCCTCTCCTCTTCTATGCTCCCCCCCCCTCCTTCCCCCTCCCCCCTCCCTAGACTTTGTTCTGATTTCAAGACATGTGTTGTGTCATATAGGTTCCTCTTAAGATATCCCATTTGTCCTCAGACTAATGAGAGATGTCATCTCTCCTTCAGGGGAGTCCATCTAATCTTATCAATACTGTACTGTTTTTTTTATCTTTGGGACTCCTGGCTTTATTCATAACCACATACTCCTGTATGCCATTAATGTTTGTGTTTGGGACCTGCGTGTCCCTCATTGTTACTTCTATAAGTTTGAAAATAAATAAAAAATCTTTTGAAAAAAAAAAAAAAAAAAGTGAGCGGTACACCCTATCCCGTCAAGATTCGTAACGCATTCTAAAGTCAGTAGTTATGAGTTTTACACTACAAAGCTGTAGCATAAAACTCATAACTAAAGTGCTAAAAAAGTACACTAACACCCATGAACTACCTATTAACCCCTAAACCGAGGCCCTCCCGCATCGCAAACACTAAAATTAAAATTATTAACCCCTAATCTGCCACTCTGGACATCGCCGCCACTATAATAAATATATTAACCCCTAAACCACCACACTCCCGCCTCGCAAACACTAGTTAAATATTATTAACCCCTAATCTGCCGCCCCTAACATCGCTGCCACCTACCTTCATTTATTAACCCCTAATCTGCTGCCCCCAACGTCGCCGCCACTATACTAAATTTATTAACCCCTAAACCTAAGTCTAACCCTAGCACCCCCTAACTTTAATATAATTAAAATAAATCTAAATAAAACCTACTATTAATAACTAAATAATTCCTATTTAAAACTAAATACCTATAAAATAAACCCTAAGCTAGCTACAATATAACTAATAGTTACATTGTATCTAGCTTAGGGTTTATTTTTATTTTACAGGCAAGTTTGTATTTATTTTAACTAGGTAGAATAGTTACTAAATAGTTATTAACTATTTAATAACTACCTAGCTAAAATAAATACAAATTGACCTGTAAAATAAAACCTAACCTGCCTTACAATAAAACCTAAACTCACACTACAATTAAATAAATTCCCTAAATTAAATACAATTAACTAAATTCAATACAATTAGCTAAATTACAAAAAACAAACAAACACTAAATTACAGAAAATAAAAAGCAAATTACAAGATCTTTAAAATAATTACACCTAATCTAATAGCCCTATCAAAATAAAAAAGCCCACCCAAAATAAAAAAACCCTAGCCTAAACTAAACTACCAATAGCCCTTAAAAGGGCCTTTTGCGGGGCATTGCCCCAAATAAATTAAATAAAACCCACCACCCACACAACCAATCCCCCAAATAAAACCCTAACTAAAAAAAACTAAGCTCCCCATTGCCCTGAAAAGGGCATTTGGATGGGCATTGGCCTTAAAAGGGCATTTAGCTCTTTTGCAGCCCAAACCCTAATCTAAAAATAAAACCCACCCAATACACCCTTAAAAAAATCCACTTACAGATCCACTTACAGTTTTGAAGAGCCGACATCCATCATCAACAAAGCCGGGAGAAGTCTTCATCCAATCTGCAAGATGTCCTCAACGAAGCCGGCAGAAGTCTTCATCCAGACGGCATCTTCTATCTTCATCCATCCAGCGCAGAGCGAGTCCATATTCAAGGCATCCGATGCGGAGCATCCTCTTCAATCGACGGCTTCTTCTACAATGAAGGTTCCTTTAAATGACGTCATCCAAGTTGGCGTCCCTTAGATTACGATTGGCTGATAGAATTCTATCAGCCAATCGGAATTAAGGTTGAAAAAATCCTATTGGCTGACGCAATCAGCTAATAGGAGTGAACTTCAATCCTATTGGCTGATCCAGTCAGCCAATAGGATTGAGCTCGCATTCTATTGGCTGATTGGAACAGCCAATAGAATGCGAGCTTAATCCTAGGATTTTTTCAACCTTAATTCCAATTAGCTGATAGAATTCTATCAGCCAATCAGAATCTAAGGGACACCATCTTGGATGAAGACTTCTCCCGGGTTCGTTGACGATGGATGTCGGCTCTACAAAACTAAGTGGATTTTCGGGGGTTAGTGTTAGGATCTTTTAAGGGTGTATTGGGAGGGTTTTATTTTTAGATTAGAGTTTAGGCTGCAAAAGAGCTAAATGCCCTTTTAAGGGCAATGCCCATACAAATGCCCTTTTCAGGGCAATGGGGAGCTTAGTTTTTTTTAGTTAGGGTTTTATTTAGGGGGTTGGTTGTGTGGGTGGTGGGTTTTACTGTTGGGGGGGTTGTTTATATGTTTTTTTATAGGTAAAATAACTGATTTCTTTGGGGCAATACACCGCAAAAGGTCCTTTTAAGGGATATTGGTAGTTTATTGTAGGCTAGGTTTTTTTTAATTTTGGGTGGGCTTTTTTTATTTTGATAGGGCTATTAGATTAGGTGTAAATATTTTAAAGATCTTGTAATTTGTTTTTTATTTTCTGTAATTTAGTGGGGGTTTTTGTAATTTAGCTAATTGTATTGAATTTAGTTAATTGTATTTAATTTAGGGAATTTATTTAATTGTAGGGTTAGGTTAGGTTTTATTGTAAGGCAGGTTAGGTTTTATTTTACAGGTAAATTTGTATTTATTTTAGCTAGGTAGTTATTAAATAGTTAATAACTATTTAGTAACTATTCTACCTAGTTAAAATAAATACAAACTTGCCTGTAAAATAAAAATAAACCCTAAGCTAGATACAATGTAACTATTAGTTATATTGTAGCTAGCTTAGGGTTTATTTTACAGGTAAGTATTTAGTTTTAAATAGGAATTATTTAGTTATTAATAGTAGGTTTTATTTAGATTTAATTTATATTTAAGTTAGGGGGTGTTAGGGTTAGACTTAGGGGTTAATAACTTTAGTATAGTGGTGGAGATGTTAGGAGTGGCAGATTAGGGGTTAATAAATTCAGGTAGGTGGCGGCGATGTTACGGGTGGCAGATTAGGGGTTAATAAATGTAGGTAGGTGGCGGCGATGTTAGGGGCGGCAGATTAGGGGTTAATAAATGTAGGTAGGTGGCGGCGATGTTAGGGGCGGCAGATTAAGGGTTAATAAATGTAGGTAGGTGGCAGCGATGTTAGGGACGGCAGATTAGGGGTTAATAATATTTAACTAGTGTTTGCGATGCAGGACGGAGTACGGTGGTTTAGGGGTTAATATGTTTATTATATTGGCGGCGATGTCGGGAGCAGCAGATTAGGGGTTAATAATTATAATGTAGGTGTCGGCGATGTACTCAGCGGAAGATTAGGGGTTAATAAATATAATGTAGGTGTCTGCTATGTCGGGAGCAGCAGATTAGGGGTTAATAAGTGTAAGATTAGGGGTGTTTAGACTCGGGGTTCATGTTAGGGTGTTAGGTGTAAACATAAATTTAGTTTCCCCATAGGAATCAATGGGGCTGCGTTACTGAGCTTTACGCTGCTTTATTGCAGGTGCTAGACTTTTTCTCAGCCGGCTCTCACCATTGATGTATATGGGGAAATCTTGCACAAGCATGTACAACCAGCTCATCGCTGACTTAAACAGCGCTGTTATTGGAGTGCGGTATGGAGCACAATTTTGCTCTACGCTCACTTCTTGTCTTTTAACGCCGGGTTTATAAAAACCTGTAATACCAGCGCTGTAGGTAAGTGAGCGGTTACAATAATGTGCAAGTTAATACCGCACCCCCTCATAACGCAAAACTCATAATCTGGCCAAAAGATAATCTGGCAGAATATTTAATTTTTAATAATATTACTGCACTGGGTAGTATTTTGGGGCTAAAGATGGTCGGAATGGGGTGTTAGAAAAAAACAAACTGAAAAGTACCTTTACATTGCGGTCTATGCAAACTGTGTATTCCCTGTAAATATATATGTATTTGAATATATGCATATATATTTATATTTTTATATTTGTATATACACATATTAAGGAGTAAATAGCAGAAAGTAAGGAGCACCAGCCAGAGGTATATTTAAAAATACCACTTTATTATCAACTGTGTTAAAACACCTGGTAAACCAGGCCGAGACAATGGTTGGAGGTCAGCAGTCAAACAGCTGATACGTCCTGCCTATCTTCCGTATCTAGTGACTCTAACACTGAAAGCCCACAAAGGTCCTGGAAATCAAGAGTACCTAAATCCACTCCTTCCATCCTGCTGGAAATAGAATCTCTCAATGTAGGATTAAGGTTAGATTCTCTATTCATACTGTTTTTTCAGGGTGTCTAAAAGGGTGTTGAACAGATTGAATGAATAAGTGGGTACAAAGCCCAATCCCAGACTCAATAGTTTCTGTTCAGTGGCACTCAAATTATACGTTGATAAATTAATAACACTGTTTATTGGTAACGTGTCTGTCTTTGGTTTGTTCTCAGAGGATACCCCCCCTTGATCAGCGTGGAGGTTGAGGCCCTCTAAACTTGCCCATATTAACATACATCCACTGAGGCCTATACAGATACAGTCACCAGAACTGAACATTTGCTTGCTGGTCATCAGATACCTGAGCTGTGACTCAAACAAGTCAGTAGCTTAACATTATACATTATATAGTCTTCTAACTGCAGTTGGCCTCAACTCAACGCAAGCACCACTTAACCCCTTATACAAGGGTTTCAATCACTTTCTTCTTGGCATTGCCTCTCCTCTCTCCTACATTTTAAAGATAAAGGGGTGACAAGTCTCTCTCCTCCCTTTCCCGTTGGCCCACTCTGCCCATGGGTCATAACCCAACTCCTTTTCCCTCACATCACTCAGAAGGAGCACCTCCCCAGGAGAAAGACCTCTGCTGCTAGTCCCAGCTAGATCTGCAATCAAGAAATTATCTTTCAACAAGTTTATACCCCTTTACTAGCGGCTGGGACTTACATAAATTGAAGAGGCCCCTCTCCCCCCACATATCTTTTCACTAAGCTTCCTAACATAGATACAGGAGACACCACAGATACAGCAGATTGTTCAGGCCTAGTACAACTACATTTAAACAAGGCTGCAGCACACTGAAAACTCACTACACCTAGCGCAAATTGTGTGGGAATAGGCAGCGTACTATAACGTAAACACTACTCTCCCTATACGTTAAGCTTGATTTGAGTAATGTGTACATTACTGAACCTTTACCCCCCCACCTTCGTCTCAGGGAGCCCTTAGGCCACATGGCTCTACTTTCACAAAAAATGTGGTGCTAGCTGTGCTGATGGTGGAAGGGGGGAGCCATGAGTCACTGAGATTTCCTTTTTGTTTTGTGTGTTTTATCACCGACTCATTCTCTTACTCTGTTTATTTGGAACCTGCTCCATTATCATTATCTGGTGCTTGGAAAAGGTCCTATTTCAATGGCGCAGCTTAATAAGAGACAGCCTAAATCATCAGCCGTGGGCCCTAAAAGGATGGTGGCAGATCATTTTAACCCCATACCCCCCTCTACACTAGAGGACTCTCAGGACAGTCTAACTATGTCCCAACCTACATCTGATACCATTGCCACAACTTTCCAAGCACTGCCAGATGCGGCCCCACAAAATGTGACTCCTGCCTTCATACTAGACTCAAATCCTTACTAGAGGCACATCATTCCTCCTTTCAAACCCAAATTACTGCCTCTCTAGCCGATTTGCGGAGAGATCTTACTTCCACTTCAGAGACAGAAAGAATACAGGAAGATATGGCAGTGGACCAGGCCAATGTTTTATCATATGCTCAAAATCTAGCAGAGCAACTAACCATCCTGGAAGAAAAAATGGCGGACATGGAGGACCGCTCCTGCCGAAATAATTTGCGGCTGTGGGGAATTCCGGAAATTGTGGCCCCTGGTGACTTATTAACGTTTCTGAAGGAGTATTTTGGATGTTTGGCACCTCCTTCCAACCCAAACGAAGGCCTTACTGACAGGGCTTTGCGCCCCAGAAGTTTGTCCTCTGATAAACCTAGGGATATCATTGTGAGGTTGCACTTTTACACATACAAAGAGAGACTGGTGAGAGCATCTCTCTCTAAACCTACTCTTCCTGCTCAGTTCCAGAACATAAATATCTTTGCAAATCTCTCCTTCCGTACACTCCAACAACGGAAATCATTTGGGGACTTTACAAGGTTTCTCAGGGCCCGCAACATCAAATAACGTTGGGTACACCCGACCAGGCTCATAGTCCTTAAAGATAATCAGCAGCATTCCATCACTACACTGGAACAAAGCCAGGGTCTCATGAAAGTGTGGGGCTTTCAGGTGCCATAGCATAGCTCCTCACAGACTCCACTGGACCAGTCATGGGACCAACCTCCACAGAGGGTCCTTGGTGCTTCTGCTGGCCCAAGCCAGGCACAGCAAGAAGATAGTTGAATGAGAGATGGTACCAAGGGTAACATGTTTGTTAATTGTTTTATATGTCCTGGTTCAGTGGTAGGACTGTAAGATACCCTCAACTATATGGTTTCCATATATCCTATGTTATTGTCACATTGAGACAGTGTATATGTGTATTATTTCCATTTTTTTTGTCATACTCATAAAGAACTGCCAACTTTTTTCCCTTATTTATCGTTTATATTGCTCTAGTTTTAATGCTCCCACGTATGTTGTCATTTCTGCTTAAGAGTCTTATTATAGCTTGCATAGCTTTTTTTTAGTGCACCTACCTTAATGACCCTGCCCATTTATACTAATTGCTCACCCCTGATCTACTACTAAGAGTACCCCTTCCCCCCTCTTTGCTGGGAGGTTTTAGGATTCCCCTCCCATGAGCCAGGTCCTCCTCCCTCTGCATACATTAAACTGGGCTTTGGATATATAAGGGGGATGTTTTATTTCCTGTGGAAATTCCACCTAGATTAGTTATTCTTGAGAATTAGCTGAGCGCCTCTCCCTCCCGTTTTGGTTACCTGACCACCAATAGTGTCGGGTGTATTGGGCCCCCAGAATCAGGGTGTAATCTAACCCCATGTATAGTGTGACTCTGATTCTCCTATACCTTAGTGCACTGGCCAGGTACCTTCGCTCGAATATCCTTATATTCTGTACCTAAGCTCCTCACTAGACCCTACCTAATACTAGATGCACTTCTAATTGTACTAGGGCTAGGGGGAAATAACAGGAATTGTTGGTCATGCGTTTAGTTTCCTTAACCACTGTTTATGCTGTTCTAGCTCTGACGCCACCTAGGCGCGACGGTTCCGTTCATATAGAATTTAATCATAGTTCATATGTTTTTTAGGTCATGTTCATGCACCAGCATTATCTTACCGATGTACATCTACTGTTTGACTGTTATTGTGTTTAGTCGATTAGGTTATATGTAGATAAAATGTTACTTTACCTTATGCTCAATATTGCTCCAATCTTCCAAATGTTGGTATATTGACCTCATCTGCTTATTAGAATAAACAGTTTTTTTTTATTTTCCTGCTATGTTCTTTGTGTGCTCTATGTTGTCCTGTCTGGTTTTCTTATTATAGTTTGTTTTGATCTGTTTGATTTGTCTTGTAGTTGTATGTGTCTTATCTCTGGCTTATCTGTCTTGTCTTGGTTTATGTTGATTTGTGTCCTTTTATTTTATTTTGTGACCTGATGGTCCCCCTCCCCTCCCTTTAGCCATTGCTATCACCTTGCTGCCAGCTTTCGTTGTTATTTTTCTCCCCCCCCTTTAAAGTACTCTGAATTTTATTTCAGAGGCTACCAACGCAGTATACCTTCCTCGAATACCGCACAACATTACCAGATAAATTGCCAACACTGTTGTCTTCAGATTCTCGTTGAGTGACCTCTAACTCTTTCCTTCTCTCTGACTCTTCTCTATATTCCCCTCTCTCCCCCTTTTTTTTTCTCCCCTCAGTAGCCCTATATACAACCCTCCCATAATGCCGTATAATTGTATCATTCAAAACATTAGGGGGCTAAATTCCCCAACCAAGCATTGGGTCTCTTTATAAAAGTAGGGCCCACCTGGTCTTTTTACAAGAAACCCACTGGTTAAGAGGTACAAAAATTCCTATCCATTCCAGGCTGTTCCCAGTTGTTGAAGCGGCAAGCTTTTCTCAGAAATCGAGAGGGGCTGCTATTCTTATCCACAAAGATATCTCTTACGAAAACATACACGTCGAAGCTGACCCACTAGGCAAATACCTTATTCTTATCTGCAAACTTGACGGTGTCGCCTATACTATACTAGCTTTGTACTATGGTCCTAACAAATAGCACATTCGAGTATTACGCAAATTCCTGAATAAATTGGAGTGCTTATGCCAAGGTTTCCTCCTCATTGCAGGGGATTTTAACATTGTTTGGGATCCTCAGCTTGACATGAAATCTAATATAACTCTTAAATCCATTAAAGCATTAGCCGACCTTTCACACAAATTTAATAATCTCATGTCCCAGTTTAATCTATTGGATGTCTGGCGTGCTCTCAACGCGTCCTCACGCGACTATACCTATTTCTCATCGGTTCACCTTTCTTATTTACAAATAGATTCTTGTGCGAACCAAGACTTTTGGAATGTGTAGCCAGGGCATGGATTCCTCAGTGCCCTTGGTCAGATCATGACCCCGTCCATAATCACCAGTGGAACTGCAACATTCCCCAACATGGCGGCGCCCATCAACCGTATTCTCCGATCCGGATACTGCTGTTTCCATTGCTAGAGATCTGGCGGAGTTCTTTGAGGTGAATGATACTGCTACAGTAGATGATTTTACACTGAGGGCCTCTTTAAAGGCCTACATACAGGGATCCTTTATCAAAATAGCGGCGGCGCAAATAAAACGCAAAGGAGAGACTTTAGCACAGCTGCTAGTGAATCTTCATGGAACATAAAACTAAGTCTACGCCCCAACTCTCTAAGCAGCTTGCAGACCTTAAATTATGGATAGTCCAGTTGGAAACTGAACGAACAGCTGACATACTCCTTAGGCTTAAGGAGATATATTATTATAAAGGCAATAAAGCTGATAAGCTTCAACCAACAAGCTAAGACAGCGGACAGCGGCGACTCGCATTCATTCTCTGAAAATGAAGGGGCAACATATCACCAACCCAAAAGACATAGGTACAGCTTTTGCTGTCTATTATTCTTCTCTCTATAATCTGGAAAAAGACAATGCGACCCCCTCCCCGACTCCTGGCATCATTAATGATTTCCTCGCCAACCTCAATCTTCCCTCTGTTCCTCAGAAACAGATAGAGTCCCTGCAAGACCCAATCTCCACCTTAGAGGTTAGGACAGCTATTAGGTCCCTTAAGGCTTTTAAATCCCCGGGGGCCGGATGGCTTTTCGGACATCTTCTATAAAAAAATTAAAAAACAGTTTATACCGCTTCAACTGTGGTTCTTTACCTTAGCAAGCTCCTGCGGCACTTTCCCTGCTGAATTTCTACATTCAACAATTGTCACACTTCCTAAACAAGGGAAGGATCCCACTGAGTGCACAAGCTACAGACCGATCTCTCGATGTTAAGCTTAATGCCAAAATATTAGCTTTGCGCCTTAACCTTCTTTTGCCATCCTTAATTAATAGTGACTAGGTGGGTTTTACTTTGGGATGCCAAGGACCTGACAATACTAGGAGGTTACTGAACATTTTTTTTGAGACCCATAGACTGTGTTTACCCTGTGTTACCCTGTCGTTGGACGCTGAAAAGGCCTTCGACAGGGTGAATTGGGAATATATGTTTGCGGATATACAACAGTTCGGCTTCCCTGCCTCATTTATCACCTCTATAGCGGCCTTGTATTCCAGCCCCTCTGCAACAGTCAGGGGGCTGGGATTTTGCTCTGAGCCTTTTTCAATCACCAACGGTACCAGATAGGGGTGCCCTTATATTCACTCTTATCATGGAACCATTAGCTACAGCCATTCGATCCTGTTCTCAAATAGTAGGCGTAGAACTACAACATACAACCCAGACCACAGCCCTGTTCGCTGATGACCTGATGGTGCTTGTTTCAGACCCTGTCGCTTCCTTACCCCATCTATTCTCCCTACTTGAGAGATTTGCGTTAGCTAGTTATTACAAACTCAATGTATTAAAAACAGAAGCCTATGCCATACATATACCTGAAGACACTCTTTCTACTCTCAAGAAAATGTATAAATTTGAGTGGTCCACATCACACATTAAACATCTGGTTGTCTACTTGTCGCATAATATTTCAACCATAATTACTATGAATTTTTCTCCTCTATTGTCCGATTTCGCAGCATCCACGGAGGCATGGAATGTTCCATCGCTGTCCTGGATGGGGCGAATAGCGGCCTTCAAAATGAGTCTCCTCCCCAGATTGACCTATCTTTTTAGATCCTTACCTATTCTGATCCCTAAATCCTTAATCCACAAATTTCAACAACAGTGCAATAAATTTATCTGGCGCAATAAAGTCCCCAGGATTGCTACCAGTACTTTGCAGCAACCTATATTGTCCGGAGGGGTAGCTCCTGATATACTCCACTATCACGAAGCTGCTAGACTATCTCAGGTAACACAATGGGGTACGACCACGCAGAGCAGATGGGCAGAGTTAGAGCTGACATCGATTCTGCTGGGATACTCTATGGGGGATTTTATCTGGCTCCCTAAACACTCTAGGTCGCAAACTCTACTCCTTAATTCCATTATAGCTTCTAACTTGAAATTCTGGAATAAGACCCATAATCTGACTACCATAGCTCTGCATCTGTCTCCATCAAATGCGATAAAAGGGTTGCTCCTTGCGCTATCAGATGCCCATTCAACGCTCTGGTCTGACTTAGGTATCACTAAAATTGTAGATCTCTATGAAGGTAATCACCTGATCAGGTACCAAAGCTTTCTTCAAAGGTTTAACCCACCTCTACTGCTGCACTTTGAATTCTGGAGGTTACGGAGCTTTCTCCGGTCATGTGGCTTTGACAAGGACCCATTGAGAACTAGAACTAAGTGGGAAATGAGGTGGGACTCCAAAATTTATTTTAAAAAATTACTTGCGTCCTCATATCAGGATATCTTACACCCCCCACTCTTTTATAAATCTTGACTGATAAAGCACTGGGAATCCTCCCTTGAAATAACTCACAAACCACTTTTGTGGAAATCGGCGATCCAGTTGACCAAAAAAAACGGTCCACTGCATTACCTTATATGAACTGTTTCTCAAAGTCTTGCTACAATGGCACATGATGCCTGTTTGTTTAAAATCTCACACACTAACTCTCCCAAATGCTGGAGAGGTTGTGATGCGTTGGGAACCCCACTACATAAATGGTGGACATGCCCGATAGTTAGTCCCCTCTGGCAGAAAGCAATTCAACACGGCACCATGAAAAACATCCAAATACCATTCTCACAGAGTGTAGGCCTATTCCACATTCTGCCCACGAACCTGACTCTCCCGCAAAAATTGTTCTGCGTCTATCTATTTTTAGCAATCAAACTATCCATAGCCAGAATGTGGCTTCAATCAGCTTAATCGCTCTGGGACCAGGTTGTAGATACCCTGCAATATATTAAATATATGGAATCATATGTATCCCACATGCATGGTTCTGAAAACCTCCAAGTTCTGATCTAGGATCATGGCCCCATGTGAGACCTTCCTCTGTCCTCATCACATAATACCCCAAATTACAGTACTGCTTTATACCACAGGGACATGACCTGTACCAAATATGTCCCTATGGCTGCCTCCCCCCTCCCCTCTCCTTACTCCTTCCCCCCTCACCTCCCCCCCTTTTTTCTCTCTCTCCCCTCCTCTTTCTTTTTTCTTCACTCAGCGATGTTTCGATAGTTGACAGTTCCTCTTAGATCGACAAACATTGGTCAAATGACAGCATACACTGTTGGCATTTATCAGTGCAATGCCACCCCCTGCAGATTTGCGGCCAATCAGCCACTAGCAGGGGGTGTCAATCAACCCGATCGTATTAGATCAGGTTGATTTCTCTCCGAAAGCTCAGAGCAGGCGGACAAGTTATGGAGCAGCGGTATTTAGACCGCTGCTTTTTAACTTCTGGTTCCGGTGAACCTTTAAACAAGGGGCATCAAGCTCCATACGGAGCTTGATAAATATGCCACCTAAGTGCTATTGCATTGTCTTTTTATTATGCATGTGTTGATTATGCAAATCTACTGTATTTACTGGTCCTGTTTCCTGGTTTTTACTTTAGTAGCAGTGAGAGCTCAGAGACTGCACATACTCCAAAGATCCTAATTAACATGAATCTTATTATCCTATTTGGTTTTACATTCAGTTACATTGCTAGTAACATTTGTAAGTTAACCTCAGCAAGGTATCCTTGGTGGTAAAACTCAGCAAATTGTAATAATAAATGGACAGTTTTAAATTCTAATAAAACATTTTTATGCAGGACCGTGAGCACCACATACAGCTATATACCGTGTTCAGCTCAAGAGGGATCCATTCAGCATCGAAGACAAGACAGTAAAAATTGTAAGAATTGTGCCCAGATAATCTATACCAAAAGGCACACACTTAATCATAAGGCATATGGAGTTCACCGACAACCAATCTAAACCACCCAGAAGTGTTTTACAGCTATACAAGGCCTTAACAAAGATGGAGGCAGAGATTATACTCCATTTGTAACAAGTTGCAGCGTTATTAGATATGCACTTCTGTAAACTTCAATCTGCCCTTGCAACAGAATTGGTCTCCCCATGTGGAGATAATGACTCTGGGCTAACTACTCTCCAGGGATCAAGTGAACGGATGACATTGTATGATTCACCTGTAAGCATTAGAAAATATCCTGAGCCCTGTAGGGTGCTTGCAACTTGGTGCAAATTGCGGAAAGCACAAGATGATCAGAGCTATGAGGAGTATACCCTATCATACAGTGTTAGTGCCGGGATGTTGAGCTTAAACAGTTGTTAACATACAGTAATTCTACAGAACCCCTGGATAAAGGAGGAGACATTGAGGCACTTGAGAACGCTATTAAATCTGGTAAGCAGTTACATCAGCTTGATACTGAGTCTTTCCAAAACAGTACTGATGATGTGGGGGTGAGGACTTCAGCTTGCGACTCATATGCTATTGTGGCGTTTGACTCTAAGAAACAGAGAAGCGACATTGCTAAATCTGCAGACCCAAACTTACCTAATTTAAAAGTCATACCTAGCCCTGACTCCTACTGACACTAGAGAGACAGAAGGGGATACACTTTGTGTAACTTCTACAATTCGGAGGTATATGATCTATGGACTTCATGGCTTAAAGTTCATAGTGACACTGCAACTACATTGGGATCCTGGAGGTTGCTCCTTTTGAATGTTTCTACAACCCGGAGTGGGGTTTCTGTTACAAGTCACTTATATGTTAACTGATTATACATATACAATATAGGAAGCATGATCTTAGGAGGCTTCAAACTTATAATTATTTACTTACATATCTGTGTTCCCACTAATATATCTCCACCTGAAAGATAGGAGTGATCCCCACTACAGTAACTCTGTCATACAGTATATTATTCAATTCTCAGTTCTGTTTATATTGGATATTATTTTTACCATTGCTTTATAAGATATGGGAGGCTCCCCTCATCCTACTTCTTATGTTATTGATATCCTCTGTACTCGTTATGTATATATCTATTTGTATACACTATTCATCTATATAGTAGTCAGACACTTAGGCCTAGATTTAGAGTTCGGCGGTAGCCGTCAAAACCAGCGTTAGAGGCTCCTAACGCTGGTTTTGGCCGCCCGCTGGTATTTGGAGTCAGTGATTAAAGGGTCTAACGCTCACTTTACAGCCGCGACTTTTCCATACCGCAGATCCCCCTACGCCATTTGCGTAGCCTATCTTTTCAATGGGATCTTTCTAACGCTGGTATTTAGAGTCGTTTCTGCAGTGAGCGTTAGAGCTCTAACGACAAGATTCCAGCCGCCTGAAAATAGCAGGAGTTAAGAGCTTTCTGGCTAACGCCGGTTTATAAAGCTCTTAACTACTGTACCCTAAAGTACACTAACACCCATAAACTACCTATGTACCCCTAAACCGAGGTCCCCCCACATCGCCGCAACTCGATTAAAATTTTTAACCCCTAATCTTCCGACCGCCACCTACGTTATACTTATGTACCCCTAATCTGCTGCCCCTAACCCCGCCGACCCCTATATTACATTTATTAACCCCTAATCTGCCCCCCACAACATCGCCGCCAGCTACTTAAAATAATTAACCCCTAATCTTCCGACCGCAAAGCGCCGCCACCTACGTTATCCCTATGTACCCCTAATCTGCTACCCCTAACACCGCCGACCCCTATATTATATTTATTATCCCCTAATCTGCCCCCCTCAACGTCGCCGACACCTGCCTACACTTATTAACCCCTAATCTGCCGAGCGGACCGCACCGCTACTATAATAAAGTTATTAACCCCTAATCCGTCTCACTAACCCTATCATAAATAGTATTAACCCCTAATCTGCCCTCCCTAACATCGCCGACACCTACCTTCAATTATTAACCCCTAATCTTCCGATCGGAGCTCACCGCTATTCTAATAAATGTATTAACCCCTAAAGCTAAGTCTAACCCTAACACTAACACCCCCCTAAATTAAATATAATTTACATCTAACGAAATTAATTAACTCTTATTAAATAAATTATTCCTATTTAAAGCTAAATACTTACCTATAAAATAAACCCTAATATAGCTACAATATAAATTATAATTATATTTTAGCTATTTTAGGATTAATATTTATTTTACAGGCAACTTGGTATTTATTTTAACCAGGTACAATAGCTATTAAATAGTTAAGAACTATTTAATAGCTACCTAGTTAAAATAATAACAAAATTACCTGTAAAATAAATCCTAACCTAAGATATAATTAAACCTAACACTACCCTATCAATAAAATAATTAAATAAACTACCTACAATTACCTACAATTAACCTAACACTACACTATCAATAAATACATTAAACACAATTGCTACAAATAAATACAATTAAATAAACTAGCTAAAGTACAAAAAATAAAAAAGAACTAAGTTACAGAAAATAAAAAAATATTTACAAACATAAGAAAAATATTACAACAATTTTAAACTAATTACACCTACTCTAAGCCCCCTAATAAAATAACAAAGCCCCCCAAAATAATAAATTCCCTACCCTATTCTAAATTTAAAAAGTTACAAGCTCTTTTACCTTACCAGCCCTGAACAGGGCCCTTTGCGGTGCATGCCCCAAGAAGTTCAGCTCTTTTGCCTGTAAAAGAAAACATACAATACCCCCCCCCCCAACATTACAACCCACCACCCACATACCCCTAATCTAACCCAAACCCCCTTAAATAAACCTAACACTAAGCCCCTGATGATCTTCCTACCTTGTCTTCACCATGCCAGGTTCACCGATCCGTCCTGGCTCCAAGATCTTCATCCAACCCAAGCGGGGGCTAGACATCCACTGAAGAAGTCCAGAAGAGGGTCCAAAGTCTTCCTCCTATCCGGCAAGAAGAGGACATCCGGACTGGCAAACATCTTCTCCAAGCGGCATCTTCGATCTTCTTCCATCCGGTGCGGAGCGGGTCCATCTTGAAGCAGGCGACGCGGATCCATCCTCTTCTTCCGATGTCTCCCGACGAATGACGGTTCCTTTAAGGGACGTCATCCAAGATGGCGTCCCTCGAATTCCGATTGGCTGATAGGATTCTATCAGCCAATCGGAATTAAGGTAGGAATTTTCTGATTGGCTGATGGAATCAGCCAATCAGAATCTAGTTCAATCCGATTGGCCGATCCAATCAGCCAATCAGATTGAGCTTGCATTCTATTGGCTGATCGGAACAGCCAATAGAATGTGAGCTCAATCTGATTGGCTGATTGGATCAGCCAATCGGATTGAACTTGATTCTGATTGGCTGATTCCATCAGCCAATCAGAAAATTCCTACCTTAATTCCGATTGGCTGATAGAATCCTATCAGCCAATCGGAATTCGAGGGACGCCATCTTGGATGACGTCCCTTAAAGGAACCGTCATTCGTCGGGAGACATCGGAAGAAGAGGATGGATCCGCGTCGCCTGCTTCAAGATGGACCCGCTCCGCACCGGATGGAAGAAGATCGAAGATGCCGCTTGGAGAAGATGTTTGCCGGTCCGGATGTCCTCTTCTTGCCGGATAGGAGGAAGACTTTGGACCCTCTTCTGGACTTCTTCAGTGGATGTCTAGCCCCCGCTTGGGTTGGATGAAGATCTTGGAGCCAGGACGGATCGGTGAACCTGGCATGGTGAAGACAAGGTAGGAAGATCATCAGGGGCTTAGTGTTAGGTTTATTTAAGGGGGGTTTGGGTTAGATTAGGGGTATGTGGGTGGTGGGTTGTAATGTTGGGGGGGGGGTATTGTATGTTTTCTTTTACAGGCAAAAGAGCTGAACTTCTTGGGGCATGCCCCGCAAAGGGCCCTGTTCAGGGCTGGTAAGGTAAAAGAGCTTGTAACTTTTTAAATTTAGAATAGGGTAGGGAATTTATTATTTTGGGGGGCTTTGTTATTTTATTAGGGGGCTTAGAGTAGGTGTAATTAGTTTAAAATTGTTGTAATATTTTTCTTATGTTTGTAAATATTTTTTTATTTTCTGTAACTTAGTTCTTTTTTATTTTTTGTACTTTAGCTAGTTTATTTAATTGTATTTATTTGTAGCAATTGTGTTTAATGTATTTATTGATAGTGTAGTGTTAGGTTAATTGTAGGTAATTGTAGGTAGTTTATTTAATTATTTTATTGATAGGGTAGTGTTAGGTTTAATTATATCTTAGGTTAGGATTTATTTTACAGGTAATTTTGTTATTATTTTAACTAGGTAGCTATTAAATAGTTCTTAACTATTTAATAGCTATTGTACCTGGTTAAAATAAATACCAAGTTGCCTGTAAAATAAATATTAATCCTAAAATAGCTAAAATATAATTATAATTTATATTGTAGCTATATTAGGGTTTATTTTATAGGTAAGTATTTAGCTTTAAATAGGAATAATTTATTTAATAAGAGTTAATTAATTTCGTTAGATGTAAATTATATTTAATTTAGGGGGGTGTTAGTGTTAGGGTTAGACTTAGCTTTAGGGGTTAATACATTTATTAGAATAGCGGTGAGCTCCGATCGGAAGATTAGGGGTTAATAATTGAAGGTAGGTGTCGGCGATGTTAGGGAGGGCAGATTAGGGGTTAATACTATTTATGATAGGGTTAGTGAGACGGATTAGGGGTTAATAACTTTATTATAGTAGCGGTGCGGTCCGCTCGGCAGATTAGGGGTTAATAAGTGTAGGCAGGTGTCGGCGACGTTGAGGGGGGCAGATTAGGGGATAATAAATATAATATAGGGGTCGGCGATGTTAGGGCAGCAGATTAGGGGTACATAGGGATAACGTAGGTTGCGGCGGTTTACGGAGCGGAAGATTAGGGGTTAAAACTGTAATGCAGGGGTCAGCGATAGCGGGGGCGGAAGATTAGGGGTTAATAAGTGTAAGGTTAGGGGTGTTTAGACTTGGGGTTCATGTTAGGGTGTTAGGTGCAGACGTAGGAAGTGTTTCCCCATAGGAAACAATGGGGCTGCGTTAGGAGCTGAACGCTGCTTTTTTGCAGGTGTTAGGTTTTTTTTCAGCTCAAACAGTCCCATTGTTTCCTATGGGAGAATCATGCACGAGCACGTTTTTGAGGCTGGCCGCGTCCGTAAGCAACTCTGGTATCGAGAGTTGCATTTGCGGTAAAAATGCCCTACGCTCCTTTTTTGGAGCCTAACGCAGCATTTGTTTTAACTCTCGATACCAGAGTTAAATTTATGGTGCGGCCAGAAAAAAGCCCGCGGAGCGTTAACAGCCCTTTTACCGCCGAACTCTAAATCTAGGCCTTAGTGTTTGTGCCTCCTTAAGACACACCCATTTAAATCTTAATAGATTGACCAGTCTCCCCTGCATGCTACCTGTTACATGCATGCTTGGCATGGGAGAGGTAACAACTCATTCTCCAAATCCTTGTGACCACTTAGCACTAGATATTACAAGTGAAATAGACATGTTTCGAACTGGGGGACTTAAATATACTAGATGATAAAATGTTTTTACCCTCATCTACTGAGTTTATACCTATGCAGCATTCAAGGTAATATTTTTCTTGCAGTCATTTAAATATGCTTACCTGTACTGTATCAATGTGCTTAAATAAAAAGAGAGAAGTGCTCAACCTGGGAACAAACAATAGCATAATAGCTTGTTCTATGGCTAGTTACCACCCAAGAAGCAGCCTCTTTTTGCTCAACATGTACCTTTCACAGAGAAGAACTTTCTGATCCTGACTTCACAGTACAGTCCAGCCCTGAAACACCAGGCAATCCCTCTCTGAACGAGAGAAACAGCAAAACCCCAGACGTACGTTTCGGCCTATTGTGGGCTTTGTCAGTGAGGTGCAGTCATATCCCTCTAGTAACACTAAGCAACGGGTCCACGTCTGGATTCCAGCATCACACTTAAGGAGACTTCCCTAAGTGTCATAATTTGCATGAATAAAAAGAGAGAAGCGCTCAACCTGGGAACGAACAATAGCATAATAGCTTGTTCTATGGCTAGTTACCACCCAAGAAGCAGCCTCTTTTTGCTCAACATGTGCCTTTCACAGAGAAGACCTTTCCTGAAGCATATCAGTCTGATCCGGACTTCACAGTACAGTCCACATGTGCAAACAGAGTTCATGCTAAGGCCAAGATGATCGAAACATCCGAACAGACATCCGGTCTGTTGTGGGTTCGAGATTGCCAGTGAAATATTCTCAAAACCGCTGACATCAGTGTCTGAAGGTTTAATTTACATCTCAGCTGGTGACCATGCTTTTCTGATACAGGCAATATATTTTCAAAGCAGCATTGCCACCTACATTTGACATTTAATGTAAATGCCCCTTTACACAATATTGTATGATAATATAATTTACATGTGTCAAAAGACACTCAACCCCTTTTCTTATAATACAATAGTCAAATTATGACATAAATAATACACCTATAGGAGCTTTGAGATTATGGGCAACATTGTGTATTTTGCCTTTAGTGTGTTTTTTTTTTTAGGAACATTTTGCATTCGCAATATTAATTCCTCATAGAAGACAGTAGTTGCGACTTTTGTTTTTATTGATGTATTGTCGATAACGTTTTCACTGTTCTAAAGGTCAGAGTACAAGTGGAGAGCTAAATATCACTTTCATGGGGTAGCCTGCCCTCATCTATTCCCTTAAGGTGGATTAGCACTGATTCAGCTTTGTTAATTAGTAAAAAAATATTTAACAGGTATTTAAATAAATAGACATATATTCCTTAATAGCTAAATATAAATATATATAGTATTTATATATACAATATATATATATATATATATATATATATATATATATATATATATATATATACAGTATATATATACATATACAATAATATTAACAACTAAACTACCTTGTATGCTCACTGCTTTTCTCATCATGATTGCTGATGCAAAACTGATAATCCACCTTAAAAGAGCAAATAGGTACAAAGAATGTGAGGTAAACCCAAGCCTCCTTGAGAGAAAGTGGAACATGTACAATTTTCAGACATATTACACAGCAATAATGGAATATTTTATGCATTGTTGAAATGCTGAGTTTAATGGTCCTTTAACACTATCCCTGTCAGAGCAGACCCTGAAGGTCTGGTAGATCCAATGGGCTCCATTTATGAAGCAGTGGATGCTACTTAAGCGTCCCATCATGTCAGGCTCACCTGAAACGGAAGTTAAGAAGCAGCGGATCCTTTTAGGTGACTGATTGAAATCATCCGATCCGATACAATTGGGATAATTGACAGCCCCTGCTAGTGACCGATTGCATGACAGTGAGCAGGAGGCAGCATTGCACAAGAATTTCACTAGAAATGCTTGTGCAATGATAAATACAGACAGCGTACGCTGTCAACATTTAACGATGTTGAGCCGACATGATTCACTATAGTGAATCATGTCCACTCGACATTTAATAAATTTACCCCATATTCTTGGTCTTCTTTGCTGAGGCCATGCATACATGATTGAAAAAGACAATAGACACAAACATGAATATATATATATATATATATATATAAAAATATATATATATATATATATATATATATATATATATATATATATATATACATACATACATACACACATACTGGCTATTCTCAAGCCAAATATGTTTTGTCATAATGTTGGAGCACAAATATTACACTCACACAAAGAACATCCCTTAATATATTTTACACACACATACAAACATTTTTGGTTTTCTTTTAAGAACATTAAACAAAAACAAACAAAAAGTGGTGAGAGGGATAGAAGGGGGATGAGGGACTGAGAAGTAGAGGGACGGAGAGAAGGCCTGTGGGCATACTTCAGGATGTCTTCTGATGACTAGCTTGGAGTCATCAATTACTTCAGAATGACTCCTGAAAGATCATCCGTTTTGACTAGGAATCCTCCTTAACTAGCCAGCAGCTTTCACAACTCCAATCCACTATCATGATCCTTAGAAAAAGGAGCTTGAGGGGGAAAAGGTCCACCCACAGTAGAATATTGACTGTAATTGTTTTTTAATTGGCCTTAGAGCAGACGTTTCATATTCCATACTCTTCTAGCTTATAATAGTCAACAATCCAATACATTCAGAAACTGTTTACATAATATAAATTAGGATTCGAATCCTTTGTGAATGCTTAACTAATTATATATCTATTAAACTCACAATTAAATGTCAGGGTTAATTTTGGCAGAGGTGCTTATGAATAACAACTCTGTGCCCTTTGATGAAAACAATATAGCAAATGCATTAGAGGCTACTATTAAATATCAAATAAGATGAAAATGCATGGACGTTAATATTTCTTTCACATCAAGAGATTATGGTCAATATATAGAAACAGGTATGTATTTGCTAAGAATTTTTGGCATGGAACTAGAAAGGTGAAAAGCATAACATAGGAAAATAGGAATGAACAAAAAAAAAGGCCATATAAAAGATGTAAAATACCAGAAGAGGGTCAGAAAGCAGTGAGGAACAGTGAGAAAATGTCAGGGTGCAACGTTGTATTAAGATTTAGGATGCTGGGCAGAATAATTTGGACAATTAGTAGAATGGGAGGTTTTTTCTTGATGTGTAGTAGTTTTTTTGGTAATAGTAACAGTTTTATTTTAAAAGTAACTTTTTAATAACATTTTTAATAGTAACAGTTGTTCTGCAATATGTTTTCTGTTTTTTTATATACTTTATATGTTTCATGACTTAGGAGGTTTAAATGGCTCTTAGGATAGGGGTGAGTTTAAGTGGGGGGTTCGTTTGTAAGGCAAGCCACAGAGGATGGGAATTCTTAGGCTAGGGTGAGTTTAGATCGGGAGTTTAAGTTAGCGGACAGTTTAGAGGGGGTCTTATTTTAGGGTTGGTTTTGGTGGGGGGTTTTAAGATAGCATTTAGTTAAGGAGGGGGGGTCTTGCAGCAGAGGGTCCACAATAAGAGGCGTCTTAGGGTAGGGGGTCAATTTAGGTGAAGGGGCTTAGGTTAAGGGACATTTTATGAGGGTTAACAGTTGAGAAATCTTTCATTGGGTGCTCAGGTGACTTAGGGTTAAAGGGATTTAAAAGTTCAAAAATAAACTGGTCTAATATGTTAGAGCATTTTTATTACTGAACTACTGTGTATAACTATGTATTTAACCCCTGCAAAGCTAAAGTCTGCTCCAGAGCATGAGTGCACTACTGGGAATTAGCTGAACACATCTGGGGAGCCAATGTCAAAAGACAAATGTGTGTAGCCAACAATCACCAACTAGCTGAGGATATGTACATATTCTTTTGAACAAATGATACCAAGAGAACAAAGTAAATTTGATAACAGAAGTACATTTAAAAGTGTCTTAAAAATGACATGCCCTCTCTGTATTTTGAGTTTTCTATTCCTTCCCTAGAGTGTTATTGTGATTGGAGTTGTGGTAATTTAGGGGTTATTAGTGATTGAGGTTTTTTTTAGTTAATATCAGTTAGGATTTATGTTTACTGCATTGGGGTGTGTGGTGGTTTAGGGGTTAATAGCTGTTAAGGGATTTTTAGAAGTGGCAGGATAAGGTGTTTTAGACAGAAAAGTCAATTGGGTTGGGGGAGTTTGGCAGTTTGTGGGTTAATAGTAGTTAAGGTTTGATGTTTTTATTGGTTGCAGGGTTAATTGGGATAATGGTTAGGGAATTGTTGTGATGGTTTAAGAGTTAAATGCACTTCAGGGTGTAGCAGTTTAAGTGTCTATTATACTGGGTCTAGGTGGACTGTAGTGCTGGTGGCTGGCAGTAACAGTTTAGGTCAGCTTTTAAATAAAGTGAAATTATAAGTTGATTGTTGTGTGCACTGGAGATGAAACCATCATCTTTGAATCTCTTAAGTGCTGAATCATTTCACGCCCGTGTTCTGAGCTGTTTTGTAGTTTTTAAATACTGCTCAATAGGTACGCTTTCAGTGAGAACCCCATAAATTATATATTTTTTTCAGCAGATCCAAACTACGCCATTATTTGTATGTATATATCATAATGTGAGAAATCTATAACAAAAAGCACTAAAATGCATATTGTAGTAACAATTAAAAAGGTAAAAACAACAGTGTGCCTGTTTTTACTCTATAGTCAAAAGAAAAATGGGTTATCCCCATATAAATAAGTGCTTTGTGTACATGTATGTAACTATCATCTGCACATAGGAGCTCTCATGAAACTCTACTCAAATAAATGCATGTTTATTCATGCCAGGTGACCACTATGACTACAATGATCACCTGGCTATTAAAACCTATATAGGGGTTTTATTTAAAAGAGGGGCTTCTGGTCTATAAAACAAGGGGTTTTAAGGGTTTTCCAGGCCAAACCCATCATTAAAAAGTGTGTATTTTAATAATATGTTTTAAATTACTTAAATTCATATACCTTTTCATTTGAAAGAGCAGGCAATTGCCTCTCAAAGGGTGGGTTTGGAGGGTTCCTGAAAACATATCCCCTATACTGCTCCCTGCAGCAGACCTGCACTTACAGGTTTCTGAGGCATGATGATGCATCCGGACATTACAAGCTTCCCCGGATTCCCCTGGTGTTGCCAAGCCAGTCGGCCACTTCGTAACCAAAGGACCCCCCAGGATGACTACAGCCCCGATATTCAAAACATCAACAGACCATTGAGAAACTGCCTGCTTGGGTTCACCTGTCTATATATTTGAATAAAAGTGTGAACCCATTAAGTGCTGGCAAGTGTCTCCCATATGAGATAATGTGGAGTGATACGTCATCAAAACATCGCCGACATTGTCCCTCATCAATATTTTCTGCGGGCAGGGTGTATTTAATGTGTTCCTACACAGCGCAGACAGTGCGTTCACTGAAACAAACAATGGTGCCTGTGCTCCCAAGCATCACGTATATAATGAATACATGTTGTGAAAAGTTTGTGGTGTAAGAATGTTGTACCACTGGAAGAGTGCTATAGCTGCAGCGTCTCTATAGAGACTTTGGTCTTTGGTTATGTTGTGGGACAATATGTTTATATAAGAACTGTGAAAAGTGTTACCACTGGAGTTTTGTGACATAAGTGTGTACACATAAGTGAGCGGTGGATGATGACTGTAAGGACACAGACAGTTTATTGATCCCAGTAACTAAGAGGTGGATTACACAAGCTATGAAAAAAATATTGGAGAGTGTTTAACACAGAGACATTTCTTGATATTTAAATCCACTTTTTTCTGTGATGACTCAGTCCCCCTTTGGGACGACTTTTTTTTTTTTTTCTTAGCTTATGCTTTTAGATTTTAATGCAATCTGAATGCTTGAGTGAATGGGTTGGGGACCTCATTGATATATTATATTGTAATGTTTTCTCTTCTGTATTTATTGCTGTGAACAAACAAGTTTTGCATTTTTGTTTAGGGTGCTGGGTAGGGATGGGCGAATGTGTTTATATTCGAATTCGAATGTTAGAACGAATGTTATTGTAGCATTTTACATAATAGAATGTTGATAAGAACCGATATTCTTAAAATTTCTATAATTGAATGCTATTTACAGTTTTTAAATGTCACTTTCGAATTCGAATGTTCATAATTAGAATGTAACATTCGATTTAACAAATACTATTCAGAAGTTCAATAGTTCATGTGGTAGGGAATTTAGTCAATTGAAACATAATAGATACAAATATATCAATTTGAATGTTTCTATTTTGAATATTGCATAATTTGAATATTACATTTAACCCTTTGAGTGCTAATGATGGCTCTGAGCCATCACAGAGTTTCTCACTCCGGTGCTAATGACGGCTCAGAGCCGTCATGAGCACTCTCCCACTTTGAGGGAGATCTGGGGGCTCCTTACTGCTCCTACCCCGGCGATCGTGCTTGTAGAGTGACAGGCATCGCCGGGGCTTCACGTGATGCGTGGTGACGTCACACGCAATTACGTGATGACGTCACCACGCAACTTTATTTATACTTAACAATGTTAAGTATAGGAGGAGGGGTTATGCTGCTTAGAAGCCTGTATCTCAGGCATCTAAGCAGCTACAGACCCCCAAGACCTTTCCAACAGTGTAAGCCCTGGGGGTCTGTAAAAAAACAATAAAAAAGTAAAAAAAAAATGTTTTCAAAAATTTCAAAAATAATAATAAAAAAAATATTAGCACCCAGGTGGGAAATGGCTTAGCAGCCAAAGGGTTAAAGAAAGCATTAGACATACAATTACAAATATATAAATTTGATTTTTTTTAATTTGAATATTGCATAATTTGAATTTGAATTACATTTAAAGAAAGCATTAGAAATACTATCACGAATATATAAATTCGAATTTTTTGAATTTGAATATTGTATAATTTGAATATTACATTTAAAGAAAGCCTTAGATATACTATTACAAATATATAAATTTGAATTCAAATATTTCATAATTCGAATATTATATTTAAAGAAAGTATTAGAAATACTATTACAAATATATAAATTAGAATTTTTCGAATTTGAATATTGCATAAATCAAATACATCAAATGAATGTTAGAATGTTTACAAACACTCAAAATTTGAAACAAATGAACGAACGCGTTAAAATTTGTATAATTGTATCACTAGTGCTGGGTCTATTTGAATATTTTGTATAAAATATTGTTTCTGTGTTGGAACACTTCAAATAATGCCTGTGTGACTTTACTTTTCCTAAACCTACAGCACCTGCCTCAGACTCAGACATGGCTGACACCCTACTTGTAACTTGTACTTCTGAGATTGGAATATATTGCACTGCTGGAGGTTACTCCCTTGGAACGCCAAGCTAACTCCAACAGAATGCCTACACCTACTTCATATTTTAGTTATAATCACCCATGGAGCACCCAGTTAACACCTTAATACCGCCTACACCTACGTCATGTCTTAGCTACACTCCCCTGAAACACCCAGCTAACTCACACAGACCTACATCATGTTTTCCCTACACCTACATCATATCTTCCCTATACTCCCCCTGGAACTCCCAGCTAACTCCCATAGACCGCCTACACCTATGTCCTGTCAGCAATCTACCTGACTGATAAAGTATACAAAAAAAAACCCTCTCTATTATAACTATAGGAGATATATCACTACATTTATATACAATGTTAAAATGATATGCATTATAAATCCAAAATTGGAAGACAGCTCACATTAAGGTATGGGTCATGGAAAGAAGGCCTGTCTTATAAAAATAAAAAAATCATGCAATTTCCAGCCTCAAAATTATAAAAAAAAAACAATATTTCTTATACTGGGTCCATAAAATAAAACAACAAAGTTTCAGGCCTGCAATAGGCCCTTAGTCATGTATACATACATGACTAAGAGCCTATTGCAGACCTGAAACTTTGTTTTTTTGTGCTTATGGACCCAGTAAAAGAAATATAGGTCTTTTTAATCATTTGGAGTCTGGAAATTGCATGAATAATGGATTTTTTTTAAATGATATGCATTGTCATGTATAATGCATATTATTTTAAGTATTGTATATAACTTAAATTGTAGTTATTTTTGCTTGTTCATTTTATATTTTAAACATAAATATATCATTTAAATTATATATGTATGTTTCAAAAATAAAATTAACAAACATAACTACATTTAAAGTTATATACAAAATAATATGCATTGTTCATGACAATGCATATAATTTTACCATTGTATATAAATGCAATGCTACACTAAAAAATATACCCCTTACGTTCCCTCAGCCCCAGCGCAACCTACACTATTAACCACTTATCTGCTATAACCTAAAGACCTAACCACCCCTACCCTATTAACCCTTACACCGCTACAACCCCCCATCGCAATAAGCCCCCTAACCTATTGACCCCTAATCCGCCACAATGCAAACTACACTACTAAACTACCTGACAGCTAACCCACCCCCAGACCTCTAAGCTAACACCCTCTAAGTTACAAAAAAATAGCAAAATATTACTAAAAATAATAAAACACTACCAAATATAAAAAAACAGTTATTCCTATACTAAAACTAAAGACCCCTTTAAAAAAAAACACCACCCTAAAATAAAAAAAAAATATACTAACACTAAAAGTTACTATAGCAATAGCCCTTAGAAGGGCTTTTTGTAGGGCATTACCCTAAAGTGATTTCAGCTCTTTTGCTCAAACAAAATACAACCCTATTCTACAATAAAAGTATTCCCAAAAAAGCTTATCTTAAATAAACTTTCTTTGATAAGGGGATTTGGTAGGGCATTGCCTTTAGGTAATTACAGATCTTTTACCTTTAAAAAAAAAAAAGAAAGCCCTGATAAGAGCATTTTGTATGGCATTCAAATCAGCCAATAGAATGAACGTTTTTTTCTATTGGCTGATTTGAACTTGGATTTGAAAATCAGCCAATAGGAATGCAAGGGTACTACATCACATTCAAAATTCAGTGTGCCGCTGGTGACTGAATGAAGAGGACGTTGGGAACGGAAGATCAGAAGAAGCATTGGGTGGAAGATGGATGAAGATAGAAGAGGACCACTGCTGGGATAAAGATGGGACTTGGTCGCCGCCATGATGAAGATGGGCCCCTGCCATTAAGAGGAGCACCACAGCTGGCGAGCATGTAGGAGCCGGAGTCAAATTGGTACAAACTTAGATTTTTTTTAGGGGTGGTCTTTTTTATTTTTAAGCTTAGGATTTGTTTTCCCGTTTAGGTTTTGTTAGTATAGGATTTTTTTTTACAATAGGGCTTTTTATTTTAAAAGCCATAAAAGAGCTGAAATTACTTTAGGGAAATGCCTTACAAAATGCCCTTCTAAGGGCAGTCTTTTTTTAGAATACGTTTTTTTTTAGCTTAGGATTTTTTGTAGGATAGTCTGTTTTTAGAATAGTCTTTTTAAGTTTTTTATTGAAATCAAAAGAGGTGAATCACTTTAGGGCAATGCCCTACAAAATGCTGTTATCAGGACAACCATTTTTTTTTTTTTTAAATAGTGTATTTTTTTTTTAGAAAAGGGTTTTTATTTTTAAAGGTAAAATATCTATGCTCACTTTAGGGCATTGCCCTACCAAATGCCCATACCAGTGCAAATTTTAGAGTAGTTTTTTTCAGGAAGGCTTTTTTTGGGAGGGGGGGGGGTGCTACATTTATTTTATAATGAGTTTGGATTTTGTTTCAGCAAAAGAGCTGACATCATTTTAGGGTAATTCCCTACAAAAAGCCCTTCTAAGGGTTATAGTAACTTTTAGTGTAGTTTTTTTTATTTTGGTTTGGGATTTTTTCTCAAAGGGAGCTTTAGTTTTAGTATAGACATAACTGTGTTTTTTTTACTTTTGGTATATTTGTTTGGTAAAGTGTTATAATTTTTGTGTAATTTTACTGTTTTTTATTTTCAGTAATTTATGAGGGTGTTAGATTAGAGGTGGGGAGATTGGGAAGTTAAGTAGTGTAGGGGTAGTTTGCATTGATTTTGTTGCAGTATAGAGGTTAATTGATTAGGGGGTTTATTGCATTGCGGTGTTATTGCAGTGTAGGGGTAATAGGTTAGGGAGTTTATTGCATTGAAGAGGTTGTGACAGTGTAGGAGTTAAGTAGAGTAGGGGGTTAATGCATAAGGCTATTGTCAGTTTAAGGGTTTATAGGGTAGATGTTTTTTGCAGTGGGTTCTGTCAGTTTAGGGGTACATAGGTATAGTTGTTAGGCTTGGTGTAATATATTCCAAAGGGAATCTATCGCCAGCATCGCCGCCCATTGGGATGTATAGAAAAACACCTCTCGGTGGCGCCGCTTGTTAACATCGATGTTGGTAGCTTGGAATATTTTGCTGACTCGCCAGACATCGCGGCGGATCCCCTTGGAATATTTTGCCACCTTGTGGCACTTTTGATCATCAGAGCCTACATGTGGTTGCCATTCATACGCAGATCATTGTGCAGATGATGATGACTACGTGTTATCATCTCCACTTAAGGGGTTGATATCAAGGTAAAATTGTCTAGCACACTATGGGCCAGATTATGAGTGGCACTCTAACATAGAGATACATACATATACATGTCTGTATACATATATATATATATATATATATATATATATATATATATATATATATATATATATATATATGTGTGTGTGTCTGTGTGTGTGGGTACATCTGTACTTATCAGTGTATATATGTATTTATATGTGTATATGTATTTACAGACATATATATACACATATAAACACACAAATACATATGCATACATATATAGACATATATAATAGTGCATTGGATCCCTTTGCAGTTAAGTAGGTGAAAACATGAAAAAGCATATTTATGCAATATTCATATTTAATAAAGTGTTATACTGTGTATTTACTGTAAATATTTCGCATTCCAATGTTCTGCACATAGCAGAATATGTTCTATATATTTATAAATAGATATTCCTATATATATATCTGTTTATGTCTATACATATATATATATATATATATATATATATATATAGTGTGTATATATATATATATATAGGTATAGATATATATTGTACCAGAATACCCTTAGATATATGTAGAAATATGTATTTATGAATAAATATAACATATTCTTCTATGTCTAGAACATTGGAAAGTGAAATAGTCATATTTTAATTTTGGGTTAGCTCACTTGAGAATATCAGCTTGGGTTTGGACGCGAATGGAGTGTTACTTTTTTTCTACTTTTTTTTCTCCAGTGACTTCTATGGGGAATAGGTTATCGCACCTGCAATATCCTAACTTTGGCTTTTTGCTTGCATCGGATAAGCACCCGAGCAATAACTTTTTACTTTCAACTTGTAATACTAGGGCAACCCAACACACAGTTAGCGTGTGATCGAAAGCGCTTAATATCGCTCCACTTGTGATCTGGCCCTTTATGAGCAGATGGAATCAGTGTAGCAGCTTAACAGGGAGCACATTAGAGTATCATGCATATACCCAGACAATAATTATGCATATTTACTCCAAGATGCCAGAGAATTTTGTTGTGGGTTGCTAAGGACTTACATTTTCCTGCCACCCCAATCTAGCCCATATACATATGCAAATATTATTATTATTAGTCATCTAATCAGTTGTTTTGTATATTTTATAAAACAATTTTATATTTAATAAAGAAAAATAGTGTTTGGATAATTTAAAGAAATACAGTTTTCCATCTAAAAGTTTTTTAAAAATTATACATTCAATTTTAAAATATTTTCATTGTAATATGTGTATCTTTTAAATAACCAGTTGGCATGGGTCATTCAATTAAAAAAAGGTTATAGAATTTAAAATATGGTTGCAGTAATAACTCTGCTAAGTTTATGATAAAAAGCTTTTACTTGAAAACATTGCCTAATGTCGCCAGCATAATGTGATACTTAATTTAGAATATTATGTCGTAATTTTAGGCAAAGGCTGCTCTTATTTAAGTAGGTACCAGCTGGAGAAAGTAAAAAACTATAACTGCCCAGTCAGCAACTCCCTTGAGGTCAATGTTACTTTTGCTATTAGAAGGTCCTGCACATAGAAAATATACATAAATGTAGTCATATCTTTCTTACAACTGCTTACAACAGCAAAGACAAATGTGAAGTCTTGTCTCAGCAACAAGCTTATGTGGCCCAAGAGGGCACCATGCTAAAAGACGACCACTATCTTATTTAATCGTCCCAACTGTTCATGTTATCAAAATGTTATATTGGTGAAAGATATTGATGTTACTCACAGGCAAAATACAAACTGTGTAACATAACATTCTACAAAGAAAAAAAGAAATGACAAATCACAAATTAAATTATAATTGTATATGCTTAAGTATAATTTAAATGCTAAAATATACAAAAAGGGATGTACAATAAATATATAAATGATCAAAACAACTATAAAAAAGCAAATAATAAAAATATATAAAAAAATGATAGGTTTAGAGATGGAAGTTTTATTTCTCTATAGATTAAGAAAATAATAGAACCAAACTAAAAATGAATTGATAAAACAGAATGCAGGTTCCTAGGCTAACTAAAATGTATTGGATCTTTAGCAATTTTATTGATATCAGAAAAATAAAAAACATATAAAAATATGTGATTATTATTTAAATTTTAAATACACACATACGTACACACACAGACACACACACATATAAAAAAATATATAATATTAACAGCCTCCCCTATATTCATAATTTAAAATATGATCAACTATTACTATTACTCAAATCACAAAGTCACACAGTCAAGTAGCTGAAAACATGGAAAATAATATTTATGTAATATTCATATTTAATAAAGATTTTAACTTGGTATGTACTGTAAATATTTCACAATCAAATATTCTTCACATTGAAAAAAATGTTCAATTTATTCTCGGCAGTGAAGGGGGTTAATTAGTTAGCTGGTAATTAAATTGTACTGTAATGTAGGTATTACCCTCCCAACTGACACTTCCCACCTCCCAGATCCCTCCCAAACAGCGTTTTCCTACACCCACCCACACTCCTCACCACCATCCATGCAATTTAGTGGGGGGGGGGTTTCAATTTTTTTTTTTCTGCAGTGCAAGAATCCCTCTTTAACCCTCCCACCACCCTGATCCCTCCCAAGCAGCTCTCTTACCCTCCTCCCTTCAAGTAGTGGCAGCCATCTTAGGTACTTTTAGACTCAAAACAAAATTTATGCTTACCTGATACATTTATTTCTCTTGTGGTATATCCAGTCCACGGATCATCCATTACTTGTGGGATATTCTCCTTCCCAACAGGAAGCTGCAAGAGGATCACCCACAGCAGAGCTATCTATATAGCTCCTCCCCTAACTGCCACTACCAGTCATTCGACCGAAGACAAGCAAGAGAAAGGAGAAACTATAGGGTGCAGTGGTGACTGTAGTTTAAAAATAAAAAACACCTGCCTTAAAATGACAGGGCGGGCCGTGGACTGGATACACCACAAGAGAAATAAATTTATCAGGTAAGCATAAATTTTGTTTTCTCTTGTAAGGTGTATCCAGTCCACGGATCATCCATTACTTGTGGGATACCAATACCAAAGCTATAGGACATGGATGAAGGGAGGGACAAGGCAGGCGCTTAAACGGAAGGCACCACTGCCTGCAAGACCTTTCTCACAAAAATAGCCTCCAAAGAAGCAAACGTATCAAATTTATAGAATTTTGAAAAAGTATGAAGCAAAGACCAAGTCGCCGCCTTACAAATCTGTTCAACAGAAGCCTTATTTTTAAAAGCCCATGTGGAAGCTACCGCTCTAGTAGAATGAGCTGTAATCCTTTCAGGAGACTGCTGGCCAGCAGTCTCATAAGCTAAGCGTATTATACTCCTTAGCCAAAAAGAAAGAGAGGTTGCCGAAGCCTTTTGACCTCTCCTCTGTCCAGAGTAGACAACAAACAATGCAGATGCTTGACGAAAATCTTTAGTAGCTTGTAAATAAAACTTTAAAGCACGAACCACGTCAAGATTGTGTAAAAGACGTTCCTTCTTTGAAGTAGGATTAGGACACAGTGACGGTACAACAATCTCCTGATTGATATTTTTATTAGATACCACCTTAGGTAGAAAACCAGGTTTGGTACGTAACACTACCTTATCTGCATGAAAAATGAGATAAGAGGAATCACATTGTAAAGCAGATAACTCAGAAACTCTTTGAGCCGAGGAGATAGCTACTAAAAACAGAACCTTCCAAGATAAGAGCTTAATATCTATGGAATGCAAAGGTTCGAATGGAACCCCTTGAAGAACCTTAAGAACTAAATTTAAACTCCAAGGCGGAGCAATAGGTTTAAACACAGGCTTGATTCTGACTAAAGCCTGACAAAACGCCTGCACGTCTGGAGCCTCAGCCAGACGTTTGTGCAAAAGAATAGACAGAGCAGAAATCTGTCCCTTTAAGGAACTAGCTGACAAACCCTTCGCCAATCCTTCTTGGAGAAAAGATAATATCCTAGGAATCATGACCTTACTCCATGAGTAACCCTTGGATTCACACCAATGAAGATATTTACACCATATCTTATGATAGATTTTCCTGGTGACAGGCTTTCGCGCCTGTATTAAGGTATCAATGACCGACTCAGAGAAACCACGCTTTGATAAAATCAAGCGTTCAATCTCCAAGCAGTCAGCCGCAGAGAAATTAGATTTGGATGGTTGAAAGGACCCTGAAGTAGAAGGTCCATGGTGGAAAGGATGACATGTCCACCAGATCTGCATACCAAGTCCTGCGTGGCCACGCAGGTGCAATCAAAATTACCGATGCTCTCTCCTGCTTGATCTTGGCAATCAGAGGAGGGAGCAGAGGAAACGGTGGAAACACATAAGCCAGGTTGAAGGACCAAGGCGCTGCTAGAGCATCTATCAGCGCTGCCTTGGGATCCCTGGACCTGGATCCGTAACAAGGAAGCTTGGCGTTCTGGCGAGACGCCATGATATGCAGTTCTGGTTTGCCCCAACGTTGAATCAACTGTGCAAACACCTCCGGATGGAGCTCCCACTCCCCCGGATGAAAAGTCTGTCAACTTAGAAAATCTGTCTCCCAGTTCTCTACTCCTGGGATATGGATAGCTGATAGATGGCAAGAGTGAATCTCTGCCCATCGAATTATCTTTGAAACCTCCAAAATCGCTAGGGAACTCCTTGTTCCCCCTTGATGGTTGATGTAAGCTACAGTCGTGATGTTGTCCGACTGAAATCTGATGAACCTCACTGCCGCTAGCTGAGGCCAAGCCTGAAGAGCATTGAATATCGCTCTTAGTTCCAGAATGTTTATTGGAAGGAGTGCCTCCTCCTGAGTCCACAACCCCTGAGCCTTCAGAGAGTTCCAGACTGCACCCCAGCCCAGAAGGCTGGCATCTGTTGTTACTATTGTCCAATCTGGCCTGCGGAAGGTCATACCTTTGGACAGATGGACCCGAGATAGCCACCAGAGAAGAGAATCCCTGGTCTCTTGATCCAGATTTAGTAGAGGGGACAAATCTGTGTAATTCCCATTCCACTGACTGAGCATGCAGAGTTGCAGCGGTCTGAGATGTAGGCGGGCAAACGGAACTATGTCCATTGCCGCTACCATTAAGCCGAATACTTCCATACACTGAGCCACCGAAGGGCGAGAAGTATAATAAAGAACACGGCAGGAATTTAGAAGTTTTGACAACCTGTCCTCTGTCAGGTAAATCCTCATTTCTACAGAATCTATCAGTGTTCCCAGGAAGGAAACTCTTGAGAGAAGGGATAGAGAACTCTTTTTTTTGTTCACTTTCAACCCATGAGACCTCAGGAATGCCAGAACAATGTCTGTATGGGACTTGGCAATTTGGAAATTCGACGCCTGTATCAGAATGTTGTCTAAGTAAGGGGCTACTGCTATGCCCCGCGGCCTAGGACCGCCAGAAGTGACCCCAGAACCTTCGTAAAGATTCTTGGTGCCGTAGCTAACCCAAAGGGAAGAGCCACAAACTGGTAATGCCTGTCTAGGAAGGCGAACCTGAGAAACCGATGATGATCTTTGTGTATCGGAATGTGAAGATAAGCATCCTTTAAGTCCACGGTAGTCATGTATTGACCCCCCTGGATCATAGGTAGGATGGTTCGAATAGTCTCCATCTTGAAAGATGGGACTCTGAGAAATTTGTTTAGGATCTTGAGATCTAAGATTGGTCTGAAGGTTCCCTCTTTCTTGGGAACCACAAAGAGATTTGAATAGAAGCCTTGCCCTTGTTCCTCCTTTGGAACTGGGTGGATCACTCCCATAACTAGGAGGTCTTGAACACAATGTAAGAATGCCTCTCTCTTTATCTGGTCTGCAGATAATTGTGAGAGGTGAAATCTTCCTTTTGGGGAAGAAGCTTTGAAGTCCAGAAGATATATCCCTGGGACACAATTTCCAACGCCCAGGGATCCTGGACATCTCTTGCCCAAGCCTAGGCGAAGAGAGAAAGTCTGCCCCCTACTAGATCCGTTACTGGATCGGGGGCTGATCTTTCATGCTGTCTTAGAGGCAGCAGCAGGCTTCTTGGCCTGCTTACCTTTGTTCCAGGCCTGGTTAGGTCTCCAGACCGGCTTGGACTGGGCAAAATTTCCCTCTTGTTTTGTATTAGAGGAAGTTGATGCCGCGTTCGTCTTAAAGTTTCGAAAGGCACGAAAATTAGTTTGTTTGGTCCTTAATTTATTAGACCTATCCTGACAAAGGGCATGACCTTTTCCTCCAGTAATATCAGAAATGATCTCCTTCAGTCCAGGCCCGAATAGGGTCTGCCCCTTGAAGGGAATGTTGAGAAGCTTAGACTTTGAAGTAACGTCAGCTGTCCAGGATATAAGCCATAGCGCCCTACGCGCCTGAATAGCAAAACCTGAGTTCTTAGCCGTTAGTTTGGTTAAATGAACAACAGCGTCAGAAACAAATGAATTGGCTAGCTTAAGCGCTTTAAGCTTGTCAAGTATATCATCCAATGGGGTTTCTACCTGTAAGGCCTCTTCCAGAGATTCAAACCAGAAGGCCGCAGCAGCAGTGACCGGGGCAATGCATGCAAGAGGCTGGAGAATAAAACCTTGTTGAATAAACATTTTCTTAAGGTAACCCTCTAACTTTTTATCCATTGGATCTAGGAAAGCACAACTGTCCTCGACGGGGATAGTTGTACGCTTAGCTAGGGTAGAAACTGCTCCCTCCACCTTAGGGACCGTTTGCCATAAGTCCCGTGTAGCGGCATCTATTGGAAACATTTTCTTAAAAATAGGAGGGGAAGAGAACGGTACACCTGGTCTATCCCATTCCCTAGTAATAATTTCTGAAAACCTTTTAGGTATTGGAAAAACATCAGTGTAAACAGGCACTGCATAGTATTTATCTAATCTACACAATTTCTCTGGCACTATAATGGTGTCACAGTCATCCAGAGTAGCTAATACCTCCCTGAGCAACACGCGGAGGTGTTCAAGCTTAAATTTAAATGTAGACATATCAGAATCAGGTTGAAGCATCTTCCCTGAGTCAGAAAAATCACCCACAGAAAGAAGCTCTCCTGCCTCAGCTTCTGCATATTGTGAGGGGATATCAGACATAGCTACTAAAGCGTCAGAGTGCTCTGTATTTTTTCTAGTCCCAGAGCTGTCTCGCTTTCCTTGTAACCCTGGTAGTTTGGACAATACCGCTGTAAGGGTATGATCCATAACTGCCGCCATGTCTTGTAAAGTAAACGCCATGGGCGCGCTAGATGTACTTGGCGCCTCTTGAGCGGGAGTCCCTTGAGCGGGAGTCAAAGGTTCTGACACGTGGGGCGAGTTAGTCGGCATAACTTCCCCCTTGTCAGTTTCCTCTGGTGATAAATCTTTGAAAGACAGAATATGATCTTTATAACTTAAAGTAAAATCAGTACATTTGGTACACATTCTAAGAGGGGGTTCCACAATGGCTTCTAAACATAATGAACAAGGAGTTTCCTCTATGTCAGACATGTTTAAACAGACTAGCAATGAGACCAGCAAGCTTGGAAAACACTTTCGGCTAGATTTAGAGTTTTGTCGGTAACGACCCGCGTAGCTAACGCCGGCTTTTTTTCTGGCCGCACCATAAAAATAACTCTGGTATTGAGAGTCCACATAAAGGCTGCGTTAGGCTCCAAAAAAGGAGCGTAGAGCATTTTTAACGCAGCTTCAACTCTCGATACCAGAGTTGCTTACGCAAGCGGCCACCCTCAAAAACGTGCTCGTGCACGATTCCCCCATAGAAAACAATGGGGCTGTTTGAGCTGAAAAAAAACCTAACACCTGCAAAAAAGCCGCGTTCAGCTCCTAACGCAGCCCCATTGTTTGCTATGGGGAAACACTTCCTACGTCTGCACCTAACACCCTAACATGTACTCCGAGTCTAAACACCCCTAACCTTACACTTATTAACCCCTATTCTGCCGCCCCCGCTATCGCTGACCCCTGTATATTATTTTTAACCCCTAATCTGCCGCTCCGTAAACCGCCGCTTTTTACATTATCCCTATGTACCCCTAATCTGCTGCCCCTAACACCGCCGACCCCTATATTATATTTATTAACCCCTAATCTAACCCCCACAACGTCGCCTCCACCTGCCTACACTTATTAACCCCTAATCTGCCGAGCGGACCGCACCGCTATCATAATAAAGTTATTAACCCCTAATCCGCCTCACTAACCCTATAATAAATAGTATTAACCCCTAATCTGCCCTCCCTAAAATCGCCGACACCTAACTTCAAACATTAACCCCTAATCTGCCGACTGGAGCTCACCGCTATTCTAATAAATGTATTAACCCCTAAAGCTAAGTCTAACCCTAACACTAACACCCCCCTAACTTAAATATAATTTAAATCTAACGAAATAAATTAACTCTTATTAAATAAATTATTCCTATTTAAAGCTAAATACTTACCTGTAAAATAAATCCTAATATAGCTACAATATAAATTATAATTACATTGTAGCTATTTTAGGATTAATATTTATTTTACAGGCAACTTTGTAATTATTTTAACCAGGTACAATAGCTATTAAATAGTTAAGAACTATTTAATAGTTACCTAGTAAAAATAATAACAAAATTACCTGTAAAATAAATCCTAACCTAAGTTATAATTAAACCTAACACTATACTATCATTAAATAAATTAAATACAATATCTACAATTATCTACAATTAAACCTAACACTACACTATCAATACATTAATTAAATACAATATCTACAAATAACTACAATGAAATAAACTAACTAAAGTACAAAAAATAAAAAAGAACTAAGTTACAAAAAATAAAAAAATATTTACAAACATAAGAAAAATATTACAACAATTTTAAACTAATTACACCTATTCTAAGCGCCCTAATAAAATAACAAAGACCCCCAAAATAAAAAATGCCCTACCCTATTCTAAATTACTAAAGTTCAAAGCTCTTTTACCTTACCAGCCCTGAACAGGGCCCTTTGCGGGGCATTCCCCAAGAAGTTCAGCTCTTTTGCCTGTAAAAAAAAAACCATACAATACCCCCCCCCCAACATTACAACCCACCACCCACATACCCCTAATCTAACCCAAACCCCCTTAAATAAACCTAACACTAAGCCCCTGAAGATCATCCTACCTTGTCTTCACCTCATCAGGTATCACCGATCCGTCCTGGCTCCAAAATCTTCATCCAACCCAAGCGGGGGCTGGCGATCCATCATCCGGCTGAAGTCTTCTATCATCCGGCGGCTGAAGAGGTCCAGAAGAAGCTCCAAAGTCTTCATCCTATCCGGGAAGAAGAGTAGATCCGGACCGGCAACCATCATCTTCCAAGCGGCATCTTCTATCTTCATCCGATGAGGACCGGCTCCATCCTGAAGACCTCCACCGCGGACCCATCTTCATCCGGCGACGTCCAACTGAAGAATGACGGTTCCTTTAAGGGACGTCATCCAAGATGGCGTCCCTCGAATTCCGATTGGCTGATAGGATTCTATCAGCCAATCGGAATTAATGTAGGAATATTCTGATTGGCTGATGGAATCAGCCAATCAGATTGAGCTGATCGGAACAGCCAATAGAATGCGAGCTCAATCTGATTGGCTGATTGGATCAGCCAATCTGATTGAACTTGATTCTGATTGGCTGATTCCATCAGCCAATCAGAATATTCCTACCTTAATTCCGATTGGCTGATAGAATCCTATCAGCCAATCGGAATTCGAGGGACGCCATCTTGGATGACGTCCCTTAAAGGAACCGTCATTCATCATTTGGACGTCGCCGGATGAAGATGGGTCCGCAGTGGAGGTCTTCAGGATGGAGCCGGTCCTCATCGGATGTAATGTTGGGGGGGGGGTATTGTATGTTTTTTTTACAGGCAAAAGAGCTGAACTTCTTTGGGCATGCCCCGCAAAGGGCCCTGTTCAGGGCTGGTAAGGTAAAAGTGCTTTGAACTTTAGTAATTTAGAAGGGTAGGGCATTTTTTATTTTGGGGGTCTTTGTTATTTTATTAGGGGGCTTAGAGTAGGTGTAATTAGTTTAAAATTGTTGTAATATTTTTCTTATGTTTGTAAATATTAGTTCTTTTTTATTTTTTGTACTTTAGTTAGTTTATTTCATTGTAGTTATTTGTAGATATTGTATTTAATTAATGTATTGATAGTGTAGTGTTAGGTTTAATTGTAGATAATTGTAGATATTGTATTTAATTTATTTAATGATAGTATAGTGTTAGGTTTAATTATAACTTAGGTTAGGATTTATTTTACAGGTAATTTTGTTATTATTTTTACTAGGTAACTATTAAATAGTTCTTAACTATTTAATAGCTATTGTACCTGGTTAAAATAATTACAAAGTTGCCTGTAAAATAAATATTAATCCTAAAATAGCTACAATGTAATTATAATTTATATTGTAGCTATATTAGGATTTATTTTACAGGTAAGTATTTAGCTTTAAATAGGAATAAGTTATTTAATAAGAGTTAATTAATTTCGTTAGATTAAAATTATATTTAATTTAGGGGGGTGTTAGTGTTAGACTTAGCTTTAGGGGTTAATACATTTATTAGAATAGCGGTGAGCTCCGGTCGGCAGATTAGGGGTTAATAATTGAAGTTAGGTGTCGGCGATGTTAGGGAGGGCAGATTAGGGGTTAATACTATGTATTATAGGGTTAGTGAGGCGGATTAGGGGTTAATAACTTTATTATAGTAGCGGTGCGGTCCGCTCGGCAGATTAGGGTTAATAAGTGTAGGCAGGTGGAGGCGACATTGGGGGGGGGCAGATTAGGGGTTAATAAATATAATATAGGGGTCGGCGGTGTTAGGGGTAGCAGATTAGGGGTACATAGCTATAATGTAGGTGGCGGCGCTTTGCGGTCGGCAGATTAGGGGTTAATTATTGTAGGTAGCTGGCGGCGACGTTGAGGGGGGCAGGTTAGGGGTTAATAAATATAATACAGGGGTCGGCAGTGTTAGGGGCAGCAGATTAGGGGTACATAAGGATAACGTAGGTGGCGGTCGGCAGATTAGGGGTTAAAAAAATGTAATCGAGTTGCGGCGATGTGGGGGGGCCTCGGTTTAGGGGTACATAGGTAGTTTATGGGTGTTAGTGTACTTTAGAGCACAGTAGTTAAGAGCTTTATGAACCGGCGTTAGCCCAGAAAGCTCTTAACTACTGACTTTTTTCTGCGGCTGGAGTTTTGTCGTTAGATTTCTAACGCTCACTTCAGACACGACTCTAAATACCGGAGTTAGAAAAATCCCATTGAAAAGATAGGATACGCAATTGACGTAAGGGGATCTGCGGTATGGAAAAGTCGCGGCTGAAAAGTGAGCGTTAGACCCTATTTTGAGTGACTCCAAATACCGGAGGTAGCCTAAAACCAGCGTTAGGAGCCTCTAACGCTGGTTTTCACGGCTACCGCCAAACTCCAAATCTAGCCGTTAGATAAATGTAAACAAGCAAAAAATAAAAACAGTACTGTGCCTTTAAGAGAAACTAATTTTGTCAGAAATTGAAAAACAGTGATAAAAAGCAGTAAATCTTATGAAATTTTTACAGTGTGTATAATAGACTAACAGAGCATTGCACCCACTTGTAAATGGATGATTAACCCCTTAGTTTCAAAACCGGATCAAAAAAACGATATAAACGTTTTTCAACAGTCACAACAAACTGCCACAGCTCTGCTGTGGCCCTACCTGCCCATATAACGATTTTGAAAGGCACAAAAACCCCTCAGAGAGGTCCCAAGTGTTCAGGAGACTCCTTCAGGGAAACTGGATGTCTCAAGCTGCAAAATCTGATGCGCATTTAGGCGCGAAAATAGGCCCCTCCCACCCTGTATTCACAGTGAGAGGGCCTAACAAAACTAACCCTAGGCAAAATCTAGCCAGCCATGTGGAAAAAACTGGGCCCCAATAAAGTTTTATCACCAATATGTAGAAAAAAACGTTTAAAACACTTCCAGCAAACATTTTATTTTTCAGCAATGTGAGAAAGTAATAAGAATATTATCTTTTACAGCAAGCATGATACAAGTCGTTATTAAATCAATGTAATCAGGGTTACCTTAAATAACTCCGGTATTAACAGCATTTTCTAGCATATTCTTTCTCTAGAAAAATTTAAACTGCACATACCTCATAGCAGGAGACCCTGAACGCCATTCCCCCAGCTGAAGTTACCTCTCTCTTCAGTTATGTGTGAGAACAGCAATGGATCTTAGTTACAACCTGCTAAGATCATCAAAGACCACAGGCAGACTCTTCTTCTATTTTCTGCCTGAAGCTAAAATAGTACAACTCCGGTACCATTTAAAATTAACAAACTTTTGATTGAAGATAAACTAAATAAACACCACATCTCTCTAGCTACTTCCTTTTTTGTCGAGAGCTGCAAGAGAATGACTGGTAGTGGCAGTTAGGGGAGGAGCTATATAGACAGCTCTGCTGTGGGTGATCCTCTTGCAGCTTCCTGTTGGGAAGGAGAATATCCCACAAGTAATGGATGATCCGTGGACTGGATACACCTTACAAGAGAAATTAGGGTTAGGTTACAAGTGGAGAGCAATTTAGCGACCCTCCTCAAGCATTAACTGCACTAGAAGTAGGCTTTGGTTTGGGTTGCACTCGTATTATGAGTTGAAAGTAAACGGTTTGAATTGTTCTCCAATTAGTAGTCTAGCTACAACAGAAATGCCATAAGTGGGGAGTGCTGATTGGAGAACAATTCAAACCAAAAAATTAACTTTTGAAGTGGGTGGCAGAGAATTTGAATTTCATATCTATATTAAAAAGTAGGTTATGGCGCATCTTGATTACAACTGATAAATGAAACTCCATCTAAAATATCACTAACATTCCGGATCTGTTTTTATAAAGGGCAGAGTTTACCATCACTTTAACATAGTGACACAAAGCAATGTTAAATGTAATTTATTCTGTTTGAAGATAATTTAAATAAAATGTTAAGTTGTAATGCTGAGGATTAGATCTCATATGAGCCATAAGAATACATTCCTTATTAAATAACATAATTGTGTAATGTATGGCTTACATGAAATCTAATGCTCATTATGAGAGATAATTACTGATCAGTCTTGAGCATTAGTAGACATGATCCTTACCCTGTGTGGTGAACACTGCAGGTGAAAGGTGACCCGCTGTAAGAGAGGCAGTACTTTTCCTTGCAGCATCCCCTCCCCAGCCAGGGGTCACTTGCTAAACTGTTGGCTTCCAACATAGCTGCAATGTATTGCACAGAAATACATTGCAGTGTTTCTGTTAGCCAGCTGGGGAGGTTGGTGTTAAAAGCAGTCACTTTGTTTATAGGATCTATGCACTGTGTTAGGGCGCAGAGATGAGGAGGAAGTGAGCCACATTTGTGAGAGTATGCCGACCCTGGGGAGAACACATTACTTTTCTAACACGGACTACTATATACTGAGTTTGCCTTAACTGCACTTTCCAGAGCCAAAATTGTTACTCTCTTAGCTGACGATGTTACATCTGTAAAGGTGTCTGCAGGGAATCAGCTTTACATGCTGCATGGGCACCCTGCTCTGCCCCATAATCTTCTACTTTTACAGAAACCCATGCACAATACATTGGTATACCCTGTGTGTGGGTAAGAAACTTTTAAATTAACATTTTTAAACTAAATAAATACAAATAAAAATATTATTTGCTGCAGCTTTTCTTAAGCCGCCTCAGCTGATTTTGTAGTTGTGCTGAGCAAGTGGACGCATATTTCAAGCTCTGTATATATATATATATATATATATATATATATATATATATATATATATATATATAAAACAGCAAATAGAATGAAGCACTCACTGGACTTTGGACATCTGTGAAACTTATTTATTCGTGACGTTTCGGGACCTCAAAGTCCCTTCTTCTGACAATGTCATTGTCAGAAGGAGGGACGTTTGAGGTCCCCAAAACGTCACAAATAAATAAGTTTCACAGATGTCCAAAGTCCAGTGAGTGCTTCATTCTAATTGCTGTTTATATTCTTTTCAAGAGCACCCTGGCAAATGTAGGACGGTGGTGAGAGTGCATACACCTTTGAACTTTCTTTACTTATATACAGTATATATATATAGGAATATTTATTTGGAAATACTTAGAACATATTCTGCTATGTGCAGAACATTGGAATGTGAAATATTTACAGTACATACAGGGCCCCATGTACAAAGGAGCGAGCAGACAAGCTTCTCAACTCAAAAAGTTGTCCGCACACCTTCGCTACATACGGGCAGCAGACGAACGGGATATGCTGCCCATATGTATCATTACACGCTCAAGTGAGTGAGAGTAAGGATTGCCATTCACTGAGAGTGAGCTCGCTGTCTGTCATTTTTCCTCGCCACCTCAGAGGTGGTGTAGGTTGTAAGAAGTGGGAAGCAGGCTCGCATATGCAAACCTGCCGTGCAAGGGCTCCGGAGCAGCCTTTGCTGCTTAGTACATGGAGCTTACAGAGTTAAACATGAATATTGCATAAATATGTTTATTCATGGTTTCATCTACTTAATTGCAAAAGGCTCAAATGCACTTATACATATATATATATATATCTTTGTTTACATATGTATTTATGTGTTTATATATGTATATGTCTGTAAATACTTATATATACAAATATAAATACATAAATACATATGTAAACATAGAGACATACAGTATATATATATATATATATATATATATATATATATATATATATATACACACATACATACTGTATTTAGACATGTATATGTATGTATGTCTTTGTTAAAGCCCTTTGCCTACCTTTTGCTTTCTTACACCTGAGACCTCATATCCTTGAGCCCTTATAACTTTTGTGAGCAATATTTTTTTAATAATTTTTATTAGATGGTGTTATTATGAGTGTAACTATACTTTGTAATGTATTTTTGGTGTGTTTTGTGAGATCTTTTTGTTTTGCGAAACAGTTAACCAGAGCTCTGAGGTCACACTAACCAGACACGCATTAACTTCAATTGGGCTCAAACGATCGCGTTTACTTTCAACTTTTAATACGGGCAAAAAACCTGACGCGCATACAGCCGCAGTAAACCCATTTTTACTTGTGCGTAACTGTTAGCACGCCACTCGTAATTTAGTATTTTTCAATTTTATTTATTTACTAATCATTTTTTCTGTAGTGTAGTGGTCTCCCCACCCCACCTCCTTGCAATCTAGTATGCCCTTCCCCCCTTTGATTTGACATTTTTCTGTAGTGTAGATTTCCATCCCTCTCTCTCCCTATCATAATGTGTTTCCGCAGTGGGGTGTCCAGCCCCTCCATTTCTCTTCCTATCCCCATCCGTCGTTGTCTTCTTCATCCCCTCGGCACCCTCTGCATCGCTGGGTCGTGTAACCATGTAATCTCTGTGATTTGCTATCACAGCGATTATATGACCATCCTGGGCTCTGACTAACCCCGGACATACTGCTTCAGTTGCGAGGCAAGTTCCGGGGCTGCAGGCAGGTGTGAGAATGCAGGGATCCCCTCGCAATGCAACTCAAAAGGGAGGATGTACCATTACGTCACTAGGGTTCTTAAGACCAGTGTTTCCTCTAAGGAAGCAGCCCAAAAATGTGAGCAGCCCAGAATTGAAACAAATTAGAGCAATTAGCAAACATTACAGAATGCAGACTGCAAGGTGAGGATCTTTAATTAACTGTTTCACGCTGGGCTGTTAATAAAACTGGCCTTAGGGAGCACTGCTTTAGACACATTTATTTGTGACATAATGATATGTCCAGAGCTTAAATTAAATTAAACCTTTTTCCTAAATAAAGGCAGCACACCTACCTATCAATTACATGCTCTGACTTTGCTGTGACTGATAGGTAGGCATCCTGCCTTGTTGGGGAAAAAAGATTTAATTTAATTTAAAAAAAAAATAATAATTTGTGCAGAATAATCTCTTTTTTTTCTTGCAGTTAATAAAACTGCATGTTTATATTGCAATGGGGGCATAGCTGTCACTGATAGGTAGGCATCCTACCTTTTGATGAGAGAAAAACAAGTTTTAATTTAAAGGGATAGCAGACACCTTGTAATTCTGAAACATTTCTGTTTTCTTGCTATAGAATAATTTATCAGTCAAGTGTAAATATTTTTAAAACAAAATAGCATTCTTTTCACTGCAATTGTTTTTCAACAGCCAAACTCCACTCTGCCATTTGCAGGAGCCAATCTTAGGCCTAGATTTAGAGTTCGGCGGTAGCCGTGAAAACCAGCGTTAGAGGCTCCTAACGCTGGTTTTGGCCGCCCGCTGGTATTTGGAGTCAGTGATTAAAGGGTCTAACGCTCACTTTTCAGCCGCGACTTTTCCATACCGCAGATCCCCCTACGCCATTTGCGTATCCTATCTTTTCAATGGGATCTTCCTAACGCCGGTATTTAGAGTCTTGGCTGAAGTGAGCGTTAGAGCTCTAACGACAAAACTCCAGCCACCTGAAAATAGCAGGAGTTAAGAGCTTTCTGGGCTAACGCCGGTTCATAAAGCTCTTAACTACTGTACCCTAAAGTACACTAACACCCATAAACTACCTATGTACCCCTAAACCGAGCTCCCCCCACATCGCCGACACTCGATTAAAATTTTTTAACCCCTAATCTGCCGACCGCCACCTACGTTATACTTATGTACCCCTAATCTGCTGCCCCTAACCCCGCCGACCCCTGTATTACATTTATTAACCCCTAACCTGCCCCCCACAACGTCGCTGCCAGCTACTTAAAATAATTAACCCCTAATCTTCCGACCGCAAAGCGCCGCCACCTACGTTATCCCTATGTACCCCTAATCTGCTGCCCCTAACACCGCCGACCCCTATATTATATTTATTAACCCCTAATCTGCCCCCCTCAACGTCGCCGACACCTGCCTACACTTATTAACCCCTAATCTGCCGAGCGGACCTGAGCGCTACTATAATAAAGTTATTAACCCCTAATCCGCCTCACTAACCCTATCATAAATAGTATTAACCCCTAATCTGCCCTCCCTAACATCGCCGACACCTACCTTCAATTATTAACCCCTAATCTGCCGACCGGAGCTCATCGCTACTATAATAAATGTATTAACCCCTAAAGCTAAGTCTAACCCTAACACTAACACCCCCCTAAGTTAAATATAATTTAAATCTAACGAAATAAATTAACTCTTATTAAATAAATTATTCCTATTTAAAGCTAAATACTTACCTGTAAAATAAATCCTAATATAGCTACAATATAAATTATAATTATATTGTAGCTATTTTAGGATTAATATTTATTTTACAGGCAACTTGGTAATTATTTTAACCAGGTACAATAGCTATTTAATAGTTACCTAGTTAAAATAATAACAAATTTACCTGTAAAATAAATCCTAACCTAAGATATAATTAAACCTAACACTACCCTATCAATAAATTAATTAAATAAACTACCTACAATTACCTACAATTAACCTAACACTACACTATCAATAAATTAATTAAACACAATTCCTACAAATAAATACAATTAAATAAACTAGCTAAAGTACAAAAAATAAAAAAGAACTAAGTTACAAAAAATAAAAAAATATTTACAAACATAAGAAAAATATTACAACAATTTTAAACTAATTACACCTACTCTAAGCCCCCTAATAAAATAACAAAGCCCCACAAAATAAAAAATTCCCTACCCTATTCTAAATTAAAAAAGTTAAAAGCTCTTTTACCTTACCAGCCCTGAACAGGGCCCTTTGCGGGGCATGCCCCAAGAATTTCAGCTCTTTTGCCTGTAAAAAAAAAAATACAATACCCCCCCCAACATTACAACCCACCACCCACATACCCCTAATCTAACCCAAACCCCCCTTAAATAAACCTAAAACTAAGCCCCTGAAGATCTTCCTACCTTGTCTTCACCATCCAGGTTCACCGATCCGTCCTGAAGAGCTCCTCCGATGTCCTGATCCAAGCCCAAGCGGGGGGCTGAAGAGGTCCATGATCCGGTCAAAGTCTTCATCCAAGCGGGGCAGAAGAGGATCTTCCATCCGATTGAAGTCATCATCCAGGCGGCATCTTCTATGGTCTTCCATCCGGAGCGAAGCGGCAGGATCCTGAAGACCTCCAGCGCGGAACATCCATCCGGCCCGACGACTGAACGACGAATGACTGTTCCTTTAAGGGACGTCATCCAAGATGGCGTCCCTCAAATTCCGATTGGCTGATAGGATTCTATCAGCCAATCGGAATTAAGGTAGGAATTTTCTGATTGGCTGATGGAATCAGCCAATCAGAATCAAGTTCAATCCGATTGGCTGATCCAATCAGCCAATCAGATTGAGCTCGCATTCTATTGGCTGTTCCGATCAGCCAATAGAATGCGAGCTCAATCTGATTGGCTGATTGGATCAGCCAATCGGATTGAACTTGATTCTGATTGGCTGATTCCATCAGCCAATCAGAAAATTCCTACCTTAATTCCGATTGGCTGATAGAATCCTATCAGCCAATCGGAATTCGAGGGACGCCATCTTGGATGACGTCCCTTAAAGGAACAGTCATTCGTCGTTCAGTCGTCGGGCCGGATGGATGTTCCGCGCTGGAGGTCTTCAGGATCCTGCCGCTTCGCTCCGGATGGAAGACCATAGAAGATGCCGCCTGGATGATGACTTCAATCGGATGGAAGATCCTCTTCTGCCCCGCTTGGATGAAGACTTTGACCGGATCATGGACCTCTTCAGCCCCCCGCTTGGGCTTGGATCAGGACATCAGAGGAGCTCTTCAGGACGGATCGGTGAACCTGGATGGTGAAGACAAGGTAGGAAGATCTTCAGGGGCTTAGTGTTAGGTTTATTTAAGGGGGGTTTGGGTTAGATTAGGGGTATGTGGGTGGTGGGTTGTAATGTTGGGGGGGGGGTATTGTATTTTTTTTTTTACAGGCAAAAGAGCTGAAATTCTTGGGGCATGCCCCGCAAAGGGCCCTGTTCAGGGCTGGTAAGGTAAAAGAGCTTTTAACTTTTTTAATTTAGAATAGGGTAGGGAATTTTTTATTTTGGGGGGCTTTGTTATTTTATTAGGGGGCTTAGAGTAGGTGTAATTAGTTTAAAATTGTTGTAATATTTGTCTTATGTTTGTAAATATTTTTTTATTTTTTGTAACTTAGTTCTTTTTTATTTTTTGTACTTTAGCTAGTTTATTTAATTGTATTTATTTGTAGGAATTGTGTTTAATTAATTTATTGATAGTGTAGTGTTAGGTTAATTGTAGGTAATTGTAGGTAGTTTATTTAATTAGTTTATTGATAGTGTAGTGTTAGGTTTAATTATATCTTAGGTTAGGATTTATTTTACAGGTAAATTTGTTATTATTTTAACTAGGTAACTATTAAATAGCTATTTTACCTGGTTAAAATAATTACCAAGTTGCCTGTAAAATAAATATTAATCCTAAAATAGCTATAATATAATTATAATTTATATTGTAGCTATATTAGGATTTATTTTACAGGTAAGTATTTAGCTTTAAATAGGAATAAGTTATTTAATAAGAGTTAATTAATTTCGTTAGATGTAAATTATATTTAATTTAGGGGTGTGTTAGTGTTAGGGTTAGACTTAGCTTTAGGGGTTAATACATTTATTAGAATAGCGGTGAGCTCCGGTCGTCAGATTAGGGGTTAATAATTGAAGGTAGGTGTCGGCGATGTTAGGGAGGGCAGATTAGGGGTTAATACTATTTATGATAGGGTTAGTGAGGCGGATTAGGGGTTAATAACTTTATTATAGTAGCGCTCAGGTCCGCTCGGCAGATTAGGGGTTAATAAGTGTAGGCAGGTGTCGGCGACGTTGTGGGGGGCAGATTAGGGGTTAATAAATATAATCTAGGGGTCGGCGGTGTTAGGGGCAGCAGATTAGGGGTACATAGGGATAACGTAGGTTGCGGCGGTTTACGGAGCGGCAGATTAGGGGTTAAAAAAAATATGCAGGGGTCAGAGATAGCGGGAGCGGCAGATTAGGGGTTAATAAGTGTAAGGTTAGGGGTGTTTAGACTCGGGGTTCATGTTAGAGTGTTAGGTGCAGACGTAGGAAGTGTTTCCCCATAGGAAACAATGGGGCTGCGTTAGGAGCTGAACGCTGCTTTTTTGCAGGTGTTAGGTTTTTTTTAAGCTCAAACAGCCCCATTGTTTCCTATGGGAGAATCGTGCACGAGCACGTTTTTGAGGCTGGCCGCGTCCGTAAGCAACTCTGGTATCGAGAGTTGCATTGGCGGTAAAAATGCTCTACGCTCCTTTTTTGGAGCCTAACGCAGCATTTGTTTGAACTCTCGATACCAGAGTTAAATTTATGGTGCTGCCAGAAAAAAGCCCGCGGAGCGTTAACAGCCCTTCTACCGCAAAACTCCAAATCTAGGCCTTAGTCTGCTGACTATAAGGATGGTCACAGTCATTAAGTAAGTAACTATAAAGTGACTTGTTTTGCAATTGTTATCAGCTGAAGATGATTTGGGAAAGATATATAGCAGAGTTAGCCTTGAAAAATCAGCAGGATGCATTTTAACCTCTGAGAATTAATTACATATAAGGGGTCCAAAATAAATACTGGATGTATATTGGAAGGTTGTTTTGCTACTTATAACTAAAGATTTCATATTACAATTTAATCTCCATTTATCTATACCCCATTGTGTACATAATATTAAAAATGTTCTTGCATTTAGTGCAACTGTACATTTATTTTGCAATGGGAACATAGCTGTGACTGATAGGTAGGCAACCTGCCTTTGTTGGGGTCAATTTATTTGTAAAATTTAACTGGTTTCGGAAACTAAAAAGTTGTACAAAACACAACAAAAATACATTACAAAGTACACTTACACTCAAACTAACCCTTAAACCACCAGCCCCACAATGAAAAGTACCTAAACAAGCTATTATACCCTAAACTGCCAACCCCTCACACCCCCTAACTTAACCCAATTTAAAATACCCCTAAATTTACTAAAAATATCCTACCATAAAAAACAACTTACCTATAAAATTAAATAAAACCTAATCTATAAAAAAAACTACCCCCAAAAAACAAAAAACCCCACTAAGCCCCAAATTGGTACTCACCGATGTTGATGAATGCTATGCTTCATCTTCATCCCGGCGGCGCTCCATCTTTATCCCATGGCAGTCCATCTTCATCCATCTTATTATGTTCTCCCCAGTGGTCCACCTGCTTTTCTTCATCCCGGTGATGGCAGCAGCGATGGCAGTCGCGACGGTGGTCCTACTCTTCAGAGCATGAACAGTGTGCTCCTCTTCATGCTTTCCCAAGCCCCACACTGAATAGTGAATGGGAGGTAACCCTTTAATTCTATTGTCTGATTCGAATTTGAAGATTCCAATCAGCCAATAGGAATGCAAGGGTACCCCTATATAAAAGAGGTAGCTCGTATTCACTATTCATGCTCGTGCTCTGAAGAGGAGGACCACCGTCCCTGCCACCATCCCTAGGATAAAGATAAGAAGATGGACCACTGTGGTGAAGATAAGAAGATGGATGAAGATAGACCGCCACGGGATAAAACTGGAGCGCCGCGGAGTTAAAGATGGAGTGCCGCCGCCATCAACATCGATGAGTATCAGTTTGGGGGTTAGTGTTAGGTTTTTTTATAGAATAGGTTTTTCATTTTTTGGGGGGGCAGCAAAAGAGCTAAATGCCCATCCAAATGTCCTTTCAGGGCAATTGGTAAATTAGTTTTTTTTTTGTTAGTTCTTTTTATTTGGGGGGTGAGGGTTGTAATGTTAGAGTTTTTTTTTTTTTTTTTAAAAGAGCTGATCGTTTTAAGGCAATGCCCTACAAAAGGCCCATTTAAGGGCTATTGGTAGTTTAGTTTTAGAATAGGGCATTTTCTTAATTTTTTATTTTCTGTAATCTTAGACTTTTGTTATTTTTTTAATGTTAAGTTTTTTTTATGTAATCTTAGACTTTTTAATTTTTTGTAATGTTAGGTTTTTTATTCTATGTAATCTAAGACTTTTTTATTTTATGTAATGTTAGGTTTTTTATTTCCTGTAATGTTAGAGTTGTTTTTTTTGTAAAGTTAGTTTTTTTATTTTAAAGGTAAGATTAGGTTTTTATTTAATTTTATAGGTATTTTTTTTTTCTTTTTAAAGGGACAGTTCACGACATGTTCTCCCATTTTAATTGTTCCCAATGATCCATTTTACCTGCTGGAGTGTATTAAATTGTTTATAAGAAGCTCCTTTACCCTAATTTTGGCCTTTGAAATAGCTGATTTAGCCTGTGGTATCTCAACCTATACTGAAAGTTTTGATACTGGAGTCTTGGTTATTGAATAGCCTAAGTAGACACAGCCAGCAGAAGAAATGACACTCCCAGTGGGGTGCAGGATAATTAGGTAATAACATGATCATTGTTCTATCTATGTATTGAGCTTTAGTTTTCCAGACAAATATAAGATAAGGAAGCAAATATGTGTACACAAAGTGATAACGTAATGGATATTACCTGAAGCTCAACCCATTTCAATAGGCTGTGGTTTAAAAGCACAAAACCAGCAACTTCCTATACACAAATAAACCTGAAAATGCAATTTCTCATACATTTTATACTCTGCAGCTGGTATAACAAGTAATTGAAAATACATTAATGTAAAAACAATTTTACAGTGTACTGTCCCTTTAATGTAGTTAGGATTTTTTTTTTAAATTTAGGAGTATTTCAATTTGGGTTAAGTTAGGGGTTGTTAGGTTAGGGGGTTTAGATGTTAGTTTATTACTTTGCTTTGTGGGGGATGGCGGTTTAGGGGTTAATAGTTTATTTATGTACTTTACAATGTGGGGGGATGGCGGTTTATGGATTAATAGTTTATGTAGTTTGCGATGTGGGGGGATGGTTGTTTAGGGGTTAATAGTTTATTTAGGTACTTTGCAATGTGGGGGCATGGCAGTTAAGGGTTAATAGTTTATTTAGGCTTTTGTGAAACGCGCGTCAGGGGTCCTTTGGAGTAGCTCTGTTTCTCCGTTGTTTTAATTTTGCTTACTATGCAAAAAAACTGGTCTCCTTAATATACATAATGATATCGAAGCCTAGCAGTTAGCTTAAAATGATAACAACTAATATAATTTAACTTTAGCCCTCGGATTGTAAGGGCTTTTTATAGTTTTGATATAGTCACTGCTGGCTCATATTACTTATTACTGCTTTATCAGAATGGGAGTTTCAGCATTATGGCTGGTTTAAGTGTTTTTAACCCTTTGAGCTCAAGCTATTTGTGTGTGTGTGTTTTCTTTTATAATTTTTCTGATATCTTTGAATAAAGTTATTTAGTGTGAATGAGAATTCTACTGTTACAAATGTAATTTAATTATAAGTCACCAAAAGCAGAATCATTATTCATTAAATGTGGAGTGAAGCTCTTTGTAGTTAATTGTATAACTATTTACAATTACCTTGTTAGTTGAAAAATGCAATGTAGTTGGCGTGAGTAGAGTGTTAGTTTTTTTGTTTCAATTTTTTTTGTCTCCATTGTTTTCTATGGGGGAACCGTGAAAACTAAAGTTAGGATTTTTGCGCTTTTCGGGTTACCGCTATTGCAAAATAAGTTTTTTTGCAACTTTTAATACAAGCGGAACCCGACAAGCGCAAAAAGTTTAATGCTAGCGTTGTTTTCGCGATCGTTAAAAACATATTTACTGCGCCACTTGTAATCTAGCCCTAAGAATTTTATTATATGAGCTTTTTAACCATTAAACGGATACTGCTGTTTTTTTATGAAGACTCCATCGTCCTGAATAAAGTTCATTTTTTTTTTGCATAACCCTGTGAGTATTTTTCATTTAGTGCAATTATATTTTCTTACTGTATTGCACTATGTTGGCTCTCCTTTCCTGAGGTTTCATGTTTCGAGAAAAAGTATAGGAGAGAAGAACGATCAATATACACCCCTGAGGAAATACAGTGTGCTATATCCTTTTCTGCTACATAGTCCAGTAACTCTGCTACTGCCACTCCTGATCTTGCCCTTCTTGCTCTGTGGTGGTCATCATCAATTAAAGGAAAAAATAGTAGCAAATATTTACCCGCTGTGTCCATGGGTCTTTAAAGGGACAAAAAAAAAGTTGGGATAGAGACACAATATAATAATATGTACTTTAATTACTTTACCTGCAAATTTATACTGCAGTGCTTCGCCATTAACCCTTTCTTTTTAGTTTCTGAATTGTAAAGCTCTAACTCCCCCCACACAATTCCTTTAATGGCTGTATCTATTTCTATTGTTGCTTTGGTAGAATACAAACATCCATAGGGATTATCTGCTGGAGCATGCCTAGAAGCTGTGAACTCAGTTTAAATTCAATGCCTTTGTCCAAACACTGATAAGTGAGGGTGAAGTTAGCTGCTCCAGGCAGCTTAGCTATGTAATTCATTTTGCTTATTTTGAAAATTATTTTAAATGCTTGCCAGCAATTTTAAACAATATTTTTATGCAAACTATTTTTAATTAATTAGCCCTTTTAGAATATGCACAGATCTCAACCTATTTTATGTCGCTTTAAGTATGTTCTTGTCCTCCTCCTTTGGAGGTATATTTTTAGGGTTTGTGTATCAGAGGCCTACCTAGTTCAGTAACTTCTTGCTGTTACCTCTCCTGCGTTTGCCCTTCCTGTTCTGTGGTGGTCATCATCCATCAATACGGGCAGAAGTGGTGCTCCAGACGGACAGAAGTCTTCATCCAGACGGCATCTTCTATCTTCACCCTTCCGATATTCATTCCGAAGAAGACGTCGTTTGAAGAGGATGCTCCGCGCCGGATGTCTTGAAGATGGAGCTGATCCGCGTTGGAAGGATGAAGATAGAAGATGCTGTCTGGATAAAGACTTCTGTCCGTCTGGAGGACCACTTCTGCCGGCTTCGTTAAGGACATCTTGCCGCTTGGATGAAGACTTCTCCCGGTAAGTGAATCTTCGGGGGTTAGTGTTAGGATTTTTTTAAGGGTTTATTGGGTGGGTTTATTTTTTAGATTAGGGCTTTGGGCCTGCAATAGAGCTAAATGCCCTTTTAATGGCAATGCCCATCCAAATGCCCTTTTCAGAGCAATGGGGAGCTTAGGTTTTTTTAGTTAGGCTTTTATTTGGGGCGTTGGTTGTGTGGGTGGTGGGTTTTACTGTATTTTTTTTTTTACAGGTAAAAGAGTTGATTTCTTTGGGGCAATGCCCCGCAAAAGGCCCTTTTAAGGGCTATTGATAGTTTAGTTTAGGCTAGGGTTTTTTTTATTTTGGGGGGGCTTTTTTTATTTTGATAGGGCAATTAGATTAGGTGTAATTAGTTTAATTATCTTGTATTTTGTTTTTTATTTTCTGTAATTTAGTGGGTTTTTTTTTGTGATTTAGCTAATTTAACTTAATTTATTTAATTGTATTTATTTTAGCTAGGTAGTTATTAAATAGTTAATAACTATTTAATAACTTATTCTACCTAGTTAAAATAAATACAAACTTGCCTGTAAAATAAAAATAAACCCTAAGCTAGCTACAATGTAACTATTAGTTATATTGTAGCTATCTTAGGGTTTATTTTATAGGTAAGTATTTAGTTTTAAATAGGAATAATTTAGTTAATGATAGCAATTTTATTTAGATTTATTTAAATTATATTTAAGTTAGGGGGTGTTAGGGTTAGACTTAGATTTAGTGGTTAATACATTTAATATAGTGGTGGCGGCCACGTTGGGGGCGGCAGATTAGGGGTTAATAAGTGTAGGTAGGTTGCGGCGACATTGGAGGCGGCAGATTAGGGGTTAATAAATATAGCTTAGGTGGCGGCGATGTTGGGGCAGCAGATTAGGGGTTAATAAGTATAATGTAGGTGGCTGCGGTGTCCGGAGCGGCAGATTAGGGGTTAATAAAAATAATGTAAGTGTCGGCGATGTCGGGGGCAGCAGATTAGGGGTTAATAAGTGTAAGATTAGGGGTGTTTAGACTCGGGGTTCATGTTAGGGTGTTAGGTGCAGACGTAGGAAGTGTTTCCCCATAGCAAACAATGGGGCTGCGTTAGGAGCTGAACGCGGCTTTTTTGCAGGTGTTAGGTTTTTTTTCAGCTCAAACAGCCCCATTGTTTCCTATGGGGGAATCGTGCACGAGCACGTTTTTGAACATAAAATGTGTTTGCCCATAGGAATCAATGGGGCTGCGTTACTGAGTTTTACACTGCTTTTTTGCAGGTGTTAGACTTTTTCTGAGCCGGCTCTACCCTTTGATGTCTATGGGGAAATCGTGCATGAGCACGTACGACCAGCTCACCGCTCACTTAAGCAGCGCTGGTATTGAAGTGCGGTATGGAGCTCAATTTTGCTCAACGCTCACTTCTTGCCTTTTAACGCTGGGTTTGTAAAAAACCTGTAATACCAGCGCTGCAGGTAAGTGAGCGGTGAGAAAAAACTGCACTGTAGCACCGCATAGCTCATAACACAAAACTCGTAATCTGGCCGTATATTAAATATTAAAATTGATTAAAAATAATTTTTCAACTTTTAAGGTATTTTACTGGAAAGGGCTCCGAAGTGTATATATAAGTGTGTGTATATGTGTGTATATATATATATAAAGCTGAACAAGAAAACTTGCACTCTCTGGTCTTTTTCAAAAACTCTTTACTGTGAAAAATAGTGACGTTTCGGGGACCGACGTCTGAGGAAGGGGATTTGGTCCTCGAAACGTCACTACTTTCACAGTAAAGAGTTTCTGTAAAAGACCAGAGAGTGCAAGTTTTCTTGTTCAGCTGTATTTAAACTGTACTAGCACCCTGGCAGTTGGACTAAGCGAGAGTGCTCTCCTTTATTACCATAATAGTACTAAAGCCCATGTACACAGGCCAATTTTTGCAGTACAAGCGGTCCCACCCCTTGCTCTCTCCCCCCTCTCTTTTGCTTTCTCTTCCCCCTCTCTTTTGCTTTCTCTCCCCCCTCTCTTTTGCTTTCTCTCCCCCCTCTCCTTTGCGCTCTCTCTCCTCTCTTTTGCTCTCTCTCTCCCCTCTTTGGCTCTCTCCCCCTTTCTTTTGCTCTCTCTCCCCCCTCTTTTGTTCTCTCCCCCCTCTTTTGTTCTCTCCCCACCCTCTTTGGCTCTCTCTCCCCCCTCTTTGGCTCTCTCCCCTCTTTTGCTCTCTCTCCTCTTTGGCTCTCTCTCCCTCTTTGGCTCTCTCTCCTCTTTGGCTCTCTCTCTCCCCCCTCTTTGGCTCACCCCCCCTTTGGCTCTCTCCCCCCACCTTGGCTCTCTCCCCCCCTTTGGCTCTCCCCCCCCCCTTTGGCTCTCTCCCCCCCTTTGGCTCTCTCCCCCCCCTTTGGCTCTCTCACCCCTTTGGCTCTCCCCCCCCTTTGGCTCTCTACCCCCCCCCTTTGGCTCTCTCCCCCCCACTTTTTGCTCTCTCTCCCCCCCCTTTGGCTCTCCCCCCCCCCCTTTGGCTCTCTCCCCCCTTTGGCCTCTCCCCCCCTTTGGCTCTCTCCCCCCCCCCCTTTTGGCTCTCCCCCCCCTTTGGCTCTCTCCCCCCCTTTTGGCTCTCTCCCCCCTCTTTGGCTCTCTCTCCCCCCCCTTTGGCTCTCTCCCCCCCCTCTTTGGCTCTCTCCCCCCCTTTGGCTCTACCCCCAGGCAGCTTAGCTATGTAATTCATTTTGCTTATTTTGAAAATTATTTTAAATGCTTGCCAGCAATTTTAAACAATATTTTTATGCAAACTATTTTTAATTAATTAGCCCTTTTAGAATATGCACAGATCTCAACCTATTTTATGTCGCTTTAAGTATGTTCTTGTCCTCCTCCTTTGGAGGTATATTTTTAGGGTTTGTGTATCAGAGGCCTACCTAGTTCAGTAACTTCTTGCTGTTACCTCTCCTGCGTTTGCCCTTCCTGTTCTGTGGTGGTCATCATCCATCAATACGGGCAGAAGTGGTGCTCCAGACGGACAGAAGTCTTCATCCAGACGGCATCTTCTATCTTCACCCTTCCGATATTCATTCCGAAGAAGACGTCGTTTGAAGAGGATGCTCCGCGCCGGATGTCTTGAAGATGGAGCTGATCCGCGTTGGAAGGATGAAGATAGAAGATGCTGTCTGGATAAAGACTTCTGTCCGTCTGGAGGACCACTTCTGCCGGCTTCGTTAAGGACATCTTGCCGCTTGGATGAAGACTTCTCCCGGTAAGTGAATCTTCGGGGGTTAGTGTTAGGATTTTTTTAAGGGTTTATTGGGTGGGTTTATTTTTTAGATTAGGGCTTTGGGCCTGCAATAGAGCTAAATGCCCTTTTAATGGCAATGCCCATCCAAATGCCCTTTTCAGAGCAATGGGGAGCTTAGGTTTTTTTAGTTAGGCTTTTATTTGGGGCGTTGGTTGTGTGGGTGGTGGGTTTTACTGTATTTTTTTTTTTACAGGTAAAAGAGTTGATTTCTTTGGGGCAATGCCCCGCAAAAGGCCCTTTTAAGGGCTATTGATAGTTTAGTTTAGGCTAGGGTTTTTTTTATTTTGGGGGGGGCTTTTTTTATTTTGATAGGGCAATTAGATTAGGTGTAATTAGTTTAATTATCTTGTATTTTGTTTTTTATTTTCTGTAATTTAGTGGGTTTTTTTTTTGTGATTTAGCTAATTTAACTTAATTTATTTAATTGTATTTATTTTAGCTAGGTAGTTATTAAATAGTTAATAACTATTTAATAACTTATTCTACCTAGTTAAAATAAATACAAACTTGCCTGTAAAATAAAAATAAACCCTAAGCTAGCTACAATGTAACTATTAGTTATATTGTAGCTATCTTAGGGTTTATTTTATAGGTAAGTATTTAGTTTTAAATAGGAATAATTTAGTTAATGATAGCAATTTTATTTAGATTTATTTAAATTATATTTAAGTTAGGGGGTGTTAGGGTTAGACTTAGATTTAGTGGTTAATACATTTAATATAGTGGTGGCGGCCACGTTGGGGGCGGCAGATTAGGGGTTAATAAGTGTAGGTAGGTTGCGGCGACATTGGAGGCGGCAGATTAGGGGTTAATAAATATAGCTTAGGTGGCGGCGATGTTGGGGCAGCAGATTAGGGGTTAATAAGTATAATGTAGGTGGCTGCGGTGTCCGGAGCGGCAGATTAGGGGTTAATAAAAATAATGTAAGTGTCGGCGATGTCGGGGGCAGCAGATTAGGGGTTAATAAGTGTAAGATTAGGGGTGTTTAGACTCGGGGTTCATGTTAGGGTGTTAGGTGCAGACGTAGGAAGTGTTTCCCCATAGCAAACAATGGGGCTGCGTTAGGAGCTGAACGCGGCTTTTTTGCAGGTGTTAGGTTTTTTTTCAGCTCAAACAGCCCCATTGTTTCCTATGGGGGAATCGTGCACGAGCACGTTTTTGAACATAAAATGTGTTTGCCCATAGGAATCAATGGGGCTGCGTTACTGAGTTTTACACTGCTTTTTTGCAGGTGTTAGACTTTTTCTGAGCCGGCTCTACCCTTTGATGTCTATGGGGAAATCGTGCATGAGCACGTACGACCAGCTCACCGCTCACTTAAGCAGCGCTGGTATTGAAGTGCGGTATGGAGCTCAATTTTGCTCAACGCTCACTTCTTGCCTTTTAACGCTGGGTTTGTAAAAAACCTGTAATACCAGCGCTGCAGGTAAGTGAGCGGTGAGAAAAAACTGCACTGTAGCACCGCATAGCTCATAACACAAAACTCGTAATCTGGCCGTATATTAAATATTAAAATTGATTAAAAATAATTTTTCAACTTTTAAGGTATTTTACTGGAAAGGGCTCCGAAGTGTATATATAAGTGTGTGTATATGTGTGTATATATATATAAAGCTGAACAAGAAAACTTGCACTCTCTGGTCTTTTTCAAAAACTCTTTACTGTGAAAAATAGTGACGTTTCGGGGACCGACGTCTGAGGAAGGGGATTTGGTCCTCGAAACGTCACTACTTTCACAGTAAAGAGTTTCTGTAAAAGACCAGAGAGTGCAAGTTTTCTTGTTCAGCTGTATTTAAACTGTACTAGCACCCTGGCAGTTGGACTAAGCGAGAGTGCTCTCCTTTATTACCATAATAGTACTAAAGCCCATGTACACAGGCCAATTTTTGCAGTACAGCGGTCCCACCCCTTGCTCTCTCCCCCCTCTCTTTTGCTTTCTCTTCCCCCTCTCTTTTGCTTTCTCTCCCCCCTCTCTTTTGCTTTCTCTCCCCCCTCTCCTTTGCGCTCTCTCTCCTCTCTTTTGCTCTCTCTCTCCCCTCTTTGGCTCTCTCCCCCTTTCTTTTGCTCTCTCTCCCCCCTCTTTTGTTCTCTCCCCCCTCTTTTGTTCTCTCCCCACCCTCTTTGGCTCTCTCTCCCCCCTCTTTGGCTCTCTCCCCTCTTTTGCTCTCTCTCCTCTTTGGCTCTCTCTCCTCTTTGGCTCTCTCTCCTCTTTGGCTCTCTCTCTCCCCCCTCTTTGGCTCACCCCCCCTTTGGCTCTCTCCCCCCACCTTGGCTCTCTCCCCCCCTTTGGCTCTCCCCCCCCCTTTGGCTCTCTCCCCCCCTTTGGCTCTCTCCCCCCCTTTGGCTCTCTCACCCCTTTGGCTCTCCCCCCCCTTTGGCTCTCTACCCCCCCCTTTGGCTCTCTCCCCCCCACTTTTTGCTCTCTCTCCCCCCCTTTGGCTCTCCCCCCCCCCTTTGGCTCTCTCCCCCCTTTGGCCTCTCCCCCCCTTTGGCTCTCTCCCCCCCCCCCCTTTTGGCTCTCCCCCCCCTTTGGCTCTCTCCCCCCCTTTTGGCTCTCTCCCCCCTCTTTGGCTCTCTCTCCCCCCCCTTTGGCTCTCTCCCCCCCCTCTTTGGCTCTCTCCCCCCCTTTGGCTCTACCCCCCCTCTTTGGCTCTCCCCCCCTCTTTGGCTCTCCCCCCCCCCTCTTTGGCTCTCTCTCCCCCCTCTTTGGCTCTCTCCCCTCTTTTGCTCTCTCTCCTCTTTGGCTCTCTTTCCTCTTTGGCTCTCTCTCTCCCCCCTCTTTGGCTCCCCCCTCTTTGGCTCTCTCCCCCTTTGGCTCTCTCCCCCCCTCTTTGGCCCTTCTCCCCCCCTCTCCTGCTCCCTCTCTGGCTCTGTCTTAATTGAAAGCCTTTGCCTCTCTGGCCACGCCCCCATCGTGGCACCCTGCCCGGCCACGCCCCTCGCGATGCCCGGCCACGCCCTCATGACGCCCGGCCACGCCCCCATCGCGACGCTCCCGTCGGCCACGCTCCCTGACACTCCGCTTCAGCCTTGCTGAGTGCTGAGTGTCAGGATCCAAACGGCCAGGTATGTTTGTCACGTGCAGTCTCTATTGCGCATGACTGCATCTTACAAACATACTTGGCCATTTATTATATAGGATATATAAAAGTGTGAGAATAGATAATGGCACGAGAGGCACTCCTAGTGTAATATGTCTTTAAAATGATGCACTTCTAAGTAAACAGAAAAATGCGCACTCACTTGTTTCCACCTCATCTACTATGAGGTATTTGCAAGTCTCAGTGGTAGAGATGGTGTCTCATCGATTTAACTTTAAGTTAACTTTTTTGGGTGTCTGACGAAGGGGGTAAAACCCTGAAACATAACCAATAAAAAGGTCAGAACTTGAAACGCCTGTAGAGTGCATCCTTTGTCTACTACCTTCAACTTGTAATATGTATGCAAGTTAACTTTAGTACTGCATCTGTAATCTAGCCAATAATACGCAATTTCCATTACATCTCCACTAAGTTCTTCTAACAAAGTGAATCTTGTTATTGCTAATGAGCCATTCTCATTTTCACCTTACTCATCAATAATTTTGGTTTAAAAAACAGACAATGGATTTTGATACTGTTCAATGGTTTTTTTTTTACTTTATTTAGTCTATTATCTTGTATACTAAGTATAATTATGTTTATCCAATTCTGACAGTGCTCTTAATGACATAGTAACAGATTGTAAAACACGCTGCTGGCATTTACTTTTTTATATTTTTTAAAACAATGTCCTTCATGTAACAGTAGTTATGCATGGCAGAAGGACATCATTAGAGCCATGGTTAAACTGTAATTTACACCATTAGGAAGGCAGGAGCAATTTTTATTGTCTGGCAATTTTCATGCTGAAATATTTGGACCATATGGCTCAATTTGTGTAATAACCTTATTTTCAGCACCCTTCAGATCTGCCTTCATCTTGTTCAGAATGGTAAAATACGGGTTTGCGAAAAAGTAACTGTCTATACTTAGAGAGCCGAGATTAATAACATGTCACGTCCTGTTTTTGGTGAAGGAATTCAAACACTCGCCAGATGGTATCTCTGCAAATAACTGTCAGGGGTCTTGATCTAATCAATACAATATATTAATACATCTCCCTCTGTTGTTTCTCAAGGGGGAAGTGTGCAACATCTGGAAAGATTGGGGGAGCCGCCAAGTAAATGGTTGATTCTTTTTCTCAGAATCAAATAGAGCTCAATTAATTTTTCATGTATACTTGATAAGTGTTTCATAATGAGCTATGAGTCTTGACAGATTTGGGCTTTGCAGTTTAGGATGCCTGGACTCTCTGTCCCATTGCAGTCCACTTTTTGAAATCAATCCATTAATCACATTTTTTGGCAGGAACCTGAAATCTCAGCTCAGCAAGAGATCAATAACTACCTGAAAATAAAATGTAATATATATTTAATATATTATCAATCTAGCTATATATATATATATATATATATATATATATATATATATATATATAGATAGATAGATAGATAAATAGACAGATCTACAGCTGTGATCTATTAATTTATTTATCACACATTTCTAGCCAGAATAGATTTCATCATTTTCTTTCGCCTAGATTACTTGTTTTGTCGGTAAGGCTGTGTGGTGCTAACATGCAGTTTTCCCTCACCGCTCACTTGCAGTAACACTGTTATTACGGGTGTGTAGAAACCCGGCGTTAGCCACAAAAAAGTGAGCATAGAGCAAAATTTAGCTCCACATCTCACCTCAATACCAGCGCTGCTTACGTTAGCGGTAAACAGGTAAAACATGCTCGTGCACAATTTCCCCATAGGAATCAATGGGGGAGAGCCGGCTGAAAAAAAACCTAACACCTGCAAAAAAGCAGCGTAAAGCTCCTAATGCAGCCCCATTGATTCCTTATCAAAGTACAAAAAAAAACCCCCACTAAACTACAGAAAATAATAAAATAATTACAAGTTTTTTAAGATAATTACACTTAATCTAATCCCCCTAATAAAATAAAAAAGCCCCTCAAAATAATAAAAACCCTACCCTATACTAAATTACAAATAGCCCTTAAAAGGGCCTTTTGCGGGGCATTGCCCCAAAGTAATCAGCTCTATTACCTGTAATAAAAAATACAATACCCCCCAACTTTAAAACCCACCACCCAACCCTACTCTAAAACCCACCCAATTCCCCCTTAATAAAACCTAACACTAACCCCTTGAAGATCACCCTACCTTGAGAAGTCTTCACCCAGCCGGGCTGAAGTCCTCAACCAAGCCGGGCGAAGTGGTCCTCCAGATGGGCAGAAGTCTTAATTGAAGCCGGCCAGAAGAGGTCCTCCAGACGGGCAGAAGTCTTCATCCAGGTCCATCTTCAAGACATCCGACGCAGAGCATCCTCTTCCAACGAAGTCCAACTGAAGAATGAAGGTTCCTTTAAATGACATCATCCAAGATGGCGTCCCTTGAATTCCAATTGGCTGATAGAATTCTATCAGTCAATCGGAATTAAGGTATAAAAAATCCTATTGGCTGATCCAATCAGCCAATAGGAATGAACTTCAATCCTATTGGCTGATCCAATCAGCCAATAAGATTTTTTCTACCTTAATTCTGATTGGCTAACACTTATTAATCCCTAATCTGCTGCCCCCGACATCGCCGCCTCCTACATTATATTTATTAACCCCTAATCTGCCGCCCCCAACGTCGCCGTCACTATTCTAAATTTATTAACCCCTAAACCTAAGTATAACCCTAACCCTAATTGAAGTTCAATCCTATTGGCTGATCCAATCAGCCAGTAGGATTGAGCTTGCATTCTATTGGCTGATTGGATCAGCCAATAGGATTGAACTTCAATCCTATTGGCTGATTGCATCAGCCAATAGGAATTTTTCTTCCTTATTTCTGATTGGCTGATAGAATTCTATCAGCCAATCGGAATTCAAGGGACGCCATCTTGGATGACGTCATTTAAAGGAACCTTCATTCTTCAGTTGGACTTTGTTGGAAGAGGATGCTCCGCATTTGATGTCTTGAAGATGGATCTGCTCCGTGCCGGATGGATGAAGAATGAAGATGCTGGGTGGATGAAGACTTTTGCCCGTCTGGAGGACCTCTTCTGGCTGGCGTCGATGAAGACTTCTGCCTGTCTGGAGGACCACTTCGCCAGGCTTCGTTGAGGACTTCGGCCCGGCTGGGTGAATACTTCTCAAGGTAGGGTGATCTTCAAGGGGTTAGTGTTAGGTTTTATTATGGGGGGATTGGGTGGGTTTTAGAGTAGGGTTGGGTGTGTGGGTGGTGGGTTTTAATGTTGGGGGTATTGTATTTTTTATTACAGGTAAAAGAGCCGATTACTTTGGGGCAATGCCCCGCAAAAGGCCCTTTTAAGGGCTATTTGTAATTTAGTATAGGGTAGGGCTTTTTATTATTTTGGGGGCCTTTTTTATTTTATTAGGGGGATTCGATTTGGTGTAATTAGTTTAAAAAACTTGTAATTATTTTATTATTTTCTGTAATTTAGTGTTTTTTTCCCGTACTTTAGATAATTTTTTTTAATTGTATTTAATTGTAGTTAGTTTAGGTAATTAATTTAATTATAGTGTAGTGTTAGATGTAATTGTAACTTAGGTTAGGATTTATTTTACAGGTAAATTTGAATTTATTTTAACTAGGTAGCTATTAAATAGTTAATAATTATTTAATAACTATTGTACCTAGTTAAAATAAATACAAAGTTGTCTGTAAAATAAAAAAACCCTAAGATAGATACAATGTAACTATTAGTTATATTGTAGCTATCTTAGGGTTTATTTTATAGGTAAGTATTTAGTTTTAAATAGGAATAATTTAGTTAATGATATTTATTTTATTTAGATTTATTTAAAATATATTTAAGTTAGGGGGGTGTTAGGGTTAGACTTAGATTTAGGGGTTAATACATTTAATATAGTTGCAGCGACGTTGGGGGTGGCAGATTAGGGGTTAATAAATGTAGGTAGGTGTCGGCAATGTTAGGGACGGCAGATTAGGGGTTAATAAAATTTAACTAGTGTTTGCGATGCGGGAGGGCGGCAGTTTAGGGGTTAATATGTTTATTATAGTGGTGGTGATGTCTGGTTTGGCAGATTAGGGGTTAAAAATATTTTTTTTAGTGTTTACGATGTGGGGGTGCCTCAGTTTAGGGGTTAATAGGTAGTTTATGGGTGTTAGTGTACGTTTTAGCACTTTAGTTAAGAGTTTTATGCCACGGCGTTAGCCCATAAAACTCTTAACTACTGACTTTTAAATGCGTTACCAGTCTTGACAGGAGAGGCTGTACCGCTCAGACTCGTAATACCGGCGTTATGCAAGTCCCATTGAAAATATAGGATACGCAATTTACGTAAGTGGATTTGCGGTATTAACGAGTCTGGCCAAAAAAGTGAGCGATGAGTCTGTCATTTCAAGACTCGTAATACCAGCGTTAGTAAAAAAAAGCAGCGTTGGGACCTCTCAACGCAGCTATTGAAGGCTAACGCAAGACTTGTAATCTAGGTGAGTATTTCTAAAGTTTATTTTCAATTAAAAGTAAGCAGCAAAAGCAGCAATATAATCGATGTGTCAGTCATTTTCAAATTCTTGTTACTGTTTCTTACAATACATTACAATACAATTATTTAGAAAATCTGAAATAACATTATGTAATAGAAGTTTTAATAGGTTCTGAACAAATCTCACAACACTAATTTTACTATCCTCAGAGATATCTTACATTTGTAATTTAAACATTACGGACAATCACAGTAGTAAAAATAATTCAAATTTATAATCCTTTTGAATATATGTATCTGATTTTGATATTGTATGGATAAAGAGCTAGCATACATACAAGTGACACGTTAAAGTTAGCGTCTACACAATAAAGCAATATCACGTTCATTTGTGCGCATATTACCAGTTGAAAGTAAGCTCAAATGCAATTTAATTTAAAGCGATGGAAGACCTCGCATAAAGAGTTAGGGCTAAAATAAAAGTTGCACCAATGTAGTGCACATGAAGCATTAACGTACTCCTGACGGGTTTATGTGCGTAAAACCTGACATGAGTACATTAATTCTTCATGTGCACTAACCCGAAATAAAAGAAAATATTTTTGTAATGTAACTAATTTAACTAATTATTATAGATGTACTTAAAAATTCTAAAAAATCATCTGAATATGTTTATTCGTTTATTTAATTATTATTATACTTTATTTATAAAGTACCAACATATTGCGCAGCACGCTCCATGGGGCCGATTTATCATTTGTCTGTCCGACAGATCATGTTCGACAGACATCGCTGAATGCGCTGTCGGCATTTAACACTGCACAAACAGTTCGGGTGAACTGCTTGTGCAATGCCGCCCCCTGAAGATTTGTGGAGGCTAGCAGGGGGTGTCAATCAACCTGATCATATAGGATTGGGCGGATTGATGTCCAGGACGAATTAAGGAGCAGCGGTCTAAAGACTGCTTCTTCTTAACGCGGAAACAGTGTCATCAGGGGCCATTCGTCCCATGGTAAATCGGCCCCCATCAGGACAATTCATTTAAATAAAACAATGATATCAAACTTGTAAGAGACCAAGACAAAATTTTACAAACACATACAGGAGGAATTGAGGGCCCTATTCCTGTGGGAACTTACAATCTAGAAACTTTAGTTAAACTGTTATTACACTAAACATTGTACACTGTAATACTATACTCTTTTTAATATTAGTATGAGTGAAGCATATTTTTACTTAGTTAAAGAATATTTTTTGTTTTGTGTTTGCATGAGAGTTGCATTTCTCTCCCCCTCTCTCTTTCCCCCCTCTCTCCTTCTCTCCCCCTCCCACCCATCTCTCTTGCTCTCGCTCCTTTGCTCACTACTATTATTAAGTACTCTGCACTGATCTTGATTGTTAGCTACCAACTGTAAACATATTATCAAATTAAGTGAGGGTATTGTTTTCTAGACCTCAAAACTTATTTTATAATTAGAGAAATATTTAAAAAAATTATTTATAGATTAAAGAAAACATGATAGTATTTAAAATATTAAGCCATGTGACACTTTATATGAATTGAAGAATGAACAAATAATAAATGAATAACTACTGCTTTTATTTATTATGCTATTTTTGTTGTGTCTGCATATATAACCGAAAAGAATAAATTTGCAAAGTCAAAGATGTGTTAAAAATAATAAAATAACTCCAGTTAATCCTCTAAATCTCTAACAATCTGCAGCTGATGCCAGTGAGTGCCAATTGTATTTGTAAAAGATATGACCACTTGTTAAATAAGAATGGCACAAAGATGACACCTTATTTCGCGTTTCACTGAACAGCTATCAAGCGATGACAATGTTCAGCCACAAATGACCTAAACCTGATTTGAACTGCTGACCCAGGGTGAAAGACTTTCTTACTCAATGACAAGCCACTAATTCATCCATCCAGCCTATGAATTGTGCCTCTTAATTGTTTGCTTTAGTGGACATTATAACTACGCATGGATGAATTTGTTGTGACCTAACTGGGTCCCACATAATTATTTTTTCAAAATATTCTTGATTTACTAGATACCTCTCTGAAAGAATTCAGATTCCATGTTAGCATCAACCTGAGGGTCAGAATTTATCCAAGCTCAGTCGGAGGTCAGCAATGTAATATCTAGACTTTAACAAGCTCAACCTGTGTCAATATTTATAGATTTATTACAGTTATAATAGATTTGAGTATTTAATGCTTTCAGAGTACATATCAATATGGGATAAAAAGGTAGAAAAAGTTCTTTATAACAAATTAATTGAGATAATATTATTTCTGATCAGGCCTCAAAAATGAGATAACTTCAATGCAAATTTAGCATTGCGCTTTTTTATTGTTATTATTAAAAAGGACAAATTTATTGTTATTTTATTTAAAAAAAATCTAATTTATTAAATTTAAAGATAAATTTGTATCTTCCTATAGCATAATTAATTTAAAATTACATGAATCAGCCTTTCATAAATAAATATTTACAGACTATTGTCTAAAATGTTTCAGTATAGATAGAAATATGATGTATAGGTAGTACTTATTAAGCTCTCTTCAGAAAGAAAGCTGAACCTTGATGTTACAGTAAGTGACAAGCTGCCTCCTTTAGAGTGATGAAGCGCTCTACAACGGATAATCTGGCATGGTAGAGCAAATGAGATAGGGCAGACCGGCACTTATAACAATTTAAGCAAATGCAAGTCAAAGCATTTTTAAACTTGCATTCACATTTAGTTCCACGCATATATTTTTGTTGGTGCTATAAGTGCATTGCGTATTTTGAAACAAACTCACGAGATTTAATTTAGCTAGATAAAAGATTGAAACCTGCAGGTGCAACATGACCATAGCAAACCCCTGCTCATTTTACAAACTTTGTGCATTAAATAAAAATGTTACTAAATACATGTAATATCATTTTTCTGAAGATGCTTACATTTATATTCCCATCCATCTTGATCATTTTAAGTTTCTCAGATTTGAGTCTAGCTTTCATTTTGTGACTGAAAGGGTGTTTATTGAAGTCGTTCTCTTATTGGCCAATGTCCTGGATGATGCTTTAGAGTTGGTGACTCAAGCACATCAAATTTTAACTGGCAGATCAATCTAGACAAATACATATATACAGTACTATATATTTTTTTTACGTTTCCATGATTTTTTAGGCAAAGAAGAATCTCAAATTCATACATTATGCTTTCTAGATTAATTGATGGCTGACAGTGGAAATAAAACTCCAATGATTTGTTCTATAGAATAGATTTCTCATTAGATATTTTTTTTTCTTTCTTTTAAAGTAGAGGTTGGTAGAAAGTATACCCATTTCTGTAATGTAATACATAAAATAGGTATTTGGTTGGGGGGGCGGAGCCTGGTAGCAACCATGTTGGTCGCATAATTCCGGAGCTCCGCATGTAAAGTCTCTAAATCACTGCCCGGAGCTGCTTATCTTCCTTCTATACTTGACACAACTCAGCAGCTAGAACGAGGAATACCGCCTGACCACTTAGATGTCTTTTATGGCGTAGCATCCCATCGGAAAAGGTTGTACCAAAGTAACTCCATTAACAGCCTATACGCACTGCGGGCGCCATCCTGCCATATCGCACATAAGGCCATGATGACTGCATCTATGGCCGCATAGCTTACATCGAAGTCTGACACTCAGAATCGGACTGAATATCACGGACCTAGAGGGCGATAACCCAGGAGTTGGAGGAAGCATAGCGGAGGCTCTTAATACCCGGCCACTCTCACTTTACAACAATGGAGCCAAGGTGAGGCCCTCCATTGTAGTACGCCTACAGCAGCACACCCACTGCAACGCTGCTTGAAAAGGCGCATATAGCACTCAGCACAAGCGGGGACCCTGGATGGGTATTGAGGGCCATAATTTGGTGACTGGTCATAGGAGAGGCCCAGCATAAAGTACACAGCCACAGCCACGTGGAGGTCAGTTAACACTTTATCGAGCGGCACACAGCATAGCAGCATAGCGTATCAGCGGACACCTGTGCACCACTGACTCCCATCTTTAGTTACTTGATTAATATTTTGGGGGCACAGGGATCAGACAGGCATAATTATCCCTATCATAGACCAACACCATTTATTGTGATATCTGGAGCATCGTGAAAGATCTTTATATGGCGTCTAGACGACCGGCCAAAGCTAATAAAACAGCTAATCCACCAACCAGCAAGACACACACCATGCCCTCATACTTTGCCGCAGAACAGTCGCCCATGGCCAGCTCCAGCTGCAAAACTAAACCCTCTCCTAGTCTGCAACCCCAATGGCCTGTGGATGCTCCTTTGACAGAAGAATCCACTTCAATCCCTGCTGCACGTTTCTCACATTTTGCATCAAAGCAGGAGATATCAGATATCTTTAGAACCTGCCTCAGAGAAGAGCTCACAGAACTCAAACAAGAATTGCAATCTATGAGCTCTAGAGTTGACATGTTGGAGGCTAATACTGAAGAAATCAGGGAAGAAATCATTCGCATTGACAATAGCTTCTCTACACAACAAGACACTATTGACGCACTAATGGATAAAATAGATGACTTGGAAAATAGGAGCAGGAGAAAAAAATTGCGATTAAGAGGTGTTTCTGAATCTATTTTGCCTAGGGATTTCCCAGAATAACTACAAGCCTTCTTCTCTACCCTAAAAGAATCATCGTACAAGGAGAATATCCTCTGGGTAAGGGCACATAGGGCCCTCCAGCCTAAGCCACCAGAAACAGCCCCACCTAGAGACATTATCATTAGATTTAAGAATTTCCTGGAAAAGGAAATGCTACTCAACCAATCCAAAAGACAACAAACTGTGAGATTCCGGGGAAATGTCATACCAATATATCAAGATCTCTCCACGAGAACAGCGCCGATAGGAATTCACACCACTGACCACTACTCCACAACAAGAGGATCCTCTAGAGATGGGGTTTTCCTGTCCACCTCATGGTCATACAGGATAACAGAAGATTTATATGCAACAAACCTGAGGATATGAGCGCCTTCAGCAAAGACCTAGGAATAGACCACCCAACGGACTTGACAACGCTATCTATGGAACAACAGAAGACTTCCAAAAGGCTGAACACTAGCACCGCAAAATGGCAAACAAATATACCCCGACGAAATAAAACACCACCAAAAGCGGACAAGCCTGAACAGAGCCAACCGTCACCAAGATCTAACCACTCTTCTGACTCTGAAGAGGAGTAAAAGAAACAGAATTATATACTTTTCTGGTCCGCTTTCCTGAACCCTGTCTGACTCCGCAGATCGATGGCCACCTGATATACCACTGACCTGGGTCGCAGTAAGTAACTGTACCACACGAGGTACCATACCTGTACCCATTACATATGATACGTCACCTTTTATTACCTTATTGTGTATTATGTTAGACCAATTACAGACTGTTCCCGTAGTACAGCTAGTACTTACCCCGGGACAATTATAATTATACCCTATCCTTAGTGTAGGATAGAAAAGAACCACAACAACTGAGACTTTACTTTTGAATTCTCCCCCCCAAATATTGTATCTCTTTTTATGTCTGTTCTCAGACTCAGAGATAAGTTTGTATTTGTATTTACTTTGTTATTGTTTTTCGTTGCAAAGTGTGTTATTTATGTTTGTATGCAAAGATACGTTGTTTGTTTATACAGTTCATACTGTTTATACAAGAATAATGCATGTTCAGACCATATAAGTGCATGGGGGACTCTTATCTTTTCCCATACAACCAACGCATACCTGACAAGCTTAGACTCATCTATTTCCAGCTGGCAACCTCATCTAGGTAATGTCTTGTCACACTCCTAACACAACACAAGATCTCTAACTCTCATATCCCAAAACACCAAGGGCCTTAATTCCCAGTGTAAATGTTCTAAAGCTCTCTCAGATTTTTCAAAAAGAAAAATATACCAAAATACTTAGGACAAACATACACACAACATTACCACAGCACAGGTCCTTCTAAAAAAATGTGGCATAAGTATTTTGATGAGACGAAACATACCTTTTACACTACTAACAAAAGAGACTGATAATGATGGCCGATTTTTGGGGCTGGTGGGACTTTTATATGGTAAACCGGTTGCACTCATTAACATTTATGCCCTTAAAAGTAACCAAAAAAAACTTTTTTTTTTAATTATTCAAAGGCATATTAGACATTTCAAAAGACCCCATTTATATAGGAGGGGACTTCAACCTACACTTTCAACCGCATTTAGACAGCAACAACCCCCACTCCAAACCCAACATGAAATTCCATACATACTTTTGGAAACAGCTTAAACTTTACAAATTATATGATATTTAGAGATGTCAACATCCCACTACCAGGGACTATACGTTTTACTCACATCCAAACAAGTCATACAGTCGCATTGATTATTTTCTCACTAATCAAATAGGCCTTTCCCAGGTGAAAAAATGCCTAATATCCCCCACAGCCTGGTCAGACCATTCTGCAGTGTCACTACAAATCACTTGGCCAGAACATCCACTATGACATTCCTTTGGAAGTTGGATGACACATTACTCAGTAAGGTAGAAACAATTGACAAAATAGGTATTTGGTTGGCTAGACCCAAATAAGTGTACAGTACTGGGACAATGGATGCAGTAAGCAATGAAAGGTACATCATCTGGATACTAAATACCACCAGCCCAAATTCAATTAATGCAGCTGAAGTGCCATTCAGATGTTTAAGCTCAACAAAGTATTTTTATTTTGTTATTATCAGGTATTTGTAGAGTGCCAACAGATTCGGCAGCGCTATAAACATAGGCAGGATACAAGATAACATTTATAGGGATCAAATGGGTAGAGGGCCCTGTCGAGAGTTGTACTGTTGTAGTCGGCTCTTATGAAGGTGATCTACAAACAGCTGGGCTCATAGGCTTACATTTTAAGGGGTTCAAGGGGAAAGCAATGGAGTTAGGAAAGGTTAGTGTAGGTTGTATGCATCTCTGAATAGTAGAGTCTTTAGGGAATGCTTGAAGCTGTTAAAACTAGGGGAGAGTCTTGTGGAGTGAGGCAGGGAGTTCCACAAGATGGGAGCCAGTCTGGAGAAGTCCTGTAAACGGGAATGTGAGGAAGTAACAAGAGAGGAGGAGATTGTGAGCAGAGTGAAGGGAACGGGAGGGAGAGTATCTGGAGATAAGGTCTGAAATGTAGGAGGGAGCAGTGCAGTTGAGGATTTTGTGTTTAATCCTGGAGGCAAGAGGAAGCCAGTGAAGGGATTGGCAGAGAGGTGCAGCAGATGAAGAGTGACGTGTAAGGAAGATGAGCCTGGCAGAGGCATTCATTATGGATTGTAAAGGAGCTAGGCGGCAGCTAGGGAAACCAGAGAGGACGGAGTTGCAGTAGTCGAGGTGGAAAAGGATGAGAGAGTGGATTAAAATCTTAGTTGTGTCTTGTGTAAGGAAATGTCTAATTTTAGAGATGTTTTGAAGGTGGAAGCGGCAGACTTTAGCCAAGGACTGAATGTGAGGAGTGAAAGAAAGGTCTGCATCAAGTGTGACCCCCAGATATCGGGCATGCGGGGTAAGGGTAATGATGGAGTTATCAACAGTTATAGAGAAGAGAGATTTAGCTTAAGGTAATGAGAGGACATCCAAGATGAGATATGAGAAAGACAGTTAGTGACATGGGTTAGCAAGGAAAGAGATAGGTCTTGTGCAGAAAGGTAGATTTAGGTGTCATTGGCATACACACAATATTGAAACCCATGGGGCTTTATTAAGGAACCTAATGATGATGTGTAGATTGAAAATAGAAGGGGCCCGAGGACAGAGCCTTGAGGTACCCCAACAGAAAGTGGTAAAGGGGCAGAGGATGATCCAGAGAAGGTTACACTAAAGGTACGGTTAGATAGATAGGAAGAGAACCACGAGAGAGCTGTGTCGAAAATGCCGAAGAATTGGAGGGTTTGGAGCAAAAGAGGGTGGTCGACATTATCAAAGGCTGCAGACAGATTAAGGAGGATAAGTAGATAGGAGTGGCCTTTGTATTTTGCTGTAAGTAGAATGTTGGTAACCTTAACAATTGCTGTCTCTGTGGAATGATGAGGATGTAATCCAGATTGCAGTGGGTCAAGGAGGGAGTTTAGCGTAAGGAAATGCATATACTAGCATTTCAAGGAGCTTTGAGGCAAGAGGGAGTAGGGTGGGAGTGTAGCCAAAGTGCCTAGCCTACATAACCTACCGGAGGCTGGGGTACCGGTGAATAAATGAAAATGAAATAATAATATAAAAATATAAATCTCCTTATAATGCACTACTTTATTATATATAGTTATACAATGTAAAAAAACATGGATCCATGTTATTTCAATAAAACACTAGTTACAGTGGCAAAAATCTTTTGTGAAAAGTACAGTCAATATGGCATTGATCAACTTTAAGCAATCTTAAACAGTTATAAACATTCAATACAGTTTAGCAATAGTAATTTGTACTTAAGTGTCCATCACTATGCGCTCACTCAGATGTGATATGTGCTATCCCTTATATATACACACGCACTTGTAATGATCGTTCTAAAAGTTGGAGGTTTTGCCTAATGGTGATACTGTATTCTACAGAAAGGATACTGCTTTTGTATACCCTGATGAAAAAAATAATACAAATTTAAAATTAAATCTGTGTCCCACAATTTAAATTGAATCTGTATCCAGCAATAAAAATATATGTAAAAAATATATATGTGATTAAACACTCCTGTGACCAGTGATAAAAATGGGGGGGGGGGGGCTACTGTGTCCAGTGAAAATATGTGGATAATTGTGCTCAAAAAGCGTCAATAGAGTGACATCACTCCTTGTGTTATTGAAATCATAGTGAAAAAACAAGTGATAAAAAAGTAGAAAAATTGTAAAAAAAAATGTGTGCAGAATTTAGACTTTCAATCCTTAGATTGGAAATATGTTGTGAGTAAAATTCTTAATGTTGTGAGCTCATTTGGTGTTCAGCTTTCTTGGAAGATATAGAGTTCTCTGATGGATCCTTCCCTGAACTGTTTGCATGGGGATGAAAGTACTTCCTGGTTACATATTCTATTATTGTACACCACCTCACAAGAGGGAGTAGGGAAAAAGGGGCGGTAGTTGGATGGGGAGGTTGGATCGAGAGAAGGTTTTTTGAGGATAGGTGTGACCAGTGCATGTATTAGAGATGAGGGAAATATACCAGTGCTGAGGAAGTGGTTGAAGATGTGTGTGAGTATAGGTGTAATGGTAGAGGAGAGGGAGGGAAGTAGCTGTGAGGGGATGGGGTCGAGTGGACAGGTAGTGAGGTGGGAGGACATTATAAGGGCAGAAACTCTTCCTCTGTAACAGGGACAAAATAGCTAAATTTATGGCTATTTGGGTTTTGGATGATTGTGAGCTTTTGAGGGGGTGGGAGATTGGAAATTGAGGGCTGTAATGCTGTAATGTTGAGAGCTGATTTAATTTCTGATGGAGTAAATTTTCTTATTGAAGTGGCTGGCAAAATCTTGAGCTGAGAGAGAAGTTGTATTAGTAAATGGCACAGTAGCTGGAACAAGAGGTGTGTCAAATCTGGAACAAATAAGCTTAGCCTATAACAAGGTCAGCTTGAGATGCTTATATAAGTCAAGTACAGTAAATGGAAAACAGGTAGCTGGAATAAGATGTACAGCAAGGATGGAGTAAGCTGTTTCTGTTTGCTATTTAAGCGTTAAGCAGTTTCTAATGAAAATACTAAAATAGAACTTGAAGTGTCGTACACAAAATTCAGGGCAGTGAGAGATTAAATTGCAGCAGCTTCTTGTGATCAAGTGGAGTCATGCAAGGTATTCAGTCATGATCAAAATCAGGTCAAGATGAAGCATTAAAAGTCAGCAGAAATTATTATCACACCCAAATCAAAGACAGATTGACACAACACAAAGCTTAGAGTTGTGGAACAAATAAATATTTAAAGACCATGACAAGTTATTATTTGGTCAATAGTACAATCACTGCACAAAGCAAAAAACTGGCATGCGCTTCATATTCATAGAACATGCAGATCTGAAAAATATGGCATGACAGAAAGCAGTTTCTCCAGAGTACTGCTCATCCCAGTCATCAGCAAATGTGGGGTGCAGGCTGTAGAGTAACTCTTCTCTCTTGATTAATATTTTGGGACTATTTCTGGTTCTAAAGACATAGTACTCCCATAATCTAACTGATGTACCTACTGAAGCATTTCATTCTCTGATCAGACCCCTGGCATAACAGTCATTCTCATACCCACATAAGGTTTCAGACAGACCCCTAGCCTAGCAGCCATTTTCAACCACATATCCACAAACCCACATAACCACATAATACATCAGATAATTTATCATATTGGTGCAAGTGTTACTGTCGAGTAAACCTTACCATTACTCTTGCCATAACTCAGCCCTCAATTAGAATTAACTCTGACAATTAGTAAAACCAAAAAACAATTAACCCTAACTGTGATTTGCCTCCATTTACTATTAAAGAGACAGTAAAGTCAAATTTAAACTTTCATAATTTGGAAAGAGCATGTAATTATAAACAACTTTCCAATTTATTTATTTTATCTAATAACTTTTTGGTATCCTTTGTTGAAAAGCATACCTAGGTAGACTCAAGAGCTGCAATGCACTACTAGTAGCTAGTTTGTGATATTTGGCTGCACGTATATGTCTCATGTCATTGGCTAACACACCATATTCATCAAGCTCCCAGTAGTGCATTGCTGCTGCTGCTTCAACATAGGATACTGAGAAAATGAAGCAAATTTGATAAAAGTAAATAGGAAAGTTGCTAAAAACGACATGCTCTATCTGAATTATGAAAGATAAAAGTGTGTTTCTTTCCCTTTTAATTAAATTTAAGCTACCTGCACCAGACTCAAATCATAGTAAAAACACTTGTTTGCACAGGCCCCATTATGCACCCCCTAATCCAATACCCCTCATCAACCAAGGGAACCCCATATTTGACCTCCCACTCCAATGCTTGCCCCAACACCCAATGTACACTTCCTGCAACTCACATGGCACTCATAATAACCATGGACATAAACAATTAAGGACTACCTCTACAAGTCTGATAAACCACTAAAATGTCACTCTAAAATAAGAAGATTCTACCATAATCCCTGTCCTATCATTCTTTAATTCTTGCCATTGGTCAATTCTTAGTCTGGAGTTCTATAATTTTTTTCTTTTATGTGAATTTTAGCATTTGGTAGGGGGTCAATATACATATACTTAAGCATTGGAGAGACTGTTATGGGGAGGTCTATTAAGTGTTGTGGGGTATTGTAGGTTGTACAGTGAATGTGCCAGGATGTAAGGGAATGTATTTCAGTGTGCATAGTGGGCTAAGGAAGGTTAAAGGGGCAGTAAACCTAGAAAATAATGTTATATAATTCTGCACATAGTGCAGAATTATATAACATTTTATTAGTGCTAGCTTTATGTAACATAATATTGCCGCTGGAATTTTTATTAAAAAAGAGGGTTTTTCAGACCGGCCCTCTGTGCTCTACTGAGCGGGTCTGATTTTCCCTCTGAGCGCATCTGGGCAGCTGTCTAGTCACAGCCCGGCCCGATCGCGCCATAACACTCAATGTAGCTCACTCCTGCTCTGTCTGACAGCAGGAGTGAGCTACATTGAGTGTAATGGCGTGATCGGGCCGTTATACAGTGGGGCAAAAAAGTATTTAGTCTGCCACCAATTGTGCAAGTTCTCCCACTTAAGAAGATGAGAGAAGCCTGTAATTTTCATCATAGGTATACCTCAACTATGAGAGACAAAATGTGGAAACAAATCCAGACAATCACATTGTCTGATTTGAAAAGAATTTATTTGCATATTATGGTGGAAAATAAGTATTTGGTCACCTACAAACAAGCAAGATTTCTGGCTCTCACAGACCTGTATCTTCTTCTTTAAGAGGCTCCTCTGTCCTCCACTCATTACCTGTATTAATGGCACCTGTTTGAACTTATCAGTATAAAAGACACCTGCCCACAACCTCAAACAGTCACACTCCAAACTCCACTATGGTGAAGACCAAAGAGCTGTCGAAGGACACCAGAAACAAAATTGTAGACCTGCACCAGGCTGGGAAGACTGAATCTGCAATAGGCAAACAGCTTGGTGTGAAGAAATCAACTGTGGGAGCAATAATTAGAAAATGGAAGACATACAATACCACTGATAATCTCCCTCAATCTGGGGCTCCACGCAAGATCTCACCCCGTGGGGTCAAAATGATCATAAGAACGGTGAGCAAACATCCCAGAACCACACAAGGGGACCTAGTGAATGACCTGCAGAGAGCTGGGACCAACATAACAAAGGCTACCATCAGTAACACACTATGCTGCCAGGGACTCCGATCCTGCAGTGCCAGACGTGTCCCCTTGCTTAAGCCAGTACATGTCCGGGCCCGTCTGAAGTATGCTAGAGAGCATTTGGATGATCCAGAAGTGGATTGGGAGAATGTCGTATGGTCAGATGAAACCAAAGTAGAACTGTTTGGTAGAAACACAACTCGCCGTGTTTGGAGGAGAGAGAATGCTGAGTTGCAACCAAAGAACACCATACCTACTGTGAAGCATTGGGGTGGCAACATCATGCTTTGGGACTGTTTCTCTGCAAAGGGAACAGGACGACTGATCCGTGTACATGAAAGAATGAATGGGACCATATATCGTGAGATTTTGAGTGCAAACCTCCTTCCATCAGCAAGGGTATTGAAGATGAAACGTGGCTGGGTCTTTCAGCATGACAATGATCCCAAACACACCGCCTGGGCAACGAAGGAGTGGCTTCGTAAGAAGCATTTCAAGGTCCTGGAGTGGCCTAGCCAGTCTCCAGATCTCAACCCCATATAAAACCTTTGGAGGGAGTTGAAAGTCTGTGTTACCCAGCAACAGCCCCAAAACATCACTGCTCTAGAGGAGATCTGCATGCAAGAATGGGCCAACATACCAGCAACAGTGTGTGACAACATTGTGAAGACTTACAGAAAACGTTTGAGCTCTGTAATTGCCAACAAAGGATATATAACAAAGTATTGAGATGAACTTTTGATATTGACCAAATACTTATTTTCCACCATAATTTGCAAATAAATTCTTTCCAAATCAGACAATGTGATTGTCTGGATTTGTTTCCACATTTTGTCTCTCATAGTTGAGGTATACCTATGATGAAAATTACAGGCCTCTCTCATCTTCTTAAGTGGGAAAACTTGCACACTTGGTGGCTGACTAAATACTTTTTTGCCCCACTGTACATATGCACTTTTCCTTTATTTTCCCCATGTCTAAATAACTTTACATATGAAAATATCTATGTAGTATTAAACTATTTAAATAATTGAATATAAAGATATAATGTATTATATATATTGAATATATGGCCACAGAAAAAATACAATAATGAGTCCTAGTGCAACAAAGGACAGCCTTTCAGGGATATTTATCAAAGCCTCAACTATGCTGCATTCGCCGGCACCAATATGCTCGCCTAACATCACGGCCGCGGACCTGAATTAGATCTCCATATTTATAATAAAAGTTGTGCACCAAGTATGGGGCAGTTATTGATCTCGCTGCTATTCGGCTTTTTACCAACTTTATTTATACCCTATCACTAAACGCCGCCACTATACAAATTTTTTTAACCCCTATCCCACCACTCCCAGACCCTGCCGCAACCTAAATAAAAATTTTAACCCCTATTCTTCCGCTCCCGGACCCCGCCGCCACTAAATAAAGTTATTAACCCCTATCCCGCCGCTCCCAGACCCCGCCGCCACTAAATAAAGTTATTACCCCTAAACCTCTGGCCTCCCACATCACTACCATTAAATAAACCTATTAACCCCTAAACTATCAGACCCCACATTTCCATAAACTAAATTAAGGTATTAACACCTAAACTTAACAACCCACTAACTTTACATTAAAATTACAACATCCCTATCTTATAATAAATTAAAACTTACCTTAGAATTAAAATAAACTATATTAAACTAATAATTAACCTACCCTAATTATTATACTAAAATTACATTAAACTAGCAATTAAATTAACTATATTACATATTAAAAAACCATAACCCTACTCAAATTATTTGTCTACTATTAAAAATTACTAAATTACAAAAAAAAAAATACGCTGTTACAAACCCCCCCCCCCACTAAATTACAAAAACAAACAAACCACAGTATCAAAAATAAAAACGAATTACACCTAATCTAATAGCCCTATCAAAATAAAAAAGCCCCTCCCAAAATAAAAAAATCCATAGCCTACAATAAACTACCAAAGGCCCTTAACAGGGCCTTTTGCGGGGCATTGCCCCAAAGAAATCAGCTCTTTTACCTGTAAAAAAAAAATACAAACACCCCCCAACAGTAAAACCCACCACCCACCCAACCAACCCCCCCAAATAAAAAGCCTATCTAAAAAACCTAAGCATCCTATTGCCCTGAACAGGGCATTTGTGTGGGCATTGCCCTTAAAAGGGCATTTAGCTCTTTTACCTGCCCAGACCCTACTCTAAAAATAAAACCCACCCAAAAAACCCTTAAATAAACCTAACACTAACCCCCAACGATCCACTTACAGTTTTTGAAGTTCCGCTTGAAGTATCCATCCAGCTGGCAAGAAGTCTTCATTTTTTGCGGCAAGAAGTTTTCATCCGGGCGGCCTCTTCCATCTTCATCCATCCGGTGAAGTCTTCATCCATGCGGCCTCTTCTATCTTCATCCATCCTACGCGGAGCTGGTCTATCCTGAAGACATCCGGCGAGGAGATCCTCTTCAATACGGTCACCGCAGCTCTAATCATGTTGGCTGATTGGAACCTTTCAGCCAATAGGAATGCAAGGGACGCCATCTTGGATGACGTCATTTGCATTCAAGTTCCAGTTTACGGCGGCGACCATAAGAGGAGCTCCGTGACGGATGTCTTCAGGATAGACCCGCTCCGCGCCGGATGGATGAAAATAGAAGAGGCCGCATGGATGAAGACTTCTTGCCGGCTGGATGGATCCTTCAAGCAGAACTTCAAAAACTGTAAGTGGATCGTCGGGGGTTAGTGATAGGTTTATTTAAGGTTTTTTGGGTAGGTTTGATTTTTAGAGTAGGGTCTGGGCAGGTGAAAGAGCTAAATGCCCTTTTAAGGGCAATTCCAATACAAATGCCCTTTTCAGGGCAATAGGTTTTTTAGATAGGCTTTTTATTTGGGGGGGTTGGTTTGGTGGGTGGTGGGTTTTACTGTTGAGGGGTGTTTGTATTTTTTTTTACAGGTAAAAGAGCTGATTTCTTTTCGGGGCAATGCCCCGCAAAAGGCCCTTTTAAGGGCCATTGGTAGTTTATTGTAGGCTAGGTTTTTTTTTATTTTGGGGGGGGCTTTTTATTTTGATAGGGCTATTAGATTAGTTGTAATTCATTTTTATTTTTGATACTGTGGTTAGTGTTTTTCATAATTTAGTGGGGGGTTTTTGTAACTTAGCGTTTATTTTTTTTGTAATTTAGTAATTTTTAATAGTAGATTTAAATAATTTGAGTAGGGTTAGGGATTTTTAATATGTAATATAGTTAATTTAATTGCTAGTTTAATGTAATTTTAGTATAATAGTTAGGGTAGGTTAATTAATAGTTTAATATAGTTTATTTTAATTCTACTAGTAAGTTTTAATTTATTATAAGATAAGGATTTTGTAATTTTAATTTAAAGTTAGTGGGTTGTTAGGTTTAGGGGTTAATAGCTTAATTTAGTTTATGGCGATGTGGGGGGCTGGCGGTTTAGGGGTTAATAGGCTTAGTTAATGGTAGTGATGTGGGAGGCCAGAGGTTTAGAAGTTAATATCTTTGTTTAGGTTGCAGCGGGGTCCGGGAGCGGCCGGATAGGGGTTAATAACTTTATTTAGGTTGCAGCGGGGTCCGGGAGCGGCGGGATAGGGGTTAATACTTTTATTTAGTTATGCCAGTATCGGGGAGCGGCGGGATAGGGGTTAATAACATTATGTAGGTTGCGGCAATGTCGGGAGGCAGATTAGGGGTGTTTAGACTTGGGGCTTATGTTAGGGTGTTAGGTGTAAGCGTTACTGGTTTTCTACCATAGACATCAATGGCAGCATCGAACATGAGCATTCGCTGCATTCAGACTCCCATTGATTCCTATGGCATCCACGGCCTCCAGGGTGGCGGATTTAAAACCAGGTACGCTGGGCCGGAATAGCCGCAAGCTTACCGGTTAACTATTTGATAACTTTGAAAAAGTGTCAAATAGTGCCGAATGTGTGTTCGAAACATCTGTAATGACGTAAGCATCGATCTGTGTCGGATTAAGACTGGCGGATTGTATCTTACATCACAGATTTCAACTTTTGCTGGTCTGTAGGCTTTGATAACTAGGTCGAATCAAGCTCGCCACAATAACGCTGCGGAATTCCAGCGTATTTGCGGTTGACGTCATCTTATCTTAGGGGGCGTGTAATTTGAGTATGTCATAGAGGAGGGCGTGTTTTATAGTTCATCGTAACGCCCGCTCTACCAACTTATTATCGAGTGTCATCAAAGGCATTATGCATTAGCTCTATGCTTCTATGGATGCGTTCTCCAAAAAATGAAATCATAACTATATTCACATTTGTAGATCATTAGATTCGATAATAGAGACATATTAATCTACACACCTAAAGATCTACTTAGGTTCACAGTGATCTCATAGTCAAGGCATTTGAGAATATTTGACACTATTAATCTTGATCATTTGGAGTTAGGGACCAATGGTCTAATATCCCTATTGAATGATATCAAAGTTTATTGTAAATAGTAATGTTTGATTAGGTATTGATTTATATGTACTTATGTGTCTGCTATTTATTAACTCTCTGTTCCATTGTGAAAGTATGTATCATATTAATTAAGAATAAAATAGAGAAAAAAGGAGGAACCCAGTCTCTATATATCAACAATATATGTAAAGTTCAATGCACTCTAAAACATATGCAATATGTGCAAAATCCTCTAAAACCTCTGCAGAGGCCAGTGGGAGGTATGGAGTAACTCACCAATTCACAGGGGTTTGTCCGCCATGAAACAATCAGCTCCAGCAGTCTGTTCCGCCGACCTCAGCTGTGAACGAAGCGGGATTACCTTCTCACTCACTTAAACTTGTTCCAGCTCACAGGTTTTTTCCGGCTAGCCCCACGGTGAGTACATCCAATACCTCACGTCGCTCCAACGTCACTGTCATGCGAATCAAGCTCCAGCTGATGTAAGCGTGTACATATGCTCCAAACAAACAAACCCTTGCAACAGCCGGAATAGTCAGAAGGACTGGATAAGAAGCGAAGATGCAAGAAAAGGAATCCGACTATTCCGTAAAAGCAATCCTTTATTGCGTCCACAAAGTTAAAAACATAAGAGAAACAGAATGTGCTGTGTTTCTCTTATGTTTTTAACTTCATATTAATTAAGGCCTTAATTGTACATCTGTGCTTGTTCTGTTACATTCGTATCTGATTGGTGTTTGTTCATTTAAATAATACTCCGTTGGCTGTATAGCATCATATGCCTGAAGAATTGGCGCAGAGGTCACCGAGAAACGCGTTGCAGTTTGGTGTTACTATATTGTAGTATTTTATTTGTTTCTTTTTTTTAAAATATAAATTTTTATTATACATATCAAGCATATGGAGTCTTTTTTAACCAAGCGCTAATTTGTATCATCTCAACAGCCTGATATAGTGATCTGGGTCACTACTAACAGTCCAGCCTGTGTGTAGTGCACTTGTTAAGTGCTATTCGGAATGTGAGTACCCTAGGCTTCTGTGGGAACTGTTATCTTGGGGGCCACACTATCTTTGGTTTATCTGCACTAGGTGGCACCCTTTTCTATTTTGCTTTATTCTAGATTATCCGTGCCTTGTTTGGTAACTGAAATGAGCAGCCTGCAACACAGTGCAATGCTCTGGGAACACTGGGATTTCTCAGCTTGTTCTCCTGGGCATATCTCTGCCTTTGGGATATGTAAGTATCCTTTGTTCTATCTTTCTTAAATACATATATATCGGTATTGGCTAGACTAGGAGACACCCTTCTTGTCTCTTTTTTTGTTGCAGTTTCAATATTAAGCTCCAAGTGCACTTTTTGAACTCACACGTGGACTACTTTCTGGATAACCTTGGAGTTATTAGTGAGGAACAGGGTGTAAAGTTCCATCAAGACATTAAGGACATATAAAGGAGGTACCAAGAACACTGGGATATCAGCATGATGGCCGATCACTGCTGGATGATTTACAAAGATGCACCTTAAACTTTACACAAATGTCGTACCACAAAAAGCAGTTCTGTATTTAAAAAAAAAAACACAAGATGATGAGACGAATTTGATTGTAAGTAATTATTTAATTTCTATTGTCTCCTTTTTATATGTCAAGTAACATTGATATTGGCAAAAATAAAAATGAAAATCCGTTTTGAAGAATATCTATTCATGAAATGTGTTGAATTTGTAATTTTTGCAAAAATTGTTACCTGTTTCATATAAAAATGTGACGTGAATGAAGAGTAGTTGAGTAAAATAATTCTGGTCAGGATCGACTGGAATGATTGACAAGCCCTGCTCTTGCACAATTGGTTACATAAGAACAGGAGGTGTGACTGCAATTGCTTGTGAAATGATAACTGCGGGAAATAGATGCTGCCCACTCGCTAAGGTTTTGATAAATCCGAGTCATAATATTTACAGGTTTTGAAAACGTGCTATTTTTGTACATTTACTTCCTATAGTAATACATTGCTATCCGAATTACTTGAGAGTTATCACTATGCTGTAATACCTGATGGCAAGATACATTTGCTAGTGACACATAGTTATTATTCAGTAATCCTCTCACTATCAACTGCACCTTGTATGTTATTCACTTCTTTGTGTATTTAGCCATATGCTTTATAGCACGGAATCTAAAGAGCAAATTAATACTTTATATATATATATAGCTTTACATTATGTATGAAAAAAACATGTTACAGAATAATAAATATATATATATATATATATATATATATATATATATATATATTATATATATATATATATATAAACACACACACACCTAATCTACAGTAATACTTGTTAATGATATGTTTATGGTATCAATTATGTGCAAAATAAATGTGGGGAATATTTTGTGTAATGCTTCATGAAATAATGAGTAAATTGTGACTTACAGTTTGTAATACACATTTATAACAATGAGATCAGTGAATGAAAACCCCTACAATTAAATCAGGAATGAAAAGCAAATTAATTTACCAAGGCTAAGATGATTTTATTTTATTGCTAATCATTCTTACAGTGAATATGCTAATTCAAATATTGCAATATTGCATTAATATTTTCTTAAGCTTTAAGAGTAGACAACTGTGTGAGCCAATCAAACATAGGAACACTAGAGTGGTTATCACCCATCAAGGTAATTATTTTCAAGTTGAAATAATTACTCTATCAATGTTAATGGTTTTTCAACTTCAATAAACCACTCACCTGCCGATAATCACTGCTAACCTTGTGCTCTAATGCTATTCCCTCTCTATTAGTAGGTTATAATATAGCTGTTAGAGTGGTCACTTGTCCTGAACAGCTGCTGAATTTCACTTTGTTCGTCTGTGAACCATAAAAAAATTAGTCATCTGTGTATGATTTCCTTATAACAAGCTCTTGAAGTGAAAAAAAAAATGAATTCACTTGGCTTGAATAGGGCATTTTTTAGGGCAACCATATTGAATCTACTGGTGGGCATTGTGCAGTTGTATTGTTATGTTATAACATTTGGCTAAACAAGATTGCTTTATTCTGTTTAGGTATCATGTTCTTTAATAATATGAGATAGGTTAAAAGGAATCTCTATTGATTTGTCTCTGTCAAGTCATTTTAATTTTATATATGCTGGTAAAAATAGATTTTACAGAATAAATTACAGTTGGAGCTAAATATTTAATGAAGTTATGATTTATATATTTTATAAAGAATTAAAATTAAGTGGTAAAAAAAGTGCACAAACTTAGGAATATCTTATAAAAATGATTCATAATGACTGTAAGAGAAAGGATAACATTAATTAAAGAGGAGCCAAAATATTTTGATCTTAAAGGGGCAGTAATTGCCATGTAGTAAGATGTTTTGCAGTCTTGCTATATGTGAACATATAAGGTTAGATATTTGTTTTCATTGCTTTAAAGGGCTACTAAATACAGTGACACTGAACATGTGACAAATACACACTACAAAAACAATGCAATAGCCCTTACTTTGAAATAAGCAGTAAAATATTTTCTGGCAAATGTCTGCCGCTCATATTAAAAGTTGAAAGTTAGGTATTGCATGCAACTTGAGACCTGAAGTAAAGTGTTAAGGCTACAAAAAAGTATAAAACATATGTAAAACATTAAAATAAAGTATTACACTCATATATGTGTATAAAATATAACATATATAAATATATAAATGTATAAATATATATATATATAATTGAAATAAATGTAAAAAAAGTGTTTTTCTAAAGAGGTTTGGTAAATGGCTTTTGAGCTGCACACTCACTCTGCACATACAGCTGCCAGTGTGCTATAAAATCATAACAATGTCCAAAAAGTAACTCACTGATCTTTTATCAGCATAGCAAATTATTTGTAACAACACATGATCAAAGTGCAGTACAACTGGTAGTCCAAATACACACTTTAGTAAGAAGACCCAAAAACACACATTTACAATGAAAAACTCTTTAAAAGTAGAGGCAAACGTATACAGCATCAAATAGTGTAATACAGGTACCGGCATGTGGGTGAGTGCTACTTGTTTGAAAGGACACATGGAGAATAGGTTATTGTGTGCGCAGTATTTTAAGTTCAGCTTTTTTGCACTTGTTGGGTTAGTGCGCAAGCAAAAAGCTTTCTTCGAGTGCAGTTAAGGCTCGAGCGGGAGCATTAAATAATGCTCCAGTCATTGTTGCCTTTTAACAAAGGTCTGTCAAACCTGATCCGAAAGTACGGATCAGGTCCGACAGACCTCGCTGAATGCGGAGAGCAATACTATTCAGCAATGAACCAATCAACCTGGTCATACTCGATCGGGTTGAATTGCAGTGATGTCTGTCCGCCTGCTCAGAGCAGGTTGACAGGTTATGGAGCAGCGGGCTTTTGATCGCTGCTTCATAACTGGTGTTTCTGGTGAGGCTGCAGCCTCGCCAGAAACACGGCCCTCGAGCTTCATCCGGAGCATGATAAATGGGCCCCATAATCTAGCTCTATGTCTTGCAGTAATTGTAAGATGATCGTATATGAAAAAAACCATAGCTTGGCATTATGCAGTATGAGCATGGCGGTGTGCATAATAATGTAATTAGATTTTATGCATTGTACATACGCCTGAAACAATGATAGCATGATTTGTAGGGAAGTGTATTAGGCGCTCCACACAGGCTTTTTTTAGAAGGCAGATTAGGAGTATTTCACCCACAATTTAAGAAGCAGTTTGTGGGCGTGTCCTAACTAATCCCCTTGATGAATAAAAAGGCGAGGGATGGACATAGTGGGCAAGCCTCTGATGAAGCAGTCTATTCCTACAAAACGCGTCAGGCCGCTCCCACAAACCTATGGCGGTTTTCCCTTATAAACATTTCTTAAGGAGTTTTGTTATATAATTGCATTTAGTATGTATCTTTTATACGGACCCTTCTACCTATTTTATGATACTTTGTGAGGCGTTTGGCCATTCAGATTAACTGCACACATATGCCCCTGGGACTTCCAAAGCATATCTGGACAGAATAGCAGGGAGAGGAGGAGGAGAACTCTGTCATTCCAAACAAGAAGGACTCACCCATATACGGGAACTTGTGTTACACTATTTCACGCTGTATATGTTTGTTTCTACTTTCAAAAAGGTTTTCAGTGCTATTGTATTTGAACTACCAGGTGTACTGCACTTAGATCTCTTCTGTGTGGCGCTTCTGTTTACTTGTTGGCTGTTTCTACCTACTCCAGTGCGGATTACTATGGAAGCTTTGACAAAGAGAAGACCTTAACAGTGAAACTACACCTGTTGTAATGACCTCCCACTCATCTTTGGACAACTAATCTAAGTCGTATATGAACATTGTTATCTTATAAAGGCGCTCCTTACCGAACATATTAGTTGTGAACTTTGGTACATAGAAAATTACCAGTGTGAGTGCTTCTATATATATTATATTATTATTATATATTACCCAAGCGGGTGTGGGTAAAGCCCAATGTATGATCATAAATCCCCAGTGCAGAGTCACTGCATCATATATATATATAGTATGCACTGTAATTCCCCCATCTTCACTATATTTTCAGCCTCCACCTGGGGGGGTTCAAGGGGGTCTACTACTGATTGTAATAGACGCATTTAATTATTTAACTTGATGGTTATGAGTAATCGTGAAAATCATATAGCATCTCAGTTCTTGGAGTAGATTAGCGGTAACAATGAAATGAAAAAGCAGTATAATAACGTGTGTTCAGTAATGTAAATAAAAGGAACAGTAGTTTAACAAAGATCCGTTACCCATGTAAGGTGTATTTGGAAATGATCCTTGGCTTGCAAGAGCGTAGATTTATTCAAATTGTTCCCATTAATCCATATTGCTCTGCTTCACTGCACTGAATTTAGCCACAGTGCTCAGGTGAATTCACACTTTATTACCATAAATTACATACTTGGCACCTCATCCTAGAATCAATATATGCCAAGTGAAAGAACGGCTAAGATCCTAATTCACGCACAATAACAATCAGTTTAATGCAGCAGTCCAATTTCTCTATTTAGTTGTTTTTTTTCTCAGTCTGAGTAAATATTTCAATGATGCATTTAAATAACCATTCAGTGTTTAATATTATGGAATAATTTTAAATAAAGAAAAGCAAAGTGCTTCTAAACGTCATATGGAAAATTTGAATATATACAAGAAATAAAACACAACTAAAGAATGTAAAACATCTATAGGTGAATGGTGAGTCAATTATCATATTTAAAGGGACACTTCTTTACTTCTATTAGCTAATTTGCTTAATTTTTTAGATATCCTTTGTTGAAGAAAGGGCAAAGCACATGGGTGAGCCAATCACACAAGGCCTCTATGTGTAGTAACCAATCAGCAGCTACTGAGCCTATTTAGATATGCTTTTCAGCAAATAATATCAAGATAATGAAGAAAATTAGATAATAGAAGTAAATTAGAAAGTTGTTTAAAATTGCATCCTCTTTCTAAATTATAATATAAAAAATTGGGTTTTATGTCCCTTTAAAGCATTAAGTGATGACATGTTTATATTTTTAAATGAAATGCATAACCAGCTGAGCAGTGTAGAATGCTTTTTTTTTCTTTTCAGCTATCATTGTGCACATTTTTTAAGAGTTTGAGTCTTGCCTGAAGTTCAAGCTAAATGCTGCTAGCATTTCAAAGACATATTTTTAAGTATCTCCTTTATTGTGGCCATATCATAATGGAAACCCCTTTTATTAAATGACAGCACACAGTTTGCAAGCCAATACATAATAGTGACTGCTAATGGAGGTCCAGTTGGGTAAGGGCTTTCTGAACCCAGCCACAATTAAGCACTGATACCCATGTCATTTAGGCACCAATGTCACCTGCCAGTAACCCTAACCATGAACCTGTTCCCCACCATATATACCCAAACCCCACTGCAAATAACTTTTACAACTTCGAGTGGCCTGTCACATGCCCATCCAGCCACAATTAGCCCTAAACATTATCTTCAATTAAATTAAGAAAACTGTATATTTACATATGTGATGACGTTAAAGAATAAAAATAAAAGTTTGTGTACACGTGAAAAAATTAAATAAACAACTGGACAAACATATCTTTGTATTGTCATACTGCTAGGCCTGATATCCTCTTGTGATTACCTAAAAGAAAAACAAACACAAATGTGCAAAATCTTCCTAATATATCTATCCCAAACGAAGATATGCTCACCTAATAGCTGCATCCAGAGTGTAAGGAAAAACTCGAGCAATAATGTCTAAAATAATTGATGCGTTTCGGCCCATCCAAATTGTGTGCTTGTATGCTATAATTTTGGCATTGTTAACTATAGTCTCTGTTTACTCACTGGAAAGCGACAGTTTGCTCAATAGAGCGAAATTAGCAGTGAGCACATTTTAAAAAGTAAATCCTGCAGCCAATATAAATCATATTGCTTTTTGCGGCTAGCATCTTACAATCGCCTATATTTTCAAAAGCATTTGTTTTTCTATTTTCGATTAGGGTTATATGTTTTTTGAGAAAGTTCTCCACCTTTTAGTGTATTGCAAAAATCTTTACAGAATTACACTATGATTAGAGAGACAATATGCACATGGAACACCCATGATCAGCCCAACTTACGGAAAAACAACAATTAGGCGTTGTATTTTGTGCTTATAAGTACACATTTCTGCATGTTTTCTAAACATCCATTGTACTTAAATTACGATTTACGCTGTCAATATGATTTTGCTTTTTGAAAAAATACGATTTTTGGTGAAGAATTTTGACCTTAACAACACAATTTTTTCCTGTGTAATTTTATGTTAAAAGGACACTGAACCCAAATTTTTTCTTTTGTAATTCAGAAAGAGCATGCAATTTTAAGCAACTTTCTAATTTACTCCTATTTTCAGTTTTTCTTCGTTCTCTTGCTATCATTATTTGAAAAAGAAGGCATCTAAGCTTTTTTTTGGTTTCAGTACTCTGGACAGCACTTTTTTTATTGGTGGATGAATTTATCCACCAATCAGCAAGGACAACCCAGGTTGTTCACCAAAAATGGGCCGGCATCTGAACTTACATTCTTGCATTTCAAATAAACATACCAAGAGAATGAAGAAAATTTGATAATAGGAGTAAATTAGAAAGTTACTTAAAATTGCATGCTCAATCTGAATCACGAAAACATAATTTATGTAAGAACTTACCTGATAAATTCATTTCTTTCATATTAGCAAGAGTCCATGAGCTGGTGACGTATGGGATATACATTCCTACCAGGAGGGGCAAAGTTTCCCAAACCTCAAATGCCTATAAATACACCCCTCACCACACCCACAAATCAGTTTAATGAATAGCCAAGAAGTGGGGTGATAAGAAAAAAGTGCGAAAGCATAAAAAATAAGGAATTGGAATAATTGTGCTTTATACAAAAAAATCATAACCACCATAAAAAGGGTGGGCCTCATGGACTCTTGCTAATATGAAAGAAATGAATTTATCAGGTAAGTTCTTACATAAATTATGTTTTCTTTCATGTAATTAGCAAGAGTCCATGAGCTAGTGACGTATGGGATAATGACTACCCAAGATGTGGATCTTCCACGCAAGAGTCACTAGAGAGGGAGGGATAAAATAAAGACAGCCAATTCCGCTGAAAATAATCTACACCCAAAACAAAGTTTAAATCTTATAATGAAAAAAACTGAAATTATAAGCAGAAGAATCAAACAAACAGCTGCCTGAAGTATTTTTCTACCAAAAACTGCTTCAGAAGAAGAAAACACATCAAAATGGTAGAATTTAGTAAAAGTATGCAAAGAAGACCAAGTTGCTGCTTTGCAAATCTGATCAACCGAAGCTTCATTCCTAAACGCCCAGGAAGTAGAAACTGACCTAGTAGAATGAGCTGTAATCCTTTGAGGCAGAGTTTACCCGACTCGACATAAGCATGATGAATTAAAGATTTCAACCAAGATGCCAAAGAAATGGCAGAGGCCTTCTGACCTTTCCTAGAACTGGAAAAGATAACAAAAAGACTAGAAGTCTTTCGGAAAATCTTAGTAGCTTCAACATAATATTTCAAAGCTCTAACTACATCCAAAGAATGCAGTGAACTCTCCTTAGAATTCTTAGGATTAGGACAAAATGAAGGAACCATAATTTCTCTACTAATGTTGTTAGAATTCACAACCTTAGGTAAAAATTTAAAAGAAGTTCGCAACACCGTCTTATCCTGATGAAAAATCAGAAAAGGAGACTCACAAGAAAGAGCAGATAAATCAGAAACTCTTCTAGCAGAAGAGATGGCCAAAAGGAACAAAACTTTCCAAGAAAGTAATTTAATGTCCAGAGAATGCATAGGTTCAAACGGAGGAGCTTGAAGAGCCCCCAGAACCAAATTCAAACTCCAAGGAGGAGAAATTGACTTAATAACAAGTTTTATACGAACCAAAGCTTGTACAAAACAAAAAAAAAATCAGGAAAACTAGCAATCTTTCTGTGAAAAAGAACAGAAAGAGCAAAGATTGATTGATTATCTTAGAACAAAAGAAATATGGATTTTCTTTTTTTTTTTTTTTTTTAAATCACAAAGTTCTTCTAGCTAAAATAGCTAAAGACATAGATTAACCCTCATTTGCGAATATATTCAATAAAATGAAGACACAAATGAAATCATTAGCATGATAGTCCAGTTTAAAGGACCAGTCAAAACAGAGGACTTGCAAAATGCAAAACAACAAGACAAATGCAACAGCACCTAGTCTAGTAAATGTTGTCCCTTTAACAATGCTAAAATAAATCATAATCTGATACTTGATCTTAAAGTAAACAGAAAAAATGAAGCAATTGCAATATCACAGGACCAAGAAAAGTACCTGAAACTAAATAATTTTCCATAAATAAGATACAACTATATAAAGGAAAATAAATATTATTTTGCTATAGAAACAATAGCATAATTAGTAGGAGTAGAGATAGCCCCAATAAATTGGAGAACCCTCCAAATTGAATTTAACTGCTGGCAAAGAATATAGTTTAAAACCTTGAAGAAGGAATAAAAGAGAATTCTCAGCCTATTCCATTCCCTAGTATGGGGAATTGGAAAGAAAACCTCTGAAATCACAGAAGAAAAAAGGCAGAAATAGTGTCAGCTAGTCTTAAAGAACTAGTTACCTTAATATCCAAAATAATCAACACCTCTTCAACAAAGAACAAATGTACTTTAATAAAAAAATATAAAAAAGTAGATTTGTTAGCGTCAATATCTGATGAAGAGAATTTCTGAAAGAGAAAAAAACATCATCAGAGAAGGATAAATCAGTATGTTGTTGGTCATTTGAAACTTCAATAATTAAAAAAGAAGTGAAAAAGACCTAAAAATTGTATTAGAAGGCACGAAGTCAGACAAAGCCTTAATCAGAAAAAATATTTCTTATAAATCTTCTAAACATTTCTTGTACTTAAGAATGGAAATGTATAAAGCATAAATACTAATGGAATCTGCATGTAAAAGTATATCATAATAACTTATTACAAACCATAGCTAAAGATAAACATTTATAACATTTAAAATAAATGAACTTAGCTTTGGTAGAACTGAAACTCAGTTAAGCATTTTTCCAGAAGTGGCTTCTGACTCAGGGTCACTCGTAGACATCTTGCAATATGTAATAGAAAAAAACAACATATAAAGCAAAATCGATCAAATTCCTTAAATGACAGTTTCAGGAATGGGAAAAAATGCTAGTGAACAAGCTTCTAGCAACCAGAAGCAATAATTAATGAGACTTAAATAATGTGGAGACAATAGTGACGCCCATATTTTTTAGCGCCAAAAAAGACACCCACATTATTTGGCGCCTAAATGCTTTTGGCGCCAAAAATGACGCCACATCCGGAACGCCGACACTTTTGGCGCAAAAAAAACGTAAAAAAAATGACGCAACTTCCGGCGACATGTATGACGCCGGAAACAGAAAAAAAAATTTGCGTCAAAAAAGTCCGCACCAAGAATGACGCAATAAAATGAAGAATTTTCAGCCCCCGCGAGCCTAATAGCCCACAGGGAAAAAGTCAAATTTTAAGGTAAGAAAAAAATTGATTAATTCATATGCATTATCCCAAATATGAAACTGACTGTCTGAAATAAGGAACGTTGAACATCCTGAGTCAAGGCAAATAAATGTTTAAACACATATATTTAGAACTTTATATAAAAGTGCCCAACCATAGCTTAGAGTGTCACAGAAAATAAGACTTACTTACCCCAGGACACTCATCTACATGTAGTAGAAAGCCAAACCAGTACTGAAACGAGAATCAGTAGAGGTAATGGTATATATAAGAGTATATCGTCGATCTGAAAAGTGAGGTAAGAGATGAATCTCTACGACCGATAACAGAGAACCTATGAAATAGACCCCGTAGAAGGAGATCATTGAATTCAAATAGGCAATACTGTCCTCACATCCCTCTGACATTCACTGCACGCTGAGAGGAAAACCGGGCTCCAACCTGCTGCGGAGCGCATATCAACGTAGAATCTAGCACAAACTTACTTCACCACCTCCATAGGAGGCAAAGTTTGTAAAACTGATTTGTGGGTGTGGTGAGGGGTGTATTTATAGGCATTTGAGGTTTGGGAAACTTTGCCCCTCCTGGTAGGAATGTATATCCCATATGTCACTAGCTCATGGACTCTTGCTAATTACATGAAAGAAAGACAAATTTTGGTTACAGTGTCCCTTTAATGATTCAATTATTAATTTTGTAAGATTTTTAAAATATGAATTTTTATTGTGCACTTTTGTAATGTCTGCATCTCCTCTCTATACAAAAATGCAGTATATGCCCCTTAGCGAGACACCCTGTATTCAAGGTAAAAAGTCTTTAGATCATTCCACCTGAGAAATAAAAGTACTGGCAATCATTATTTAAGAATCAGCCCAGAGACCTTAACAGAGACCTTTAGATCATCGGACCCTATGTCCTTTAGTGCCTTTCCATGTGCTAATTTTGCAGTATTTTAACATTAAGGGGTAAATTTACTAAATGTCAAACGGACATGATTTTATATAGCGTATCATGTCCGCTCGATATCGCTAAATACCAACAGCATACGCTGTCAGCATTTAGCATTTCTAGTGAAATTCTTGTGCAATGCTGCCCCCTGCTCACTGGTGGCTAATCGGCCACTAGAAGGGGCTGTCAATCATCCTGATCATATCGTATCAGGATGATTTTAATCCGCCACCTAAAAGGTGATGGACAAGTTAAGGATCAGCGGTCTTATGACCGCTGCTTTTTAACTTCCGTTCCAGGCGAGTCTGAAACAATGGGATTCCGAAGCAGCACCAGCTGGTTCATAAATGGAGCCCTAAGCATCCATAGCTGCAAGTACAGCACAAATATAGCATTGTTTTATAGCAATCTAGTGAGTGCACACCTACCCTTACTTATCTTTTCCTCTTTATATTGTGTATGAATCTGTAAGGAACGCTGTTATGTACAATTAACCATAACATATCAAAACACTGTTCTCAACTTTTCAGAAAATAGTTACTGAACAATGAAAACAAAAAAGAAATACTTACATTTACAGTTAATGCTCTGATGTTGTGGTTGGGAGTTTGATCACCACGACTCACTTTATAAATGACACGATAATACTTTATAACCCCATTAGGAAAACCAGGCTGCGTCCAGTTCACAAACAGAGAGTAAGCACTCAGTACGTGAACAAAAGGAGATTCTATGTACTCTGGTGCAGCCTCAAGGGTATGAATTAAAGTCCATAAACTTTCCACATAGCCCATGAGGTTTTGGGCTGTAACACTATATTCATATGCTGTATAAGGCTGCAGATCATTTGAAGAGTCCACATACTCTAAAATTCCTGCAGACCAAGTGAATACAAGAACGTCATTCTCATTTCCAGCAATACGCCTGCAAATTAAACAAATGTAAGGAGAATTTTAGTATCTCAAATTATGCTATTTTATGCCACATACTGTGTTACTAAAATTATATTTTCACCTGTTCTTTATTAACCTTTGATGATTAGAATAAGTGGTTATAGAACATTGTATGCAAAACTTTTTTTTGACACACCCTTTGCCATATTACTAAGTTTTATAATTAATTTTATATGTCTGTAATATCTTATGCAATTACTACAGTGATATAAACATGATCTTGGAAATAAATATATGCTAGGCAAGGAATATATGTTCCTGAAATACTTTTTAAGATTAAAAAGACATTAAAGGGACAGTCAACACCAGAATTGTTGTTGTTTTAAAAGATAGATAATCCCTTAATTTCCAATTCCTCAGTTTTGCATAACCAACACAGTTATAATTATACACATTTCTGTAATTACCTTGTATCTAAGCCTCAGCAGACTGCCCCCTTTTTTCAGTTCTTTTGACAGACTTGCATTTTAGCCAATCAGAGCTGTCTCCATGGTAAATTCACGTGCATGAGCTCAATGTTATCTATATGAAACACGTGAACTAATGCCCTCTAGTGGTGAAAAACTATCAAAATGCATTTATATTAGAGGCGGCCTTCAAGGTCTAAGAAATTAGCATATGAATCTCCTAGGTTTAGCTTTCAACTAAGAATACCAAGAAACAAAGCAAAATTGGTGATAAAAGTATATTGGAAAGTTGTTTAAAATTACATTCCCTATTTGAAACATGAAAGTTTTGTTTGTACTTGACTGTCCCTTTAATATTATTATACAACATGCATGTACACTTACACATGCACAGTTACAAAACACACATACTCACAAGCACACCCTTATACACACTGGCAAATGCACTTACACAGGAACACACAGAGGCACCTATGTAAACATGGAATCACACACACCTTCACTCAAGTGCACACATACACTCACCAAAAACATATGCATACTCACTCACTCACTCACTCACACACACACGTACACAAATATTCACTCACACATGCATGCTCACACCCATCACAAAGACACACAGGGGCCTATTTATCAAAGCGTCAACTGAAAATACTCTGGAATTCCGTGTTGTAATTGTCGTGAGATTGATCCGCTGTAGTTATCAAGGCATCAAGATCGGCAAATGTTGAAATTTGTGACGTAAAATACGATCTCAATCTGACGCAGATCGATGCGAGTTGAAAACCGTGGTATTCGAGCGGAATTGTGTTCATTTGCCCTCTTAATCGACACTATTTGAAGTTCTCACGAAGTTATAAAAATTTCTTCATTTACGCTTGCGTCTTTTCTGACTCAGCGTACCTAGTTTTCAATTTGCCACCCTTGAGGTCGCGGATGCCATAGAACTCAATGGGAGTCTGAAGACACAGAAAGCTTATGTTCGATGCTGCAAGAGAATGAAGTATATTACATAATAAAAGTAAATTAGAAACTTTTTTAAATTTGTATACCCTTTCTAAATCAAACAATATTATTGCTCCACATTTGGTGCACTAGTAGATATAGCGATAAAAATGAAAAATACATTACTACTTATGGATTATGCTACAACTTTGTCTCTCATTACAAATCAAGGGGACATATTATTTCTACAAATTTGGTGCAAAGTTTTGCCCCAAACTTGTTGCACTAATAGATATAGAGATAAAAATTAAACAAATACACAACATAATATAGCTAACTTCCTTTTTATTTTTTGGAAAAATCTATGTGCACCATGTTTAAGCCAGGTAATACAAGTCACACTCTTCGCGCCGTATTTGACTCAACACTTTTCGCACCAATTATGACGCAAACTCCTAAACAACCCACACACTCATGAATTTTTCAACCACTTTTGATTGGAATATGTATAATCACATGATTTATGACATCAGCGAATCTGAATAAAATACACATTATAAACTATAACTAACTAATCAAATTGCTCAATGCTGGTGTCATTGATCACTCATCAGAACTTGTAAGGGCCATTTGTTACATTGTGTATTGTTACATTGTGTATTATACTTTGAAAGTATGTATATGTGAAATTAGTATTAAAGATAAACATTGATGCTGACATTAGGACACCTATTGTAATCTTTGAGACAAGAGTTTTAAAATTCTAATTGATGTTTGATTCAATATAATTTTAAGCTGATCGCTCAAAGGGATAGCCCACCTAACATTAAACTGTCATGATTCAGATACAGCAGAAATTAAAATCACCTCTTTACTGGCATGCTATTTTCAGTGTATTTCTTCTTTTCTCTTGAATTTCTTTTTCAGTAAGAAATGTCATTTTATATGCCAGCCCATTTTATAACACCTGTGCAGGGGTAGTTTTTAAAAATAGATTGCAAACAGGAGGGGTTACACAGGTGCAGAGAGAAAACTGGCCCAGCTCTTAAAGGGACAGGAAACCCCTAACTATTCTTTCATGATTTGGATAGAACATACAATTTTAAACAACTTTCAAATTTACTTCTGCTGTTGAATTTGCTTCGTTCTCTTGTTATCCTTTGCTGAAAGAACAGCATTGCACTACTGGCAGCTAGCTGAACACATCTATTTAGCCAATCACAAGAGACAAATGTGTGCAGGCACCAATTTGCAACTAGCTCCCACTAGTGTAGGATATGTGCGTATTCTTTTCCAACAAGGGATACCAATGAAGCACATTTGAGGATAGAGGTGAATTTGAAAGTGTTTTGGAATTGCATGCTCTATCTGAATCATGCAACTTAAATGTTTACTTTCCTATACCTTTAAAATATGATACTCTGATTACATGCTATATTTGCAATTATTCCCGCTCAGAATAATAATACATTTACAATATATACATATAGTGGTATAAATAAACACAGAGATATGACAGACAACATTGTTTAGAACAAAAAAAGGAATTTAACACACACACACACATATATAACAGATGAAGAATTAGCTTTAGAGAAATGTCCTTGTTCATGGATATTAATGAAATGGTATAAATAAAGTTGTGAAAAACCTGAATTACCGCGACATTGATGACTGTTAGTTAACACCAGTCTGATGCTCTTCGCACCGTACTTGATGCGCATGTTTTTGATGTTTTTTTTTATAAATAAGGAGATCATATTCAGATCTGCGGCAGCGATGTTCTCTCAAGCGTATTGATGGCGGCACATGCAACATAGTTGACGCTTTGATAAATAAGCCCCACAGAAATACAACTTTCACATATATATTTATATACACATGCACACACACACACACTGCATTGCAAAATATATAGATGTTTATGGCCTCACGGCAGTGCAGAGACATCACACTTGAAAAGCTTTTTTTTAATTATATCTATCTTATCTTCTTTGATGTGGCCAGTAAGTGACAGATATAAATGTGCTGATTAAGCAATCCGTTTGTAGCATGTAGCTGGGTCACAATTCTGAATAATGCAGTAGGAGTAGGGAAAAAAAATCACAATTTCCACGTTACTTACATTAAAAATGGGCAAAATTAAAGTAAATTGTGTGTGTTTTTAAAAAAAATATATACATTGTAAACCAATATATGTAACTCATTTTTTTTTAACTGCTAGACCTAGTTGTATGTGATCCATTTAGCTGTGGTTTGTGACATACCAAAGTGTCCTTACCCACTTGAAAAAACTAACACTGGTCAGCAAATTATACCTTTTTTAGACAGCACAAAACAGCTCATTTTTAAGAATCCAGACCACTAAAATATTAAGTGCAAATATTAGTCATAAATAGCTTATTTGGTTATGGTATTTTATTTCTTTAAATTTAAAATCTTTTTCTTTTCTTTTTTGTTTTTGCTATACAACTATTGCGGTTTTTAATGCATAATAATAAGTGAGAACAGTACTTGATACAGGTAGAAAACCATTTATACAAACTGCTTGGGAACGGAAATGGTTTTGGCTTTTGTGATAGTTTGGATTTTGGAATATTTGTATACTGTATACTGCATCTGTAAAATGGGACTGTTTGGCGAGGGGATGGGACCAAAGGGCCAATTTATCATGGCCCGAATGGGACCAAATACCCCCTGTTTCCGATCGAGCCTTCAGACTTGCCGGAAACAGGAGTTAAGTCTTAAGACCGCTGCTCCTTAACTCGTCCACTGCCTCTGAGGCTGCGGACATCAATCTGCCAGATCCGATACAGTTGATTGACACCCCCTGCTAGCAGCCAATTGGCCGTAAATCTGCAGTGGGCGGCATTGCACAAGCAGTTCACCAGAACCGAGTATGCATGTTCCTTCTTTTTTGTGTGTGTTGCCAAAATGATCACCACACACCATTTTTATAATTTGTGGCCCCCCAAAGATTTTAAGTTTAGCATAATTAATGTCTTTAAAAAATGACATTCTATAATTTGTTAGAGTATGAATTTTAGCATGAGTTACACAGCAAAAGGGTTAAACCCTAATCAGGAGCAATACTCGAGATCTGCAGTGCCTACAGTCCAGCCCTTTGGGGCTGGACTTTACCTATGTATTTAATTCCTATGAAGAGGTTAATAAACATATTGTTACAGGGCAATAACAAACATTAGAAAAAAAAACCAAAACCTTCACTTTGTCTATGGCTGTAACGGGATAGAAATATCAAAAAGGAGATGTTCATGGGTATATTTCCATTTTAAATAAAAACATTTTTGTAATATACTTCCATTAGCAAAAACACGTTTTGTAAAAGTTATTACTGTTTATAAGGGCCCATGCACCAGTATATAAACATCCCACCTTCTCATAAAGCTAGTGATGTGTGATTGTTTCAGTTAAGACTTTTGTGTCATACAAGCCACTGCTAAACAGGCATAGGGACCAATTTATCAACCTATCAATCGGCCCCAATGAATCTGTTTCAGCGTGAGACTTCAGGCTCGCCGGAAATTGGAGTTAATAAGTAGCAGTCTTAAGTCTGCTGCTCCTTAACTCATCTGCCACTTCTGAGGCGGCGGGCAGCAATTAGCCCGATCGGATACGATCTGGTTGATTAACACCCCCCTGCTAGCGGCCAATTGGCTGCGAATCTGCAAGGGGTGGCATTGCACAAGCATTTCTTGTAAAATGATAACTGCCGACAGCATATGCTGTTGGCATTTATCAATGTGCAGTGGACATGATCCGCTACAGCAGATCATGTCCGCTCACACTTTGATTATTCGGCCCCATGGTAATACTGTTGCACAGGCCCTTAAAGCATATGTGCGTATCCCTTTAACAACATTTTCCATAAGACCTAGTTTTATGTGTAACTGAGCAAGAAAACAGTGTTTGTTTCTACCAAGGAACATACTGCATTGCATTTCTAGACAAAATCTAATCTATCCTATATGATTCCTTGGTACTTTAGTGCTGTCCTATTGCAATTCTATCCCACAAGTGCAAAAAGACTGAATCTATCTTAAACTCTAGATATGAGTGCAATTACCTATAGATCTCTGTGGATCTGCTATACATAGCCCTGGCATTTCGATTCAGAATTGTTTCCATGTTATCATATACTTATTTCATGCTGACAGAACTGAGGGGATGCTATATGCATTGTGCAGCTTTTAAGCAGTACTTTGGAAAGTCAAACAATGCATAAGTGAGTAGAAAAGATTATTTACCATCACATATATGGCCATTTGATTCATTTCAAGTTGACTTTGATATTTTTGCAGTCAGTGGCAATACTAAATAAATTGTGACTGTCATTTCAAGCATATCAGATACAGTTTAATATCCATTGTACAACTGTTTGCACAATGGATTCCCCAGGAATGACAAGAAGATCATACATGATTTTTAAATCAATTTGGTCTTGATCCAATTGATATCACTGAGATAATTTGAATTTAATTAAGCAGTTGGCTGGTTTTTTTCTAGACCTGTTGGCATATGGAATAGGAAGAACAGCGGAATACTGATTTGTTCTTGCTGCACACTCAGGGCTATATTACAAATGGTGCGCTAACTGTTGCACGCAAGCGATAAGGGGTTTATCGCGGATCTTTGCATGTGTCAAAAGTAGCGCACATATTACAAGTTGAAAGTAAAAACGTTCACTTGCCCGCAATTAAATTTAACGCATGTCAGGATAGCGCGACTTCAGAGCTCTAGTTATTTAGTTAAATGATGTCTCAGGTGTAAGAAAAGAAAAAGGCTTGCAAAGGGCAGTATAGATATATATTTTACCAAAAAAATGATATATATATAAAAAAATAAGAATAAATAGAACATTTTCTGCTATGTGAAGAACGTTGGAATGTGAAATATTCACATTTTATGTTGGATTAGCACACTTGAGAAAACGATATTGGGTTTGAGCGTGAGTAATAATTTATCCCCCCCCACTTTTTGCTCTCCATTAAAGTCTATGGGGAATATGTTAATGTGGTCACGATATTTGAAGTTCGTCTTTTTGCGCGTGTCGGTTTAGCGCTTGTGCAACAACAATTTTCCTTTCAACTTGTAATACGCGTGCTACCAAACGTGCGCAAAAAAGCTTAATTTATCGCTCGAACGTGCCACTTTTAGACTAGTTAGATATTGGTAAAATGTATGTCAGACATATGATCTTTTGTTTTCTTTCAGTTAACTCTGGATACACTGTTATGTTTTCTGATTTTATTTTGGTTGAACTATCTCTGGTTCTTATCTCTTGGGCTGCTAGCCGTGTATTTGTGAAGAGGTAGGCAAAAGGATCTTTCCAGCTCAAGGGGTAGATTTATCAAACAGCGGATGCTGCAATCTACCCCCAAAGTTTCTAGTTCGCCTCTGAGGTGGTGGACAGCAATCATCCCGATCAGATAGGATCGGGCTGATTGACACCCCCTGCTAGCGAATGTGCAGGAGGCGGTATTGCACCAGCAGTTCACAAAAAATGCTGGTGCAATGATAAATGCCAAAAGTGTATAATGTCAGCATTTATGGATGTCGGGCGGACATGATTCGCTACAGCAAATCATGTCCGCCCGCAAGTTAATAAATAGGCCCCTTAGTCTCTACATTGTTTATAGCTCTCAGCTATATCCTGTGCTCTAATACCTTTATCCTCATTAAAATTAAAGGGACATTAAACACTAAATACATGCTAGATAGACTGATGCATTCAAAGAAAAGATTAGTCCATGACTAACATGTAGATGTATTTTTTAAAGTTTCATTAGTTGTTTAAAATGTGACAAATGAAGTGTAAAGTTTTAGTGTCTATAAAACACTGGGAGCTGCCATGTTGTAACTTAGGTTACCTTCTCTGCTGTGCCCAATTAGGGTCAGTTATAAATAGGTGTGTGCAGCCAATGGCTGTGCTGGATTTAACAGTGTTCTGCACTTCCATTTCTAACAGGAACTGAAAAGCTCACAATTTCAGAATGGAATTACAGGCAAAGAGGACAAAATAAATAAAGAAAGTAAATTGCAGAGTTTTTTTATTATATACAATTTATCATTTTATATTACCATCTCAAAGTGTTTAATGTCCCTTTAATCTTCAGTTTAACCATGCCCATCTTGCTAATATTCAGCCTCTGTTTATGCACTCCAAGCTTTAGTTCTACTTTGTTTACTGAATCCTGTCTTTATCCCCAATAACAACCAGCAAAATATCTCCACAAATCTATCACTACAATACTAAAGCAATAATTGACTTCCTTACTTTTGCTGAACTCCTCCCAGTAAATCTGGAATTTCAAACCAACCATTCACCTAAACAATTAGCAGATACACCCACTCTTAAATGTAATACAGCTAAGCAGTCCAGGTGGTTTAAACATGGAACACATTAAATAGATCTTATACTGCTCTTATACTGCTCTATGTTTTAAATGTGATTTAACCCTACAACTCTTAAAGCAGGGATGGTGAACCTTGGTCCTCCAGATTTTCCAGAACAACATTTTCCATGATGCTCTACCGGACTAAGCATCATGGGGAATGTAGTTTTGAAAAATCAGGAGTGCCAATGTTTCCTATCCCGGTCTTAAAGGGATAGAAAAGAAAAATGTAAGCTTGCAGAATTCAGATAGTTGAAGCATTTGACTCTAAATAAGGGAGCCTGTAAAAAAATGTTTGGACAAATAAGGGAGATCCTTGGAAATAAGGAAGGGTTGGCAGTCCTAGTGTGTTGGTGTACATGTATGTATGTATATGTGAAGCATTTAATTGAAATAGTATAGGGCAGAACTAAATGAAGAACTCCAATACTTGAGTGGATTTTTTTGCATGCTATGGCATGCCCCCATAAAAGTTTATTATGTGAGGGAATTATTGCATCTGTGCTATCAAACATGCAGATATTACTCGCCACAAAATTATGGCTCAAGTGATAAAAAAATAAGTTTATTTGTTTATTTATTTATGTATCTGTTTTTTTAACATTAGTCCTATTCCCTAAACACTATAGTGACAAACAGCAAAAGGAGGACATGGCTTAAAGAACCTGAGTTCACTTTGGCCCTATCTGGCATAAGCACACTTCCAGATTAATAATCAGCACAGCTACTATTGACCTTAATACTTAGCCATATGCTATAAGAGAGCACATATATCACTTACTATATATAGTGTACTTTGTAAAGGATAAAGCATGTAACTAATAAACATTTTACTGTATGCAAAGAAAATCTGAAACAGCTCAAGCCAGCCCAGTATTCTGCCCATGTATACTGGTTATGCAAGCACCAGATATGCTAAAGTTTACTAACAACAATATGCAGGAAAACTATAATTATTGGTCTGGAAATAGAATGTTAGTATACATAAATCACTGCACATAAACATACAGTTACTGCTGAATATGGGTATAATAAAATTATAATCACATCAGAAAACAAATGGCTAAACATCAATTAAAGCTAGTCTAAGGGGCCGATTTAACAAGGTCCGTATCAGCCCCAATGCCTCTGTTTCCGTGCGAGCCAGAAACAGGAGTTAATATAGAAACCCCACATATTTTCTTTCATGATTCAGATAGAGCATGCAATTGTAAGCAACTTTCTAATTTACTACTTTTATCAATTTTTCTTCTTTCTCTTGTTATCTTTATTTTATTTTTATTTTATTTTTTTGAAAAGCCGAAATGTATGTTTAAGAGCAGGCCCATTTTTGTTTCAGAACCTGGGTTGCACTTGCTGATTGGTTAGTTTACATTTAGCCACCAATAAGCAAGTGCAACCCAGGTTCTGAAACAAAAATGGTCCGGCTCTTAAACATAGATTTCTGCTTTTTAAATAAAATTACCAAGATAAGGAAGAAAAATTGATAATAGGAGTACATTAGAAAGTTGCTTAAAATTGCATGCTCTATCTGAATCGTAAAAGAAAAAAATTGGGTCTACTACCCCTTTAACCTCTTAACGACCGAGGACGTACCATGTACGTCCTGCAAAAATTGTCAGTTAGTGACAATGGACGTACCTGGTACATCCTCGGTCTAATTGAGTGCTTGAAGCGATTGCGATTGCTTCCAGCAACTCTCAGGGTATTGCAGTGATGCCTCGATATTGAGGCATCCTGCAAATCCCTTTTTTAAGTATCCAATACAGAGAGAGCCACTCTGTGTCCCTCTTTACATCGGCCATCAATGGTGCCGATCGTTGGTGGGAGAGAGCTGCTGCTGGGAGGCGGGTGGGTGGCCCATCGATGGAGGGACTTCCGGATCCTGTTCCTGCAGAGCGCGCAAGTGATTGGGAGTGAGTGGGGCATGCGCGTGCATGTATGTGCGTGCACACGCTCCATTGAGTCCGGAGAGGTGGAGGTAGAGGGAGGAATATGGTGGTAAAGGGAGGGAGATAGAGGAAAATACATTTTTATAAAGTGATCTGGGAGGGGGAGAGGAGGGGAGGGCAGCTACACTACAGAAAATTGGGTTCTAAAAAAAACTGGGCAATTGATTATGAGCAAACTGGGTACTGGCAGACAGCTGCCAGTACCCAAGATGGTTGAAAATAGGTAGAGGGGGAGGGTTAGAGAGCTGTATAGGGGGGATCAGGGAGGTTGGGGGCTAAGGGGGGATCGATCACTGCTGTAAAGAATATATTTAAAAAAAGTTAAAGACATAATTTATGCTTACCTGATAAATTTATTTCTCTTGTAGTGTGTTCAGTCCACGGGTCATCCATTACTTATGGGATATATTCTCCTTCCCAACAGGAAGTTGCAAGAGGATCACCCAAGCAGAGCTGCTATATAGCTCCTCCCCTCACATGTCATATCCAGTCATTCGACCGAAACAAAACGAGAAAGGAAAAAACTATAGGGTGCAGTGGTGACTGGAGTTTTAATTAAAATTTAGAACTGCCTCAAAAAAAGACAGGGCGGGCCGTGGACTGAACACACTACAAGAGAAATAAATTTATCAGGTAAGCATAAATTATGTTTTCTCTTGTTAAGTGTGTTCAGTCCACGGGTCATCCATTACTTATGAGATACCAATACCACAGCTAAAGTACACAGATGATAGGAGGGACAAGGCAGGAACATTAAACAGAAGGAACCACTGCCCGTAGAACCTTTCTCCCAAAAACAGCCTCCGAAGAAGCAAAAGTGTCAAATTTGTAAAATTTTGAAAAGGTATGAAGTGAAGACCAAGTTGCAGCCTTGCAAATCTGCTCAACAGAGGCCTCATTTTTAAGGGCCCAGGTGGAAGCCACAGCTCTAGTGGAATTCTTTCAGGAGGCTGCTGTCCAGCAGTCTCATAGGCTAAACGTATTATGCTACGAAGCCAAAAAGAGAGAGAGGTGGCTGAAGCCTTTTGACCTCTCCTCTGACCAGAATAAACAACAAACAGAGAAGAAGTTTGCCGAAAATCTTTAGTTGCCTGTAAGTAGAACTTCAGGGCACGGACTACGTCCAGATTATGCAAAAGACGTTCCTTCTTTGAGGAAGGATTAGGACATAATGATGGAACAACAATCTCTTGATTGATATTCCTGTTAGAAACAACCTTAGGTAAAAACCCAGGTTTAGTACGCAGAACTACCTTGTCTGAATGAAAAATCAGATAAGGAGAATCGCAATATAAGGCAGATAACTCAGAGACTCTTCGAGCCGAGGAAATAGCCATCAAAAACAGAACTTTCCAAGATAAAAGCTTAATATCAATGGAATGAAGGGGTTCAAACGGAACACCCTGAAGAACTTTAAGAACCAAGTTTAAGCTCCACGGAGGAGCAACAGTTTTAAACACAGGCTTAATCCTAGCCAAAGCCTGACAAAAAGCCTGGACGTCTGGATTCTCTGCCAGACGTTTGTGTAAAAGAATAGACAGAGCAGAAATCTGTCCCTTTAACGAACTAGCGGATAAACCACTTTTCTAAACCTTCTTGTAGAAAAGCCAATATCCTAGGAATCCTAACTTTACTCCATGAGTAACTCTTGGATTCACACCAATATAAATATTTACGCCATATCTTATGGTAAATTTTTCTGGTAACAGGTTTCCGAGCCTGTATTAATGTGTCAATAACCGACTCCGAAAAACCACGCTTTGATAGAATCAAGCGTTCAATCTCCATGCAGTCAGCCTCAGAGAAATTAGGCTTGGATGGTTGAAAGGACCCTGAATTAGAAGGTCCTGCCTCAGAGGCAGAGACCATGGTGGACAGGACGACATGTCCACTAGGTCTGCATACCAGGTCCTGCGTGGCCACGCAGGCGCTATCAGAATCACTGATGCTCTCTCCTGTTTGATCCTGGCAATCAGTCGAGGTAGAAACGGAAATGGTGGAAACACATAAGCCATGTTGAAAACCCAAGGGGCTGCTAGTGCATCTACCAGCACCGCTCCCGGGTCCCTGGACCTGTATCCGTAACAAGGAAGCTTGGCGTTCTGGCGAGATGCCATGAGATCCAGCTCCGGTTCGCCCCAACGAAGAATCAGTTGAGCAAACACCTCCGGGTGAAGTTCCCACTCCCCCGGATGAAAGGTCTGGCGACTTAGAAAGTCCGCCTCCCAGTTCTCCACGCCTGGGATGTAGATCGCTGACAGGTGACAAGATTGAGATTCTGCCCAGCGAATGATCTTCGAGACTTCCAACATCGCTAGGGAACTCCTGGTTCCCCCTTGATGATTGATGTAAGCCACAGTCGTGATGTTGTCCGACTGAAATCTGATGAACCTCAGTGTTGCTAACTGAGGCCAAGCTAGAAGAGCATTGAATATTGCTCTTAATTCCAGAATGTTTATTGGGAGGAGTTTCTCCTCCTGAGTCCACGATCCCTGAGCCTTCAGGGAGTTCCAGACTGCACCCCAGCCTAGTAGGCTGGCATCTGTTGTTACAATCGTCCAATCTGGCCTGCGAAAAGTCATTCCTTTGGACAGATGAACCCGCGACAACCACCAGAGAAGAGAATCTCTGGTCTCTTGGTCCAGATTTAGTAAAGGGGACAGATCTGAGTAATCCCCATTCCACTGACTTAGCATGCATAGTTGCAGCGGTCTGAGATGCAGGCGCGCAAATGTTACTATGTCCATTGCCGCGACCATTAAGCAGATTACTTCCATGCACTGAGCTACTGATGGGCTTGGAATGGAATGAAGGACACGGCAAGCATTTAGGATTTTTGATAACCTGGACTCCGTCAGGTAAATCTTCATCTCTACAGAATCTATAAGAGTCCCTAGAAAGGGAACCCTTGTGAGTGGGAACAGAGAACTCTTTTCCATATTCACTTTCCACCCATGCGACCTCAGAAATGCTAGAACTATCTCTGTATGAGACTTTGCATTTTGAAAACTTGACGCTTGTATCAGAATGTCGTCTAGGTACGGAGCCACCGCTATGCCTCGCGGTCTTAGTACCGCCAGAAGCGAGCCCAGAACCTTTGTAAAAATTCTCGGGGCCGTAGCCAACCCGAAGGGAAGAGCTACAAACTGGTAATGCCTGTCTAGAAAGGCAAACCTTAGGTACCGATAATGATCTTTGTGAATCGGTATGTGAAGGTAGGCATCCTTTAGGTCCACTGTGGTCATATACTGACCCTCTTGGATCATGGGTAGGATGGTTCGAATAGTTTCCATTTTGAACGATGGAACCCTTAGGAATTTGTTTAAGATTTTCAGGTCCAAGATTGGCCTGAAGGTACCCTCTTTTTTGGGAACCACAAACAGATTTTAATAAAAACCCTGCCCTTGTTCCGACCGCGGAACTGGGTGGATCACTCCCATTACTAAGAGGTCTTGTACACATCATAGAAATGCCTCTTTCTTTATCAGGTTTGTTGATAACCTTGACAGATGAAATCTCCCTTGTGGAGGAGAAGTTTTGAAGTCCAGAAGGTATCCCTGAGATATGATCTCCAACGCCCAGGGATCCTGGACATCTCTTGCCCAGGCCTGGGCGAAGAGAGAAAGTCTGCCCCCCAGTTGATCCGTTTTAGGATAGGGGGCCCTTCCTTCATGCTGTCTTAGGGGCAGAAGTAGGTTTTCTGGCCTGCTTGCCCTGTCCTGAGGAAGGGTGTGACCCTTACCTCCAGTAATGTCAGCAATGATTTCTTTCAAGCCGGGCCCGAATAAGGTTTGCCCTTTGAAAGGAATATTAAGCAATTTAGATTTAGAAGTTACATCTGCTGACCAGGATTTAAGCCATAGCGCTCTGCGCGCCTGGATGGCGAATCCGGAGTTCTTAGCCGTTAGTTTGGTTAAATGCACCACGGCATCCGAAACAAATGCATTAGCTAGCTTAAGGGCTTTAAGCTTGTTCATAATCTCATCCAATGGTGCTGTGCGAATAGCCTCTTCCAGAGACTCAAACCAGAATGCCGCCGCAGCAGTGACGGGCGCAATGCATGCAAGGGGCTGTAATATAAAACCTTGTTGAACAAACATTTTCTTAAGGTAACCTTCTAATTTTTTATCCATTGGATCTGAGAAAGCACAACTATCCTCCACCGGGATAGTGGTACGCTTGGCTAAAGTAGAAACTGCTCCCTCCACCTTAGGGACCGTCTGCCATAAGTCTCACGTGGTGGTGTCTATTGGGAACATTTTTCTAAATATTGGAGGAGGGGAAAAGGGCACACCGGGTCTATCCCACTCCTTGCTAATAATCTCTGTAAGCCTTTTAGGTATAGGAAAAACGTCAGTACACACCGGTACCGCATAGTATTTATCCAGCCTACATAATTTCTCTGGGATTGCAACCGTGTCGCAATCATTCAGAGCCGCTAACACCTCCCCTAGCAATACACGGAGGTTCTCAAGCTTAAATTTAAAATTTGAAATTTCTGAATCCGGTCTCCCCGGATCAGATCCGTCACCCACAGAATGAAGCTCTCCGTCCTCATGTTCTGCAAATGGTGACGCAGTATCGGACATGGCTCTTGTGTCATCGGCGCGCTCTGTCCTAAACCCAGAGCTATCGCGCTTGCCTCTTAACTCAGGCAAATTAGATAACACTTCTTTCATAACATTAGCCATATCATGCAAAGTGATTTTTAAGGGCCTTGATGTACTTGGCGCCACAATCTCACGCACCTCCTGAGCGGGAGGCGAAGGTACTGACACGTGAGGAGAGTTGGTCGGCATAACTTCCCCCTCGTTGTCTGGTGATAATTTCTTTACCGGTAAAGACTGACTTTTATTTAAAGTAACATCAATACAATTGGTACACATATTTCTATTGGGCTCCACATTGGCTTTTAAACATAATGAACAAGTAGATTCATCTGTATCAGACATGTTTAAACAGACTAGCAATGAAGGCTAGCAAGCTTGGAAAAAAACTTTCAATAAATTTACAAGCAAATAGAAAAAACGCAGCAGCGCTTTTAAAAACACAAAAAAAAAAAAAAAAAAACCTGTCACAGTTGAATAACAATGAACTAATTCAGTTATAGACAACAATTTTAACAGTAAATGTATGAATTTAGCAGAGGATTGCACCCACTAGCAAACGGATGATTAACCCCTCAATACCCAAAACCGGATAATCAATTTAAGATTTAACGTTTTTCTCACAGTCAAACACACTGTCACAGGTCTGCTGTGACTGATTACCTCCCTCAAAAATGAATTTTGGAGACCCCTGAGCTCTCTGGAGACGTCCTGGATCAAGGAGGAATAAGCAGGAAGACTGTGCTAGAATTTTAACTGCGCAACAAGGCGCTAAAAAAAGGTCCCTCCCACTCATATTACAACAGTGGGAGACCTGTTACAACAGTTTCTAAGCAGAAATATACGATAGCCATGTGGAAAAAAATCATGCCCAAAAGGATTTATCACCAAAGTACCTCACAAAACGAATAACATGCCAGTAAACGTTTTTTAAAAAACAACTTTCCAGGGTTATGCAAAGTTATCACTAAGCCTGCTACCAGTCGCTTCTACTGCAGTTAAGGCTCATACATTAGTTTCAGTATTAACAGTATTTTCTCAGTCAGATTCTAGTACCTAGAAAATAACTCAACTGTGCATACATTTATCAGCCTGATACCAGTCGCTACTACTGTATTAAAGGCTGTACTTACATCATATGGGTAACAGCAGTGTTTTCTTAGTCAATTCCATTCCTAGAAAATATTTACTGCACATACCTCATTTGCGGGGGACCCCGCCTGCTATTCCCTTTTCTGAAGTTACCCCACTCCTCAGAATGTGCGAGAACAGCCAGTGGATCTTAGTTACGTCTGCTAAGATCATAGAAAAACGCAGGCAGATTCATCTTCTAAATACTGCCTGAGAGAAAAAAACAGCACACTCCGATGCCATTTTAAAATAATAAACTTTTGATTGAAGAATAATTAGGTAAAAAACTCCTATCTCCTCTCGCGACCTCCTTCTTTGTTGAGACTTGCAAGAGAATGACTGGGTATGACATGTGAGGGGAGGAGCTATATAGCAGCTCTGCTTGGGTGATCCTCTTGCAACTTCCTGTTGGGAAGGAGAATATATCCCATAAGTAATGGATGACCTGTGGACTGAACACACTTAACAAGAGAAAAATTCCTTTTATTTTGGTACTGGCAGACTTTCTGCCAGTACTTAAGATGGCAGTGACAATTGTGAGGTGGGGGAGGGAACTGAGCTGTTTGAGGGGGAGTCAGGAAGGATCAGGGGGTGGGATGTGTCAGGTGGGAGGCTGATCTCTACACTAAAGCTAAAATTAACCCTACAAGCTACCTATTTAACTCCTTAACTGCTGGGTATAATACAAATTTGGTGCGCAGCAGCATTTAGCGGCCTTCTAATTACAAAAAAGCAATGCCAAAGCCATATATGTCTGCTATTCCTAAACAAAGGGGATCCCAGAGAAGCATTTACAACCATCTGTGCCATGATTGCACTAACTGTTTGTAAATAATTTCCGTGAGAAACCAAAAATTGTGAAAAAGTTAACATTTTTTTTTTATTTGATCGCATTTGGCGGTGAAATGGTGGCATGAAATATACCAAAATGGGCCTAGATAAATACTTGGGTTGTCTACTACACTACACTAAAGCTAAAATTAACCCTACAAGCTCCCTACAAGCTCCCTAATTAACCACTTCACTGCTGGGTATAATACACGCGTGGTGCACAGCAGCGTTTAGCGGCCTTCTAATTACCAAAAAGTAATGCCAAAGCCATAAATGTCTGCCATTTCTGAACAAAGGTGATCCCAGTGAAGCATTTTTTTTTTTTTTTTTAAATATTTTTTTATTGAAGTTAAGTTATAGATTCACAAGATTCGCCCTGAGGCCAGTGTTACATCAAAGTGAGTAATACATTGTCTATAAACTGACATTATTAGGAAAAAGAAAAAGACAAAATTCACTAATGACAAGATAATTACATATCAAATCTGAACATGAAGATAGACAAGGATTTAGGCGAGATGGAATATAACTTCATTTTATGTTGTACTATTAACGATTGATCTCCACAGTAGTATAGAAAACAGTCGATAGACTATCTGAGTCAAAGGTATCAGCCTGTGGAGAATTAGCATATGTGTCAGCCACTCTTGGGCTGAGGTATATAAGGGTGGGGAGGGGAGAATCAGCGGATAAGCACCGCTATATATATAGGGGGGGCGGTGGGAAAGGTGGAGGGCGGAGCCTTATATAAATGTAAATAGCTTAAGGTACGTGATAGGAGCTTAGGAGCATTCTAGTGGAGGGGTCCCAGGGTCATAAGAACAAAATTATATCTAATAAATCATAGGGCGGACTAGGTCAGTCGCTGTAATCAAATTTCCCCTCTAATGGTATGGCTGTACCTATAAGGGTGCTGGAATAATAGTTAGCAAAGAAGCGTTATCAGGGTTTAAAATGGCTCAGCGCTGTCATCACAGTAAGATTTATAAACTATGGGACAGAAGATCAGGGGAGTGTGTTGGTTTTGGCCATAATATAGTTATGCAAGAGGGGGGACATTGGGAAGCATGGGGTATGGGGGACATCTGGGTGAGCTCCTCTCCTGGGGAAATGCTAGCTATAAGCGATGTGGGAAAAAGGAATAGGGATATGACCCGCAGGCAACATGTACCGGCGGGAAAGGGAAGAGAGGAGCTCAGCATAGGCAGAAAATCTGTGCTACCAATAAATTCTACATAGGGGGTATGTTATTGTTAGCAGGGAACATGAGTAATTTGAGTAGGGAGAATTCCCCTAGGGGGAGGCAAAACTATCGCTTAAAATACCTAGAACATAGATAAACATAAGACAGCCATAAATAACAAATCTCTGTGTAATAGACATAAGATAACTATGTGAACCTAAGATAATGGTAACTACACATTCCTTCGTAATCATTGCCATTTAGTAAATATGATTTATATCAGAAGCTTTTAACAGCAAGCGAATAAGCATAGCTATACTTTCCACATAAACCAGGAACTTGAATGAAAGCAATAGGTCCCAAATTTCACGCAGCAACTCAGAAGCCAAATAATGTGTTTGTAGCAATCTAACTAAATTAAGGGCTATCAAAATCTCACTAAAGGGGCATTAATAAGTAATTATGATACTATTGCCTAAGGTAACTTTGCAAGTTATAAAGTTAGGTGGTTATAAGAGGGAGTGAGTGCATCTGTCTAAATGACTAGTGTGGGCTACATAACAAACCTGGGAACAAGATAAGTTTAGTCATATGAGAGTAGATTAGATATGTGATATGAATCATAACCTGCAAAGGGACATAGTGGTTTATGAAATACCTATAATATTAGTACCTTATTGTACTAGTGGGAGCATATGAAGAGTATGTAGAATTTTCTCTGAATTAAACCTTAATAGGGATAGTTACTTTAGACAAAAATACATTTTAATTAGTTCGGGAGACCCACATGAAAGCCATTTGACCAATGTTTCACAGATTTTCATAAGGCAGAATAATATGATGCTAGTACTAAACAGAGAGCTGAACTGCTGCATTTGAGTGAGTCTATTAGTATAGGGTCCTGAGTTATAACCACCTTTTATACACATGTTTCATCAAAGCGGCCCAGTTGTCTAAGCATGGTATAGATATGGAATACCTCTAGTATACTAGTACAAGGGAAGCTGTTGCAAAGTAAAATATCCAGACATTTCCCTCTGTCAAGCAAGCCTATAATAGACCATAACGTTACCATAGAGTATATAACAATGATTAAAGTAACTTGTAGAGTGTTTTACCTTTATATAGCCATGGAGCTAATATTATCATACCAAATATGAAATGCAAACAAATGTACAAAAATCATCAGTGAGCAGACTAGCATAAAAGGAACAATAGGATGGTATGATTCTCTAGGCACTCATCAAAGCTTTTGTACTCCTATAGAGGGAGCCTAACAGTTGCACACAAGCTAAAACAGCAAGTAAAATTAGGTCAACTTTAAATGTATTGCAGAAAACATCAGCTAGGCTCATGAGGCAGAGTCCAATTTAGTCATTTAGGTGGAATGAGTGCTTATAGTATTAGAAGGTACGTGCAGGTGGCATAAGTGTCCCAAGCTTGCCTCACACCCTATCCACTGCCCCGTATGTAGTAAATCCGGCCACCCGGAACATAAGGGCTTTTCAGAATATTGCTGCAAAGCATGTCATCCATGCTGTGAGTCTCGTGTGGGAATTTGGTTTGAGCAGGCTAAGTAGGCAGGAGAAGATGGTGCCCAAAGTTATCTTTAGGCGGGATCAGGTGAGCGGCTTAGCAAACAGCCGCCGGAGGCATTGTCATAAAAAAAAAATTACCCTGGGGAAATAAATATATAGAGTTTTAGCAGAAATGCTGTGTGAATAAAAATGTCAGGGGACAGAGGTAGAAGCGTATCAAACCCTTTGTATACCATTCACACACCCAGTACCACCAACAACCTCCAAATTATCCAATGCCTAATCGAGACCAATTTCCCTGCTGCCCGATACTCTGGAGATCTAGACCGCTCGTGGTAAGCCCTCCAAACATACCTAGCTTCCACACATAAGGCTCTACCATCGGTTGGACAGCAACCGCCGATCCTGGATAGCCCACATCGCATTTGTACAGCTTGTACCCGGTACTATATGCTAGCATCAAGGGTACTTGATCAGGAACTGTGTCTCCGGTGAAATCATATAGGTATGGGTAAACTCTTAGGGGATCCTGGTACACTCTCTCATAGCATTGTGGCTGGCTCTTGCTAGTGTCGGCGCCGTCTTGCACCCGATCATGCTTCAAGAGGATGTCTGCATTGATGTGAGTATTTGGAGGGCAGGGTGTCCGATCAGAACTACTTCGCTGGGTGGACATGCCGCAGCCATTTGCAGCAATACTGCCATTCAATGCACATGTAGATGATGCAGGATTTGGAACCACGTCTCTTCTCCCAGTCTGTAACCAATAAATCTTCTTCTTAGAAGCCATGTAAGGAGCGATCCTAGCCAAGTGTGTCGATAGCAGATCGACTCTGCCCTCCGCCATCTTGTTTATAGCGTCGGTCTTCAGAACACATGGTTCTCTCAGTGTATGTACTAGATCGTGAAAGTTATTTTGCATCTTAAGTGCTATCTCAGATAGAAGCATCCCTATCTCCTCCATATTCAGATGCTATATAGTTTTGGCTTTGTTCGAAGCAAGACGGCTACAGTGAGGTCAGGATTGTGTATCTAACCACCTGAGGCGCACAGGCCCTCTCTGATGCCACAATAGAGTAGTTTGGTCATTAAAAATACTTCGTAAGGTGATCCTTAGACAGGGATTAGTAGTTGTCTATTGATATGCTAAAAGAACTCACTTCTTCCCTATAAATATATATTAATTTTGGTCTTAGTCAAGGAGCTGTAAGAATATGCGTCTAGTTGCTTCAGCTGTTGGCTCCGCCCCCCCCCAGTGAAGCATTTACAACCATTTATGCCATAAAGCTGTAAATAATTTCAGTGAAAAACCGAAAGTTTGTGAAAAAGTGAAAAAAAATTTTTATTTGATCGCATTTAGCGGGGAAATGGTGGCATGAAATATACCAAAATGGGCCTAGATCAATATTTTGGGTTGTCTACTAAAAAAAATAAAAAAAAAATGTCAAGGGATTTTCAGGGATTCCTGACAGATATCAGTGTTCCAATGAAACGTGCGCTAATTTTAAAGAAAAAAAAATGGTTTGGAAATAGCAAAATGCTACTTGTATTTATTGCCCTATAACTTGCAAAAACAGCAAAGAACATGTAAACATTGGGTATTTCTAAACTCAGGACAAAATTTAGAAACTATTTAGCATGGTTGTTTTTTGGTGGATGTAGATGTGTAACAGATTTTGGGTGTCAAAGTTAGAAAAAAGTGTGTGTTTTTTTTCATTTTTTTTATCATATTTTATAATTTTGTATAGTAAATTATAAGATATGATGAAAATGATGGTATATTTAGAAAGTCCATTTAATGGCGAGAAAAATGGTATATGTGTTGGTACAGTAAATGAGTAAGAGGAAAATTACAGCTAAACACAAACACCGCAGAAATGTAAAAATAGCCTTGGTCCCAAACGGTCAGAAAATGGAAACGTCCTGTGGTTACTAAGGAATTAAGAAGCTCCTTAACTCGTACGCCACCTCTGAGGCAGCTTACAGCAATCAGCCCTATTGGATATGATCGGGTTTATTGACACCCCCTGCTAGCGGCCAATTAGCCGCTAATCTGCAGGGGACGGCATTGCACAATCAGTTCACCAGAACTGCTTGTGCAATGATAATTGCCAGCAGCGTATGCTGTCTGCATTTATCGATGTGCGGCGGACATGATCACTACATGATCACTATAATATATAATATACCATACTGGGTAATACTAAGAAATCTATAGAATAAAAATTACTAATGATTAAATATTCAAGTTCAGAACATCCCAACAGGAATTAACATAACAGAAATTAAAAAATCACATATTTAATGTCTAATAGGACTAATATTACTTATAATGTCATTCTACTTTAAGTTAAACAATAGAGTCATGTTGATAATAATAACAATATATATCACAAGAAATATGATGTAAAAATCAATCAACTAACAATATTTACTAATTATTATAAGGGATATAATGATATTCACTTTCACAGCACACTCACATAGTCACATATTTAATGTTTTGTATTCATTTGGGAGATCTTCTATCTGTCATCACACTATTTTTATTTAAAACACTATTTTATTATTATTTAAAAAAATTTTTTTTTTATTTTTTTTTTCGCTTTCATCATAATCAGCACCTTTCTATTTCCTCTCCCCCTTTCTTTTCCCTCCCCCTTCCCCTTCTTATGCACTAATACACTTTGATGCCATCACAATATAAATGTGTACATTTGGAATCACATAGGTTACAACAAGTCCTCATCATGATCATCTAACACTTTTTCTTTCTCCTCCCTCTTTTTCACAGTGTAGATCACAGTTATACAACCTACACTTTTTATGAACACTTAGCATTTTATGTATAGATAACACCAATAATTCAACTGGGGTTGCACACATTACACTTATACTAATTAATTTTCCTTTGAAATACTTGAATCTTGAAACTGGATTATACCTGTTTCATAATGAACCCAGAAATATGGATACACAATGCCATTTTAAGTAACCATTTAGGGAGGAATATATGGTATAAAAGCAGAAATAATGACATACAACACATCTATAGACATGGTTAGAGTACATCAATAACATGTCAGTCTGTCTTGATGCCGACAAATTGTCAGTATGGAGACAGGATAATATGGTCTCTAGGAAATTTCTATTCATTTATACTAGTAACATGCTATAATAATCTATAACAATCTGTGTTAGACAATAATATGGACTTATATGAAGCATTTTAGATATGAGGATATAATCTGATGGCCACTTGGTTGCTCTACGATAATGTATACAAAATATGCAATCGACGATTATGATTCCGATATTCAGGTAACTAGCCGTCTATCAAATATTCATGAACGATTCACAACACCAATCAGAGTGTAGCGGGGGTGGGACTTCCGGTTCCACAGGGTATAAATCCCCATAAACACGGCGGCTCGCTGCCTTTGATAAAGCCCAATCGGGCGAAACGCATCAGGGGAGAGTGGTGAACGAGTTCACACTCTATTTTCTTATATGTTTTTTAAACAAACCTAGTATCTCTCAATCATGTGGGGCAGATAGTTACAGCAGAAGCAGAGCTAATTATCGGCATTAGTCCCATCTACGTAGTACGGTCTGAATAGGGACCTTCTATATTAAGTAAAAACCAATTTAGACTCATACAGCCTGGGTTGTGCCAGACTTTATTTACTTTACTGATAACTATTTATTTGCTCAAATACTATGTTGTTACGCCGGTGACAGTTATAGTAAACCGTAAAATAGTGAGCGGTTAGAGAAACAGAGTTACGTCAGCCTTAACTTGAACCACAAAACTATTGTATGAATGAAAGTGTATCACATGACTTTACAGACCAATGCGTGTGAGTGAGACTACTTTATAACCACAATATTATGTATTCTGTCTGCAGAAGCAGAGCTAATTATCGGCATTAGTCCCATCTACGTAGTACGGTCTGAATAGGGACCTTCTATATTAAGTAAAAACCAATTTAGACTCATACAGCCTGGGTTGTGCCAGACTTTATTTACTTTACTGATAGCTATTTATTTACTCAAACATTATGTCGTTACGCCGGTGACAGCTATAGTAAACCGTAAAATAGTGAGCGGTTAGAGAAACAGAGTTACGTCAGCCTTAACTTGAACCACAAAACTATTGTATGAATGAAAGTGTATCACATGACTTTACAGACCAATGCGTGTGAGTGAGACTACTTTATAACCACAACATTCGTTGTACCATACGGTACATTACAGAAATTTGCTGAATAATTGGCAACATAGTTGCGCATTTACTATACACCGTATTATAATTATTATTTAACAATCTGGGTTGTGCCAGACTTTATTTATCTAAATAATAATTGAGTGTGAAGAATGAATGTTTGTTACGCTGGTGATACTTTCAAAAAACCAATGGAAACTTAGAAATGTGTTTCAAGGGGCTCTCTGAATGATTTGACGCTTTGCCGTTCACACTGATACAAACTAAAGGATAGCAAGCATTCATTAATTCTGGAACGCTGTACTAAAAGGCACTATATAGAGAACTTCCATATTTTCTCACAACCCTGTTGCTTATTTTCTATAAAGCCGCAGAACAATTACCATTTATTCAGTCTGGGTTACGCCAGACTTTATTTACGTAACTACTTAATATAATATTTGATATATTTATATGTGATGTTATGGAAACTAAACTATAAACTGAATGATATTTACAAACTCTCTTACAAAAGCAGGGCTGTGCCGAGTGTAACAGACTCAACCGTGATTACTCACTTAGGATATGAATGAATGCATATACCCTGAACTTATAGAAAATTGAATTTAATTTAGGTGCTATCTATACAACTAGGATGGATCCTGAGTAATCATTTACTAAGTTGTTCTAAGGTTCTATGCCTAAGATCAGGTAGACTGATAAACGTTAGCCATATCATTTTTGCAGCACTTGCTATATGTGCTTAACCCAGCAATTTTGAGTATTGAATCTGGACTGTAACAGATGGAAATACATTATTAATAAGGGTGAAACCATATATTTATGAAATAGGCTATATTTGAAGTCTAGGAAATACAAAATTATATCCATCCCACCCCTTGTTGTTTGTCCAATAAAACATTGATTGTATCTCAATTTTCATGTATAGGCGCTTAACACGATACTGAAAATAAAGTAGCACCAATCACGCACACATTGTGAGTCATTCATATAATACACTGGCTACAACTGTAGTTCAGGCTACAATTGATCAAGATTGTTTATTCTGTGAGTCTGTAATTTATTATTACCCCTATTCTTTGATTATTATCATCGATGTGAAATATTCTTAAGTTGGATCTTATTTACTATATTACATACTTAATAGTGTTATCTGAAATCACATTGAGTAGAAATCACACTACCTAGATCGGAACTTTTACACAAGTTCTTTAACTCCAGGTATAACTACTGCTGTAACCTCTACCCAGTTTATTGATGTGACTATCTAGATCACCAATATTAGTAAATTCATTGAGGCCGAATCATTACTTTCTGTGATCTAAGGTATATTTAATTCACTGATTAAGATACTGGTAAACATTTTAATTGTGTGTGTATTAACCAAACCTTTTGGTTTTTTAATATTAATACTAATAAAAGTTATATTTTAAATATCCTGTTGGGGAAACCCATCCCTTGGTTCAGGCCTAGAGTGCTGCAAGTGCATACTGTGGGAAGTTTGGTATCCTTTATACCATTCTTCTTTGGTGTTTATATGATCACTACAGCGGATCATGTAGGTCCACACAATGATAAATCTACCCTTAAATATACAAAATACAAACTAGAGAGCTTAACCCACAATTACATAAAAATTCATTGTAACAGGTTATTTGTTGAATGAATCAGAGGACCCATATTGGAGTGTGAAAATGTAAATAATGTTATAATTGCTAGAATAAAGGAATTGTTGTACTTGATAACACCACTTATAGTAAACTAAGCGCCTCCAAGAATATAGGTATGAAATGATTCTTCTCTACAAGACTACTAAGACAGATCACCTCAGTGCAAAATAGTTTTAGCAGGTACCACTATCATTTAGTATTTGAATGAGTTATTTTAAAGCATTAAAACAACATTCAGAAACTTAAAATAATGAAGGCGGTCAAATATGTCTCAATATAAAATTGTACTGAAAATTATGAGGGCAAAGTCGAGTTGTGTGGCTGCTTGGTTAATTTCAACCCTCCAGCCAGAGGAGAGGAAAAAAGACCTCTTTATCCCCATTGAAAAATAAAATATTCCTTTTATTCATCCTGTCTGACACAATGGGGTCAATTTATTATTGTGCGGACGGACATGATACGATGTAGCGTATCATGTCCGCTGCAAATCAATAAATGCTGACAACATACTCTGTCAACATTTATCATTGCACTAGCAGTTCTGATGAACTGCTGGTGCAATACCACCCTCTGCAGATTCGCGGCCAATCGGCCACTAGCAGGGGGTGTCAATCAACCTGATCGTATTAGATCGGGCTGATTGCTGTCCGCCACCTCAGAGGTGGCGGGCGAGTTAAGGAGCAGCAGTCTTAGGACCGCTGCTTCTTAACTTCCGCTTCAGGTGGAACTAAAGTGGAATGGGTCGGAAGCAGCATCTGCTGCTTCATAAATCGACCCCAATAAGTGGCATATGTTATGTTCGTGGACCACGGTTCCATGTCACTCAGTATACATATTGTGTGCACACACCACTGCATAATATGTAGAGTTCCATTCGATCTGAGCTCCAAAAAATGGATGAAGCAACCTGCCTAATAACTCTATTCATATGTGAGCATTGACATACTTGACTTTTTTGACTACATAGTCATAGGAAATCAAAGGATCCAAAGATCTGAAAAAGCCTATAATCTTGGCTACTTGCTGTCTTTACTCACCTTAGTGAGGTATAATGATATCAGCAATCAGATAAATCCAGTGAATGCATACACACAGTGTAACAACAGGATGGAACTTAAGGAATGCTTCATTGATAGCACACATTAAATGGACAGTCTAGGCCAAAATAAACTTTCATGATTCAGATAGAGCAGTGATTTTTAACCTTTTTTTTGCCGTGGCACACTTTTTTACATTAAAAAATTCTGTGGCACACCACCATCCCAAAATTTAAAAAAAAATCACACATTGTAGCCTAATACAGCATATATATATATATATATATATATATATATATATATACACATACACACAAACACACACATACTGTATGTATTGAGCTGTTATGCCATGCCTCCTACAAACTACCCCTGCACTGGGAGTAAAAAACAAGCAAAGTTTAAAAAATGTCACACTGTTGTCAGTCTGCCGTGGCACACCTGAGGATCTCTCACGGCACACTAGTGTGCCACGGCACACTGGTTGAAAAACACTGAGATAGAGCATGTAATTGTAAACAATTTTCCAATTTACTTTTATCACCAATTTTGCTTTGTTCTCTTGGTATTCTTAGTTGAAAGCTTAACCTAGGAGGTTCATATGTTAATTTCTTAGACCTTGAAGCCCACCTCTTTCAGAATGCATTTTAACAGTTTTTCACCACTAGAGGCTGTTAGTTCACGTATTTCATATAGATAACACTGTGCTTGTGCACGAGAAGTTATCTGGGAGCAGGCACTGATTGGCTAGACTGCAAGTCTGTCAAAAGAACTGAAAAAAGGGGCAGTTTGCAGAGGCTTAGATACAAGATAATCACAGAGGTTAAAAGTATATTATTATAAATGTGTTAGTTATGCAAAACTGGAAAATGGGTAATAAAGGGATTATCTATCTTTTAAAACAATAACAATTCTGGTGTAGACTGTCCCTTTAAGGTCTATCGTTTACCAGGCTTCCACCTGTTTTACATAATGAGGCCCATTTATCAAGCTCCGTATGGAGCTTGTGGGCCCCTGTTTCTGGTGAGTCTTCAGACTAGCCAGAAACAGCAGTTATGAAGCAGCGGTCTAAAGATCGCTGCTCCATTACCCTGCCCGCCTGCTCTGAGCAGGTGGACAGGAATCACCACTATTCAACCCGATCGAATACAATCAGGTTGATTGACACCTCCCTGCTGGCGTGCAGGGGGCGGTGTTGCACCAGCAGCTCTTGTGAGCTGCTGGTGCAATGCTGAATACAGAGAGCTTATTGTTCTCCACATTCAGCGAGGTCTTGCGGACCTGATCCACACTGTCGGATCAGGTCCACAAGACCGTTGATACATAGGCCTCAATGTGTATATGTTTGGGTGACATATACACAGATAAAAATATGATAGGTATCAGTGATGCAACCAAGTTACTTTTATTTATCTAGTAATCTCTGGTCTGTTTTATTTTGGTTTTAGTATTCTTTAGACAAAGATTTCTTTATTTACCTATTTTGATATATAGTTTAAAAACAAGAAGCTGCACTTAGCTGTGGGGAAAAGGATACATTATTATAGTTTTAGGTGTAAGAGAGACACATACACCTAGATTACGAGTTTTGCGGTAACAGGGGTGCGGTGCTAACGCTCAGTTTCTGCTCACCGCTCACCTACAAACAACGCTGGTATTACAGGTTTTTTTAGCCGCAAAAAAGTGAGCGGAGAGCAAAATTTAGCTTCACATCTCACCTCAATACCAGCGTTGTTTACGGTAGCGGTGAGCTGGCTAAACGTGCTCGTGCACGATTTCCCCATAGGAATCAATGGGCCAGAATCGGCTGAAAAAAAACACCTGCAAAAAAGCAGCGTTCAGCTCCTAACGCAGCCCCATTGATTCCTATGGGGAAATACATTTTCGTCTACACCTAACACCCTAACATGAACCCCGAGTCTAAACACCCCTAATCTTATACTTATTAACCCCTAATCTGCCGCCCCCAATGTCGCTGCCACCTAACTACACTTATTAACCCCTAATCTGCCGCCCCCAACGTCGCTGCCACTATAATAAAGTTATTAACCCCTAAACCTAAGTCTAACCCTAACCCCCCTAACTTAAATATAATTTTAAATAATTTAAATAAAATTACTATATTTAATTAATTATTCCTATTTAAAACTACATACTTACCTGTAAAATAAACCCTAAGATAGCTACAATATAACTAATAGTTACATCGTAGCTATTTTAGGATTTATTTTTATTTTACAGGCAAGTTTGTATTTATTTTAACTAGGTACAATAGTTATTAAATAGTTATTAACTATTTAATAGCTACCTAGCTAAAATAAGTACAAATTTACCTGTAAAATAAACCCTAACCTAAGTTACAATTACACCTAACACTACACTATAATTAAATTAATTACCTAAACTAACTACAATTAATTAAAATTAAATTACATAAACTAAAGTACAAAAACAACCCCACTAAATTACAGAAAAAATTAAAATAATTACAAGTTTTTTAAACTAATTACACCTACTCTAATCCCCCTAATAAAATAAAAAAGCCCCCCAAAATAATAAAAAGCCCTACTCTATATTAAATTACAAATAGCCCTTAAAAGGACTTTTTGCGGGGCATTGCTCCAAAGTAATCAGCTCTTTTACCTGTAAAAAAAAAAAGTACAATACCCCCCCAACATTAAAACCCACCACCCACACACCCAACCCTACTCTAAAACCCACCCAATCCCCCCTTAATAAAACCTAACACTAACCCCTTGAAGATCACCCTACCTTGAGACGTCTTCACCCAACCGAGCAGAAGTGGTCCTCCAGGGGGGCAGAAGTCTCCATCCGATCCGGGCAGAAGAGGACCTCCAGACGGGCAGAATTCTTCATCCAGGCGGTATCTTCTATCTTCATCCATCCAAAGCGGAGCGGGTCCATCTTCAAGCCAGCCGACGCGCAGCATCCTCTTCCAACGACATCCAACTGAAGAATGAAGGTTCCTTTAAATGACGTCATCCAAGATGGTGTCCCTTGAATTCTGATTGGCTGATAGGATTCTATCAGCCAATCAGAATTAAGGTAGGAAAAATCCTATTGGCTCATCCAATCAGCCAATATGATTGAGCTTGCATTCTATTGGCTGATTGGAACAGCCAATAGAATGCGAGCTAAATCCTATTGGCTGATTGCATCAGCCAATAGGATTTTTCCTACCTTAATTCAGATTGGCTGATAGAATCCTATCAGCCAATTGGAATTCAAGGGACGCCATCTTGGATGACGTCATTTAAAGGAACCTTCATTCTTCAGTTGGATGTCGTTGGAAGAGGATGCTCTGCGTCGGCTGGCTTGAAGATGGACCCGCTCAGCTCCGGATGGATGAAGATAGAAGATGCCGCCTGGGTGAAGACTTCTGCCCGTCTGGAGGTCCTCTTCTGCCAGATCGGATGAAGACTTCTGCCCCTCTGGAGGACTACTTCTGCCTGGTTGGGTGAAGACGTCTCAAGGTAGGGTGATCTTCAAGGGGTTAGTGTTAGGTTTTATTAAGGGGGGATTGGGTGGGTTTTAGAGTAGGGTTGGGTGTGTGGGTGGTGGGTTTTAATGTTGGGGGGGTATTGTATTTTTTTTTACAGTTAAAAGAGCTGATTACTTTGCGGCAAAAGGCACTTTTAAGGGCTATTTGTAATTTAGTATAGGGTAGGGTTTTTTTATTTTGGGGGGCTTTTTTATTTTATTAGGGGGATTAGAGTAGGTGTAATTAATTTAAAATTCTTGTAATTATTTTATTATTTTTTGTAATTTAGTGTTTTTTTTGTACTTTAGTTAATTTAATTTAATTGTATTTTATTGTAGTTAGTTTAGGTAATTAATTTAATTATAGTGTAGTTTTAGGTGTAATTGTAACTTAGGTTAGGGTTTATTTTACAGGTAAATTTGTACTTATTTTAACTAGGTAGCCATTAAATAGTTAATAACTATTTAATAACTATTGTACCTAGTTAAAATAAATACAAAGTTGCCTGTAAAATAAAAATAAACCCTGAGATAGCTACAATGTAACTATTAGTTATATTGTAGCTATCTTAGGGTTTATTTTACCGGTGAGTATTTAGTTTTAAATAGGAATAATTTATTTAATTCTAGTAATTTTATTTAGATTATTTTAAATTATATTTAAATTAGGGGGGTTAGACAGGGTTAGACTTAGGTTTAGGGGTTAATACATTTAATATAGTGGCGGCGACGTTGGGGCGGCAGATTAGGGGTTAATAAATATAGGTAGGTGTTGGCGATGTTAGGGAAGGCAGATTAGGGGTTAATAATATTTAACTAGTGTTTGCGAGGTGGGAGTGCGGCGGTTTAGGAGTTAATATATTTATTACAGTGGCGGCAATGTCCGGTCGGCAGATTAGGGGTTAAAATGTTTTTTTAAGTGTTTGTGATGTGGGGGGGGGGGGGGGGCCTCGGTTTAGGGGTTTATATGTAGTTTATGGGTGTTAGTGTACTTTTTAGCACTTTAGTTAAGAGTTTTATGTTACGGCGTTAGCCCATAAAACTCTTAACCACTGACTTTTAAATGCGGTAACAGTCTTGACAGGAGAGGGTGTACCGCTCACTTTTTCCAAGACTCGTAATACCGGCATTAGGCAAATCCCATTGAAAAGATAGGATACGCAATTGACGTAAGTGGATTTGCGGTATACTCGAATCGCGGAATAAAAGTGAGAGGTACACCTGTACCTGCCAGACTCATAATACCAGCGGGCGTTAAAAAGCAGCGTTGGGACCTCCCAACTCTGCTTTTTAAGGCTAACGCAAGACTCGTAATCTAGGCGATAGTATTTTACAGTTGGTAAGTGAAATAGGCACCACATATATAGTGCATGAGACACAGGGCAGGACATAGCCCATCGATTGGTCACGGTGTTGAGTGATTTTTACATAAATATATTGGAACCGTCGATGGTTAAAATTCCTTGTTGCAGTGCTGAATAAAACATATATCACCCGAAACCGGAAGTGACGTAATACGTCATCACCGGAACTTGCACAGAGTGGAACGCAAGTGTGTGCTTGTCACACGGAAGCGAGCGGCTAAGCATAGGCTGCAACATCGTTTCTCTTCACACATAGTATGCAGGATGAAAGACGGTAAATTTATTGCCTATTTTGATATGTAACCAACAAATATTATCAGTATATCACCTTTAGGGTAACATATGATATACATGAGGTATTACACAGACAGATACCGGAAAGGGCACAATGGTAAACCACTTCCAGTTAGGGAATGCTAGTGGAACGCATAGAGTGCGTTCCAAACAGGGTAATTTCAATATCACCGGGTGTTAACACAGGTGTGTGCAATTGTTTGTTCACTGACATATTTAAGTTTGACTTTAATCACTTGTTTTCATGCTGATGAAGGGGAAGTTGTCCCCAAAAACGTTTCATTAAAATTGAAGCTTTTTTTTCACAAGACCTGAGAGTGCATTTGCTTTGAGGTATATTGTATGCATTTATGCACCCAGGTGGATGTCTTTAGGAGGGTAATCCTGTAGAGTGGACTGTATTATATACAATATATATATATATATATATATATATATATATATATATATGTGCATTGGAGCAGTTGAAAACATGTAAAAGCATATTTATGCAATATTTATAATTAATAAAGTGGTATACCTTATCACCAGTCTCCCAGATCTACAAGCCAGTTTAAAGCTACAAACGTATCACCAGTCTCCCAGATCTGCAAGCACTAACCCTCCATTTCTTCCACCACCACCCACCCTGTTGTTTACCTTAATATATAAACACTTCCTAACAGCAATTAGGCACAGCTGTCACTAATGATACTGAATAGAGACACTACTCCATATGCACAGCCTTTTTCCTGACACTTTACCTTATTTTGTTACATTTTTCCAAGCCTCATTTGCTCACTCACCACACAGTTTTATTTTTATTTTTGTTTCCCCATGTCATCACTCACTCTCCATTTACCATGCCTTATATCAGACATATTTCCCTTCTCCCTTACCTTCTGTGCCCATTACCTCTCCTTTAGATTGTAAGCTTGAGAGCCTCTGTACCTGTAGGCCACGTTGTATTTAAAGTGAACTACTACTGATTGTGGGCAGGGCAGGGGGGGGGGGGGGCAAGGGCAGGGCTTTCCTCTCCTATTGTATAACTAAATTATTGCACCTACAACTGTATTATACCCTACTGTACTTGTTTACTTGTGTATGTAATGCATCCCTGTAATGTTGTATATTGCTGCATAATCTGATGAGGCTTTATAAATAAAGGATAATAATAAAATAATAATATACCGTGTATTTACTGTAAATATTTCACATTCCAAAGTTCTGCACATAGCAGAATATGTTTTACGTATTTTTAAATAGATATTCCTATATATATGTATATATCTATACCTATATATAATCATGTAGATGTATAGGTGTACATATATTTGTGCTAAAAACATCTGATATATATATATATATATACTGTATATATAAATATTTAGATAGAAATATCTATTTATTAATAAATAGAACATACTGTATTATTTTATGTGAACAACATTTGAATGTGAAATATTCATATCTGCATGTTGAGTTAGCGCAATTGAGAATATGCAATCGGGTTTGCGCACTAGTACGAGCATGCGTGATATTCTAAGTTCAGCTTTTTACACACATTGGGTTAGCGTGAAAGCAAAAACTGTTATATATATTTATAAAGTTTTGAGCCATTTCCCCTCAAATACCTAAAAATAAGAAAAATATTTTTTACTCATATTTAATAATGTGTTTTACTGTGTATGTACTGTAAATATTTTACATTCCAATGTTCTTCACATAAGGGAAAATGTTCTTTGTATTGCTAAGTAATTATTTCTATATTTATTTGTATACTGTATATCTATACCTGTTTATATTCATATAGGTATATACGTATAGATATATATTTTACAAAGAAATCATGTAAGTTAATGATAAATTGCACAAGCACAAATATACCCCCATAGAGGGTTAATTCCTCTCTCAAAAAGTCACTCCAAAACCCTCAAAAGCTATGAGTAACATGCAATTAGACCATAGTCTCAATACAAATCACAAGTTGTATAATGAAAGTCGTATCCCCACACCTGGAAACGGCAAACACTCTCAAGGACAGTGAGTCCGTATATGACTGGCGGTTTTAAGCAAACCCAAGAGCTAATAGTGCCCGGGACAGCCTGTGGCTGTGCTCACTCACCGCTCCTGTGTCACTGTAACTGTGATATCGATATCTCCATGCTGTGTCCCCCAGGCTCTAAACCATGCACTCAAAGTGTATCGCTGTATCTGTGGCTGGTGTGACCAATGGTCTGTTGGTCCATTCACATGTTCCTAGTCGACCAATCACCTCCTTATTATCCGGTGCTGTCAGAAAGTGCACTGCAGGTAGAGTACTGCGGGGAGAAAATGCTGCAGAATAGGAGAGGGATGGCGAGCTCCCTCTGACCCAGAATCCTGGCCAAGTAATAGATAATCATGAATAACGTTGATCCAAAGGCAGAGTTGAAATAAAAGTCTTTATTAGAATTCCACTAGGGATAAAAAGAAGAGACCCATGGGGGTCCAGCACACACAAATTTTCGAGCACAGTGTACTCAAGCTGACATGTTTCGGTTAAACACCGTAATCATAGCTAAATTAGTACAAATGTGCTAACTATTTAAAAGCCAACAAGAACTTTCATTGGTCATTGCTAAAACCAATCACTAGTAATCAAAAAGTGCACATTTTTTCTTTTTATCCCTAGTGCAATTCTAATTAAGACTTTTATTTCAACTCTGCCTTTGGATCAATGTTAATTATGATTATCATATATATTTAAATAAATATTTATAAATTAAAATAATATTTAATCCTATGTGACGAACATAGAAATGTAAAATATGTATTACTCACTTTGGGTTAGTGCTGTAGGTTGAATGCAGTGTTGGTTAAGCGCGAGAGCGATAGGTGTTTTTTAAAATTTTGCTCCATTAAAGCATATAAGGGAAGAAGCTAATGTGGTCATTATATCTGAAGTCCAATCCTGCGCTTGTAACAAGTTTACTTTCATCGCTATTAACGCTTAAATGGAAGCATTACATAGCACTCCACTTGTAATTTGGCCCAATGTTTGGAGGTGCCTAGCATATTTAAGAAGGTGTGAGTGGACATGATCCGATATTGCGGGTCATGTCCGCTGCACATCGATAAATGCAGACAGCATACGCTCTCGGCATTTATCATTGTACCAGCAGTTCTTGTGAACTGCTTGTACAATGCTGCCCCCTGCAGATTTGTGGCCAATAGGCCGCTAGCAGGGATGTCAACCAGCCCGATCGTATTCAATCGAGTTGATTTCCGATGATGTCTGTTCGCCTCCTCAGAGCAGGTGGACAGGTTATAGAGCAGCGGTCTTTAGACTGCTGCTTCATAACTTGCGTTTCCGGCCAGCCATTCGGAGCTTGATAATTTGGCCCCAAGAACCAAAGATGGGCCTACCCTGCACCTACACCAAGCAACATATTTTTGTAAAAGGTCAATTAGATACTTTTTGCTATTATCTATAAAGATGATACCACTGCATTTCTATGATTTATGACCATATTAAAAGTATATTACAGTAAAGAAGCCCCTTTCCTCCACAAGAGAAGGTTTCATATATAAATATAGAAATGTAATCACATTTTTAAAGCCTTAGCAATTCTATTGCAAGGATTGAAAACAATCACAGAAATGTACTGACATAAAAATAGGAGTTAAACACACAGTCCCTAAAATCTTTTATTTAATTTTATGGCATGATATGATGCAGAAAAGAATGCATGAATTCTAATGGAACATTTTTTCCATACTGCTTGACACAAAGTGCTTTTTTGTCCTGATTTAAATAGGTCAATTCATATGGCATTATGAGAAAACTGAGGAAGATTTTCGAAAACTGACACACTCTTTCAAGCAGCTGTAGTTTGATTAGAACAAATATGATGTGTGAAGATGCAAGCTGGATTGTATTGAACACAGCTTACTGAAAAATGCATTATGCATTACAGACAAAATGACATTAGGGAACTGACGCATCCTTAGGTCTTTTACTGTAATAACACAATCAAATATATGGTAGAGCTAACAAATAAAAGAATAAAGTCATAGAATAATTACACAGAGTTATGGTGTATGTTTGTATTAACAGAAAGAAAAAGTTACACTGTCTCTTTAAATATTACATATAAAGATCTTCATCTTTTCTTAAAGGGATACAGAAGGTAAAATTTAAATGTGCATGGATACAATAACATTTTGAATAAAAGCTTTTTGCTTCTACTAGAAAAAAGGCTTCTAGTAAAAGTTATTACTGTTTTTCCAGCGGCATATGCAAATATGCTGTGAGGACCTGTGCACCAGTATTCAAACACTACACCTTCTCAGAGAGTCAGTAGTGGTTTTTATTATATAAATTAAGTCTTTATATAGATGTACTAACCCAAATCACAAGATTTCTAAGCAGACATGGTTTTTGAACAGTAGTGCATGGGTCTACAAATCATATAAAGCAGTAACAACTATTACTTTCTGAATATTGGTTCCCCACTCTAGTGACTCATTTAAAACCTTCCCTAATTGGCTTCAGCAGAGAAGGATACTTAGGTTACAACATGGCAGTGCCCATTGTTTTCTGGACACTACATTTGTTTTGCTATTCTTGTTATGTTTATAGTCAACTATGATGATTCGCTTTTATATTTAGTGCACCCATATACATTATATATTGTTTTTCTCAGGACAGCTGGGGCTTTCTTATAATAACAATATAAGTAAGGAATAAAGGTTTAGGGTTTAATGAGCATTCTTTCCTAGTCTAAGTAGTAAGGAATTAAAAAATAACTTTTAGAATTAAATGTAAAAATTAGGAAACAACCTCTATATAATAAATAAAACCCCACTAACCAAAGTAATAATCAAGTGAGATAAAAAGCGCATGCATTCACCCCCCTGTTTCCTGGCCGAAAGCTGCAGTCGTCGGCATCAGGTGCCGGGGGTGAAAAAACATGCAATATCACTAATAGAATACACAAACTAGTTTCGGCCCAAGTAGTGGCCTTTTTCAATGTGAATAGTAACAAGCAGAAGCCCCAAATGCCTTTAAATACAGGCATATTGCCTGCTATTAACCAATCATGATTCAGCATCCAGAGCTGCCCCTCATACAGCCTATCTATGCTGTGTGTGGCTGTGGTGTGGGTGTGTGCTGATTCTGTGCATCACGATTGGTGGACAGATTATGACATCACATAACAGAAGACATAGGCCCCTATTTATGAAAGGCCTGTCGGACATGATCCGACATTGCATTGCACCAGCATCTCTTGTGAACTGCTGGTGCAACGCCGCCCCCAATCGGCCGCTAGCAGAGGGGTGTCAATCAACCCGATCGTATTCGATTGGGTTGAATTGCGGCGATGTTTGTCTGCCTCCTCAGAGCTGGCGGACAGGTTGTGGAACTGGTGTTTCTGGCGAGCCTTCACGGGCTCTCAAGCTCCATATAGAGCTTGATAAATGGGCCCCTAGTGTGTAAACAGACTCTGACAGGATTAGTGTATAACAATAGTGAAACAGCAAGATCCGGGTTAGTAGTACTGCATGTGCTCCTGAGTATTACACTTATTTGGGCATTCGTTGCAATTGGAGGAAATCAATTGCAGTGCACACAGTAAAACTGCAGTATAGAACATTCTGTTACTGACAGAGAACCCTTATATCACACATGTAGCTTGTTATTGTCATTACACAGTGGTTGTTTACACTAACCCTTGCTGTACACAGAAATACTGCAGTATAGAACATTCTGTTACTAACAGAAAACCCTCATATCACACATGTAACTTGTTTTTGTCATTACACAGTGATACTTTGCACTAACCCTCACTGCACACAGTAATACTGCAGTATAGAGCATTCTGTTACTGAAAAGAACCCTCATATCACACATGTAACTGTAATTGTCATTACACAGTATACACAGTGATTGTTTACACTGACCCTCACTGAACACAGTGATACTGCAGTATAGAACATTATGTTACTTCCAGAGAACCCTCATATCACACATGTAACTTGTAATTGTCATTACACAGTATACACAGTGATTGTTTACACTGACCCTCACTGAACACAGTGATACTGCAGTATAGAACATTCTGTTACTGACAGAGAACCCTCTTATCAAACATGTAACTTCTTATTATCATTACACACTGTACACAGTGATTGTTTACACTGACCCTCACTGCACACAGTAAAACTGCAGTATAGAACATTCTGTAACTGTCAGAGAACCCTCATATCACACATTTAACTTGTTATTGTCATTACGCACTTTACACAGTGATTGTTTATGCTAACCCGCGCTGCACACAGTAATACTGCTGTATAGAACATTCTGTTACTGACAGAGAACCCTCATATCACACATATAACTTGTTATTGTAATTGCACACTGTACACAGTGATTGTTTACACTAACCCATCACTGCACACAGTGATAATGCAGTATGGAACATTCTGTTACTGACAGAGAACCCTCATATCACACATGTAACTTGTTATTGTCATTACACACTGTACACAGTGATTATTTACATTAACCCTCGCTGTACACAGTGATACTGCAGTATAGAACATTCTATAACCTGTTATTGTCATTACACACTGTACAAATTGTACCATACTAAGCTCATATATACACTAGCTTCAATTATGATGTCAATAAGGGGGTGCCATTGGATCATTATATAGCGATCATGATAATAACAGTGTAATCAATGCACACCCTCATTTTAAAATGACACGTGTGTACAAGACCCTAGAATAATTATATCAGGTCTCAACCACACTACTCATAAATCAAAATTATAGATGTGCAAATTGAATAATAAATCAGTATAGAAATTTATCTAGAATGGAATTCAAATTTCAGGAATGGTAGTATCCCCAATACTGTCCACAGTGGGAGGTTCATTCCGTAAAGATAAAATGTAACTGATTATCTGATACTTAACATATAGCTATCAACCATCCACTCACGATAGATCAAATATTTATTTACAAGGTGGATGTACAGATAATTACAGAAAAACCCAAAAATGATTAGCTTCATTCATTCCATGAGGCATGATTGAATTTAATCTAAATATCCAATTGGTCTCCTTTTGGAGCAGTGTTTGTTCACATCCACCACCTCTAATACCGGGTTTCACTTGCTCCAAACTCCAACATTTAAAGGTACCTGTGCCTCCTCCATGATTAGAGAGGAAATGTCTAGCCACACTAGTGATTTGTTTGCCATTCTCCAAATCTCTACGGGCATTCCGGATATTACTTAGATGTTCTGCCATGCATTTACCCAATTTTCTAGTGGTCATCCCAACATAGAAATGTTCACATGAGCATGAAATGCAATACATAACTTTAGTGTGTATTAATCCTCAATTTCTTGAGAAATTGATCAATCATAAACTCTTTCATAATCATGTGTTGACACACCTTACAATTTCCACATGGGACAGAACCCATATATAGTGGTGTTTTTTTGGCATTTATATTGAAGTGGCATGCAGTGAGACGGTCATTAAGGTTAGGTGCTCTCCTAAAGGTGAATAAGGGTTTTTCAGGTAACAAGGGTGCTAGTTGTTCATCTCCCAGTAAAATATACCAGTGTTTTTTTTTACAATATCTGACAATATGTCACTTTGATGACTATAGGTGGAGATAAACCTAAGTGTGCTTTCTTATAATAGCTATTATCATATACATGCCCATTTATCAAAGGGCTTGCGGACCTGATCCGACACTGCGGATCAGGTCCGCAAGACCTCGCTAAATGCGGAGAGCAATACGCTCTGGTGCAACGCCGCCCCCTGCTGACTCGCAGCCAATCGGCCGCCAGCAGGGAGCTGTCAATCAACCCGATCGTATTCGATCGGGTTGATGTCCGGCGATTCCTGTCCGCCTGTTCAGAGCAGGCGGACAAGGTTATGGAGCAGCGGTCTTTAGACCGCTGCTTCATAACTTGTGTTTCTGGCGAGTCTGAAGACTCGCCAGAAACACGGCCCTTCAAGCTCCGTACGGAGCTTGATAAATGGGCCTGATAGACAGTATCTCTCAAAAGTGAGTACACCCCTCACATTTTTGCAAATATTTTATTATATCTTTTCATGTGACAACACTGAAGAAATGTCACTTTGCTACAATGTAAAGTAGTGAGTGTACAGCCTGTATAACAGTGTAAATGTGCTGTCCCCTCAAAATAACTCAACACACAGCCATTAATGTCTAAACAGTTTGCAACAAAAGTGAATACACCCCAAGTGGAAATGTCCAAATTGGGCCCAAAGTGTCAATATTTTGTGTGGCCACCATTATTTTCCAGCACTGCCTTAACCCTCTTGGGCATGGAGTTCACCAGAGCTTCACAGGTTGCCACATGAGTCCTCTTCCACTCCTCGATGATGACATCACAGAGCTGGTGGATGTTTGAGACCTTGCGCTCCCCCACCTTCCATTTGAGGATGCCCCACAGATGCTCAATAGGGTTTAGGTCTGGAGACATGCTTGGCCAGTCAATCTCCTTTACCCTCAGCTTCTTTAGCAAGGCAGTGGTCGTCTTGGAGGTGTGTTTGGGGTCGTTATCATGTTGGAATACTGCCCTGCGGCCCAGTCTCCGAAGGGAAGGGATCATGCTCTGCTTCAGTATGTCACAGTACATGTTGGCATTCATGGTTCCCTCAATGAACTGTAGCTCCCCAGTGCTGGCAGCACTTATGCAGGTCCAGACCATGACACTCCCACCACCATGCTTGACTGTACTTTGTACTCCTTACCTGGTTGCCGCCACACACGCTTGACACCATCCGATCCAAAGAAGTTTATCTTGGTCTCATCGGACCACAGGACATGATTCCAGTAATCAATGTCCTTAGTCTGCTTGTCTTCAGCAAACTGTTTGCAGGCTTTCTTGTGCATCATCTTTAGAAGAGGCTCCCTACTGGGACGACAGCCATGCAGATCAATTTGATGCAGTGTGCGTTGTATGGTCTGAGCACTGACAGGCTGACCCCCCACCCCTTCAACCTCTGCAGCAATGCTGGCAGCACTCATACGTCTATTTCCCAAAGACAAACTCTGTATATGAAGCTGAGCACGTGCACTCAACTTCTTTGGTCGACCATGGCAAGGCCTGTTCTGAGTGGAGCCTGTCCTGTGAAACCGCTGTTGCGCACCGTGCAGCAGCTCAGTTTCAGGGTCTTGGCAATCTTCTTATAGCCTAGGCCATCTTTATGTACAGCAACAATTCTATTTTTCAGATCCTCAAAGAGTTTTTTGCCATGAGGTGCCATGTTGAACTTCCAGTGACCAGTATGAGAGAGTGTGAGAGCGATAACACCAAATTTAACACAGCTGCTCCCCATTCACACCTGAGACCTTGTAACACTAACGAGTCACAAAACACCGGGGAGGGAAAATGACTAATTAGGCCCAATTTGTCCATTTCCACTTAGGGGTGTACTCACTTTTGTTGCCAACGGTTTAGACATTAATGGCTGTGTATTGAGTTATTTTGAAGGGACAGCAAATTTACACTGTTATACAGGCTGTACACTCACTACTTTACACTGTAGCAAAGTGTAATTTCTTCAGTATTGTCACATGAAAAGATATAATAAAATATTTACAAAAATGTGAGGAGTGTACTCACTTTTGTGAGATAATATATATATATATATATATATATATATATATATATATATATATATATATATATATATATATATATAGTAAGTATCAAAGTCCCAACAGGATAAGCAGAGACCTTCCTCAATCAAATAATTGCCAGGGTGCACATCCAAAACATGGAAATGTAGCAAATAGAAAAAAATGGCACTCTCTGGACTTGAATAAAAATATTACCTTTATTGATACCAGTTAAAAATGCTGCTTTTTAACTGGTATCAATAAAGGTAATATTTGTATTCAAGTACAGAGAGAGCCATTTTTTTCCATTTGCTATACATATATACAGTATATACAGTATATATATATATATATATATATATATATATAATTATTTAAGCAATTATTTAATGACCATATATAATTATTTCTCAGTCTCTTTATTAGAATACAACCAGAAAATACAGGATATTTGTATGCGGTATTAAAAATCTGAAAAAAAAGCTTCTATAGGCTAAAGTAGCAAGCATTTAGTGTGACCACCCCTTACACTTGAACAATAGCCGGAACCTAGCTCTCGTAAACCTAAATTAAATGGAACCCTAATTAATGACATTTCTAACACCTGTATTTGTCCTACTATCTCATGTAAAAATGACTGCTGTGAAAAAGGTATATTATACCAGGTTTGTGCAAGTCATGCTTGAGCATTACATACACTTGTGGTATGAGTTTAATTAATTGTAAGCTTGCAAATAAGACCAACTTTCAATCGCATCATTCCATTTAAAGTGCCAAAGATACTTTTTGCATTAGCAAAGCCACTCTCAAAGGGAAATCAGAAAACAAACTGGATACTCAAGATGTGGTGTTCAAGTGGTTATAAAGAAATTTGAAGAATCAAGAGAGGTCAGGGACAAAAAAAGGACTGGAAGGCCAAGAAAACTTTCAAAATCTGATTAGAAGTATATCAGAGTTTCTTCTTTGAAAGATCAGAAGAAGTCCTGCAAGGACCTGGCTCAGCATCTGGCAGCTTCATCGGAATGACAAGTTGACCCTTCTACAGTCTGAAGAAGCTTGATCAGAAATGGTCTTTGTGGAATGGTAGCAGCCAAGAAACCACTTTTTTTGGAAGGGGAACATGGTGAAAAGGCTAAGATATGCTAAAGCTCACAAAGATTGGAATTAATATCAGTAGGAAAGAGTATTATGGAGTGACAAATCCAAGTTTGAAATTTTTGTGTCCAATAGTCGACAATATGTGAGAAGAGTTGGAGAGAGATGGAAGAATGAGTACTTGCAGCCTTCAGTGAAACATGGTAGAGGGTCTGTCCTGGTTTTAGGCTGCATTTTTGCCAGTGGTGTTGGTGATATTGTCCGAATTGATGGGATCATGGATGCTGAAAAGTACAGACAGGTTTTAATTCATCATGCAATTCCTTCTGGAAAACGCCTTATTGGGAATGTTTTTATTTTTCAGCATGATGACGATTCCAAGAACACTGCTAATGTAGTGAAATCATATTTGGAGAGAAAAACAGCTAATAAAACACTGATAGTCATGGACTGGCCTCTACAGAGTCCAGACTTGAATATTATAAAGGTAGTATGGGATCACCTGGACAAAGAAAGAAATAAAAAAAACAATCTAAATCTAAAGAATAACTATAATATACCAGAAGATTACTTCAGAAAGCTTCAGGACAGTCTCCCCAAAAGAGTTTAAGATGTTCCCTTTTACTTTTAAGAAGCCATTTTGTTCTAAAAATTTAGTTTTTTTATTTTGTGTATATATTTCCTGCATTTGTATCTTAATTAAGAGACCTGAAAACACAATCACTAATTTCTTCCAAAATGTGCAGTAAAAAAGTTGCATTTTCATTATGAATATTGAAATCCTGATGTGTTCCACTGCAGACAAATTTATCAATATGTGTTCAGCTACATCTGCAGAGTCTGCCAGTACCCCATATGTATAGTTTTGTCTATTTTTAGACAAATTAGGAACCAATTAGGAACCAATTAGGAACCTGCCCATTCCTGTTTTCAAAGCAGGAATTTTTAGAGATTAATTTCTTGGGCCCATGTTACATTTAGAATAGTGCAATAACCTACAAGCTAAAGATACCCCCAGAATGCATACTATTTTCAATGGTAAACACTCCAGGGAATCTGACATTGAGCATTTTCAGCTTTTATGAACCACTACCTCATCACCAATTTCTTCCAAAATTTGTTTTTCACACACAACTTACATTTTCATTGTAAGTATATTGAAATCCTGATGTGTGCTACTGCAGGCAAATTCTTCTATATGTGTTCAACTACATCTCCTGAGTTTGCCGGTAGCCCACATGTATAGGTTTGTTGGATATTAGTAAAGTTACAGGGTTAAATTAGGGACCAGAGTTTTTTATGTTTGAAACTTGAAGTTTGGATACTGGGCCTCTCTGTGATTTTGAGGAAATTGTAGGAGTTCAGAAAGACCAAATACATCCACAAAAATAATGGATTCTGTTAACTGGAGTTCATTTTCTTCATCTGTTTCCTTCACATGCTTTAATTCTTAGACATTTTTAACCCATATGGACATAAATATTTGTTGTGCGGTACTTTGTTTATAGTACTGCATGATGTATATTTACTTCTATATTTACGTCTGAGCTTCAGGAAGCTCTAGCAGTCTCGACTGTTATATTACAGCTGAGAGCTGGAGTTCATGAGCTCCAGGCAGCTGCCCGCATATGGAACCAGAGCGCGATCGGTGCTCCGGTTCCATATGAGGGAAGATGCCAGATAGTTACAGACAGTGACACTGTATGTCGCTGTCTGTAACAATCATCTGCTGGAGCTGGCGGGAGGTGTGGGAGGGAATCCGGGAGGTGGGGTGGGGTGTGGTGGGTTCCCTTAATAATGGTCATGGGACGGAGGAGGTGGGGGGACCACTACACTACAGAAAAAAATAAACATTTAAATGAAAAAATGTAATGGCAAGGTAATGGTATACAGCAGTTAAAGGGGGGAGGGTTAGAGAGCTGTATGGGAGATATCAGGGAGGTTGGAGGGTAAGGGGGTCTTACATTTTCATGTTGGCAGTCTGTATTCCAGTACCTAAGATGGGGGTGACCATCGGGGGGGGGGTGAGGGAGGGAAGGGATCTGTTTGGGAGTGCTTAGGTAGGGATCAGGGGGTGAGAAGTGTCAGTTGGAAGGGTAATTTCTACACTAAAGCTAAAATTAACCTTACAAGCTACCTAATTAACCCCATTCAATGCCAGGAATAATATAAGTGTGTTGTGCAGCTGCAATTAGTGGCCTTCTAATTACTAAAAAGCAATGGCAAAGCGATATATCTCTGCTATTTCTGAACAAAGAGGTTCCCAGAGAGAAACCCAAAGTTTGTGAAAAAGTTAACAATTTAGTTTCTTTGATCACATTTGGCAGTGAAATGGTGCCATGAAATATATCAAATTGGGACTACTTAAAAAAAAAATAAAAAAAAAAAATTATATATATATATATATATATATATATATATATATATATATATATATATATATATAAAGGGTGAAGAGGTAGAGTCCAGCACCATAGAATTCACCAGTTTTCAATCTGTGTGCTCGTTACCATGGAGTTTCAGCCAGACTCCAATGTATACAGTCCATGTAGAAAATAAGGTAACAGCACCACAGTACAAGGTTCTTTCTTAAAGGTGAAAAATGTTCTTTATTGAGGTATAACAACCATAAAAGCGACGTTTCGGACCTACATGGTCCTTATATCATATATATATATAGTTTTGACAGGTATAGTTTTACTCTGAAAGTCCTGGTAGCGAAGGGGTTAATATGTAGTACTTAATTTCGCAGCGTAATTGTGGAGATCTTGATTTGCCTTAGTTATCAAAGCCTACAGACCGGCAAAAGTAGAAATTTGTAACGTAACATACGATCCACCGATCTCAGTCCAACACAGATTGATGCTTACGTCATTACAGATGTTCCGAATGCAAATTCGGCACTATCTGACTACTTTTGCAAGTTAACAAAAATCTACCAGGTACGCTCGCCACCATTCCGGCCCAGCGTACCTGGTTTTAAATCCGCCACCCTGGAGGTGGCGGATGCCATAGGAATTAATGGGAGTCTGAAAGCAACGAAAGCTCATGTTCGCTACTGCCCGATATCCCATTGATTCCTATGGGAGCTTAAAAGTTATGTTTACACCTAACACCCTAACATGTACCCCGAGTCAAAACACCCCTAATCTGCCGCCCCCTACACCGCCGCCACCTACATTATACTTATTAACCCCTATTCTGCCGCCCGACACCGCCGCAGCCTACATTATACATATTAACCCCTATTCTGCCATCCCGACACTGCCGCCACTTAAATACAAGTTATTAACCCATATCCCGCCGCTCCCGGACCCCACCGCAACTAAATAAATGTATTAACCCCTAAACCCCTGGCCTCCCACATCACTAGCACTTACTAAATCTATTAACCCCTAAACTGCCAGCCCCCCCATCTCCATAAACTAAATTAAACTATTAACCCATAAACCTAACAACCCTCTAACTTTATATGAAATATTAACTCATCCCTATCTTATAATAAATTTAAACTTACCTTTAGATTTAAATTAAACTATATTAAACTAATAATTAATCTACCCTAACTATTATACTAAAATTACATTAAACTATATTAAACTATTAATTAACCTACCCTAACTGTTATACTAAAATTACATTAAACTATATTAAACTACTAATTAACCTACCCTAACTATTAGACTAAATTACATTAAACTATATTAAATTAATAATTAATCTACCCTAACTTTTATACTAAAATTACATTAAACTACAAATTAAATTAACTATATTATGTATTTAAACACCTAACCCTACTCAAATAATTTAAATCTACACTAAAAAATTACTAAGTTACAAAAAATAAAAAACACTAACTTACACAAAAAAATAAACACTAAGTTACAAAAACTAAAAAAGAAATTATCAAAGATTTATACTAATTACACCTAACCTAAGGGCCCTATGAAAATAAAAAAGCCCCCCAAAATAAAAAAAAAACCCTAACCTACAATAAACTACAAATAGCCTTTAAAAGGTCCTTTTGCGGGGCATTGCCCCAAAGAAATCAGCTCTTTTACCTGTAAAAAAAAATACAGACACCCCCCAACAGTAAAACCCATCGCCCACACAACCAACCCCCCCAAATAAAATACTAACTAAAAAAACCTAAGCTCCCCATTGCCCTGAAAAGGGCATTTGTATGGGCATTGCCCTTAAAAGGGCATTTAGCTCTATTGCAGCCCAAACCCTAATCTAAAACTAAAACCCACCCAATAAACCCTTAAAAAATCCACCCCTGACTAACCCCTGAAGATTCACTTACAGTTTTGAAGATCCGACATCCATCCTCCAAGAAGCCGGCAGAAGTCTTCATCCAAGCAGCCGAACTCTTCCTCCAAACCCGCAGAAGTCTTCACCCAGTCTTCATCTTCTATCTTCATCCATCCGGAGCGGAGAGGCTCTATCTTCAAGACATCCGACGCGGAGCATCCTCTTCGTTCGACGTCTTCTTCCCGAATGAAGGTTCCTTTAAATCATGTCATCCTAGATGGCGTCCTTTAGATTCTGATTGGCTGCTAGAATTCTATCAGCCAATCGGAATTAAGGTTGAAAAAATCCTATTGGCTGTTGCAATCAGCCAATAGGATTGAGCTTTCATCCTATTGGCTGATCCAATCAGCCAATAGAATGTGAGATCAATCCTATTGGCTGATTGGATCAGCCAATAGGATGAAAGTTCAATCCTATTGGCTGATTGCAACAGCCAATAGGATTTTTTCAACCTTAATTCCGATTGGCTGATAGAACATAATATAGATGGCGGCGGTGTAGGGGGCGGTAGATTAGGGGTTAAGAACATAATGTAGGTGGTGGCGGGCTCTGGGAGCGGCGGGATAGGGGTTAATAACTTTATTAGAGTGGCGGTGGAATCTGGGAGCAGCGGGATAGGGGTTAATAACTTTATTTAGTTGCGGTGGGGTCCAGGAGCGGCGGGATAGGGGTTAAACAGTTTAGTATAGTGGCGGTGCTTAGTGACAGTATACAAATAAAGCTGTGAAAAAGCTGAATAGCAGTGAGATCGATGACTGTTAGTTAACAACAGTCTGCTGCTCATCGCCCTGTACTTGGTGCGGGGCTTTTTGACAGCTTTTTTGTTAAATAAGGAGAGCGTAATCAGGGCCCCGGCAGCGATGTTAGGCGATGTCATGCGAGCGTATTGGTGCCGTCGAATGCAGCAAAGTTGACGGCTTGATAAGTAAGCCTCTCTGTGTCTGATATTGGGGTATTTAAAATAATAATTAAAAAAAAAAAACCTTAAGGAAGCTTTTTTTTTTTTTTTTTTTTTCTTTTTTAAACTTAGATATCTGAGGTTTGCCCTGAGTAGTTGACAAGGGTTTGATATTCTCTGAAACAATTATTAATACACAGACCAGGTAAAGAAGGAGAGGAAGGAAAGTGATAGACTGAGTCCCTTCAGGCACCTTTTTTGCTGCAGACTCTGCAGCGCTTTAGGGGGGCTTGTTTGCATGCAGTGGGAGGAATTCTACTTGGAAAATGCCTTCCAAAAAGTCTGATAATGTACTCGAGTTGAATACAATGGGGGTTTGAGGGCTTCTGCTTAAATAAAATATTTGTGACCATATTTATTAAGTAGTCCAGGTAAGTTACTTTGCGGTCTGTGCCTGACTGCTTGTATAATGCAAAGAAGTTGAAGACTGCCATTTGTGTAAGGTATATGGCAACTTTTTATACCAAAAGGTGGTTTTGCAATGTACCAGGTATGACTTCAAACACTGATAAGCCAGGTAGACTCCCCCCTTATTTTATAGTAATCAAGGACACACTTTGGTTTATTGATTGACTTGTGCCCCCATCTTTCTGTTACTGGCTCTGTGGCTTCAGTGTGCTTCATGGATAAAAAAAATGTCCGTAAATCAGAGTGCCAAAAGTTCTCCCTGACGCAAATCAGATGTTCTTTCTCCCTTTCGCAAAGCAGATGTGCTTGGGCCCCAGCTGTTGGGAAAATCCTCTCCTGTTTTTTCGGATTGTGCCACAAGCACAAGTGTCAAATAAAAACACATTTTTAAATAACTAAATACTTGTAAAAACTGTCCAGGTATAGATGGTAGCCTTTGTTGAGGTACTGAAGAACAAGGTCCCATACTTTTTTTCCACTTGTGTTTATAGATTCTTGACAAACTGGGGATCTAACATGTTGTCTCTTCCTGTCTATATTTGAAGGCACAAGTATATCCTGTCGTACTTTCACGCAGTTTGTAGAATTTCACCCCATAGTGACCACTTTTTGAGGGTATGTACTGCTTGAACAGCAGTCTCCACTTAAATTGTGTTAGCAACTCATCAATAGAAATTTGTTGCTTGGAACATACACTTTGGAACATCTTTTAGATAAATATGTTAAAAGGGGGCAGATTTTGACAAGCCTGTCATAATTTGGATCACTTTTTGGGTGGCACACACTGTTGTCAGTAAAATGTAAAAACCGGAGAAGCATCTGGTGTCTGATCCTAGACATGATAACTGGGAACTGGGGAGTAGTCAAACTGGGTTTTTTGCTCTGATACATTTTGATGGTAGGGTTTTTATAATGTCCATAACAAACAACAGCACCCAAAATCTTTTAATATCTGCATTGTCAGTGCTGTGCAATAGCTTACATTTAGCATCAGTGGATTCTGGCTTGGCTTCTAAGAATTGTTGGACATAAAGGTTTGTTTGCTTTGCCAGATTTTCAAAAAAGCTGTCTGGCAGAAACAGTTCCACATAATCAACTGGCTCACCAGAAGCCATGTCTCAGGTAATGCCAGGTTTTACTATAAAAGGGGGCACATCAGGAACTTTCATATTTGGAGGTACCCACACCAATTCCCCTGATACAAGGTCTTGGGGGGGGCTACAGAAGCATCATAGAGGCTGGATAAGTCATCCACATCACTGTCAGAGGCAGTCAGCGTCTCATCAGATTAAAAAGTCAGGCCTGATCACCAGTGATCACAGTGAAGGTTCTTTGATCAAAGGGTTAACGTTACTGTAAAACCACAAACCTTTACACTAACACTAAATAAAGTATTATTAACTATTTAAAGACAAAAAAAAACCATCTGCCCTGATCATCACAGATCACGATGCTGGCTGTAATGATCACAGTGAAGGGTCTGTGATAAAAGGATTAACATATCCCTAAACCCCCAAACCATTACCCTCGCATTAAATAAATTGTTATTAACTATTTAAGGTATTATTAAAACTATTTTAACTGTTTAACTATTTAAAGCCCTTATCACCACAGATCACAATGTTGACTGGAATGATGACGGTGAAGGGTCTGTGATCAAGGGGTTAATGTTACCATTAAACCCCAAAGCCTTACTTTTACACTAAATAGCAAATAACTAATAAATAACTAATTAATTTGTTATGAAAATTATGAACTATTATTTGTTTTTAGCTCTGATTACCACAGATCACATGTAATTATCACAGTGGCAGTGCTGTTATAAAGGGGTTAATTATTTGTGGTATTTTGTGTGTGTGTGTTTGTATTAGGCACTTCAATTCAGCTCCAAAGCAACAGCTCTGACTCTCTCAACTGTCTCTGGAACACTGAGAGATTGAGAGAGGCCGAGCTGCACGTCTAATGTTACTGTTATGGATATAGTAACATTCTGATCACTGTGATTCGCTATAACAGTGATCGCATGGCTGCCTGGGCTGTGACTGATCCCGGACACACTGCTTCAGTTGCGAGGAATGTTCTAGGGCTGAGGGCGGATGGAAGAAGCTGGGGAATCCCCCAGAATGTGGCGCAATCACTGGGGTTTGCATTCGTTGGGCCTACCATTGGTATTACAAGTTGAATGTAAATGCAGTCGCTTGATCACTATCACTATTTACGCTAAAATTATTACTGCGACTTCAGAGCTCTGGTTAACTGTTTTCTAAACTAAAAAGTTGCCAAAACACATCAAAAATACATTACAAAGTTCACTTAAACCTATAATAACCATCTAATAAAAAATATTTAAGAAAATATTGCACACAAAAGTTATAAAGGCTCAAATATATGAGATCAGGCAAGCAAAATGACTTTAACATTGAGATACATACATATACATCTCTAAAGATGGATATGTATGTGTGTATATATATATATATATATATATGTTTGTATATGTGTACATATGTATTTATATGTGTATATATTTATTTACAGACATATACACATATATACACATGCAAACACATAAATACGTATGTACACACATTTAGACATAAATATATGTGCATTGGAGCCCTTTGCAGTTAAAGGGATAAACCCCTTTTTTTCATGATTGATGTCGAGCATACAATTTTAAGCAACTTTGTAATTTACTCCTATTATCAATTTTTATTCGTTCTCTTAATATCTTTATTTGAAAATAAACAATGGAATCCAGCACAGAGCACAAGTCCTCAAAGAGGTGAGAGTAATCCTTCAGAGTGACTGCCACACTCAAATGTAATAGTGCAGAAAATTGAAAAGAAGGAAATACTTCTCATATAATCCAAAGTTTTATTGGTACAGGATCAGACAACAAAGAAAACCCAACGTTTCGAGGTCAATACCCCTTAGTCATGTGATCATCACATGACTAAGGGGTATTGACCCCGAAACGTTGTGTTTACTTTGTTGTCTGATCCTGTACCAATAAAACTTTGGATTATATGAGAAGTATTTACTTCTTTTCAATTTTCTGCATCTTTATTTGAAAAGCAAGAATGTAAGCTTAGAAACTGGACCATTTTTGGTTCAGACCTAGGTTATGTTTGCTGATTGGTAGATAAATTTACCTGCCAATCAATAAGCGCTATCCAGGGTGCTGAACCAAAAATGGGCTGGCTCCTTAGTTTGGATTCCTGCTTTTTCTTATAAAGATATCAAGAAAACGAAGAAAAATTGATAATAGGAGTAAACTAGAATGTTGCTCAAAATTGCATTCTCTATCTGAATCATGAAAGAAAAACTTTGGGTTTAGTGTCCCTTTAAGTAGATTAAAACATGAAAAAACATATTTATGCAATATTCAGATTTAATAAAGGCTTAAACTATGTATTTACTCTAGATATTTAAAATTCCTATATTCCGCATAAAGCAGAAAATGTTCTATGTATTTCTAAATAGATATTCCTTTATATATCTGTTTATATCTATACCTATATATAATCATCTTTAAATATTGGTATAGATATATATTTACCAAAATACCATCATATATATATAGAAATATATTTTTAGAAATAAATAGAACATATTCTGCCATGTGCAGTACATTGGAATTTTAAATATTCATATTTTTATGTCGGGTTAGCACGAGAGTACGTTTTTTCTCCATTCACTTCTATGGGGGAATACGTGAATGCGCACCCAATATTTTAAGTTCTGCTTTTTGCACTCGTTAAGTTAGCACAAGAGCAAAAACCGTGTACTTTCAACTCGTAAAATGAGCGCAACCCAACAATCACAAAAAAGCTTTATTTCTAGCACAATTAAAGGGACATGAAACCCGAATTTTTTCTTTCATGATTCAGATAGAGAATACCATTTTAAACAACTTTCCAATTTACTTCTATTATCTCATTTGTTTATTTTTTTTAAGTATTCTTTGTTAAAGCAATGCACATGGGTGAGCCAATCACACGAGGCAACTATGTGCAGCCACCAATCAGCAGCTACCATGCCTATTTAGATATACTTTTCAACCATGTCCCTTTAACACTCGACTGGGAACTTAAATTAGCGCTCCACTTGTAATCTGGCCCATTGGATTTCAACCGGGAATTTTAGGGAAATAACTGGCTGTGTGTATGTCACAAACACACTATATAATGATGCTTCATTTCCCCCACATTAGATAAACAGGAACAGACATTAAATAATTCTATAATGCTAAACTGTGATCGCTAACACATGTACGCTTTTTCAGTTTAAAACTATACACATTACAACACAGACAGTACTTTTTTACGCAGTGTAGAAATTAAATAAACTATTTCATTTTTTTATTTTTTTTAAGAAAGGAAGTAAAGTTATAATATTCTCAACTATCTTGAGGGCAGCCAGAGACACAGAGCAAAATGACATCTTAGAGCAATAAATCTTTAATTCCCATCAAATGTGATTACTGTATGATGCCGAAGATGTACTTTAGCAATGTTGTTTCTGTTCAGCACATTTTGAAATGGCTGTTTTACCAATGAGGTGCATGAAATTGTAGGATGGCTCATTTCTGTAAGAGAATGGCACAATTGACTTCTAAGGCAAGTAGAAAGGAGAGACACATTTACAAACGTTTTCTAGTAGCACATTTGAGAAAAATAGCTCCTTTGATAATTTCAGAAAAATAACATTTTGTGAAGAATCACTGGCTTCACTGTCTGCTTTACACATTACTAATTGTGGGACAGATTACAAGTGGAGTGGTATTTAATGCTCCCGCTTACGAGATAACTCTGCTAAAAAAAGCTTTTTTGCGTGCTTTGGGTAGCGCTCGTATTACAAGTTGAAAGTAAAATGTTTTTGCTCACATGCTAGCATGATGCAGAAGTTAGAATATCATGAGTGCGTTAAATGCATTCCTCCATTGATGTTAATATAGCAAAAAAGTGGAAAAAAAGCCTATACCCTACTCGCGCACAAACCTAATTGCATATTCACTAACCTGAAATGAAACTGTTAATGTTTCCCATTCCAATGTTCTTAACATAAAAGAATATATGTTTTATGTATTCATAAATACATATTTGTATGTGTATATATATATATATATTTATCTGATGGTGTTTTAGGTAAAATATACTGTATATCTATACCTATATATATATATATATATATATATTTACAGTGTTTTATAAAAGTGAGTACATCCCTCACATTTTTGTAAATATTTTATTATATCTTTTCATGTGACATCACTGAAGAAATGACACTTTGCTACAATGTAAAGTAATTAGTGTACAGCCTGTATAACAGGGTAAATTTGCTGTCCCCTCAAAATAACTCAACACACAGCCATTAATGTCTAAACCATTGGCAACAAAAGTGAGTACACCCCTAAGTGGAAATGTCCAAATTGGGCCCAAAGTGTCAATATTTTGTGTGGCCACCATTATTTTCCAGCACTGCCTTAACCCTCTTGGCCTTGGGCATGAAGTTCACCAGAGCTTCACAGGTTGTCACTGGAGTCCTCTTCCACTCCTCCATGATGAAATCACGGAGCTGGTGGATGTTAGAGACCTTGCACTCCCCCACATTCCATTTGAGGATGCCCTACAGATGCTCAATAGGGTTTAGGTCTGGAGACATGCTTGGCCAGTCCATCACCTTTACCCTCAACTTCTTTAGCAAGGCAGTGGTCGTCTTAGAGGTGTGTTTGCGGTTGTTATCATGTTGGAATACTGCCCTGCAGTCAGTCTCTGAAGGTAGGGGATCATGCTTTGCTTCAGTATATCACAGTACATGTTGGCATTCATGGTTCCCTCAATGAACTGTAGCTCCCCAGTGTTGGCAGCACTCATGCAGGCCCAGACCATGACACTCCCACCACCATGCTTGACTGTAGGCAAGACACAGTTGTCTTTGTACTCCTCACCTGGTTGCCACCACACATGCTTCACACAATCTGAACCAAATACGTTTATCTTAGTCTCATCGGACCACAGAACATGGTTCCAGTAATCCATGTCCTTAGTCTGCTTGTTTTCAGCAAACTGTTTGCGGGCTTTCTTGTGCATCATCTTTAGAAGAGGCTTCCTTCTGGGACGACAGCCATGCAGACCAACTTGACGCAGCCCTTATAACTTTTGTGCCATATTTTTTTAAAAATATTTTTCATTATTGTTATTATAAGTGTAACTGTATTTTTCAATATATTTTTGATATGTTTTGTGACACTTTTTTGTTTTGTGAAACAGTTAACCAAAGCTCTGAAAAAACATAGTCCCGATGCACGTTAACTTAAATTGCGCTCAATCAATCGTGTTTACTTTCAACTTGCATTATGAGCCCTACGTCCTATACACGCAAACAGCTGAGATAAACCCCTTTTCACTCATGCATAACTGTTAACACGCCACTCGTAATCTGGCCTGGTACGTTATAGAGACCACTGAAATTAAACTTTAGCAGGACTTATCCACATTATTGTTGCTATAATTAGTGAGCTAGCATACCTGTATCTGCTTAATTTGGAAGTATTGTAGATATTAGATATAGATAGAAATAAACATATAAAAAGTATTGAATATGTGCTCCTTACAATAATTTCCTATATAAAAACACTATATTATACATAACCAAAAGAAAGGGAATTAAAAACGCATTAAAGTACAAAACATTCTCTAACATGTTATTTAAATATTTTCTTGCATTTAACAGTGTTTAACCCCTGCATAGGTTTTTAAAACATATAAAGTCAGCTACTAAACAGCAAGGGGTCAATTTACTAATGTGCGAGCGGGCATGATACGATGTAGCATATCATGTCCGCTGCACGTCGATAAATGCCAACAGCATATGCTGTCTGCATTTATCATTGCACCAGCAGTTCTTGTGAACTGCTGGTGCAATACCGCCCCCTGCAGATTCGCGGCCAATCGGTCGCTAGCAGGGGGTGTCAATCAACCCGATCGTATCCTATCGGGTTGATTTCTGTCCGCCGCCTCAGAGCAGGTGGACAGGTTATGGAGCAGCGATCTTTATCGGAGCTTGATAAATTGACCCCCAATGCTCTACTGGGACAAATCAGAACACATATGTTAAGCCAAAGACAAAAAGGTATGTGTGTGAAGCCACCAATCTGCAGCTAGGTCCCAGTAGCACATTGCTGCTCCTGAGCCTACCAAGGAATACTGTTCAAAAAAGGACATCAATAAAAAAGTGATAATAAAGTAAACTGAAAAACTTTGACTTTATTACCCCTTAAGAGCACAAAATTACGAATGGCACGCACAAGCAATATTACTTTTTGTCTCGCTTGTTTTGCATGCAACAGAAATAGGGTATGTATATGATGAATTGAAAATAAACACATTCGCTTGAGCACATTCACAATTTATTTTGGATAAATGCACAAATAGTGTAGTATACCCAGCGGGTACTGTTGATGATAGGTACAGCAGGCACAGCTGGTTTGAGGAAGGCTGCCACTGGTATAAAAGATACAGGAGACTCAGCAGACACAGGGTACCCAGGGGGTACTGTTGGTAAGTATGTTATGGGATACCAGGTAGGTACAGCAATTACAGTTGATTTGCAAAAGCTGTCTCTGGTATAGCAAACACAGGAGACTCACCAGGCACAGGGTACCCAGCGGGTACTGTTGGTGAGTATGTTATAGGATACCAGGTAGGGACAGCAGGTACAGTTGATTTGCAGAAAGCCGTCTCTGGTATAGCAAACACAGGAGACTCAGCAGGCACAGGGTACCCAGCGGGTACTGTTGGTGAGTATGTTATAGGATACCAGGTAGGGACAGCAGGTACAGTTGATTTGCAGAAAGCCGTCTCTGGTATAGCAAACACAAGAGACTCAGCAGGCACAGGATACCCAGTGGGTATTGTTGGTTAAAAACCCATAGGATACCAGGAAGATATGCTTGGTCTCAGGAACAAGGTGAGCACAAGCAGGTTCAAGGTTAGTAAGCTTGGATTTCTGGAGCAAGATGAGCAGTCTGCCTCTGCAAAGCCTGGCATTTAAAATGTCTTCAACCTCATAGTTTAAGAAGGGAGACATGAAAAACTGGGTGGGTGCAAAAGGATGGTGGTATCTGAAGACAGATTGCAACTGGATATATTATTTTCTCAATAGTTAAAGTTCCAATGAAGCAGGGACCAATTTTCTTGGAAGAAAGAGTTTGTCAGAGATGAGCAGTAGAAAGAAAAACCTTTCTTCCAATTTTATATTTAGGATATGTAGGATGTCTTTTCTCGTCAGCAAAATGTTTGTATTGCTGTTGGGCCTCCAATAATCATTTCTTTAATATTGAGAAAGTACTGTGTGGGCGTTAATCAGCAGCAGGAACTGAGCTTTGAAGAGGCAAGCCAGGTAACATAGTTGGATGAAATCCATAGGTACACAGGAAAGGAGAAATGGCTATAGATCTCTGAACTTGATTATTATAGGCAAACTCAGCCAAGGCAAGGTATTGAGCACAGTCATCTTGAAAAGTGGTAGTATAACATATCAGGTATTGTGCCAATGTTGGATTTTTGCACTCAGTTTGGCCATCCATTTGGGGATGGAAAACAGTGGATAAGGCCTGTTAAAAGTGCAATATCTTGCAAAAAGCTGCCCAAAATTTTGATGTGAATTGAGGATCCCTAATAGATACCATAGTCTCTAGTAAGCCATGTAGCCAGAAAATTTCTCACAGGAAAATAGTAGTTGTTTGATCAGCATCAGGTACCCCCTTGGTGGCAAAAAATGGGCCATTTTAGTAAAGCGATCCCCTACCACAAAAACCTGAAATATAGGAGGTAAGTTGACAATAAAGTCCATGTCTATTTCGGCCCATGGTCTGTTTGACACAGGTAGTGGTTGTAACAAACCTGAAGGAGGTTGCTGAGAGACTTTATTAACAATACACACAGGACAATGCTGCACATAAGAGTTAATATATTTTTGCATGCCAGGCCACCAGAATTGCCCATTAATTAACACTTGGGTCTTAATAAAAATGATGAAGTTCAGGGACTACAGAGGATGGCACTACAACTTTATTATCCTGAATCTGGAGGTGGTCTCTTGGAGTCTTTTAAAAAATAGTGTCCTATAAGGAAGCTTTGTTAGCTAGAAAATGTCCCAGTTGGAGAATAGTGGTAGACTCTTAGGGGTATATTTATTAAAGTGTGGACAGACATTATATGATATATGATATGATGACTGCTGCTTCATAACTTCTGTTTCCAGCGAGCTTGAAGGCTGGCCGGAAACACGGGGCATCAAGCTCCGTACGGAGCTTGATAAATTGACCCCTTATTCTTTTTTCTCAATTTTCAGTAATAGGATGATCAGCCCCCTCTAGTAATTGTCTTCACTCCTCAAAAGTTGTTTTAATAGCAAGAAGTTCTATATCCCCCACTTCATAGTTTCTTTTTACTGGGGATATAACTCAAAACAAAAAGGGTAAAGGGTTAAGGTAATCTTTGTCACCTGCTCTTTGAGATAATACTGCTCCAATTGCAGTCTCAGAAGCATCAACTTCGATAAAGAAAGGTTTCTTGGTACAGATAAAATCAGTATGGGTCAGAATGGGCGAAGAGGTGAAAAGGTTAGGTTATTAAAGGCTTTTGTGCTTTATCAGACCAGTGAAATTTAGTTGTCTTCTTGGTGAGAGCTGTAAAAGTTTGCGAACCCACAAAGTGTTGAATGGCTTTCTTACTGTCAGTAGTTTATTATAGCTTCTATTTTCGTGGAATACATACAGATCTCTCCAGGTGAGAGGATGAAGCCTAGAAATTTTACTGAGCCTGTGTTAAAAATGCATTTCGCCAGTTTAGAATATAAACAATTGGCTCATAGGGGAGATAGCACAGTCCTTAAATGATCATGGTGTTATTGTGCAGAAGAAGAGTAAAAAAGAATGTCCTCCAAGTAAGCTACTGCATAAATGTCCAGGATATCATGAAAAATGTAGTTTACAAATCTCTGAAAGGTCACAAACAGATAGAGGGAGCGCCAGGTAGGCTTAAGTGAAAAAATAAAAATAGCAATAGAAAATAAAATCTTGTGATAGTACAAAAAAGAGATGAGTGGAAAACTGCCTTTTGTTCCCATTATGGCATTATAAATATTCTGTGATGCCCTTTGGTCTATGCAATTCCACTGCTACCTTTCAGAGATTTGTAATAATTAGCAATTACAGTGACTACACACACACACACACACATACATATATACAGATAGAGGGAGCGCCAGGTAGGCTTAAGTTAAAAACTAACAATAGAAATAGAAAATAAAAACTATTACAACATATTAAAAAGTTTCACATGTATTATCTGTATCAAATAAAATAGGGTACCCTATCAATCTAAATAATAATAGAATATAACAAATGAAGTAGTGTGAGTTCAGCACAAAATTGTGTTTAAAAGAAAATAAATGTCCCAAAACTGGCAGTGGGGGCCAGTGTGCACAATTCCTGTCCCTTGTCGGGATGTGGGGTTCCTAGGCAAAATCCCAAGGTTAATATCCCAAATGAAGAAAAAATTACCAAAAAATACTGACAAAATAAATAAATAAATACAAATAAAAAAATAAAAGGGAAAAAAATAAAAATAATCAAAAATAAAAATGGTTAGAAAAATATATATAATAGTGTCCATGATATCCTAAAAGGTCTTAGTGAAAATGCAGTGAAAAGATAAATAATAATTAAAATGATGGTACGGATCCACCGGAACCGGAAGTGATGTCATAGGTGACGATCGATCAGACCGCGTACATCATTCTCTTAGACTACTGAGTCTAAGAATACTCATAGTGCTCATAATAGGAACAAAAGGCAGTTTTCTACTCATCTCTTTTTTTGTAGTCTCACAAGATTGTAGGCACCTCTCTGTTGATCCAATAACCTGCTTTACACAAAATTATGTATTGTGTGTGCCAAGGGGTGCTATTAAATGTATAATATGAATTATACAATACTAGTACTAAAGCCCGTGTACACGGGCCATTTTTTTCAGAACAGCGGTCCCACCCCTTGCTCTCTCCCCCCTTTCTTTTGCTCTCTCTTCCCCCCTCTCTTTTGCTTTCTTTCCCCCCTCTCTTTTGCTTTCTCTCCCCCCTCTCCTTTGTTCTCTCTCTCCCCTCTTTTGCTCTCTCTCTCCCCTCTTTGGCTCTCTCCATCCTTTCTTTTGCTCTCTCTCCCCCCTCTTTGGCTCTCCCCCCCCCCTTTGGCTCTCCCCCCCCTCTTTGGCTCCCCCCCTCTTTGGCTCTCCCCCCCCCCCTCTTTGGCTCTCTCCCCTCTTTTGCTCTCTCTCCTCTTTGGCTCTCTTTCTCCCCTCTTTGGCTCCCCCCCCCTTTGGCTCTCTCTCCCCCCTCTTTGGCTCTCTCTCCCCCCTCTTTGGCTCTCTCTCCTCTTTGGCTCTCTCTCTCTCTCCCCCCTCTTTGGCTCTCCCCTCCCCTTTGGCTCCCCCCCTCTTTGGCTCTCCCCCCCCTCTTTTGCTCTCCCCTCCCCTCTTTGGCTCTCTCCCCCCTCTTTTGTTCTCTCCCCCCTCTTTGGCACTCTCCCCCCCCTCTTTGGCTCTCTCCCCCCCTCTTTGGCTCTCCCCCCCCCCCTTTGGCTCTGCCCCCCCCTCTTTGGCTCTCTCTCCCCCCTCTTTGGCTCTCTTTCCTCTTTGGCTCTCTCTCTCCCCCCTCTTTGGCTCTCCCCCCATTTAGCTCTCTCCCCCCCCCCTTTAGCTCTCTCCCCCCCCTCTTTGGCTCTCTCTCCCCCCTCTTTGGCTCTCTCTCCCCCCTCTTTGGCTCTCTCTCCCCCCTCTTTGGCTCTCTCTCCTTTTTGGCTCTTTTTCCTCTTTGTCTCTCTCTCTCCCCCCTCTTTGGCTCTCCCCCCCTTCTCTTTGGCTCTCCCCCCCTTCTCTTTGGCTCTCTTCCCCCCCTTCTCTTTGGCTCTCTCTCCCCCCCTTCTCTTTGGCTCTCTCTCCCCCCCCTTCTCTTTGGCTCTCTGCCCCCCCCTTCTCTTTGGCTCTCTGAACCCCCCTTCTCTTTGGCTCTCTGCCCCCCCCCTCTCTTTGGCTCTCTGCCCCCCCTTCTCTTTGGCTCTCTGCCCCCCCCTTCTCTTTGGCTCTCTGCCCCCCCTTCTCTTTGGCTCTCTGCCCCCCCTTCTCTTTGGCTCTCTGCCCCCCCCCTTCTCTTTGGCTCTCTGCCCCCCCCCCCTTCTCTTTGGCTCTCTGCCCCCCCCCTTCTCTTTGGCTCTCTGCCCCCCCCTTCTCTTTGGCTCTCTGCCCCCCCCTTCTCTTTGGCTCTCTGCCCCCCCCTTCTCTTTGGCTCTCTGCCCCCCCCCCTTCGGCTCTCTGCCCCCCCCCCTTCGGCTCTCTGCTCCCCCTTCTCTTTGGCTCTCTGCCCCCCCTTCTCTTTGGCTCTCTGTCCCCCCCCTTCTCTTTGGCTCTCTGCCCCCCCCCCTTTCTCTTTGGCTCTCTGCCCCCCCCTTCTCTTTGGCTCTCTGCCCCCCCCTTCTCTTTGGCTCTCTGCCCGCCGCCCTCCCTCTCTGGCTCTGTCTTCGCGGGACCCCGTCCGGCCATGCCCCATCGCGGCAACACCCGCCCGGCCACGCCCCTCGTGACGCCCGGCCACGCCCCTCGCAACGCCCAGCCACGCCCCTCGCGACGCTCCCGTCGGCCACAAACAGCTGTGAGGTCTGGGGAGCGCATTGCCGCTTCTCACGCAGCAGACCTCACAGCTGTTGAGTAGCTCGCGCTCCCTATCTCACAGCTGCTTGTATGCTGTGTACCTCGCGCTCCCAATCTGTCAGCTGTCAGCTATGCCGAGGTGCGCGAGAATAGAATCTAAGGCCAAGTGTTTGTCTGTACTGCGCATGACGGCTTCAGACAAACACTTGTCTTTTATAATATAGGATGTTAATACACCAAAAATATAAACTTATGAAAATTATTTATATAATAAGACCAATTCATGCCTGGTATTAGCGCCAATATCAATCTGTATATAGTAGTCCAAACGTGTCAGTTTATGATTGCTTGTATATTTGTTCCCAATGCGATGTGTCCCTTGTGTAAGGAGATTTCAGAATAGATTCTTTTGCGGGTCTGCTCTTCTCCTTTAAAGCTTAGTAAACAATCTTTCTGTGTGAGAGAAACACAAAACGGAGGGTGCCTCCTAGTGTGACTCAGTATGGGTACCAGCCATGATATAAACAAGTTTAGATATACTCACAATTGTGGCAGCAATGGGTACCAGCCATGATATAAACAAGTTTAGATATACTCACAATTGTGGCAGCACCAATGTGCTGAATGAGGCAGACTAGGATCTCTCAGTGTCCCAGCTCACTGATCCGGGTGATGGGATGGTCTCATTCTGTCCCCTTTCACTCCAAAAAAAGACTTGTGCTTGCAGTAAAAATATTGATCACAATTGTATAAAAACAATTGTTATAAACTATTGGGTTGTACTAGACAGTCGCTACGCGTTTCTCGGCTGTAACCAGCTGTTTCCTCAGACATCTGTCTGATTTCTAAAAGCAGTCTTTTAAATGTCTCACAACCTCATGTGTCTCAATCAGAGTGTTCAATCCACTCACACCATCTTCTACAACTATTGTAATCAATCACGCTTAATTGTTACTTGATGTTTTTATCCATACTGTGTCGATCCATCAGTTCTGGAGCAAGTGGTAGTGGGTATTAGACTTGTGCATTCAGATCCTTTCTTAGGATCCGAATGTGGAAGTAAGCACTATTCGGTTCTTTATGGATCCGAATTGTTTCTGGTGCAAGATCAACACTTTAAATTCTGGATTTGCATAGTGATGGGATTAAGGTCCCTGTAATCTATGTATAGACAAATTCCTCTATTTTTTGACACGGAATATATCAGCCACAGCAGGGGATGTCAATGGTTTAATAAACCTTTTTTGCAAATTTTCTTCAATATATTATTTTAGCACTTTAAACTTTGTAAGCGGATAGGTATGGTCAAAAGGAATTTGACCTCCAGGAAGGAGATCAATAAGGCTATCATATTCCCAATGAGTAGGGAGAGTGTCAGCTTATTTCTATTTAAAGACTTCTTGATATAGCTTTGGTACTTGAACAAGGGGTTTAACTGGAGTCTCAGGTTGGAGGGTGGTGATGATGTGGGACCTTAAAAAGTGGTGAAGACAAAACTGGGACTTTAAGTGCACAGTTCCAGTATCCCAGTCGATAAACGGATTATGCCTTCATAACCAGGGGAGGCTCAGCACTAAAGGAAACACTGGTGAAGTTACTAAATCAAATATCATAGTCTCTTGATGCCTAGGCTCTTTTGTGACTAACAAGGAAATGGTCTCCTTTGTGATAGGTCCAGTTTTTAACAGTGATCTATGAGCTGAATATGAATTGGCTTTTCTTTAATGAGACTGGGTATCTGAAATCTTTGGGCTAATTGGGTGTCCAGAAAACATCTGCTGGCCCCAAAATCATGGCAGGAAGAATTACAGAGTTCTCATCCCACTGCAACAAGAGAGGTAGGGACACAAGAGGTTTTCAATATCTAGGCATTTGATCAACAGAAAGGAGGGGAAGAAGCAGCTTACCTCTAGGAGTCAAACGATGAAAGGAATCTTCCAATCCTAAGGAGGTGCGCTGGTGTAATGGGAGAGGTGATAATGAACAAGATCTGGCAGCACTCATAGTCGTATCCGTGGAGATAGAGTCCTTTAGCAATAGAAAATAGAAGAGGCTCCACATAGTGTGATAACGTAGAGAACAAGACTGTCTGTGTGTCAAGGCCCCCCTCCAGAGAACTAGTCACATAGGAGGCGGCACAACCTGAGTGCCTAACAACGCAGTATGGGACCAAAAAGTCGCCTGAAAGACTCAGGTAAGACGCCCAGACGCCAACCTCAGGGTGCGTGGAAGGATACAGCAGTCACCGGCACAGCATGCTCTCGGAGGATCAGGGGATCACAGGCTTCCGGCCATCCACATGATAATACAAGTTAATCGTGCCTGAATATCATAGGCTAAATGGGTCAGTTGTACAGACAAGGAATAGAATGGAGCAAGTAGTAATGATAGAAAGTGTGAGTTTTATTAAACACACTAGAATAACAGCAATGCGTTTCTCAGCATACAAAATTGCCGTTTCATCAGGCTGTCACCCCTAGGAGTCTTGGGCTTGGCAGTGCACACTCAGGCTACAAGTAGAGATTTTATGATCTTCTTCTTTGCTTCTCAGCTTCAGAGAGGGGACCTGGAACATCTACTATTTGCATGGGTTCTTCAGTGGAGCTGCTAGGTGAAGACAGAGGACAAAAAAAATCACATGTGAAGAGGGCTATAAGTAGCAGCCTTTCCATACACCTTTACCTAAAGTGGAGGTCAATCCGAGTTGACAGAGAGATAAGACTTTCTAGTGTTTTAGGGACCCCACTCATGTCAGTTAATCTTTCATAATATCAGAAAGACCCAACCTGAATTGATTCAGGAGAGCAGCTTCATTCCAGGAGGTTAATGTGGTAAGGTGATGAACTATATGATATATTCCTCTATATCTCTACTACCCTGTTTAAGGGCACATATTTTGGCTTGAGCAGTGGAGGTCTTGTAGGGGTCTTCATATTGTGATTCTAGTCTTTGCAAGAATTGTTTCCAAGACTCAAGGATAGGACTTTGAGTGACAAGGAGTTGGTGAGCCCATAACTGCGGTTCACCAGAAAGAAGTGAAATAACAATTCAAACTCATATAAAGCCTGAGTAGTAAGTTCTGGATTGCAGGGAAAACAAAATCTGACAGGACGTGATACAAGTCAGAAATTAAGACCAAGCCCCATTATATTTTTCAGGTAAAGCAACTCGAAGTCTAGGTGGAATATTAATAGCAGATTCTGATACAGGTGGACTGGATACTGGTGCCAGAGGGGTAGGAGCCTGTGGGGGACTTTGGAATTTCTTTTCTAGTGTGTTCTGATTTCCTTGTAAGGCACGCACAGATTGAGTTACTCTGTTTACTTACTGTGTTAAAGCTTCAACTATTCCTGCAGGTGCCATGTTTTGTGGCTGAGTTATTCTGTGAGGAGCTAGGGTGAGTGGAACACTGAATAATAGAAGACTTTTAAAAAAAAGCTTTACTAATTTATTAGAAACAGAACAATTGGTAGTTTATATTGAAGGACACAAAAACACTAACGTTTTGTTCAATTTCAGAAAACCTTAGTAGGTTGATGTAACAAGGTTATGTGGATTCAAATGCCCAAATAGTGTAGTATACCCAGCGGGTACTGTTGCAGAGACTGTCAAGGCATACCAGGAAGGGACAGCAGGCACGGCTGGTTTAAGGAAAGCTTTCACTGGTATAGCAGACACAAGATATTCAGCAGGCACAAGATAACCAGTGTGTACTGTTGGTGAGACTGTCAGAGGAAAGCTGTCACTGGTATAGCAGACACAGGAGATTCTGCAGGCACTAGTTGGTACCTGGGATACCAGGTATAAACAGCAGGCACAGCTGGCTTGAGGAAAGCTGTCATTGGTGTAGTAGACACAGGAGACTCAGTAGGCACAGGATACCAAGCGGGTACTGTTGATGAGACTGTCACAGGATACCAGGCATGAACAACAGGCACAGTTGGTTTGAGAAAAGCTGTCACTGGTATAGCAGACACAGGAGACTCAGCAGGCACAGGATACCCAGCAGATACTGTTGGTGAGACTGTCACAGGATACCAGTTAGGCATGCTTGGTTTTCAGGAACAAGGTTAGCATACTCAGGTACAAGGTAAGTATGCTTGACTTTCAGAAACAAGTTGAGCATACACAGGTACAAAGTAAGTAAGCTTGGCTTTCTGGAACAAGATGAACATACGCAAGTATATGGTAAGTATGCTTAACTTAGTGACAAGGTGTTTTACCAAAACTCAGGAACAGGGTTGTTTCCACAATAACTCGGCCCAGAGTGATAGACTGAGTGAGCTTTTAAAGGTACTCCCATAGCTGAGACCTCCATGTGGGAGTTCCGGTAATTAGGACATGATCCCTTTAAATCTAGGCCATTCACACCTAGGAAAAGACAGCAGCAGAAGCAATAGAAACCTAGCACTGATGTTACTCCATGTGGAATGCCAAGGCCGGGAAGGCAGGCTTCGGCATCTCTCCAGATCCAGGAGTGGCATTTCTGCCATGGATAAGTACCTGACAGGTTTAGATATGTATTGTACATGAACATTAATATATATATATATATATATATATATAATAAAAAGTACATTATTTTCTATGTGAAGAACATAGGAATGTAAAATATTGGGGTTCACAATTTGGGACTAACACAGTCTGGTTAGGGCACATGAAGAATTGCTAACGTCAATGTGTGTTATTAAAATATTACATATAGGGGCAGGGCCTATAGTCGAATTCGCAGGATGCATCAAAGGGGAACTCCCGGCTCTAATCTAACTTTTAGGGCCTAAATCAAATCTATTGGTTTAAAATGTAAGCTTCAATATCCAATGAAGTACCTTGGAAGTGTCTGAGGAGCCGGGGAGATCACTAGACTGCTGACAGCCTAATCTCTTCAGTTGAGCTACAACATGGTCGCCATTCTCTGTGAGACTGACCATATCAGTAGCTGGGGCTGCTGGAAAATACCCTCCTCAGAAAATTGGGTTATGGAGCAGATATTTAATGCTGCTATATAATGTATTGAAACCAATATCACTGGAAAATAGGGGGAAAAGCTCTTAATACCTTTGCTACAGCTAATAATATAGTACCTTCTGGGACAAGAGACGCACATCTGCTTAGACATCACGCATTGGACCTTCAATATGGTGCTAGATACTACACTAATCCTGAGGGAAGTGGAAGCCATGCTGGATGCTCATTTCTCTAGGCTCCATGCAGTATTCGAGGAAGAATATATCCCTCTAAAAGGTGTCTGTGCTAATGCAAAATGTGAGTTGCAGCCTTTACTAGACCTACCTACTGAACCTCTCGCACACCTCACCCAAACACCTACTGTAAATAAAGCTGAAAAGCCTTCTCATACCCTACAGAAAAACAAAACTCATCCAAGCACAAACATAGTGGAGCTGAGTGCGCCGTATGGTGAGTCGACAGAGGAGGCGAATAGCTTGTAGTGGGGAACCGTATCAATGGTTGGAGCTGAACGTGGTTTAGTGAGTTTCACAAGCAGAGTAGCGCTGCGGAGGCTTCAGCAGCTTGGTGTTGCCAGACCAGATCCACAGAGACCTTTGTTGTCCACAGCAGTTGATGTGCCTACTCTCAGCACTTGCAGGCAGTGGTCTGTTAATGTATACCTCCTGACCTACCCTCCATGTTTTATATTTGTTTCTATGGTTTAGGTACAGACTAGACAACTAGTAGAGTTCTCAACTTTATGACTCAACTGACCAAAATCTATGGTGGCATTTTTTATATTTTTCTATGTTATTTCTACTTGTAAAGTTGTATATCATTAGTGTATAGAAGCTACTCTGATATTGTTTAATTTGATCTAGAGTTTCTTAGTTTCCATCTTCAGTTGATCAAGACTTTGGATAGACTTCTATGTATCACACTGACATGTAGGTACCTGTAATTTTGTGTATTGACTCTCAATAAAATATAAATAATAATAAAAAAAAAAAAATATTACAAATAAAATATTTCAAAAAATTAATACAAATAGACATACAGGTATATATATATATATATATATATATATATATATATATATATATATATATATAAAGTATATTGTTCTGTATGTTCAAACATTTGAAAGTGAACTGTTAATAACTCCTGTTGGGTCAGCATGTGAGTACCGGTGCTAGTTTTGTTTTAGCTTTCACACTCCATTGAAGAATACTGGAGAATACACATGTAAGATTTTTGCTTGCGCTTTAATTTTTTACTTTAAACTTGTAATACGAGTACAACCCAACATAAGCAAAATGTCTCCTTCTAGAGAAGTTAATGTGCAAGCGGGGGCGCTAAATAATCTAGAACTTAGAATGCATAATGTATTCTGCCATACACTGTTTCATTATATCCAGTAAAATAACAAACTGTCAAACAAACTATGCAATACACTTTCATTATTTATTTTATCTATGTTCCAGGCAATTTTAAATCTAAAAACTGCCTTTTCCACTGCTCTCCAAGTGACTGAAGTACATCCTGCATGATACAGAAGATTGACCCTAAAAACAGCCCTTGTTTAACCTAGAGGGACAAGTGACCCATCAATTGAAAGGGGAGCTCTTGATTCAAATTTCTATCTAGGATGCAGGGCATCACCTGCTCTATTGAATACCAGGAAGATTTTTATATGAAGCAGGGGTGGGGCTATTATGCATTCAATGGCTCGTTCTCTTCGTCACTTAGAGAAATGAGACTTGAATGCTATCTTTTTAATGAGTAGTTGAATCCTCATTTATTATTCAGGTTCTCATTGGGATAATGTTGATCAAGTACACTACTACGTACTAGAGTGTCTTTTAAGACACACAAAGGGACATCAAACATGCTTAACCCCAATTCCGAAAAAGTTGGGACAGTATGGAAAATGCTAAAAGAGTCATTTGAAAGCTCAATTCACCCTGCACTATATTGAAAACACATTATTAACACATTGTTGATGTTTTACTTTGTAAATTTAATGTATTTTTGAAAATATACACATATTTAAAATCTGATGACTGCAACATGTTCCAAAAAAGTTGGGACAGGGGCAATTTAGGACTAACAGAGATGTTACAAGTTGAAATAAGAAGGTGATATGAAACAGGTGAGGTAGTTGTGTAATCATAGTATATAAGGAGCCTCCAAAAAAGGCCTAGTCCTTCAAGTGCAAGTAAAGATTGAAGCCAATCTGCCAACAGATGCGTCAGCGAATAATCCAACACTTTTAGAACAGCATTCCCCAAAGACAAATCGGTAGGATTTGGGGCATTTTACCTTCTACAGTGCACAATATAATTAAAAGATTCAAGGAATCCGGTCAAATCTCAGTGAGAAATGGGCAAGGCTAAAAACCACTTCTGAAATGCGAGTGATGCCCTATACCTTAGACATTACTGTCTCAAAAACCAGTCTTTAATGGATGTCCTGACATGGGCTCTGGAATACTTTGGTAAACCTTTGTCAGTCAACACCATTCACCACTTCATCCACAGATGCAACTTAAGGCTTTACTATGCAAAGCAGAAACCATACATCAACACTGTTCAGAAGCGCCGCTGACTTCTCTGGGCTCGGTCTCATGTAAGATGGACAGTAGCACAGAGGAATCATGTTTTGTGGTCCGACGAGTCAACATCTCAAATAGTTTTTGGAAAAAAACAGCCTTCGTGTTCTCCGGGCAAAAGAGGAAAAGGACCATCCAAGCTGTTATCAGCGTCAGGTCCAAAAGCCAACGTCTATCATGGTATGGGGATGTGTCAGTGCCCATGGCATGGGTAACTTGCACATCTATGAGGGCACCATTAATGCAGAAAGATATGTTTACATTTTGGAGTTACATAAGTTGCCATCCAGACATCGGGGCCGATTTATCAAGGGCCGAATGGCCCCTGATGCCCCTGTTTCCACACAAGCCTTCAGGCTCACCAGAAACAGCATTTATAAAGCAACGGTCTTAAGAACGCTGCTCCTTAACTTGTCCACTGCCTTTGAGGCTGCAGACATCAATCCGCCCGATCTAACAATCGGGTTGATTGACACCGCTTGCTAGCGGCCGATTGGCCACGAATCTGCAGGGGGCGGCATTGCACAAGCAGTTCACTAGAACTGCTTGTGCAATGTTAAATCCTGTCGGCATTCAGCAATGTCTGGCGTACATGATACGCTACAACGTATAATGTCCGCCAGACTTTGATAAAACTTTTCCAGGGACGTCCCTGCATTTTCCATCAGGACAACGCCAAACCACATTCTTCCCAGATTACAAGCGCATGGTTGCATAAGTAGAGAGTGCGGGTGCTAGCATGGCCTGCCTCCAGTACTGATCTGTTTTTGATTGAGAATGTGTGGCGCATTATGAAGAGCAAAATAAGGCAACGAAGGCCCCTACAGTTGTGCATCTAAAAACATGCATAATGGATGAATGGGGGAATATTCCACGTGCTGTGTCTTCAGTGTCCAAACACTTAATATGTGTTATTAAAAGGAAAGGTGATGTTACACATTGGTAAACAGTCGACTGTCCAAACTTTTTTGGAGTGTGTTGCAGTCATTATATTTGAAATAGAGTATATTTTAAAAAATACATTAAATTCTGAAGTAAAAAAATCAAATAATGTTGTTAATAATGTATTTTCACTATAGTACAGGGTGACATTTTTTTTCAAATGACTCCTTTTGTTTGTTTTCTTGTATTTTCTACACTGTCGCAACTTTTTCATAGTTAGGGTTGTATGTAGATATATGTATTTATGAATAACTAGAGAATATTATGCTATATGAAGAACATCAGGATAAGAAATATTAATATTTTCATGTCCGGTTAGCGCACTTGAGAATATGCAATCTGGTTTTTATGCGAATGGGGTGTTAGTTTTTTTTCACTTTTTTTGATCCATTGACTTATATGGGGAATACAATAACACGGTCATGCTATTCTAACTTCTGCTTTTTTCGTGCACCGGGTTAGCACGCAAGCAAAAACTTTTTACTTTAAACTCGTAATACGAGCCCCACCAGATGCGCACAAAAAGCTTAGTCCTAGCGGAGTAAGTGTGCGCGAGCATTAAATACCACTTCATTTGTAATCTGGCCCTTTGTCATTCACCATTTCCATCATATCCCTTTAAAAAATGTTATACATTTTTTTCAACAATAAACTTTTACTTTACATTTAATATTAGCGTAATACTTTATTTTAATATGATTGACATGTGTTGTTACACTTTTATTCTAGCCATAACACTTTACTTTAGGGGCCCATTTATCAAGCTCCGAACGGAGCTTGTGGGCTCGTGTTTCTGGCGAGTCTTCAGACTCGCCAGAAACAGCAGTTATGAAGCAGCGGTCTAAAGACCGCTGCTTCATAACCCTGTCCGCCTGCTCTGATGAGGCAGACAGGAATCGCCGGAATTCAACCCGATCGAGTACGTTCGGGTTGATTGACACCCCCCTGCTAGCGGCCGATTGGCAGCGAGTCTGCAGAGGGCGGCGTTGCACCAGCAGCTCTTGTGAGCTGCTGGTGCAATGCTGAATATGGAGAGCGTATTGCTCTCCGCATTCAGCGATGTCTTGAGGACCTGATCCGCACTGTCCTATCAGGTCCGAAAGACATTTGATAAATGGGCCCCTAAGTCTGAAGTCGTACTAAAATTTTTAGTGCTGGTTTGTGCTAAGCTCAATCGCAACACATGACTCACAACTTGGCTGTACTATCATTTTTTTTTTAAATTTAAGTTTGTAGATAGTGATGTCGCGAACCTAAAAATTTGAGTTCGCGAACGGCGAATGCGAACTTCCGCAAAAGTTTGCAAACGGGCGAACCGCCATAGACTTCAATAGGCAGGCGAATTTTAAAACCCACAGGAACTCTTTCTGGCCACAATAGTGATGGAAAAGTTGTTTCAAGGGGACTAACACCTGGACTGTGGTATGCCGGAGGGGGATCCATGGCAAAACTCCCATGGAAAATTACATCGTTGATGCAGAGTCTGGTTTTAATCCATAAAGGGCATAAATCACCTAACATTCCTAAATTGTTTGGAATAACGTGCTTTAAAACATCAGGTATGATGTTGTATCGATCAGGTAGTGTAAGGGTTACGCCCGCTTCACAGTGCGCAGTGTAGGTGATATTCCTGCCCTGACCATGCTTTGCAGACCAGGTATCAGTGGTCAGATGGACCCTTGCCCCAACACTGTGTGCCAGACATGCCATTATAGCAGACTTATATGGCTTTGGCGTTGCTTTTTGGTAATTAGAAGGCTGCTAAATGCCACTGCGCACCACACGTGTTTTATGCCCAGCAGTGAAGGGGTTAATTAGGGAGCATGTAGGCATCTTGTAGAGTTAATTTTAGCTTAAGTGTAGTGTAGTAGACAACCCAAAGTATTGATCTAGGCCCATTTTGGTATATTTAATGCCACCATTTCACTGCCAAATGCGATCAAATTTAAAAAAAACTTAAATGTTTTAGCAATTTTAGGTTTCTCACTGAAATTATTTACAAACAGCTTGTGCAATTATGGCACAAATGGTTGTAAATGCTTCTCTGGGATCCCATTTGTTCAGAAATAGCAGAGATATATGACTTTGGCGTTGCTTTCTGGTAATTAGAAGGCCGCTAAATGCTGCTGCGCATCACATGTGTATTATGGCTAGCAGTGAAGGGGTTAATTAGGTAGTTTGTAGGGAGCTTGCAGGGTTAATTTTAGCTTTAGTATAGAGATCAGCCTCCCACCTGACACATCAGACCCCCTGATCCCTCCCAAACAGCTCCCTTTCCTCCCCCACCCCACAATTGTCCCGGCCATCTTAAGTACTGGCAGAAAGTCTGCCAGTACTAAAATAAAAGGTTTTTAATTTTTTTTTTATTTTTTTTTAGCATATTTACATATGCTGTGGTGTAGCATCCCCCCTTAGCCCCCAACCTCCCTGATCCCCCCAAAACAGCTCTCTAACCCTCCCCATCTGCCTTATTGGTGGCCATCTTGGGTACTGGCAGCTGTCTGCTATTATTTCACAGTCAAAAAATTTTTACATGCCAAAATGGAAACAGTGCTTTAAAAACCAATAGAAATAAATAAAGGGACCACATAGCCATAGACAAATGAAGCACAGTCTACCCATCCTGACAAATTAAAATATGTAATCAGATGGTTTAGCAGTGGTGCTGATGGAAACATAATATAAGAGGTTCCTATAAAAGTCACCATTGTGCAATCCCCATTCTATACCCAATTTTAAAGACACCAGTACTGTTTGTGAATATTACTAGTCCCCTCAAAGCCATATTACTAATTTGCCCACTGCAATTTCTTACTAGTCCAAGATTTACCAGAAAATAAAAAGAATAAGGGGCTCCACAGCTGCTGATGTAAACAAAAAACTCTGTGGTATATCTTTAACATTGAGTTGCTGAGATGTCAATTAAACAAGTATCCTTGAAAATGCAACGCAGCTAAAAGCCTCTCTTATCGTTAACCTTACATGCACTATAAAATATTAGCTCTTTCTATTTATAATACATTGATGTTGAGCAAGTCGATCTGTGTCACTTTAAATACAAATTCATTTTCAAAACGCTGTACCATAGTATACATTATTTATTGGGTATTAGATACATACGGTACATTTTAAATGTCCAACTACATCTCTGCTGTGATTGCCAGGATATCACTTTGATAATGACTATCATTTTTCTGAAACAATTGAGGTTTGCCAGTACATATTCCTAAATCTGTATTTAAACATATTTTAGAAGATCACATAAATGTGGGTATTGTTTTTGCATTTTAACTTATATTAGACTTATTTAAAGACTATGCATTATAGGGCATAAACATGAACCATTTCAGAAAGACTGGGATTTCAATTTAAAAAAAAAAAATAGTCATATGTATTATCTCCCCATGATCTTTTTGCCGACTTGTTGCTGTTAGGATATGGCAAACATAGCGCAATTGAATAAATAAAAAAGATGTAGTCGCATTTGATTCTCTTCCCTACAAATTCTTGATTTTATGCAGCTATCAAAGAAAGATTTAATATTGTTGTTGTCTAAGCACATTTAAACTTCAGCTGGAATAACTGCCAAGTGATTCATGCTTATGTAGGTGAATATAATGATTGTATCTGGCGCCCCAGTGCGCCATTTTCATTTCACTTGAAATAAAAAACAAAATGTATCTGTGTCAGTCAGTGCCCTTCTGCTGTACTCAGAGGTATCAAACAGGCTACAATTATGATTGTGAAGTGATTGTGTCACACTGGAAGAAAGTTTATTGCTTTTGAGTCTGCTAGGCAGTAACACATTTTGTTTCATATTACTCTTTATATCATTGTTTGGCTGTGACTGGAATAATCAAATGCCATCAAATGCTGTCAAATTCAATTTACAGTATTTTTCACTGACGTAACTTGTCTGCATTATGTTTCCTGATATTTTTCCCTATGTGGCTGCTATAGAAAAGCAGTAGTAATTATTTGGTTTACTTACAACACCAACCAAGTGTTTGTAGACTCATATTTGGCTTTAGAGATACTTTATTTTGTTTTCTATTCATTATAGGATCTTGATATAGGGGCATATTTAGCAATGTGCGAGCGGACATGATACGAAGTAGCATATCATGTCCGCCACACATCGATAAATGCTGACAGCATACGCAGTCTGCATTTATCATTGCACAAGCAGTTCTTGTGAACTGCTGGTGCAATGCTGCCCCCTGCAGATTCGTGGCAAATCGGCCGCTAGCAGGGGGTGTCAATCAACCCGATCGTATTCGATTGGGTTGATTTCTGTCCGCGGCCTCAGAGCAGGCAGACCAGTTATGGAGCAGTGGTCTTTAGACCGTTTCTTCATAACTTCTGTTTCCTGCGAGTCTCCAAGGGGCATCAAGCTCAATAAGGAGTTTGATAAATATGCCCCATAGCCTTCTCATGTAATTTGTATTATACAGGGAGAAAAGCGCTTTTTCAAGAACACATGCAATTTACACAACAAAATGTAATTGCTGGAGAACCAAAACATGTTCATTATTGTTATTTGTTCATTAATATTCTAAATCAGAAAATAAGAATGAAATAAGCTATTTGTTCAGTTTAATATTCTGATATCCGCACAATTTTTATAACTGCAAAACCAATGCCAACAAATGTATGCTACTTAAAGGGACCTACAGCTCAAATTTGAAATGCATAGTAGCGTTTGTATGCGTTACATGGTAAGTTTTAGGGCTGGCAGTCCCTTTAATTCCAGAGATCATTTATGCAATGTGACATTAGAATTGTATGGTAATTCACAATTGCAAGAGATAACACGATATATATATATATATATATATATATATATATATATATATATATATATATATATAGTAGAAAGCAAAGTGCACTCCAATGGGAATCTTTTTTAAATACAGTCACTTTATTGTGAACGTTTTCGGTGTTCACAATAAAGTGACTGTATTTGAAAAAGATTCCCATTGGAGTGCACTTTGCTTTCTACTATTGATTCCTGTTTGCTGCACCCTGGCTTGTTGCTTATATATGCCTGGAGTGCGATCTGTTTGGTTTCAAATATATATATATATATATATATATATATATATATATATATACAGTATATATATATATAAAACGAGAGAAATATGGGTGGGAGTAGAGAAAAATAATCCTGGGAAGAAGTAAGGGTTACTAGAAGGTATAGGCAGAAAAATCATACGGCTAGATTTAGAGTTCGGCGGTAGCCGTGAAAACCAGCGTTAGAGGCTCCTAACGCTGGTTTTAGGCTACCGCCGGTATTTGGAGTCAGTGATTAAAGGGTCTAACGCTCACTTTTCAGCCGCAACTTTTCCATACCGCAGATCCCCTTACGTCAATTGCGTATCCTATCTTTTCAATGGGATCTTTCTAACGCTGGTATTTAGAGTCGTTTCTGAAGTGAGCGTTAGAGCTCTAACGACAAAATTCCAGCCGCAGGAAAATAGCAGGAGTTAAGAGCTTTCTGGGCTAACGCCGGTTCATAAAGCTCTTAACTACTGTACCCTAAAGTACACTAACACCCATAAACTACCTATGTACCCCTAAACCGAGGTCCCCCCACATCGCCGCCACTCGATTAAATTTTTTTAACCCCTAATCTTCCGACCGCCAACTACGTTATACTTATGTACCCCTAATCTGCTGCCCCTAACCCCGCCGACCCCTGTATTATATTTATTAACCCCTAACCTGCCCCCCACAACGTCGCCGCCAGCTACTTACAATAATTAACCCCTAATCTGCCGACCGCAAAGCGCCGCCACCTACGTTATCCTTATGTACCCCTAATCTGCTGCCCCTAACACCGCCGACCCCTATATTATATTTATTAACCCCTAATCTGCCCCCCTCAACGTCGCCGACACCTGCCTACACTTATTAACCCCTAATCTGCCGAGCGGACCGCACCGCTACTATAATAAAGTAATTAACCCCTAATCCGCCTCACTAACCCTATCATAAATAGTATTAACCCCTAATCTGCCCTCCCTAACATCGCCGACACCTACTTTCAATTATTAACCCCTAATCTGACGACCGGAGCTCATCGCTACTATAATAAATGGATTAACCCCTAAAACTAAGTCTAACCCTAACACTAACACCCCTCTAACTTAAATATAATTTAAATCTAACGAAATTAATTAACTCTTATTAAATAAATTATTCCTATTTAAAGCTAAATACTTACCTGTAAAATACATCCTAATATAGCTACAATATAAATTATAATTATATTGTAGCTATTTTAGGATTAATGTTTATTTTACAGGCAACTTTGTAATTATTTTAACCAGGTACAATAGCTATTAAATAGTTAACTATTTAATAGTTACCTAGTTAAAATAATAACAAATTTACCTGTAAAATAAATCCTAACCTAAGTTATAATTAAACCTAACACTACCCTATCAATAAATTAATTAAATAAACTACCTACAATTACCTACAATTAACCCAACACTACACTATCAATAAATAAATTAAATACAATTGCTACAAATAACTACAATTACATAAACTAACTAAAGTACAAAAAATAAAAAAGAACTAAGTTACAAAAAATAAAAAAATATTTACCAACATTTGAAAAATATTACAACAATTTTAAACTAATTACACCTACTCTAAGCCCCCTAATAAAATAACAAAGACCCCCAAAATAAAAAATTCCCTACCCTATTCTAAATTAATAAATGTAAAAGCTCTTTTACCTTACCAGCCCTGAACAGGGCCCTTTGCGGGGCATGCCCCAAGAAAATCAGCTCTTTTGCCTGTAAAAAAAAACATACAATACCCCCCCCCAACATTACAACCCACCACCCACATACCCCTAATCTAACCCAAACCCCCCTTAAATAAACCTAACACTAAGCCCCTGAAGATCTTCCTACCTTGTCTTCACCATCCAGGTATCACCGATCCGTCCTGGCATCCGGTGCTGAAGAGGTCCAGAAGAGGCTCCAAAGTCTTCCTCCTATCCGGCAAGAAGAGGACAGCCGGACCGGCAAACATCTTCTCCAAGCGGCATCTTCGATCTTCTTCCATCCGGTGCGGAGCGGGTCCATCTTGAAGCAGCCGACGCGGATCCATCCTCTTCTTCCGTTGTCTCCCGACGAATGACGGTTCCTTTAAGGGACGTCATCCAAGATGGCGTCCCTCGAATTCCGATTGGCTGATAGGATTCTATCAGCCAATCGGAATTAAGGTAGGAATATTCTGATTGGCTGATGGAATCAGCCAATCAGAATCAAGTTCAATCCTATTGGCTGATCCAATCAGCCAATCAGATTGAGCTCGCATTCTATTGGCTGTTCCGATCAGCCAATTTTTTAATTTGTTATTTTATTAGGGGGCTTAGAGTAGGTGTAATTAGTTTAAAATTGTTGTAATATTTTTCAAATGTTGGTAAATATTTTTTTATTTTTTGTAACTTAGTTCTTTTTTATTTTTTGTACTTTAGTTAGTTTATGTAATTGTAGTTATTTGTAGCAATTGTATTTAATTTATTTATTGATAGTGTAGTGTTAGGTTAATTGTAGGTAATTGTAGGTAGTTTATTTAATTAATTTATTGATAGGGTAGTGTTAGGTTTAATTATAACTTAGGTTAGGATTTATTTTACAGGTAAATTTGTTATTATTTTAACTAGGTAACTATTAAATAGTTCTTAACTATTTAATAGCTATTGTACCTGGTTAAAATAATTACAAAGTTACCTGTAAAATAAATATTAATCCTAAAATAGCTATAATATAATTATAATTTATATTGTAGCTATATTAGGATGTATTTTACAGGTAAGTATTTAGCTTTAAATAGGAATAATTTATTTAATAAGAGTTAATTAATTTCGTTAGATTTAAATTATATTTAAGTTAGGGGGGTGTTAGTGTTAGGGTTAGACTTAGCTTTAGGGGTTAATCCATTTATTATAGTAGCGATGAGCTCCGGTCGTCAGATTAGGGGTTAATAATTGAAGTTAGGTGTCGGCGATGTTAGGAAGGGCAGATTAGGGGTTAATACTATTTATGATAGGGTTAGTGAGGCGGGTTAGGGGTTAATACATTTATTATAGTAGCGGTGCGGTCCGCTCGGCAGATTAGGGGTTAATAAGTGTAGGCAGGTGGAGGCGACGTTGAGGGGTTAATAAATATAATATAGGGGTCGGCGGTGTTAGGGGCAGCAGATTAGGGGTACATAGGGATAATGTAAATTGCGGCTGTTTACGGAGCGGCAGATTAGGGGTTAATAATATAATGCAGGTGTCAGCGATAGCGGGGGCGGCAGATTAGGGGTTAATAAGTGTAAGGTTAGGGGTGTTTAGACTCGGGGTACATGTTAGGGTGTTAGGTGCAGACGTAGGAAGTGTTTCCCCATAGGAAACAATGGGGCTGCGTTAGGAGCTGAACGCTGCTTTTTTGCAGGTGTTAGTTTTTTTTTCAGCTCAAACAGCCCCATTGTTTCCTATGTGAGAATCGTGCAAGAGCACGTTTTTGAGGCTGGCCGCGTCCGTAAGCAACTCTGGTATCGAGAGTTGCATTTGCGGTAAAAATGCTCTACGCTCCTTTTTTGGAGCCTAACGCAGCATTTTTTTGAACTCTCGATACCAGAGTTAATTTTATGGTGCGGCCAGAAAAAAGCCAGCGGAGCGTTAACAGCCCATCTACCGCCAAACTCCAAATCTAGGCCATAGAATGTAAAGGGATGAATTTGAATAAGAATATGTAGTGGTTTCATCATAAAATTCAACTATTATACAACTATAGCATAAAAGTTAACAATTCAACATTTGTTTATACATACATTCATAATTGTTGTTTGTAATATATTTCATAAAAATACCTTGATTTTCACACAAAGATAGAGGGCTAGATTACAAATGGTGGGCTAATGTCGTGTCTGCCCTAACTTGAGCTCATATTACAATTTGAAAGTAAACACAAGCATAAACTAAATTTGGGCTCGCCTGGTAAGCACAACTGAAGTCCTCGCGTAAAAGGTTAGGGCTATAAAAACGTTGCACCAAACTCAACATACATACATTAAAATAAAGTGTTACACTCATGTGTATGCTATCTAATAACAATATTCCTAGAAATATTAAAAGGCATATGTTATATGACAAGGTATTTGAATGGAAAGGGCTACATTCTATATATGTGGTAGGCAAATAGTAATTTCAGGCAAATAACTTTTGTCTAGGCGAATAGTTTTTGAAACTTTGTTTAAGCTTTAAAAACCATTTGCCTAGGCAAAAGCCTTTTGTCTAACTACTTTTCAGGCAAATCATTTTCAGAAAGTCAAATTATTCAGAAAGTCAAATTATTCAGAAAGTCAAATTATTCAGAAAGTCAAATTATTCAGAAAGTCAAATTATTCAGAAAGTCAAATTATTCAGAAAGTCAAATTATTCAGAAAGTCAAATAAGCTTTGCACAGTTCTCAAAGCCAAGGCACCCTGGAAAAGTGGCCTCTGCTCACCAATAGGGTCCCAGGCACCTTGAGAAAGTGGCCTCTGCTTGCCAATAAGTTCCTAAGACCTCCTGAGAAAATGTCCCCTGCTTGCCAATAGGCTCCAAGGAACCGGAAAAGTGGCCCTTGCTTGCAAAAAGTGGCCCCTGTTTGCCAATAGACTCCCATATACCCCAGAAAAGTGGCCCCTGCTTGTCAATAGGCTCCCAATTTACTTGGGAAAGTCACCTCTGCTTGCCAATATGCTCCCAAACACCCTCCGAAAGTAGCCCCTGCTCCCCAATAGGCTCCCAGCCCTCCTGGGAAAGTTGCCTCTGCATGCCAATATGTTACAAGGCTCCCTGGGAAAGTGTCCCCTGTAGCCAATAGGCTCCTAGGTGATCTGGAAAAGTGACCCATGCTCGCCAGGACCTTCGGGAAAGAGGACCCTGCTTACCAATAGATTCCCAGACAACCCTGGAAAGTGGCCCCTGTTTGCAAAATCACTTAATAGCATGCCACTTAATCTGTCCCAGAACCTTCTAAATGGTTCAACACAAATGTACAAAGCTTTTTCATAATTTTCATGCAAATATACAAGCTATTAATTTTCACACAAATCAGTCCATTTATTAAAGCTTGAAAAAGAAGAAGTCAGCGTATATGAGAACACATCACTTCAAGACCTCCGAATTAGTGTCTAACGCCAAAATGTATCAGAATTAGCTCCGGATATCTTCTTGTCAAATTAGGCCTGATAGATGGAGAAGCGACACATACATTCTAAAAGTTGTTCCAGCATGCAGTGTGACATATATAAAAGTGGGTGCAAGTACATTTCAATTTTTATTTTGTTTTGTGTCACAAAATGCTTATTAGAAGTCCAATTATGGCAGCTGCTGGACGCACTAAATCTAGCCATAATATGCAATTCTTCTACCAGCAGAATGTAGTTTCAGTAGGCCATATACTGCAGTCATATGACTACATAATTAGAAAAGGGGCCAACCAAATCTCAGGTGTGCGTAAAAAGGAGCTCTGGAACAAAATAAGTGAAGAAGTGTCGCTCAAGGAATTGTTCCCAAATATATAAATTCCTGTAAAAAGTGTTTTTCTGACATCAAGAGGATTGTGAAAGGGAGGCTGTCAAGAAAAAAAAAACAGACAGCACACAGTACTGGTGGCGGCCCATGACATGCTGCACATCATAACCGTTGCAAAATCTCACGGTCTGTTACAGCTTCAAGACAATTTCCAAAGAAGGAACAGCACCACAACGACTGTAGTTCAAAGTAGTTTTATTGGGACATCAACAGATACACAGCACGACGTTTCGGTCAAAAGACCTTAATCATGTGAGATACAAACAAGGCCTAACAACCACACCTATATACCCAACTGGGGAGGAGACTATTACCTATTACAGGTGTATATTAATTATTATTAGCAATCAGATGCAAACATTCAAAAATTCACAGCTCCATCTAGTGGTGAGAAAAGGCCATCACGTCTAATACTCAGAGACCTAGAAGAATATAAATAAATTATTTGTAACACAATGCTTAGCATTAAGTTTTATACACATTAACACAAACTATTTACATTGTAAGTACAGATTTAGGAAAATATCTAGGCATAAATCACAAGGTAACACTCCAGTCTATTTCTTTGTTCATACCAAGTGGAGCCAGAGATTGCAAAGTGTAGATCCAAAATGTTTCTCTACACTTTAACATTCTCTGTCTATCACCCCCCTTCCTAGGTTTTTTTAATTTGTTCAATTATTTGATATCTGAGTTGGGATATATTGTGTCCTGCTTGTAAGAAGTGGTTAGAGACAGGAGCATCCCTATTGCCACAACGTATATTAGATTTATGTTCATTGATCCTGTCTCTAACCCTTCTGGTAGATTCTCCAATATAAATTTTCAAACAAGGACACTTAATGAGGTATATAATGTACTCAGAATTACAAGTAAAATAACCTGGAATTCTATACTTTCTCCCATTAAGGGGATGTAAAAAGTGATCTCCTTTTATGATGTTGCTACAATTGCAGCATCCCAAACAGGGAAAACAGGCTACTTTAGGGGTAGACAAAAAAAGTTTGAACATTTTTCTTCTTGGACCCTACATCAGCTTTAATAAGAACATCTTTTATGTTCTTACACCGCCGGTAGGCGGGCATGGGTACCTCCTGAAATTCAACAATGTTAGGGTTCAAATCCCTTAATATAGACCAGTGTTTCCTAATGATCTTAGTTATTTTATCACTCAAAGGGTTAAACTGAGATACAAAAATCATTCGCTTATCCTTATCTTTATCTTTCCTCTTTTTATTACTATAGTCACCCTTTAAGATAGATGTCCTAGACACATTCCCAATCTCTCTAATCTGTTGTTCAACTAGTGGCTTTGGATAACCTCTTTGTAAGAAGAGGTTACCCATTTCCTTTAATCTGGTCTGTGCCAAGACCTCAGACACAATCTTTTTTACCCTGAGCAGTTGACTTTTAAGGAGGCTATTGATCAAAGGAGGATAGTGAGCACTCTCGTATTTTAACAGACTGTTTCTGTGACTATCTTTCCTATAAAAGTCAACTAGCAATTTCCCATCTTTTTTATACACAGTTGTGTCAAGGAAATCTATCAATTCCTCACTACTCACTAGTTTTAATTTAATGTGTCTGGTAGAGATATTTAGGTCAGCTACAAATCCAAGTAAGGAGTCCATGTCGCCCCCCCATATGCCAAATATGTCGTCTATATATCTAAACCAGCATATCCTATGTTGTAGGAATGCTCTGTGGGTATATACAAACCTCTCCTTATAGATATTCATGAAGACATTGGCATATGTGGGGGCGACATTGGACCCCATTGCAGTGCCTTGGCATTGGATGTAAAATGAATCCTGAAAGAGGAAAGAATTGCAGTAGAGGACCATTTGTAACAATTCTAGGATAAATTCACACTGAAAATCAGTAAAACTATTGCTAGTGAAAATAGCTTGTCTCATAGCTCCTAGCCCACTCTCATGTGTGATTGATGTGTACAAAGATGTGACATCTAAGGAAAAGATAATTGATTTATCACATTGTAATTCCAAAGATTCCAGTTTTGCTATAAAATCACCTGTGTCCTTAATATACGACATAGATTGTACAGCAAAGGGTCTCAAGATTTTATCTAAATATTTAGAAACATTGGTTAGTTGGTACTAGCCACAATAGGGCGTCCTGGAGGGGTTTGTCTGTTCTTGTGGATATTAGGCAGTGTGTAAAGGACTGGTATAGAAAATGTCTCTGGAACAATAAACTTTTGTTCTTTTAAAGTTATCAGTCCATTACACACTGCCCTATTGATGCAATTCCCAAGATCCCTTTTAATCATAAAAGAAGGGTCATACTCCAATAGTTTATATACCTCTTGGTCCTGAAGTTCTAATTCTATTTCCCTTATATAATTTGACCTATCCAGCACTACAGTGGCTCTGCCCTTATCGGCAGGCTTGCAAATGATAGTTTTATTAGATTTAAGGTTAGATAATGCCAGCCTTTCCTCTTTAGTAAAATTTCCTTGAACACCCTTTTTGTATATAGGAGATTTATTATATTTACCTTTTAACACATCAATATCTTTAAGGACTAGTTGTATAAATGTTTCAATGCTGTTGTTATATACACTAGGTGTAAACAAACTCTTATTTCTCAGATTTAATACATCCAGCAAAAGATTATTATTACCCAATAGTGAATTGCCTTCCCCTATAGGGTTAACAGTGGTTTTGTCATGATTTGAAAAAAATGCCTTTAACTTTATATTTCTAAAAAAGGCATGCAAGTCCCTCTGCAAGGAAAAAAAGTCACATCGTGTTATAGGGCAAAAAGACAGCCCTTTCTGCAATACCTCTTTCTCAATGTCTGTTAATTCATGGCTCGAGATGTTCACCGTTAGTTGCGGATGTTCCTGCTCCGGGTTACCCTCTGTGACTTGGAGACTTTTCGAACCGTATCCGTCTTGTTTGCGGCGATGTTTTCTGCCGCCTCTCCTCCACTTCCTCCTGAGTCCCCCGAGGAGTCGTTTGCTGATGACGACGGGCTTACGTTTGCAGCGCTGTCTACGCCATCTATTGGAGCCCGGTTTCTTCCTGTTATCATCTTGGGTCCAGCGGTATACATTACCACTTCTATAATCTTCTTCGTCTCTTTGGAATTTTTGCCTCTTCCTATTTTCGATTGTAGATTTTAATTCTGCAATTGATGTTTTCACAGATGTCAGCAGTTTGTTAAGGTCATCCATCGATAATGACGACTTCAGGGTTTTCTCCAAGCGTGTCAACTCCTGCTTCTGGGCATCCAGGTCCCGTTGCAGATACCCAACCGAATGAGCACTTGTTAAGCACATAAGTAAATTTTTCACAGTACTCCTTATTTTCATGCATGAGAGTGGGTCTCACATTCATGCGCAAGCCTCTGGGTTCAAGACCACAATGGTGCAAAAACAATCTTGGCACCCTTACACATTGTCTTTGCTGGATAATCTCTTCCTTTTGCTGTAAAGCAAGACGTTGTCTTTGGCACCTTCTAAGAAGAAGGGTTGTTGCAACTGTAAATAACAATACTTCTAACCCAAAGAAAATGTATATTAAGACTTCCAGACTGCCTATTGTTTCCCTGGTATTTGAATGCATACATGTTTGGAATACACATGCATATATACATCTATAACATGTAACATTTGGCTCATGTGGACTTCCAGACTATTGTTTTCTATGGAGTTCGTGATAAAGGCGATACACATTTGCTATCTGGGCATTTTTAGATGAGACTTCCAGACTACACAGTGTGATATCTGTAAGATTACAAGTGACTCTGTAACAGTTATGCATGAGCGAAGGGGTTTATCACCGCTGTTCAAATGCGATCGCTTTAGCGTAATTGAAGTTAGAGCCCGACGGGTTAACGGGTTTTATTTATATATATATATATATATATATATATATATATAAAGCTGAAACAAAAAAGAAAAGAAGGGAAGAGATTATTGTATAAGTGCTTCATCCTATATTGTAGCTATCTTAGGGTTTATTTTACAGGTAAGTATTCAGTTTTAAATAGGAATAATTTATTAAAGTATAGTGTAGTGTTAGGTGTAATTATACCTTAGGTTAGGATTTATTTTACAGGTAAATTTCAGTTTATTTTAGCTAGGTAAGCTATTAAATAGTTAATAACTATTTAATAGCTATTGTACCTAGTTAAAATAAATTGAAATTTGCCTGTAAAATAAAAATAAATCCTAAGATAGCTAGAATATAATTATTATTTATATTGTAGCTATATTAGGGTTTATTTTAAAGGTAAGTATTTAGTTTTAAATAGGATTAATTTAGTTAATAATAGAAATATTATTTAGATTTATTTAATTAATATTTAAGTTAGGGGGGCGTTAGGGTTAGGGTTAGACTTAGGTTTAGGGGTTAATAATTTTATTACAGTGGCGGCGGTGTAGTGGGGGGCAGGATAGGGGTTAATAAATTTATTATAGGTGACGACGGTGTAGGGGGGGCAGGATAGGGGTTAATAAATGTATTATAGGTGACGACGGTGTAGGGGGGCAGGATAGGGGTTAATAGGTTTAATATAGGTTGCGGCGGGTTCAGGGAGCGGCGATTTAGGGGTTAAACTATTTATTTAGTTGCGGCGAGGTGCGGGATCAGCAGGATAGGGGTTAATAATTTTATTATAGAGGGCGACGGTGTAGGGGGGGCAGGATAGGGGTTACTAGGTATACTGTAGGTGGCAGCGGTGTCCGGGAGCGGCGGTTTAGGGGTTAATACATTTATAAGAGTTGCGGCAGGGTCTAGGAGCGGCGGTTTAGGGGTTAATACATTTATAAGAGTTGTGGCAGGGTCTAGGAGCGGCGGTTTAGGGGTTAGTAACTTTATTGAGTTGCGGAGGGCTCCGGGGGCGCCGGTATAGGGATAGTACAGTGTAGTTTAGTGTGGGTGCTTAGTGACAGGCTAGCAATAAAGCTGGGAAAAAGCCGAAGGGCAGCGAGATCGGATGAGTGATAATTCTCACAGTCCGCTGCTCATCGCCCCGCAGCTTTTTGACAGCTTTTTTTGATAACTTAGGCAAACGTATTCAAGGTCCGCGGCGGCGAAGGTAGGCGAGCTTAGGCGGGTGTATTGGGCCGGCGAAGTCAGAAAAGTAGACGGCTTGATAACTACCCCCCTAGCTCTCAAGTTGCAATAACCCATCACGCATTAAATTCAATTGCTTGACCCAACACGTTTACTTTCAACTAATAATACGCAAGTTATTTCTGTTGTGTGCAAAAAGCCGGGAAAAAACGATATCACTCGAGTGCTACAATTACCTCACCACTTGTAATCTAGTCCAAAGTAAATAATTTCAAGAAGTGATAGAATTGAAATGTAATAAATCCATTTGAAAAGAATGTGTCTTGCTTCATTTCATGTTTACCATGATATTCGAGGATGTAGGGTAATATTTCTAATATCTAAAATAATTCTAATATGTACACTATATTTATACACTTTTATAATTTTCTATTCTGTTTTTTCTTAGTGTGGACTCCTATTACAAGTCCAAAGTTACTGTTTTATCGTTCAAACAATAGTCTAGGGCACACTAACAGCATAAGATAGCACTTGTGCACTAAATTCCTCACCACTATCGGGGCATATTGCTCAAGCTCTGTGCCAAGGGTGCGCTAACCTGATGGTGGGCAAGTGGTGGAGTTATTTAGCTAGTTCTGTGTTATACTATTAAAAATAATGGTTTATTTAGGTCTTAAAAAAACGCTAAATTTAACAGAGTATTTTGGATTGCACTCAAGCGCAACATTTAACTTACTACTTGTATTATGAGAGCAATGATACATTAAAAGTATGGTACGCTATTAAGATGCTTTGTATAGAATATTGAACCATAGACTTGTCATGATACATAATAAAAAGGGACAGTCTACACCAGAATTGTTATTGTTTAAAAAGATAGATAATCCCTTTATTACCTATTGTTAGTTTTGCATAACCAACACAGTTATATAAATACACTTTTTACCTCTGTTATTACCTTGTATCTAAGCCTCTGCAAACTGCCCCCTTATTTCAGTTCTTTTGACAAACATCCATTTTAGCCAATCAGAACTGACTCCCTGGAACTCCACGTGCGTGAGCACAGTGTTATCCATATGACACACATGAACTAACACCCTCTAGTGGTGAAAAACTGTAAAAATGCCCTGAGAGAAGAGGCGGCCTTCAAGGACTTCGAAATTAGCATATGAACCTCCTAGGTTTAGCTTTCAACTAAGAATACCAAGAGAACAAAGATACATTTGTAATAAAAGTAAATTGGAAAATTGTTTAAAATTGCATTCTCTATCTGAATCAAGAAAGTTTATTTTGGATTAGACTATCCCTTTGAGATATGTAGCTAAAACAATGTAATGATTGATTTTCAAGGGACATAACATGTATTGGTGCTCTTGAGCCTACCTAGGTATGCATTTCAACAAAGAATACCAAGAGAACAAAGTACATTTGCTAATAGACCTAAACTGAAAAGTATCTTAAAATGTCATATTCTATTTGAACCATAAAAGTTTAATTTTGACTTTCATCTCTGTTAAAGCTTAACGTTTGTGGCTGGTTAATGTCTTTTCCTGAAATATTTACAATAATATTTACTAACAAGTTTACCTGTGAATGAAATATTGGTGGATTATCCCATTTGGCTTTAGAGGTGGAGCCCATTGCACCTTAACAGTTTTGGGTCCAAGTGCCATAACATGTGGGAGGTTAAGGTCCTCCGGAATTGCTTCAACAGTTCTGGCACACACATTATCACTTACACCACAACTACCTATAAAAATAGAGGATAAACACATAATATACAAAAGTAATGTTGGTACCATTTATTCTTGCTTTTATACTATATATAAATAAAAAGGTTTCCAATGAATTGAGTAGAAATATAAAAATAGAGATGGTACTAAAAAACATTTTGTTAGCTTAAGCTCAAGGTTAATAGAGTGTTTATGTTTAGTGACCACTCTTAATGATGTCAACAAGCCGTAGAAAGGGTATAAATATTACTTCCCTGGCTCCAAAGGGATGCAGAGAATACATATCAAGATTATTTGGTTGCTGACAAGGTCATTGTTGGCACGTAAAACTCTTTGCAAGATTTTTCTTTCTTTTATTAGGCAAACATAATCAACTGTTAACTATTAATATTTTGGATTATAATGAACTTTTGTCCTGTTTGAAACTTTTTACTGCATATTCGAAAAATAATGATATGCTTCTTTGAATTAAATTCTCTCAGGACATTTCTTATAGATATTTGTTTATATATTACATTATACTCTGTATTTCTTTTATAAGTGAGACATTTTTGCCTAAACAAAATTGGAGGTTAGTTCCAGAAATCTAAATTTCAGAATAACTTTTCTCTAAGATATTATAAAATATAAAAAGTGCAAACTGCTACCGTATTATGTTAACTATATAAAAAACATATGTTACTACACCTTACATTATTTTGGTTTTTAGAGAGAAGTTTTGTAATTCCATATTGGTATTTGATGGGGTTTTTTAAAGAAAAAAAAGAGATTTAAAGAAAAAAAAAGAGAAAGCTGATAATATGGATATTGTTTGAGTTGTGTCCTTGTCATAGTATAATTCAGAATAAATATTCTATTATAAGCACCATTTTACCCAAAACTCCAGATTCTACTATCAAATTAAGGCCATATTATGGCCCTTTAAGGATTTCAATTAATACAGTTCCTGAAAAATTAAAGTAAATCCTCGCTGTATTTTTTACGTTTATTAGAGAGAAAGAGAGGGGGGGGAGCACTTTTAAATGGACATTAAGGGCTAGATTTATCAAAGCTGAGGCGGACAGGGGCGCATATACGCGCCCCTGTACGCCTCAGCTCGCCTGTGGTGGGCCAAATTACCTGCAGGTAATCACCATTGCACATGAGCGCAATTTTGCACTCGCGTGCAATCCCGCGCCCTGCCAGCACACAGCCAATCACGGGCGGGCAGGAGCTGTCAATCTCCTCGGTCGGAGTTGACCATGGAGATTGAATTTCGCCACCTTAAAGGTGGCAAAGAGGTTAGGGAAGCGGCGGTCTGGTGACCGCTGTTTGTTAAATTATGGCGAGCAAGTTCTTGTGAGAACTTGCAGCCGTAGGGCTTTGATAAATCGAGCCCTAAGAACCTCATGCTTCTATGTAAAAATGTGCTTTGTCCCATGCTCCCTTGAGAGGTGAAAAGGCAATAACTCTAGCCCAGGGGTCAGCAACCTTAGCTCCCCAGATGTTTCATAACTACATTTCCCATGATACTCAGCTAGCCTAAAGTGTGTCTGAGCATCGTGGGAAATGTAGTTCCAAAACATCTGGTGAGCCAAGGTTGCTGACCCCTGCTCTAGCCTACTAATGCTGCAAATTAAACAACTAGTTTGGGCAGTTTGCTAGAATTTGAAAACTTAGGATACAGATTTTGCTTTTTGGCCTGTATTGGGAGCGTGGGACAAGCTTGTTTTTTACACAACAGGAAGAGGTGGTTAATGTCCCTCCCCCACACTCCTCAGACCTTACTCTTTCATTCCATTATGCCTCTACATCTGACCCTAAATCTTACTGTCTCATGCTTCTCCTTCTCTTAATTTATGTACTATCTACATATACTGCAGATATATCTCAGGGGAGTGGGAGCCTCATTCAGCCTTCAGGCTCGACGGAAACACAAGTTATGAAGCAGCGGTCTAAAGACCGCTGCTCCATAACCTGTCCGCCTAATCTGAGGCCGTGGACAGACATCGCCAGAAATCAACCCGATCGAATACGATCGGGTTGATTGACAACCCCTGCTAGCGGCTGATTGGCCGCAAATCTGCAGGGGGCGGAATTGCACCAGCAGTTCACAAGAACTGCTGATGCACTGATAAATGCCAAGAGCATATGCTGTCAGCATTTATCGATGTGCAGCGGACATGATCTGCAATATCGGATCATGTCCGCTAGCACAATAATAATTTGACCCCAATGCCTTTACATGAAGAGCCACAATAGATTTTCTTCAGTTACTGGGTACATGCAGTTACCACTGCAAGCCAGCAAAGACCAGTGCATTTTGTTTATATAAAGTGTAGGAAGAACTTTAGCCTTATGCTGAAAAATATTGTTATACATAAAAAATACATCATTTAATGTACTAAGATCCCACAGATTTCTTATATATTTGATTACCTCCAATATGAATGTTTGCAAAACCATATGACTTACCATTCTGGCATGCTTGTAGTCTTATATTATATTGAGTATATGGATTTAAATCTTCTAAGATAATAAAGTGCTCTTCCCCAGCAGCATAAACTTGTGAATCAGTTGCACAAGCATTCAACAAAATGTTATATTTCAAATTTACTTTGGCATCAAATGTACCTAAAGGAAAAAAAAGGAAGATATGTAAAATATTTCAGTAACACGACTAAAAGTAACTTTTTTTTACATTTTTGATTTAATGAATATTAAACTAAGGATAACAGTAATTCATATAAAGAACAGTTTTTTAGTAGGAGCTTTGTGGATGAATTATAAGGATTTGATGCATGTTAAAGGGACACTCAAGTCAAAAGAAAACGTTTTATGATTCAGATAGGGCATGCATTTTTAAACAACTTTCCAATTTAGTTTTATCATCACATTTGCCTTGTTTTCTTGGTATTCTTTGTTGAAAGCTAAACCTAGGAAGGCTCAAATGCTAATTTTGGAGCCTCTTATCAGGCCGCATCTTAAAGCTACACATCGCTAGCTCATATGTGCCATATAGATAACATTATGCTAATTCCAGTGGAGTTATATATGAGTCAGCACTGATTGGCTAAAATGCAAGTTCGTCAAAAGAATTGAAATAAGGCGCAGTCTGCAGAGGCTTAGATACAAGGTGATTCGAGGTAAAAAGTATAATAATATAACCACGTTGGTTATGCAAAACTGGGGAATGGATAATAAAGAGATTACCTGTCTTTCACCTAGATAAGAAGTTTTGAGCGCTATAGGGAAAGTAAAGAATGCAACAAAAGTTGCGCAGGCGATATAGAGATTTTGAGCTCCATACCGCACCAAAAACAAGCGGTGTTTTGACGTGCTCGTGTGCGCTTTCCCCATAGACATTAATGGGGAGAGCCAGCAAAAGAAAGTCTAACACCTGCGATTGCGGAAACCAAAGCTCCGTAACGCAGCCCCATTGATGTCTTTGGGGAAAAAGAAAATACAGTTTAAACCTAACACCCTAACATAAACCCTGAGTCTAAACACCCCTAATCTGCTGCCCCTGACATTGCCGATGCCTGCCTACAGTTATTAACCCCTAATCTGCCGCTCCCAATATCGCCGCAACCTAAATAAAATTATTAACCCCTAATCTGCCGCTCCCGATATCGCTGTCATACTAAAGTTATTAACCCCTATTCCGCCACACCCCAACATCGCCGCAACTAAATAAACCTATTAACCCCTAAACCGCTAGCCCCCCACATTGCAACAACCTAAATTAAACTATATTAACCCCTAAACCTAACCCTAACGTAACCCTAACCCTAACACCCCCTAACTTTAACATAATGAAATTAGATCTAAATTAAATTTACAATTATTAACTAAATAATTCCTATTTAAAACTAAATACTTACCTGTGAAATAAAACCTAAGGTAGCTACAATATAACTAATAGTTACATTGCAGCTAGCTTAGGTTTTATTTTTATTTCACAGGTAAGTTTGTATTTATTTTAACTAGGTAGACTAGTTAGTAAATAGTTATTAACTATTTACTAACTACCTAGCTAAAATAAATAAAAACTTACCTGTGAAATAAAACCTAACCTGCCTTACACTAAAACCTAACATTACAAAAAATAAAAAAACCTACCATTACAAAAAAAACAAATGAAATTATCCAAAAAAATTAAGAATATTCCTATTCTAATACCCTTTAAAAAAAAAAAAAAAAAAAAAAACACCCCAAATAAAAAAGCCTAATCTAGAATAAACTACCAGGGGCCCTTAAAAGGTTAAACAGCTCTTTTGTTCCAAAAAAAATACAAACACCCCCTAACACTATACAAACCCCCACCCCCAAACTACCAAGGGCCCTTAAAAGGGCCTTTTGTAGGGCATTGCCCTGAGTTACACTTTAAATCAAAACAAAACAAAAAAACATAATTTATGCTTACCTGATAAATTTATTTCTCTTGTAGTGTATTCAGTCCACGGGTCATCCATTACTTATGGGATATATTCCCTTCCCAACAGGAAGTTGCAAGAGGATCACCCAAAGCAGAGCTGCTATATAGCTCCTCCCCTCACATGTCATATCCAGTCATTCGACCGAAACAAGACAAGAAAGGAGAAACCATAGGGTGCAGTGGTGACTGGAGTTTTAATTAAAATTTAGATCTGACTTAAAAAAGACAGGGCGGGCCGTGGACTGAATACACTACAAGAGAAATAAATTTATCAGGTAAGCATAAATTATGTTTTCTCTTGTTAAGTGTTTTCAGTCCACGGGTCATCCATTACTTATGGGATACCAATACCAAAGCTAAAGTACACGGATGAAGGGAGGGACAAGGCAGGAACTTAAACGGAAGGAACCACTGCCTGTAGAACCCTTCTCCCAAAAACAGCCTCCGAAGAAGCAAAAGTGTCAAATTTGTAAAATTTTGAAAAGGTGTGAAGCGAAGACCAAGTCGCAGCCTTGCAAATCTGTTCAACAGAGGCCTCATTCTTAAAGGCCCAGGTGGAAGCCACAGCTCTAGTGGAATGAGCTGTAATTCTTTCAGGGGGCTGCTGTCCAGCAGTCTCATAGGCTAAACGTATTATGCTACGAAGCCAAAAGGAGAGAGAGGTTGCCGAAGCTTTTTGACCTCTCCTCTGTCCAGAGTAAACGACAAACAGGGAAGAAGTTTGACGAAAATCTTTAGTTGCCTGTAAATAGAACTTCAGGGCACGGACTACGTCCAGATTATGTAAAAGTCGTTCCTTCTTTGAAGAAGGATTAGGACATAATAATGGAACAACAATCTACTGATTGATATTCCTGTTAGAAACTACCTTAGGTAAAAACCCAGGTTTAGTACGCAGAACTACCTTGTCCGAATGGAAAATCAGATAAGGAGAATCACAATGTAAGGCAGATAACTCAGAGACTCTTCGAGCCGAGGAAATAGCCATCAAAAACAGAACTTTCCAAGATAAAAGCTTAATATCAATGGAATGAAGGGGTTCAAACGGAACACCTTGAAGAACTTTAAGAACCAAGTTTAAGCTCCACGGCGGAGCAACAGTCTTAAACACAGGCTTAATCCTAGCCAAAGCCTGACAAAAAGCCTGGACGTCTGGAACTTCTGCCAGACTTTTGTGTAAAAGAATAGACAGAGCAGAAATCTGTCCCTTTAACAAACTAGCAGATAAGCCCTTTTCTAAACCCTCTTGTAGAAAGGACAATATCCTAGGAATTCTAACCTTACGCCATGAGTAACTCTTGGATTCGCACCAATATAAATATTTACGCCATATCTTATGGTAAATTTTTCTGGTAACAGGCTTCCGTGCCTGTATTAAGGTATCAATAACTGACTCTGAGAAGCCACGCTTCGATAGGATCAAGCGTTCAATCTCCATGCAGTCAGCCTCAGAGAAATTAGATTTGGATGGTTGAAAGGACCTTGTATTAGAAGGTCCTGCCTCAGAGGCAGAGACCATGGTGGACACGACGACATGTCCACTAGGTCTGCATACCAGGTCCTGCGTGGCCACGCAGGCGCTATCAGAATCACCGATGCTCTCTCCTGTTTGATCTTGGCAATCAGTCGAGGCAGCAGCGGAAACGGTGGAAACACATAAGCCTTGTTTAAAACCCAAGGGACTGCTAGAGCATCTATCAGCGCCGCTCCCGGGTCCCTGGACCTGGATCCGTAACGAGGAAGCTTGGCGTTCTGGCGAGACGCCATGAGATCCAATTCTGGTTTGCCCCAACGATGAACCAGCTGAACGAACACCTCCGGATGAAGTTCCCACTCCCCCGGATGAAAAGTCTGGCGACTTAGAAAGTGCGCCTCCCAGTTCTCCACGCCTGGGATGTATATCGCTGACAGGTGGCAAGAGTGAGACTCTGCCCAGCAAATTATCCTTGAGACTTCTAACATCGCTAGGGAACTCCTGGTTCCCCCTTGATGGTTGATGTAAGCCACAGTCGTGATGTTGTCCGACTGAAATCTGATGAACCTCAGTGTTGCTAACTGAGGCCAAGCTAGAAGAGCATTGAATATTGCTCTTAACTCCAGAATATTTATTGGGAGGAGTGTCTCCTCCTGAGTCCACGATCCCTGAGCCTTCAGGGAATTCCAGACTACGCCCCAGCCTAGAAGGCTGGCATCTGTTGTTACAATCGTCCAATCTGGCCTGCGAAAGGTCATACCCTTGGACAGATGGACCCGAGATAGCCACCAGAGAAGAGAATCTCTGGTCTCTTGATCCAGATTTAGTAGGGGGGACAAATCTGAGTAATCCCCATTCCACTGACCTAGCATGCACAATTGCAGCGGTCTGAGATGCAGGCGCGCAAATGGCACTATGTCCATTGTCGCTACCATTAAGCCGATTACTTCCATGCACTGAGCCACTGACGGGCGTGGAATGGAATGAAGGACACGGCAAGCATTTAAAAGTTTTGATAACCTGGCCTCCGTCAGGTAAATTTTCATTTCTACAGAATCTATCAGAGTCCCTAGGAAGGAGACTCTTGTGAGTGGTGATAGAGAACTCTTTTCCACGTTCACCTTCCACCCATGCGACCTCAGAAATGCCAGAACTATCTTTGTATGAGACTTGGCAATTTGAAAGCTTGACGCCTGTATCAGGATGTCGTCTAGATACGGAGCCACCGCTATGCCTCGCGGTCTTAGAACCGCCAGAAGTGAGCCCAGAACCTTTGTAAAGATTCTCGGGGCCGTAGAATCTTTACAAAGGCAAATCTTAGGAACCGATGATGATCTTTGTGAATCGGTATGTGAAGGTAGGCATCACATGTACTGACCTTCTTGGATCATGGGTAGGATGGTCCGAATAGTTTCCATTTTGAAAGATGGAACTCTGAGGAATTTGTTTAAGATCTTTAGATCCAAAATTGGTCTGAAGGTTCCCTCTTTTTTGGGAACCACAAACAGATTTGAATAAAAACCCTGTCCTTGTTCCGTCCGCGGAACTGGATGGATCGCTCCCATAACTAGGAGGTCTTGCACACAGCGTAGGAATGCCTCTTTCTTTAATTGGTTTGCTGATAACCTTGAAAGATGAAATCTCCCTTGTGGAGGAGAAGCTTTGAAGTCCAGAAGATATCCCTGAGATATGATCTCCAACGCCCAGGGATCCTGGACATCTCTTGCCCACGCCTGGGCGAAGAGAGAAAGTCTGCCCCCCACTAGATCCGTTTCCGGATAGGGGGCCATCCCTTCATGCTGTCTTAGGGGCAGTAGTAGGTTTTCTGGCCTGCTTGCCCTTGTTCCAGGACTGGTTAGTTTTCCAGGCCTGTCTGTAACGAGCAACAGTTCCTTCCTGTTTTGGAGCGGAGGAAGTTGATGTTGCTCCTGCCTTGAAGTTTCGAAAGGCACGAAAATTAGACTGTTTGGCCTTTGATTTGGCCCTGTCCTGAGGAAGAGTATGACCCTTACCTCCAGTAATGTCAGCAATAATTTCTTTCAAGCCGGGCCCGAATAAGGTCTGCCCCTTGAAAGGAATATTAAGCAATTTAGATTTAGAAGTCACGTCAGCTGACCAGGATTTAAGCCATAGCGCTCTGCGCGCCTGGATGGTGAATCCAGAGTTCTTAGCCGTTAGTTTAGTTAAATGTACAATGGCATCAGAAACAAATGCATTAGCTAGCTTAAGTGCTTTAAGCTTGTCCATAATTTCATCCAATGGAGCTGTGTGAATGGCCTCTTCTAGAGACTCAAACCAGAATGCTGCAGCAGCAGTTACAGGCGCAATGCATGCAAGGGGCTGTAAGATAAAACCTTGTTGAACAAACATTTTCTTAAGGTAACCTTCTAATTTTTTATCCATTGGATCCGAAAAAGCACAACTATCCTCCACCGGGATAGTGGTACGCTTAGCTAAAATAGAAACTGCTCCCTCCACCTTAGGGACCGTCTGCCATAAGTCCCGTGTAGTGGCGTCTATTGGAAACATTTTCCTAAATATAGGAGGTGGGGAAAAGGGCACACCGGGTCTATCCCACTCCTTGCTAATAATTTCTGTAAGCCTTTTAGGTATAGGAAAAACATCAGTACACACCGGCACCGCATAGTATCTATCCAGCCTACATAATTTCTCTGGAATTGCAACTGTGTTACAGTCATTCAGAGCTGCTAAAACCTCCCCTAGCAATACACGGAGGTTCTCAAGCTTAAATGTAAAATTTGAGATCTCTGAATCCGGTTTCCCTGGATCAGATCCATCACCCACAGAATGAAGCTCTCCGTCCTCATGTTCTGCAAACTGTGACGCAGTATCGGACATTGCTCTCACAGCACCAGTGCGCTCTGTCCTTATCCCAGAGCAATCGCGCTTGCCTCTTAATTCTGGCAATTTAGATAATACTTCTGTCAGGGTATTATTCATAATAGTAGCCATGTCTTGTAAAGTGATTTGTATGGGCGTCTCTGATGTACTTGGCGCCACAATATCACGCGCCTCCTGAGCGGGAGGCGAAGGTACTGACACGTGAGGAGAGTTAGTCGGCATAACTTCCCCCTCGTTGTCTGGTGATAATTCCTTTACAGATAAAGACTGACCTTTATTATTTAAAGTGAAATCAATACATTTAGTACACATATTTCTATGGGGCTCCACACTGGCCTTCAAACATAGTGAACAAACAGATTCATCTGTGTCAGACATGTTTAAACAGACTAGCAATGAGACTAGCAGGCTTGGAAAACACTTTAAAATAAATTTACAAGCAATATAGAAAACGCTACTGCGCCTTTAAGAAACCCAAAAAACTGTCACAGTTGAAATAACAATGAACCCAATCAGTTATAGCAACCAAATTTTCACAGTAAATGTATTAAGTTAGCAGAGCATTGCACCCACTTGCAAATGGATGATTAACCCCTTAATACCCAAAACGGATAATCAATAGAGAAAAAAACGTTTTTTTAACACAGTCAAACACACTGTCACAGGTCTGCTGTGACCGATTACCTCCCTCAAAATGACTTTTGAAGTCCCTTGAGCGCTAAAATAGGCCCCTACCACTCATTATTACAACAGTGGGAGCCTCAGTTAACTGTTTCTATGCAGAAATATAAGTCAGCCCTGTGGAAAAATTCATGCCCCAATAAGTTTTATCACCAATGTACCTCACAAAAACGATTAAACATGCCAGCAAACGTTTTAAACATCCTTTTTTAAAGAGTATGTATCTCTATTGATAAGCCTGATACCAGTCCTTCTACTGCATTTAAGGCTTATTACATTACTTCAGTATTAGTAGCATTTTCTTAGTCAAATTCCATTCCTTAGAAAATTACTTTACTGCATATACATTAATCAGCCTGATACCAGTCGCTTTCACTGCATTTAAGGCTTTACTTACATTACATCGGTATCAGCAGTATTTTCTTAGTCAATTCCATTCCTTAGAAAAATATTTTACTGCACATACCTTATTTGCAGGAGACCCCGCACGCTATTCCCTTTCTGAAGTTACCCCACTCCTCAGAATGTGCGAGAACAGCCAGTGGATCTTAGTTACTTCTGCTAAGATCATAGAAAACGCAGGCAGATTCTTCTTCCAAATACTGCCTGAGAAAAAAACAGCACACTCCGGTGCCATTTAAAAATAACAAACTTTTGATTGAAGCAATAATTAAGTATAAAACACCACACTCCTCTCACGACCTCCATCTATGTTGAGGGTTGCAAGAGAATGACTGGGTATGACATGTGAGGGGAGGAGCTATATAGCAGCTCTGCTTTGGGTGATCCTCTTGCAACTTCCTGTTGGGAAGGGAATATATCCCATAAGTAATGGATGACCCGTGGACTGAATACACTTAACAAGAGAAAAACACCCCAAATAAAAAAGCCTAATCTAGAATAAACTACCAAGGGCCCTTAAAAGGGCATTTTGTAGGGCATTGACCTGAGTTAAACAGCTCTTATGCTCCCCCAAAAAATACACCCCCCCTAACACTATACAAACCCCCACCCCCATGCCCCAAACTACAAAGGGCCTTTAAAAGGGCATTTTGGGGGGCCCTTATAAGGGCCTTTTGTAGGGCATTGCCCTAAGTTAAAAAGCTCTTTTGCTAAAAAAAGAAAACACACCCATAAAAAAACACACCCCAAAATAAAAAACCTAATCTAGAATAAACTACCAATGGCCCTTAAAAGGGTATTTTGTAGGGCATTGCCCTAAAGATAGCAGCTCTTTTAGTGAAAAAAAATTACAAAGACCCACTAACATTACAAACCCCCACCCCCTAAACCCACAAAATAAAAAAAAAAATATCTAAAAAACCTAAGCTACCCAATGTCCTGAAAAGGGCATTTGTATGGGCATTGCCCTTAAAAGGGCATTTAGCTATTTTACTGCCCAGACCCTAAACTAAAAAAAAAACCATCCAAAAAAAACTTTAAAAAGCCTAACACTAACCCCCTGATGATCCACTAACAGTTTTTGAAGTCCCACTTGAACGATATTCATCCCGGCGTTGAAGTCCTGATCCAGGTGGTGAGAAGTCTTCATCCAGACGGCCTCTTCAATCTTCATCCCGGCGGCAAAGTCCTGATCCAAGCGGCAAGAAGTCTTCATCCAGGCAGCCTCTTCAATCTTCATCCAGACGGCATCTTCTATATTGATCCCGGAGGCGCGTCCCTTGCATTGAAGATTCAGTGTACGGCGGCGACCGTATAAAGAGGATGCTCCGCTCCGGATGTCTTCAGGATGGACCCGCTCCACACCTCCGGGATCAAGATAGAAGATGCCGCCTGGATGAAAACTTCTCGCCGCTTGGATCAGAACTTCGCTGCCAGGATGAAGATTGAAGAGGCCGCCTGGATGAAGACTTCTCGCCACCTGGATCAGGACTTCAACTCTGGGATGAAGATTGTTCAAGCTGGACTTCAAACACTGTAAGCGGATCGTCAGGGGGTTAGTGTTAGGCTTTTTTAAGGGTTTTTTGGGTGGGTTTTTTTAGTTTAGGGTCTGGGCAGTAAAATAGCTAAATACCCTTCAATGCCCATAAAAATTACCTTTTCAGGGCAATGGGTAGCTTAGGTTTTTTTAGAATTAGGGTTTTTTATTTTGGGGGGTTGGCTGGGTGGTGGGTTTTACTGTTGGGGGGGTCTTTGTGTTTTTTTTACAGGTAAAAGGGCTGATATATTTGGGGCAATGCCCCACAAAAGGCCCTTTTAAGGGCCATTGACAGTTTATTGTAGGCTAGGTTTTTTTTATTTTGGGTGGGCTTTTTTATTTTGATAGGGCTATTAGATTAGGTATAGTTCTTTTTTATTTTGGATAATTTTGTTAGTTTTTTTCCGTATTTTAGTGTTTGTTATTTTTTGTAACTTAGTATTTTTTTGTTTTTTGTATTTAGATACTATTTAGATAATTTTTGGAGTAGTGTTAGGATTTTTTAATGTGCAGTTTAGTTTAATTTAATTGGTAGTTAGTTTAATTTTAGTTTAATTATTATATTAGTTTAATTGGTAGTTTAAACTTAGTTTATTTTAATTTGACAAGTTTTAATTTAATTTAAGATAGGAAAATTGTAATTTTAATATAAAGTTTGGGGGTTGTTAGGTTTAGGGGTAAATAGTTTTATTTAGTTTATTGCGATGTGGGGGCTTTCGGTTTAAGGGTTAATAGTTTAGTTTAGCATATTTTGTTATGGGGGGCTTGCGGTTTACGGGTTAATAACTATAGTATAGTTGGGGCTATGTGGGCGTACGGCAGATTAGGGGTTAATAAAATTGAAATAGTGTTTGTGATGCGGGAGGGTGGCGGTTTAGGGGTTAATAACTTTAGTATAGTGGTGAGGATGTCAGGAAGCAGCGGAATAAAGGTTAATATTTCTTGAAAGTGGCAGCGATATCGGGAGCGGCAGATTACGTCAATTTACGTGTTAAAAAATGTAATTTAGTGTTTGCGATGCGGGAGGGCCTCGGTTTAGGGGTTAATAGGTAGTTTATGGGTGTTAGTGTACTTTTTAACACATTAGTTATGAGTTTTATGTTACAGCTTTGTAGCATAAAACTCATAACTACTGACTTTAGATGGCGTTACAGATCTTGTCATTTTAGGCTGTAACGCTCGCTTTATGGACAGAACACAAAACTCATAATACCGGCGCTATGGGAATCCTATTAAAAAACTTCATTTTTACGAGTGCAGTACTGAAGTTGCGTTACAGGCTAAAAAGCTTGCGGTACACTTATACCGACAAGACTTTTAATGGCTGAGTTAGGGAAAATGATGTATTATGGGCCACAACGCTGCTATTTGACTCATAACACACAACTTGTAATATAGGTGTTTGTAAATTATAACATTTCTGGAGAAGATTGTCCCTTTAAGAATATGATTAACCAAGTAAAAAGTTAACCTTAAAATGTGTCAAACACTTTGGTTGGACTAAATATATGCATACAAACATTCCTGTTGTAAGATAAGTCTATATAAATAAATAGTCTTTGCAAAATCATCTAAAACAATCTTTGTGTAGGTAAATATCCATGAGAGAAATTAATAGCTACAGTTTTATTGTTATTTAGACATTTGATTATAATCCAGTCCTATATGAAAAGTTATAATCTCAAATGGAAGATGTATATATACATGAAAAAAATATATAGGCTCCCATTAGAGGTTGTATGCAACTGATAATGTGTAGCTTATTATTTCACTTCCAGCCTTACACAAACAATAATGCATGAAAGGGTATTAAAAGATGTTGGTTAAAATGTTTAAACAAACCATTTTTAATTCACCCGATTCTTATATAGCGTGCCCTATACTTTCAAAAGATAGCGGCAGTAATGGATCCGTTAACTGATGCACATGCGTTCTGAAGAGCTGCTTTTGTATAAAACACTGCTCAAAACCTGGTATTGAGTATTAAATATTTTGTGCATTGAAAAACGAATGAAAACGTTATATAAATAAATTAATTTAGGAGAATTAAAGGGACAGTCAACGCCAGAATTTTTGTTGTTTAAAAAGAAAGATAATCCCTTTATTACCCATTCCCCAGTTTTGTATAACCAACACAGTTATATTAATACACTTTTTACCTCTGTGATTACCTTGTATCTAAGCCTCTGCAGACTGCCCCCTTATTTCAGTTCTTTTGACAGATTTGCATTTTAACCAATCAATGCTCACTCTAGGGTAACTTCATGTGCATGAGCTCAATGTTATCTATATGAAACACATGAACTAACGCCCTCGAATGGTCAAAATACATTCAGATTAGAGGCAGTCTTCAAGGTCTAAGAAATTAGCATATGAACCTCCTAGGTTTAGATTTCAACTAAGAATACTAAGAGAACAAAGCAAAATTGGTGATAAAAGTAAATTGGAAAGTTGTTTAAAATTACATTCCCTATTTAAATCATGAAAGTTTTTGTTGGACTTGACTGTCTCTTTAAGCCAAAATACATGTGAAACAAAGGGTTAAACATGTAAATAAGGATTTGGGGAAGGGTTAAAGACATATGGCTCCAGTTAAGAAGCTGCACGTGCATCGTTTGAGCACCTTCAGCTGCAGCTATTGCTTGTGCAATGATAAATGTGGGCAGTGTATTGCTGCCTGCTAGCAATGATTCTGGAAGGACAGGTTCATAGTTGTCCACACTTGTCTGCTCAGCATTTCTTAAAATGACCTCATAAGGTTTAAGACAAGTAGCGAGAATGGAAAGGGGTCAAAAGTTTATGTGAGTATGTGTTTGTGTGCATTTGTTTATTTGTATAAAGACCTAAATGTAAAAGTGTATAGCAACAAACTAAATGAAAAACTTCACTAATTGAGCAGAATTTTGGTAGTAAATATAGTAAAGAGGACATCACATAGTGTAATCGGTTTGGTTTGTTATAAGATGAACAAACGTTTCAGAAAACGAATTTAAGTTGAGCTGGTACTACAATAAAATGAAATAGTAGCAGACAGGGCCAAACTGGGAAATCAGACTGGGAATTTGTATAAACTGGCCCAGGACCACCAGCCCATCCATACACAAATTCAAGCCCTAACAGCGGTGCTACTAGCCTACTTGAGCTCTGCTTGCTTGGCTTGTATAGTCTTCAGCTCACCACCCTCAATGTCATGATGTCCCCCGCCCCCTTCACCCCAGTGCTATTAGAGCTGAGCGTCTGCCTAACTATGAGAGCTTGAGCCTCTCTGTGCACTCAACAAACAGATCTCTCAGCTTCTCAATGTGCTCCTCCAGCTGCTCACTGTGCTCTCTCTGCCAATAGTGAGGCAGCGCCCCAGGATTTTCCCGGTATCCCAGCAGGCCAATCTGGCCCTTGTAGCAGACAGGAAGTCACAGTCTCTAGCGGACTTTGGTTAGCACCAAAAAAAAAGTCACGCCAGGAGGAAACTGCACGTCAGTGAGGACAGGTGGCCAGTCAACTGTATAGGATTTACTTTATTGTAAAAGCTTGCAACACATTTCTCAGTCAACACTGGCTGTTTCTTCAGGCATTTTATTGTATTGCTTTTGTTGCACTCAAGCACTATCTGACATGATTTTTAGTGACGATCCTCATAAAAATCTATTTGCTGAGGGAAATTATGCACTTGCACTATCCATAAGTAGCATGCACTATACTAACACTTGCACATTAATCATGAACTTGTAATCTGAGTGCAACATTCAAATGATAGTAAAGGACCACTACACTCAGTAGAATAGCATAATCAATAAATGCATAATAAATAAACAATACAAAAGCACTTAAGGGACATTAAACTGCTGGTCACAACTACAATACAATGGTTAGTACTCGCCATGTTATTGTTTTTCCTCCTGTACCTACAGCTGTCATTCTCTTATTTTAACCTCTTACAAGTATTAGTTAGGGAAGTGCTAAATCCTCACACTGGGCACCACCATCTTGGTGCTTATATGTGTTATTTAACTTTTAAACTGTGCAAAAAAAATGGAAAAATGTAACATTTCTGCTCTCTGTTATGTGACTTGAAGTGAAATGTACAGCTGTCAAAAAGCAGATCTGTGAAAGTACACTGCTCCTAAAATAGGATGCAGCAAGAGATACAAGATGGCAGTGCCTAATATAAAATGCAGAAGTTTGCCAACTGGATTCTGTAATGAGGCAAATTAAAAGAACAACTTAAAAGAGAGATACAGGTAAAGGACGGAAAACAATAGCATGGTGAGTAGTAACCATCCTACTGTAGTTGTACCCAGTAGCTCAATGTCCCTTTAGTTTGAATTTGTCACGCCGCGCCGCTCTATCTGTTGCTAGGGACGCGGTGCCTGCTGTTCTGCTCGTTGCCTAGGGTAGAGTAGACTCCTGTGTGCGTGCGGCGGTGACGTCATCGCTGCACGCTCCTTTCATTCGGAAGCTGGTCAGGATCTCCTGTGGCGCGAATCCTACACCTATAAGTTGGTCACGTTCTACCTATCACTGCCCAAGTATAGGTGTTACTTAGTGTGCTCCTGGGTGTGATTGTTACTGTATTCTGGATTGTCATAACGTTATTGAACTCTGCCTGTCTGACTACTCTGCTTGCTTAACCCCTAAAATACTGGATTGCCATACTGTTATTGAACTCTGCCTGTCTGACTACTCTGCAATTTTAACCCCTAAAGTACTGGATTGCCATAACGTTATTGAACTCTGCCTGTCTTACTACTCTGCTTGCTTAACCCCTAAAGTACTGGATTGCCATAACGTTATTGAATTCTTTCTGTCTGACTACTCTGCTTGCTTAACCCTAAAATACTGGATTGCCATACAGTTGCTAAACTCTGCCTGTCTGACCACTCTGCCTGTTTAACCCTTGAACCATTGGATTGCTATACTGTTACCGAACTCTGCTTGGCTGACCATTCTATTGGTTTATTCCTGAACGGTAATTATAGGATTCCCTTGGTTGTCGATTCCTGCCTGTTTCCAGTCCCTCCATTGGTTTACCCTTGAACTGCCATACCGCTGGATTCCCTACCTGTTGCCGCCAATGACTACCCTGCCTATTGTGAGTACAGCTTACCTCATTTTGCAAACTTTCTCTACTCTGGGATATTCCCTATCACTCCAACTTGACGCCGGGATAAGAAGACCACTGGCCAAGTTTGGTCTGATAGTGGAATATCCCATGAGCATTACAAAAATCCACATGAGAAGTAGATTTTTTTCTGACAAGTTTCAAAGTTAGTTTAATTTTCCTTCCCACTGCATTATAGGACAGCCATCAGCCAATCACAAAATGCATATACATATATTCTGTAAATATTTGCACATGCTCGGTAGGAGCTGGTGCCTCACAAAGGTCTTGATTTAACATTGTGCGGGTAGACGAGGTTTGCTGTCATGAAGCCTCGCCTCACAGTGAGTGGGCAGCAGTATGCTGCCAGCATTTAACATTGCACAATCCACTTATTATCCAATGCCATCCCCTGCTTGTGCGCAGCCAATCGCACGCAAGAGGGAGCTGTCAATCATCCCGATACAATCTGATCTGGATTATTGCAATCCACCACCTAATGTGTTGTGGGCAGGTTAAGTAGCAGTGGTCTTAAGACAACTGTTACTTAAATAGTGAACAAGCCTGAAATGCTGGGCTCCAATGTTGCTATTGCAGCTTCATAAATGGAACGGAAGTGAATTAAAAAGTTGTTTACAATTGTGCGCTCTATCTGAATCATGGAAGTTTAATTTGGACTTTAACGTTGCACTTGCATTTTGTGTGTAATGTCAGATTCTATGTATTAGGGAGTGACATACCCATAGGTTAAGATTTTCTGTATCATGCTGGAAAGTTTTAAATAGCCCTCTGACGACTGCTACTTACCTTCTCTGTGCCCCCATTAGTTCGAGGATTGAAATCACCCTAAACACATTTATTCAGGGCTATTGGCAGGCCCTGCTCACACAATAGCACATACCGTTTGCCATGAAGTCAGACAGACAGGTTTCCAAGAAGAAACTTTGTCCACCCATGACTTTGTACATGGGGCCCAATATATTTATATAATATGATTTTCTTTCTAATCTAAATAGAAGTTCTTTTTTGAATACTGTGTTTAATACTCCATGGAGTCGATCACAATCCTTTAGAAAACTTTATTGAATGATTTTCTAATATAAAATTTCCACTAAAGTCTATGGGGAGTTTGTTGATAAATCAACTTTTTTATGGGATTGTGATCAACTGCTTTCTCTGAAAACAACTAGGTGAAGAGGCTGGATTTTTTTCTGGACATTAGGACAGTATTGTAAACCTTTTTAAAATTCCATAAACTGGGAATGTTGATCGTCAAAATAATTTTTTTGGCATCAAATGTAGAAAATAAAAAGCAAGAGGCCCTTGGAAAAACAAAGAATCTTGTAGTGCAAAGCAGAATAAAGGAAAGTGAAGGTTTAGATAAAGACATGGGCCTCTATTTAACAAAGTCTGGGGGACCTGATCCGACAGTGCGGATCAGGTCCGCCAGACCTCGCTGAATGCGGAGAGCAATACGCTCTCCGTATTCAGCATTGCACCAGCAGCTCACAAGAGCTGCTGGTGCAACGCCGCCCCCTGCAGACTCGCGGCCAATCCAGGGAGGTGTCAATCAACCCGATCGTACTCGATCGGGTTGATATCCAGCGATGTCTGTCCGCCTGCTCAGAGCAGGCGGACAGGTTATGGAGCAGCGGTCTTTGTGACCGCTGCTTCATAACTGCTGTTTCTGGTGAGTCTGAAGACTCGCCAGAAACACGGGGCCTCAAGCTCCATCCGGAGCTTGATAGATAGGCCCCATAGGGGCCTATTTATTCAAGGCCTTGCTCTCCATATTCAGCATTGCACCAGCAACTCACAAGAGCTGCTGGTGCAATACCGCCCCCTGCAGACTTGCGGCCAATGGGCCACCAGCAGGGTGGTGTCAATCAACCCGATCGTACTCAATCGGGTTGATTTCCGGCAATTCCTGTCCGCCTTATCAGAGCAGGCGGATAGGGTTATGGAGCAGTGATCTTTAGACCGCTGCTTCATAACTGCTGTTTCTGGCGAGTCTGAAGACTCGCCGGAAACACGGGCCCACAAGCTCCATATGGAGCTTGGTAAATGGACCCCATGGTATCTGAAACATAAGAAAACGGCTTTATATATGACCTATATATCATGCTCTTAGATTTATTTTCTGTGCATAGGATAGTCTAAAATAACATACTTGAGTCTTTTTTTTCTGTTTTATAATGTTTGAAGATAATTATAAATACATCAAAAAGACAAAATCTAAATGTATTATTATTGTGTATTTAATTAAAATAAGCAACCTAAAAATGTTCCCATACTTGACAAATCACACTCATTAAACTGCTTTCTATTCTAATGTTCCATGTGGCATTTGATGGAGTGGAACATAGGGCAAGCATATCCTGGCTATTAGGGTTTTTTAAGAGATATTAGTCTGATATGCGTCTATCAGATGGTGTCAGTGTAATATGTAATATGCTCAACTGTAATCTTTGAGACTGCTGGTAATGTTTGGGTATATATTATACTGGACAGAGATTTGTTGGGGGTCATCATTTCTTAGCCCCAGGTAGCACAATATCTTGAGCTTGCCCAGTAGAACGCTGTTTAAAAAACTGTATGGCAACATGTATGGCCGCGAATCTGCAGTGGACAGTATTGCACAAGCAGTTCACAAGAGCTGCTTGTGCAATGTTAAATGCCAACAGGGTATGCTGTCGGCATTCAGCGATGTCTGTCGGACAAAATAAGATACAGCATATCATGTTGGACAGACATTGATAAATCAGCCCCTTGGACTCTATTATTAAGATGGTTACTGGTGGGAAAGGAGCTTTTCTCCCTCAGGACAAGAAATCCAAAGAAAAGAACAGACAAGGTAATTTGTTCGACCTGGTTCAGGTCCTTCCATGAACCCTGGATTCAAAACATTATTTCCCAGGGCTACAGGATAGGCTTTTGGTCCCGACCTCTTTGAGGACGATTTCTTTTGTTTCATGTCCCAAAAAACATTTAAATGTTGCTGCCTTTATGCAATGTGTTCAGGAATTAGAGGATATGGGAGTAATTATACCTGTGTCTCAATAGGGTCAGGGGTTTTACTTCAATCTGTTAATCATCCCAAAGAAGGAAGGGACTAACAGACCTGTCCTAGATCTGAAAACACTAAACATGTTTGTCAGGGCTCCCCCTTTAAAAATGGAAACAATTTTACCCTTAATTCAACAGGGTCTTTTTTATGACTTCTATAGACCTAAAAGATATATAGTACTGTGCAAAAGTCTTAGGCCACCAATAGATTTGTTGTTTTAGTAATGGTGTAATGACCATATATAATTATTTCTCAGTCTCTTTATTATAATACAACCAGAAAATACAGGATATTTGTATGCAGTATTAAAAACAGAAAAACATCAGAAAAAAACAGCTTCTATAGGCTAAAGTGGGAAGTATTTAGTGTGAACTCTCCTTACACTTGAGCAATAGCAGGAACCAGCTGATAAAACACTGACAGTCATGGACTTGCCTCCACAGAGTCCAGACCTGAATATTATAGAGGCAATATGGGATCAACTGGACAGAGAAACAAATAAAAGACAACCTAAATCTAAAGAAGAACTCTGGGAAGTGCTGGAAGAAGCCTGGTATAATATAAGTGAGGTAAGAAAGAAAAACTCTGTAACTTTCTCAGTGGATACGACTGGCTGGAGAAATCCCCAGATGAGATGAGTCGAAGAAATCAATCCAGTGCGAAGAATGAGAGCAAGTCCTAAGAGACAACCCCAGTATTAACGCTTGTGTATGCTGAATACTGAGACTAAGGCTATAAAATCAGTATGCAACTCATACAGTATAGAGAAGCTTGGAATGTATGTGTTTGGGGACGATAGTAGAGCACTAACAATATACACTATATAGCAACGATTACTCAGCATGGAATAACCTTGATGCTTTAATAACAGATGCTGCTGTGCATATCGCAGACAATCTAAAAAGACCCACTAAGTATAAAAGGTGAAGTTTAGTGGGTATTATTTGTAGTGCTATTTAACTCCTACTGAGCTATACATGAATAGTAGGTATGCTGGGGAATTACTAGGTCTGTTTAAATTATAGATTTTGTAGGCTATTTTCTGATGTGCAATACCTATTTTGATTATTTCTGGAGTTAAAAATGTGGTATTATTTTTTTAAAAAGAGTGCTTAATTCCCTGTCTATTTTTTAAGGGATCAGAGGTATAAAATCTCACCAAGATTACAAGTTTTTCACTATACAGGGTGCGTAACTAACACAAAAAAATGAGCGTTATCGAACTCTCCATCGCGCTGCCATTACAAGTTACTGAAAAACCTTCTCTTGTTGTGCGGTATAGTGCGATAAGCTCCATACCGCAAAAAAAACCAAGGCCTGACTTACGTGCTCATGCACAAATTTCCCCATAGACATTAATGGGGAGAAAGTGTCAGAAAAAACCTAACACCTGCGATTGCGGAATGGAAATCGCCGTAACGCAATCCCATTGATGTCTATGGGGAAAAGAAAGTTATGTTAAAACCTAACACCCTAACAAAACCCCTAGTATAAATACCCTTTATCCACCACCCCCCGACATCACCAACACTAAATAAAGTGCTTAACCCTTAAACGGCCGCACCTGCATCGCTAACACCTAAATAAAGTTATTAACCCCTAAACCGCAGCCCCCGACATCGCCAACACTTAATAAACCTGTTAACCCCAAACCATCGGCCCCCCACATTGTAACTAATAAATTAAACCAATTAACCCCTAAACCACCAGCCCTCCACATCGCTACTAATAAACTAAATCTATTAACCCCTAAACCGCCAGCCCCCCACATCGCAAATCACTAAATTAAATTATTAACCCCTAAACCTAAGACCCCCTAACTTTAAATTAAATTTACAATATAATTATCTTAAAATAAATAAAAGCTTACATCTGAAATAAAATAAAAACTAAGATTAAACTATAAATAAACCTAAAATAACTATTTTAAGAAAATAAACTACAAATAAAAAAAAAAAATTACAAGAAAAAATAAATAAAATCTAACATTACCAAAAAATAAAAACTCTAAAATTATGTAAAATAAAAAAAACACTAAGATTACAAAAAATAATAAACAAAATTATCCAAAATAATAAAAATTACACCTAATCTAATAGCCCTATAAAAACAATAAAGCCACCCCAAAATAAAACACCCCCTAACCTAACAAACTACCAATAGCCATTAAAAATACTTTTTGTAGGGCATTGCCCTAAGTTTAACAGCTCTTTTACCTTACAAAATTACTAAGTCCACCTAAAAGTAAACCCCCCCCCCCACCCAACCAATCCCCCAAAATAAAAAACAAGAGGCGACAGATGCGCCACATGGCCCAATATTGTTTGATCCAAAAAATGATTGTTTATATGTAAGGAGTAAACTCACATTTATAAAGGCACCTCAATTAGTGCTGTAGAAGCAGTCTGGGATCTATAACAGTCACCCAGAAGACCAACCTCCAGAGTGAAGTGTGAAATCTGTATTGAAACAATATAAAAGACACAAGGTGCCTATATGGCCTAGTATTGTTTAGGCAATGATATATGTAGACAAATATAAAGAATGGCACTCACATTTGTTGTGGCATCTCCATTGATGCTAGTAGAGCAGGATGGGGTCAATGCAGTTACCCAACAGACTTGGTACAAAGGCACTCAGGATAAGACAGCAATCCAAAAAATCCAAAAGGGCCCAAGGTGTTCAAAATGGTCCAAAAATAAGGCAGCAAGTGTTTAAAGTAAAAAATTACTTTATTAAAATGTTTTAAAATCACAAGCGACGCATTTCTCAGCCTATGGCTGTTTCATCAGGCTTAAACATTCATTAAATGATGTGGTACCAGGTAGAAAAGTGCATCTACGTGTTTCTGCTGTAAGTCAGCCTTTATAAAAAAAAAATGCACCTTGGATTCACTTTTGAATGCTGAACGCTGACTCTCATAGTGTTTAACGGGTGTTTAATGTCCCTTTGTATATACGAGGAACTTAACACAGCAATACTGTTAATTAGCACTTTCAGTGAGAATCTCTGTTCCTGTTTCTTTTTTCCTCATCCACTCCAAGGCACAAGCTGCTTATTTGGATTTCTTGGATTCGCTCACAAAACTGACAGACGAGTCAGATTGGAACGGCATGGCGGCCCAGGTCCTGGCATCATCAGCATAGAGGCTACTAGCTTCACATAGAGGATAACAGAGGAACAATTACCACGGATACAGTTTGACACAATGTATCAGAAGGTACTTTAATAGCTGTACAAAACAGCCATCTTCTAACGATCTATCAGCTGCACAAAAAATAGTGATTTTTTTCTCAGCTCACATCGTTACTAACGATTTCTAAGACGCTGGTGCAAAAAAATCAGCCTTATTGAGACTTTTAAGCTTATTTTTATGTAATTGTTACGTTTATGTTTTAAGCTGCTATTTCTTTGCTATTGGTGTTTTTGAATACACCCCCATACGATTCTAATGCTTTATGTGTTAAATATCATTACTTGCTTAAAATGTTATAGTGCTGGCACTTATTCATTAATACTGTGGATATCTCATCCTTAAATAAATTTGTATAGTACCTTTTACCTATATACTATTGTGTGTTTTTAACATATAATCCCTAGATAGCACTACCCCTCCCAAATCTAACAGGGCTAATTGGTCTGACACAAATTGTATCTATTATATATATATTTTCTATCAGTCAGTCTTTGCTCTCTAGCAGAGTGCTAACCCACTCCTCCTTACTAGCTACATTTTTTACCACACATTTTTGAGAGATTAGTGTGGTATTTGGGTTAAGCTTACCTTCTGACACTTGATCAGCTCTCATACACACAACTTTCTTTTTTGCCACTTGTATTACAAGTTGAAAGTAAACTTATTTTCTCCAACAGTAACCCGATTTGCGCAAAAAGTAAAAAAATCGCGATTGCGTATACCTGTGATTCAAATAAAAAAAATAAAAATGTGGTTTCCCTATTTATAAGGTACAACTAGGGCTTTTTTTGGTGGTGCTCACGGGTACTAAGTACCAACACCTCTGCCATCTAATAACAGGTAATATTGTAATCGTCATGTAAATAGTTTTCTCAAGATGCTGCAACATATATCAAACATAGTAAAAAACATCCCTTTACTTGTCTCAAAGTTACTGAGCAAAATATATCAATCAATAATCATTGAGTACTGGCTCCTCCCCCCCCCCAAAAAAAAATATAATAATAAAAAACACTGGGTATAACATACGGATTTCTACTATTTGTGGGATACAAATCTCACATTTTTAGCACCTAGTATTACAAAATGATATCAAGAAATAAGGAGTGATACAGGGAAGCTCATGTGAACCAATTTATCTTAAGTGCAAATGGCAGTTTTGTTATTTGGTGTCAAAGTAACCATGACTATAATGACAACCTGCCAAAATGCATTTTCATGTTCTCTAAAGAAGAAGGTTTAAGTTTGTTAATATTCCCAGCACAGCACCTTTTCATAATTTACAACAACTAGACGCTGATAGGTTATTTAACATTTATGAACTTACAATGTAATCAGAAATTCATTATTATCCTTACAAATAAATAGTTGATATTTTCAACATCTAAGGCAAGCGAGAATAAAGAAGATATACCTCGAGTAATGTTTTATTCTGCATTTCTGAAATGCAATTTGTCAGAGCACAGATCTAAATAATTCAAGCACACCTTATTATAGGAAAATATCAAGGGTGGGTGGTGATTATCTTTATTTGATAACTTTAAGTACAGTATAATGCAGAAGGTATTTTAATATATTTTTAACTATTACCTTTATACAACTTGAGAACAATGAAAGTAGCTATATTTACTTGGAATAGAGGGTCCTTTGCAGAAAGGCGCCCATCTCCAGTTTGTGCTCGTGGTTGCAGCTACTAAATTATACTAATAAGACTTCATTAAATAAAGAAGAAGATTGGTTTAAAACAGAGGTTTTAGTTCATTGTCATACTTATACTTTCAATATATGTTTTTAGCTTGCAAACCTCTGTTCACTATTGCCATTTAAATTTGTTGAGCTATAAAATCTTGTCTAAACATTAGGCAAATCTTGTTTTTAAATAATGTTAAATGAGATCTTAAAATGAACAAAAAATGATATGAAAGGGTTAATTAGACAAATTGTAATAATTATTTGAACTCTATAATTTTGATTAGGGTAGCAAATAAAACTTGATTACCGGTTTCTTCAGGTGATATTACAAAGTGTAAAAAAAATAAACAAAGCTAAAAGGGACAGTAAAGGAACACTAAAATGTTAACGTAAATTTATTACATTACATTTTAAACATCTTTCTAATTGACTTCTTATATCAGTTTTGCTTAGTTTTCTTTGTGGCCTCGATATTCAGAGCATCGACAGATCAACGAGAAACTGCCTTTCTGGCCTCGTTGGCCTCGCAGACCGTCCGTCTGTTGATATATTGTAAAAAAGGGGGCAGATCCGTGAAGTACAGATGGGTGGAGTGGCACGTACAATATCCAGCCGTGTGCTCGGGCACAGCAATGCTTGAGTGGGACTTTACCTTTGTAAGGGTTAAACACAATATAAGGGCCAATCTCTAATGCAAAGTTACATATGCTAACAAATTAAAGCATGCACTTGTTGCTCTAGTACAATGTTTCTTAACTCCAGTCTTCGAGTACACAAAAGAGGCCAGATTTTTATTATACCTTAACTAGAGCACAGGTTACTAATAGCGCTGTGGAATCTGTTGGCGCTCTGCAAATAACCTATAATAATAATAATACTCTTGCACATTATTGCACCTGTGCTTTAGTTAAGGTATAATGAAAATATCACCTGATGGGGGTGCTTGAGGAATGGAGTTGAGAAAAACTGCTCTAGTATGTTGATTTAATGGGGTAGATTTATCAAGCAGTGGATGCTGCAATCTACCCCCAAAGTTTCAGGTCCACATGAAACTTAAGTTAAGAAGCAGCGGTCGTAAGACCACTGCTCCTTAACTCATCTGCCACCATTCGACATCCCCTGCTAGCGGTCGATTGGACGCGAATGTGCAGGGGGCAGCATTGCACAAGCATTTCACCAGAAATGCTTGTGCAATGTTAAATGCAGAAAGAGAATGCTGTCGGCATTTAGCAATGTCTGGTGGACATGATCCGCTACAGCCCAACATTTAATAAATCTACCCCAATGTGTCATTGCAGCGGTTTTTCATATAAAACTAGGCATTCCAATTTTTTTGTGTGCAAAATTGCATATTCCTGTCCCTGTCGTGTATCTAGAAAATACCCCTTTAAATAGCAATATGGGCACTCTAGAGAGGCCTTTTCAGACATCCTTCATTTTATTATTTCTTCTTATAATTAATATTGGGGTGCAATTTTTTTTTTCCAGTAAACAAAGTTTTAATACCTGTGCTACCAATTCCCCATGACTACAGTCCAGCATGCCTAAACTAACTTAATTACGTATTATTTATCTTTTTTTCTTTTTTACATACAGCACCAATCTTTGATAAAGCCACTATTTAATTTTTCTCATCAAAAAAGCACCAAGGCTAATAAATTGTAAATTTGAAATGCTGCTAAACTTTTAGATTTCTGGATGACATCACATATGACATCATAAATACGGTCACTAATCATGATATTGTGCAGAATGTATTTGTGTTGCTTAATAAAAATGTATGAATTTATATACAACTAACTCACAGAATGTATTTGCTTCTAGGTGTTGCAGTGCTATATAAGAAGGGAAGAAGCAAACCAATTGGGAAGACTAAGGACCCGATGATCAAAAAACTTGGCATGGAGAGAAATCACGCCAAATTGAAAGGCTTTTATTGAGCATTGTATTGTAATGTATGTGTATCTTCTTCACACCCACAACCATGCATACTAGATAAACAGCTCTCAAGCTAAATCTTGCCTTTCTAAAACACTAACACCTAGATTTAGAGTTCGGCGGTAGCCGTCAAAACCAGCGTTAGAGGCTCCTAACGCTGGTTTTGGCCGCCCGCTGGTATTTGGAGTCAGTGATTAAAGGGTCTAACGCTCACTTTACAGCCGCGACTTTTCTATACCGCAGATCCCCCTACGCCATTTGCGTAGCCTATCTTTTCAATGGGATCTTTCTAACGCTGGTATTTAGAGTCGTTTCTGCAGTGAGCGTTAGAGCTCTAACGACAAGATTCCAGCCGCCTGAAAATAGCAGGAGTTAAGAGCTTTCTGGCTAACGCCGGTTTATAAAGCTCTTAACTACTGTACCCTAAAGTACACTAACACCCATAAACTACCTATGTACCCCTAAACCGAGGTCCCCCCACATCGCCGCAACTCGATTAAAAATTTTAACCCCTAATCTTCCGACCGCCACCTACGTTATACTTATGTACCCCTAATCTGCTGCCCCTAACCCCGCCGACCCCTATATTACATTTATTAACCCCTAATCTGCCCCCCACAACATCGCCGCCAGCTACTTAAAATAATTAACCCCTAATCTTCCGACCGCAAAGCGCCGCCACCTACGTTATCCCTATGTACCCCTAATCTGCTACCCCTAACACCGCCGACCCCTATATTATATTTATTATCCCCTAATCTGCCCCCCTCAACGTCGCCGACACCTGCCTACACTTATTAACCCCTAATCTGCCGAGCGGACCGCACCGCTACTATAATAAAGTTATTAACCCCTAACCCGCCTCACTAACCCTATCATAAATAGTATTAACCCCTAATCTGCCCTCCCTAACATCGCCGACACCTAACTTCAATTATTAACCCCTAATCTTCCGATCGGAGCTCACCGCTATTCTAATAAATGGATTAACCCCTAAAGCTAAGTCTAACCCTAACACTAACACCCCCCTAAGTTAAATATAATTTAAATCTAACGAAATAAATTAACTCTTATTAAATAACTTATTCCTATTTAAAGCTAAATACTTACCTGTAAAATAAATCCTAATATAGCTACAATATAAATTATAATTATATTATAGCTATTTTAGGATTAATATTTATTTTACAGGCAACTTGGTATTTATTTTAACTAGGTACAATAGCTATTAAATAGTTAAGAACTATTTAATAGTTACCTAGTTAAAATAATAAGAAAATTACCTGTAAAATAAATCCTAACCTAAGATATAATTAAACCTAACACTACCCTATCAATAAAATAATTAAATAAACTACCTACAATTACCTACAATTAACCTAACACTACACTATCAATAAATTAAATAAACACAATTGCTACAAATAAATACAATTAAATAAACTAGCTAAAGTACAAAAAATAAAAAAGAACTAAGTTACAGAAAATAAAAAAATATTTACAAACATAAGAAAAATATTACAACAATTTTAAACTAATTACACCTACTCTAAGCCCCCTAATAAAATAACAAAGCCCCCCAAAATAATAAATTCCCTGCCCTATTCTAAATTTAAAAAGTTACAAGCTCTTTTACCTTACCAGCCCTGAACAGGGCCCTTTGCGGGGCATGCCCCAAGAAGTTCAGCTCTTTTGCCTGTAAAAGAAAACATACAATACCCCCCCCCCCCCAACATTACAACCCACCACCCACATACCCCTAATCTAACCCAAACCCCCCTTAAATAAACCTAACACTAAGCCCCTGATGATCTTCCTACCTTGTCTTCACCATGCCAGGTTCACCGATCCGTCCTGGCTCCAAGATCTTCATCCAACCCAAGCGGGGGCTAGACATCCACTGAAGAAGTCCAGAAGAGGGTCCAAAGTCTTCCTCCTATCCGGCAAGAAGAGGACATCCGGACCGGCAAACATCTTCTCCAAGCGGCATCTTCGATCTTCTTCCATCCGGTGCGGAGCGGGTCCATCTTGAAGCAGGCGACGCGGATCCATCCTCTTCTTCCGATGTCTCCCGACGAATGACGGTTCCTTTAAGGGACGTCATCCAAGATGGCGTCCCTCGAATTCCAATTGGCTGATAGGATTCTATCAGCCAATCGGAATTAAGGTAGGAATTTTCTGATTGGCTGATGGAATCAGCCAATCAGAATCTAGTTCAATCCGATTGGCCGATCCAATCAGCCAATCAGATTGAGCTCGCATTCTATTGGCTGATCGGAACAGCCAATAGAATGCGAGCTCAATCTGATTGGCTGATTGGATCAGCCAATCGGATTGAACTTGATTCTGATTGGCTGATTCCATCAGCCAATCAGAAAATTCCTACCTTAATTCCGATTGGCTGATAGAATACTATCAGCCAATCGGAATTCGAGGGACGCCATCTTGGATGACGTCCCTTAAAGGAACCGTCATTCGTCGGGAGACATCGGAAGAAGAGGATGGATCCGCGTCGCCTGCTTCAAGATGGACCCGCTCCGCACCGGATGGAAGAAGATCGAAGATGCCGCTTGGAGAAGATGTTTGCCGGTCCGGATGTCCTCTTCTTGCCGGATAGGAGGAAGACTTTGGACCCTCTTCTGGACTTCTTCAGTGGATGTCTAGCCCCCGCTTGGGTTGGATGAAGATCTTGGAGCCAGGACGGATCGGTGAACCTGGCATGGTGAAGACAAGGTAGGAAGATCATCAGGGGCTTAGTGTTAGGTTTATTTAAGGGGGTTTTGGGTTAGATTAGGGGTATGTGGGTGGTGGGTTGTAATGTTGGGGGGGGGGGGGTATTGTATGTTTTCTTTTACAGGCAAAAGAGCTGAACTTCTTGGGGCATGCCCCGCAAAGGGCCCTGTTCAGGGCTGGTAAGGTAAAAGAGCTTGTAACTTTTTAAATTTAGAATAGGGTAGGGAATTTATTATTTTGGGGGGCTTTGTTATTTTATTAGGGGGCTTAGAGTAGGTGTAATTAGTTTAAAATTGTTGTAATATTTTTCTTATGTTTGTAAATATTTTTTTATTTTCTGTAACTTAGTTCTTTTTTATTTTTTGTACTTTAGCTAGTTTATTTAATTGTATTTATTTGTAGCAATTGTATTTAATTTATTTATTGATAGTGTAGTGTTAGGTTAATTGTAGGTAATTGTAGGTAGTTTATTTAATTATTTTATTGATAGGGTAGTGTTAGGTTTAATTATATCTTAGGTTAGGATTTATTTTACAGGTAATTTTCTTATTATTTTAACTAGGTAACTATTAAATAGTTCTTAACTATTTAATAGCTATTGTACCTAGTTAAAATAATTACAAAGTTACCTGTAAAATAAATATTAATCCTAAAATAGCTATAATATAATTATAATTTATATTGTAGCTATATTAGGATTTATTTTACAGGTAAGTATTTAGCTTTAAATAGGAATCATTTATTTAATAAGAGTTAATTTATTTCGTTAGATTAAAATTATATTTAAGTTAGGGGGGTGTTAGTGTTAGGGTTAGACTTAGCTTTAGGGGTTAATCCATTTATTAGAATAGCGGTGAGCTCCGATCGGAAGATTAGGGGTTAATAATTGAAGGTAGGTGTTGGCGATGTTAGGGAGGGCAGATTAGGGGTTAATACTATTTATGATAGGGTTAGTGAGACGGATTAGGGGTTAATAACTTTATTATAGTAGCGCTCAGGTCCGCTCGGCAGATTAGGGGTTAATAAGTGTAGGCAGGTGTCGGCGACGTTGTGGGGGGCAGATTAGGGGTTAATAAATATAACATAGGGGTCGGCGATGTTAGGGCAGCAGATTAGGGGTACATAGGGATAACGTAGGTTGCGGCGGTTTACGGAGCGGAAGATTAGGGGTTAAAACTGTAATGCGGGGGTCAGCGATAGCGGGGGCGGAAGATTAGGGGTTAATAAGTGTAAGGTTAGGGGTGTTTAGACTCGGGGTACATGTTAGAGTGTTAGGTGCAGACGTAGGAAGTGTTTCCCCATAGGAAACAATGGGGCTGCGTTAGGAGCTGAACGCTGCTTTTTTGCAGGTGTTAGGTTTTTTTTCAGCTCAAACAGCCCCATTGTTTCCTATGGGAGAATCGTGCACGAGCACGTTTTTGAGGCTGGCCGCGTCCGTAAGCAACTCTGGTATCGAGAGTTGCATTTGCGGTAAAAATGCTCTACGCTCCTTTTTTGGAGCCTAACGCAGCATTTGTTTTAACTCTCGATACCAGAGTTAAATTTATGGTGCGGCCAGAAAAAAGCCTGCGGAGCGTTAACAGCCCTTTTACCGCCGAACTCTAAATCTAGGCCTATGAGAGACCTCACAGTACTGACGAGACATCTTACATAATCTCAACAAAACAGAGCTTTAGATTATTGGGTCCTTATAGACATGAGCAAGAAAGGAGAATGGGAAAGTGGATCAGTTTGAAAAACAGGAAAAATAATTTCACAAAGTGGGATTATGGGAATGCGCTATTTTGAGAATGAAAATGCTGTGCTCAATGTGCTAAGCAGTGTAAGCTGTTTTCCAGCGCTTGCGGGGGTCATGCGAACTTGCTTCCCGCAATGTAAGAAGCAGTGGTCATCAGACTGCAAATTCATGCTGATAGGTTCTCAAGTTGAGACCCTTGTCTGCACAGCCGTTAGTACATGGAGCCTGTTGTCTAAATAACCCAATTAGTATATTTACTGAGTCAGTGGGATCTTGATGAAACCTAAGCCAATTCTTCAAAATGCATTTACAATACATTAAATAGGAGAATATTTCAAATTAAAATTATTACCTTACCTGGGGTATCCCAAGATAAAAATAAAGAATGAGGTCCCAACACAGTCACATTGTTTGGGACTGAGATTTTTTCTGGAGTTGCAAGTGACGTTTCAATGACATAAATCTTACTTAGATTACTTCCAGCATTGGTGCTGGCTTCCAGCTGGTAAATATACCTAAGCAAAAAAATAAAAGAAATAATATTTACACGTCAAGAATATATACTTGGTGATTGAGCATAATCATTTCCGAAAGATGATTCTTCAAAATTCACAATTAAAATCTAGATAATTTGATTGCCAGATATCAGACACTAGCTAGAAGAATATTTAGAAAAAACACAAGATATACAGCGCTAAAATCCAAGAAGATACCTTTGCCACTCTCCAACTATCTCCCCCAAATAGATAATATATCAAACTAATACTCTAATGAGAGGGCGCTGAAGCTAAAGTAACTTGACACACCTAATCATATGAATAATACATACAATGGAGGTTAAGAATAATCAATTTTACTCAGTATTTTAAAAGATAAAAGGGACGTCTCCCTAATAAAGATACATTTCTCATACAAAATAAAAAACAATAAAAATCGATCAGAATAACAATATTACAACATATCTATAAGGAATACCACCCTATTAAAAATATTGCGCAAAAAATATCAAAAATTAAAGATGTCAAAAAATAAAGATGTGTTCAAAAACTTGTTAAAAAATAAAATACGGGTTTGCAAGTTCCGATTATTACATATATCTTATGGTGAATCTTCAACTTATAATGTCCCTTTATCCGGAGTTAGTCCAATGGACCTTTCTGATAATACAACAGGTGTTAGTTCGATATAGTTTTAGCCCGTGCGTGTAATACGCTAAGAGTGGGTGTTTGCTCAAACCATTCATTCATTTCAACCGGGACACAGCGGATCATTCACACGCAAGAAACGGTGTGTCTTACATCCCAGGGGCCGTCAGCCGGGATCCAGCAGGACTCGCATACGCAAGGAGCGGTGAGTCTTTTTTACGGAGGACGAAAAAGCCTAAGTTTGACAAGCCTCACATACGCAAAGAGCGGCGTGCTAAAGGCAATCAGACCGACACCAGCAGCAATCTGACCGTAGCTGCTGCAACATTACGTGAGTCACTGTTATAACTGTCCACATTCAGAGGTGATATACGGATACAAGAGATATAAATAATACACTTTGGTGTACTTAAACAGATTCTGTTATATACATATAACAAATGGAACATTGTTACATATTACGGCTATAGAGTGAAAGTTACACTTACAAAATTACAAGCAAAACTATATCGAACTAACACCTGTTGTATTATCAGAAAGGTCCATTGGACTAACTCCGGATAAAGGGACATTATAAGTTGAAGATTCACCATAAGATATATGTAATGATCGGAACTTGCAAACCCGTATTTTATTTTTTAACAAGTTTTTGAACACATCTTTATTTTTTGACATCTTTAATTTTTGATATTTTTTGCGCAATATTTTTAATAGGGTGGTATTCCTTATAGATATTTTGTAATATTGTTATTCTGATCGATTTTTATTGTTTTTTATTTTGTATGAGAAATGTATCTTTATTAGGGAGACGTCCCTGTTATCTTTTAAAATACTGAGTAAAATTGATTATTCTTAACCTCCATTGTATGTATTATTCATATGATTAGGTGTGTCAAGTTACTTTAGCTTCAGCGCCCTCTCATTAGAGTATTAGTTAGAAGAATATTTACACAAACGTCATACTAAGCTGTGTAGTTGAGAACATAAAAGGCAAAGATAATAAAAAATAATACAGTTTATGGTATTTTACTCATAGCATCATAAAAAGCATTTTAGTAGTTATTTATTTATTTAATTAATGGCATTTTTTATGCCAAAGTTTTGTGCTAAAGTATATGTATTTCAATAAAATATTAAGTACACTGCCCCAGTTTAGTTTGCATAATATTAATGATTTTGTTGATTTTAAACTTTGAAAGGACTAGGGGCTAGATTACGAATGGAATGCACAACTACGCATTCATGAACGCAACATTTGCTCTCCACTCAGTAATACCAGCGCACACAAATGTGCACTGTTATTACAAGTAAAGCACAATGTGAAAGCAACCTTGCGTTCACAATGCATTAAAGCTTTGTGCTTACGAGAGAGTGTTCCCATAGGCCCCAAGTTATCAAGGTCTGGCAGACCTGATCCGACTGTGCGGATGAGGTCCGCCAGACCTCGCTGAATACGGCGAGCAATACGCTTGCCGTATTCAGCATTGCACCAGCAGCTCACAAGAGCTGCTGGTGCAACGCCGCCCCCTGCAGACCAGGGGGGCGTCAATCAACCCGATCGTACTGGATCGGGTTGATTTCCGGCGATGTCTATCCGCCTGCTCAGAGCAGGGGGACAGGTTATGGAGCAGCGGTCTTTGTGACCGCTGCTTCATAACTTCTGTTTCCAGCGAGTCTGAAGACTCGCCAGAAACAGGGGCCATCAAGCTCCATACGGAGCTTGATAAATAGAGCCCATAGGCTCCAATGGGAGCCTTGTTCTGATGCCGATAGACACGGCACAGAACCTAGCGCAGGTTGTAAGTCACGCAGCATTGGGCAGCAAATGTAAAATATATATGTATATGAATATATACATATATATTTATGTATTTAAATGTGTATATACAAAATATATATGTATATAAGCATATACATATATATTTCAAGTAAAAACACAGTCCCATAGACTTCAATGTGAAGGCATTTTTCACCCTTCCACCCCAGATCCCCTCACTTTAAACCTTTATAACTGCTTTGTGCATTTATTTATTTTTAAAAAATAAAGATGCTAATGTTTTTGTTTTTTTAATAAAGGAACTGTATACTTTTTTGGGGGGTGATTGGGCGAATTTTTTCATTGCACTTAGTTCTACCACCAGCTTGCTGTAGCATCAACTAGCCACTTGTAATGGCTGGTTAATTAACGTGCACCCATAAACGGGCAAATTAGCCCCTTTATAGGCGCACAGTAATTAGTGCTTCACTTGTAATCTAGCCCTAGGTGAGTAAAGGAGATGTGTAATCGTATGTAACACCAACATTACAATATAGACACACAACCATAGAAAGCACTGTACTTAGCGGATTCTGCACTACTTTTTCTCTTCTTAAAGTGTTTGTAGTGCCTAGCATTGTGATGTTCTCCAGCATGTTGCTGATACTATATAAGAGAACATTAACTTCTGAATGATTTCTTTAAGCATCTTAGTGTTCCTACTTATAGATAGGTATGACAAGCAAACACCATAACATCTGTCATCCATTCTCTCTGCCTATAGTACCTGATGGATATACCTTTCTATTGTATCTGTATATGACCTCAATCCAGTTTTTTACTGCCATGCCCTGTAACTGATCTTAAATTCAATCTGCTATCACAGAGAATTATTCATGATACATTTCTCTCGCTCTTTACACACACACACAGACACACACACACACACACACAGACACACACACACATATATATATATATATATATATATATGTATATATATATATATATATATATATATATATATATATACACAGTATATATATTTTTTTCTTCACCTCATATTTCAGAACAAAAAAATTACATCTTTAATAAAATGGAGGCATGAAAAAACAAACCTACTTTTATGTAAATCTCCAAAGATAACATCTTTGGATTTGTTTTAAGATATAAAAAAAGAGGAGAGGCTCAGCTAATTTCTATCTTAAAGGCCATAATATGCGGAGAGTCCCTTTTTTATTTTCATACCTTTCAAAATATGATTTATAACAAATATTTGCCTGGAGATCAGTGATCACTAACAGCATCACCATGGAAACTAAGAATCCCATCATATTTATGATACTCCACCAAGTAAAGTAAATTGCCTGTGAGGCTATATAGTTTAGGGCAAGAATAATGGGACACCATAAGAAGTTTCTTAAGATCCATCTTGTCAACATCTAGTACAAGGAAATGACATAAAAATAACCTCTCAAACATATTGTTTCAGATCCTCTTTGTATCTTGCAGATCATTTATTTAATTACCACTTGCGAATATATTTCAATCTCCTTCCCTCTTCTGCCAGAACCTCCCCCTTCTTTCTCAAATTTCTTTATCTAAACTTCCCTCTCCCTTTTTTAAATGATTGTTCCTTTCGACCCCTCTACCTTTGTCTTATTTTCTAATCCCTTCACTTAGTCCTTGTACCTATTAGTCATCTTCCTTGAGGAAATGAAAACTGATGCACTGAGTTCATGTTATTTCTAAATTGATTTACTTATTTATAACACAAGAAAGATAAGGTTATAGCACAATCTCAATTAAACGGTACAGTAGGTTACAATGTAGAGCCTTAATACAGTAGCTTTTAATTTTAAATAGAGAGGTATAACATGATCTCAAAAAGGTCCAACTCAAAAGTCCAAACTTCAAAGTCCATTGAATCCATCGATGTGGGGGGGCGGCAGTTTAGGAGTTAATAGTTTTAGTTTAGTATTATCGATGTGGGGGGCTGGCGGTTTAGGGGTTAATAGTTTTATTTTAGTAGTAGCAATGCGGGGGCAGCGGTTTAGGGGTTAATACTTTATTTTAGTGTTGGTGATGTGGGGGGTCAGCGCTTAATATGTTTATTTAGTTTCGGTGATGTCAGAGGGTGGCGGTGTAAGGGTAAATATTATCGCACCATATCCTACAACAAAAGATGGTTTTTCAGTAACTTGTAATGGCAGCGCTATGGAAAGTGCGATACCGCTCATTTGTTGTGTTATTTATGCACCCGGTTTAGCACATAACTTGTGATCTTGCTGTAAGTTTTTAAAAGGTTTATACTGGATTTTTAGATCAGTATCTGTGCATTATCTTATTTATAGTAGTGTTTATTGCATGCAGTTATATGAAAATGGGTGTATACTGTCCCTTTAAGGTGTCAAAAAGGGGCTAATTGCACCAGAGTTTTGCAAACTCTGGGCCAGAGCAAGTCCTTCTCTCTTTTCTTCCTCTATTTTGTTTGCAGTTTGGCATCATCACAATAACTCAGCATCAAATCACATTGTTTTAATTTGGCCATGGCATACGTTTGGATTGCGACTATTACATACCTCACAGCATTTACTGAAGGGGCTTGTGGGCAGAGCTAATACAGGAAGGCTGGAGCCACTGAACCAGAGAGAGCTGCAAAAGGTACAGTGCGCTGACCTCTCAACCCACAACCATCTTCCAATATCCGGGATGGTTGTTAGATATACTGTTATAGCTAGAACCTATGCAAGCAGCTTAAATTGAGCTGTTATGATAAAAGTCTAACAATGCTACGTCTTCCCCAGTGGCTCCATGGTATAATATATAGTTAATGGATCATACTGGCACTGTTGTCATTTTGTTACATTGTACAATATTGTCCAGCCAACATGTGACTCTATTGTTTAGCAGTAACCATATTATGGATGGTCACTTAATAAAATTGTATGGAGTCTAATCCAGGGTCTGAAGAGGCAATAAAAAGCTGATGTTGCAAGAGGCTTCATTTTAGTGAATAGATAAGACCTTGCACTTTGTCTTTTGCAATTCCCAAAACTATTATATCTTTAGGAAGCATTAATTGCTGAAATAATATTTTTTTAAAAAAATGTTCAATTTCTAGAGTTCATAGATGTCAAATTTTCATAATCAACCATCATATTATGTGCTGGTGTTAATATATCACGTTTCACATTGTTTCAGGGATAAAAGGGCATCACAGACAATTTCCTTACATGCACTCAGACTGATAACAGCAACAGTCCATTAAACAAAACTAACGAGGCTAATTGTGGGACGCTCCCAAAACATATTCATTGATTTAAAAAAGAAATGATCAAAAACATAAACCAATGTTTGCACTTTTCATGTTATAAAACAAGCTTTTGTCATTTTTTATGGGTGATCTGGTTTTATTTCTGAAAAGCGGTTAACGCACCTCAGTCAATACCAGTTTCTTCAATATGTGCAATGACAAAGCTCCTGCAAGACTTTTTGTCAATGCATTTTAATGATTAAGTAATAATGATTTTTCCCTTTTTAAAAGCGGAAGTAAAAGTCTTGTTTGTAGCATGCCCAGATAAAATATCATTGTTAATCATTGCTTGAAAGCTTAATATAGATCAGTGTTAAACATTACCTGCTGTTGGGCTGCAGGCCAACATCAGTGAAATTCAGATATTCTCCACTTCTTGTGGAAATGACTTCTCTGTTCCGTATAAGTCTGTACTGAGAAATAATCCCATTGGGCTTATCTGGTTCGTTCCAATATAGTTCCAGTACTGATGCATTGATTTTGATGTGACAGGGCTTTGACCACACTCCTAAATTGTAAAAAAAAAAAAATGTATTATGGCTACTAAAAGCTTTCTCACAAGCTAAAATATAAATGTCAGCAGTGGCAAAAAAAAGTGGGTAATATTCTTGATACAATACTAAGTAAAAAGTGCAGCTATTACAATTTGTTTTGTGTGAATCATTTGTTGCAGAAAAATTATTTGAATTTTGCCCACGAATTGTTCAAGGGATTGTCAGGTTAGCAAAATGTTGTCAACATTAGTTAGTTTGTTGTTACTTAAAGGGACAGTCTACACCAGAATATTAATTGTTTTAAAAGATAGATAATCCCTTTATTACCCATTACCCATTTTTGCATAACCAACACAGTTATATTAATACATTTTTTGCCTCTGTAAATTACCTTGTATCTAAGCCTCTGCAGACTGCCCCCTTATCTCAGTGCTTTTTACAGACTTGCATTTTAGCTAATTATTGCTGGCTCCTAGGAACTCCACATGCGTGAGCACAGTGTTATCTATATGAAACACATGAACTATCACCCTCTAGTGGTGAAAAACTGTCAAAATGCCCTGAGATGAGAGGAAGCCTTCAAGAGCTTATAAATTAGCATATGAACCTCCTAGGTTTAGCTTTCAACTAAGAATACCAAGAAAACAAAGCAAAATTTGTTATATATGTAAATTTGAAAATGGTTTAAAATGGCATTCCCTATCTCAATAATGAAAGATTGTTTTGGACTAGACTGTCCCTTTAATGGACATTCCTATGGGAAACCTGAATACAACCAACAAACGTGCAGCCCTAAAAGCAAGGGAAATATAGAACATTTAATAAGAAATATTAAGAGTACATACAAAAATAAATATGGTTTACTCAATCACAATATAAAACAATATCTGTTTTGACATATACTCTATAGTGAAGTGAACGTTCATTGATTACAAACTTTGGAGTCTTTGTGCCGATTAATCAAAGTTATCTTTTTTTTCTGGTCAAATGATTGTGTGTCGTGGGAGAGACGCCGGGGGAGTGTACACGCTGAATTAGTGTTTGGAGCCAATTCAATATAGCAACACGGCGGTGTTCAAGTACATATCTTGAAGCCTCAGATCACGCAATGGGCAACATAACAAGTCGCACGTTATAAGTTTTCCGCGCGTGATATGGTAATTTTTTCAATCAATTTCCATTGCGCAGTTATTACAAGTCTTGAAAAATGTGATTGCGCGTGAGCATTCACCTTTTACTAAACAATCCTTTCCGCGCTTGAAGAGCAACATAAAAGTTTCACAAAACACTAAAAAATATATTACAAAGTACAGTTACACTCATATTAACACTGTCTAATAAAAATTATTTTAAAAATATATTGCACACAAAAGTTATAAGGTCTAAAAGCTACGAGATCTTGGGTGTTAGGAAAATGTTGACGAAGGGATTTTACATTGACATACATACACATACATAGAGAAACATGGGTTTATATGTATAGATATATCTTTATCAATGTAGATAATGCAAAGATTTTACATTCCAATCTTATGCACTTTAAACAGTATCTCAGAGGGATTTTCAAAGAGATATTCACATATAAATCTCAAGATATCTAGACATATCTAGACATATATATATATATATATATATATATATATTCATATACATATCTTGCTATAAATAGATACATCAGTCCAAAAATCATCATATATATAGAGAAATATCTATTTAGAAATAAATAGAACATATTCCATTACGAAAACATTTTCGCAATATGAAATATTCTCATTTTCATATACACTTTTTGAGGAGATTACGCCAAGGGATTTGCGCAACATATTAGTGGCTTTGTGTGAATGCGCACGTGATTTGGCTGTTTGGATTATGCAGCTTAACGCAAGCGCAAAAAAAGTTATTTTGCAACTTGTAATAGCTACGCAACCCCAAATACAAAAAAGCAATAACGCTTGCAGTGTTTTCACAACTGATTTGCCGTGGGACTTGTAATCGTGCCCAATATCGGTGCTGTGAACCGTAGGAGAAAAAGTAAGAGAATTCTAGGGATTACATTAATTTAATTACATTGACTTGCAGGGGGCGGCATTGCACAGATAGTCCTGAACTAAATAGGGATGCTCCTGTCTTTGCAACTCATAGTTCATTAATATGACTTCACTCAGGAACATTGATGAAAGTCAAAATGATCAAAGTTGCACTCCAATTGCCAAAATTCAATAACAGGTCCATCATTTCAGGTCTCACAAACCTCTCCAGTTTATTAAACTTATTATATAGTGAATAAGCTGCAAATAGGAACGTAGGAACCGAAACTGGAATCTGGACAGACCTTCTACTAGATTTCCACCATTGGCACAAATTGATATATATTTAAATAAATATATATTTTAGAAGACTTTGCTTTTTTAGCCTAGAAACATATGGCTGCACCTTAACCGATACATGGTTTACATGGATTACATGTACATCTGCAAGAGTAGGAAGTTCATCACATCATCCTCTGCTAGCCTGTGACATACAAAGGAACCATAAGGTCAGGAATCTCAGGGGATTTGTGGTCTGATAAGGGTGTTTGGCTAAGAGGGGTTGCCGGGTCTGATGTTATGCATGAGATAATCTGTTCCATGACATGGTGTCAAGCATAGATGGGAGTGAGTCTGCCAGGCATCTCGGTCATCTTGGTTTGCTGGCTAAGCACTATGCGCTAGATTATAAATGGAGACAATTTATTGCTCCCACTCACCCTTTAAATTCTCTGGATAGAGGCTTTTTGCATGTGTTGGGTAATGTGTGTATTACAAGTTAAAAGTAAAACCTTTTTGCACAAGCGCTGATCCAACATGAGTCAAAAACTAATCTTCAAATATTGCGACCAAGTTAACGTATTCCCCCATAGATTTGAAAAGTGAGGAAAAAAACTAGCACCCATGCTCGCATGTAAACCAGTCATGAAATATAAATATTTCACATTCCAATGTACTTCATATAGCAGAATATGATATATATATATATATATATATATATATAAATCACAGTCATTAGAATAGGCACTCCATATAATATAGCAACCTCCAGGGTGCACTTAAGAGAAATATCCAAAATTAGTAGGCAAGAAAAAGGCACTCTCTGAAAAAAGTAAAACTTAACATTTAATAAGTCATATTAAAAATGCATGACGTTTCGGAGGCATTGTGCCCCCTTTTTCAAATGCATGATACAGCCGTTTGAAAAATACAAAAGCGGTATACTCAATACTTTACCCCATCACCTTAAATACCCATGTGTGGCTCCTGAAGACGCCGAGCCGGAAATGCGGCCCGTGTGCAGTGTCGAACGGAAATTACTTCATCCGCGTGCAACCAGGAAGACATAGGGTGCCGTGTCACAACTATACGCACCAATGAGAGAAGCTCTTTTGCCTGTCAAAGAATAAGGTAAACAAATAAGTGTTCAACGTGCATGTGACATTAGCGATCAGCAGCGAATATGGACTAATTTAAATAGAGACACTGCAAAAGGAGCCAACACAAACGTGAACCATAAAAACAATAATTAAAAAGATCAAAAAGACCTAAGTACACATATGGAGGATATACTATGAATTGCTAAGGGTATATATGAAACATCAAAAATTAAACATCAAAAATGAGGAATTAAAGATATAAGACATCAGGATGCTATCTTGCTAAGTAACAGGAATGGCTTCAATATGCATTATTAAATTTCAAGGCATTATTATAGATTAAGCTCATGCCTGCGCAATACAACCTGTCTAATTCATAGTCATTCATGGATCCGGAAGTAAGGCAGACAATTATATACCAGAGGTCTTAGATATAGGGATGTGGCATATGTGCAGTATGTTAAAATGTGATGGTACAGAAAATGTGAAAAGTGTAATTAGAGTTTATTTAGGATCCTGTGTAGAATGGTGAGAAGTCCAACATGATGTTCAACCCTTTAGGTGTTATGGTATCTAATGTATATATCCATCTTGTTTCCAGTCTGAGAAGTCGATTGCCCCTATTGCCTCCCCTTGTCAACAGTGGCACTCGACCAATGAGCATAGTTCTGAGACTTGAGACACTATGCTTATGGCCGGCGAAATGGCGGGCTACTGGCTGATCAAAGTCACCTTTGTTAAGGGCGTCTCTGATCGCACAGCGATGATTTGCAATACGTTTTCGAAATGTAGTGACCATTTTGCCTATATATACAAGGGAGCACGGGCAAATCAGCATGTAGATTACGTAAGTACTCATGCATGAAAGTCTATAGTTGATATTATAGCGCTTGTTGGCGTGTGGGTGTTGGAACGTGTCTCCTTTCAACATGCTGTCACATGTGACACAGTCACCACATTTAAAGCAGCCCTTCCTACTGGATTTCAACCAGCTACTTCTCTCATAGCACCTAATAGGGTCAGTCTTTACCAATAAATCTCGTAAATTCTTAGCACGACGATACACCATCCTTGGATGCTATGTGTGCACAAATGGCAAAGATTTGTCTGTATTGACCAAGTACCAATGTTTGGAGATAGCATTCTTGACGCTTTGGTGCATGGGATTAAATGTAGTGATGAAGTTGATATGTTCATCCGTCATGGTATTGTCCTTTTTGGTGACTGTTGTGCTCTGAAAACGTTTCACCACCTCATCTTTAATCTCTGTTACCATCATCTTGTCATAGCCACGTACAACCAATTTATCAGACATTTCATTTAGTTGTGTCTCTCTGTTGTATGCCTCGGTATTATTGCGTAGGACCCGAGTGAGCTGAGAGGCTACGATCCCCCTCTTCTGATGTGTAGGGTTATAGCTGTGTGCTTCCAATAGGGAGTTGTGGTCTGTCGGCTTGGTATATAAAGATGTACCAAACCTACATGCCTTCTCATCAATCACCTTGAAGATGTTGAGTTCTAAAAAATGGACCATATCAACATCATATTCAATTTTGAAATTGATCGGAAGTGTCAGGTTTTTTAGGTCATTTACCCAAGAGTTAAGACTGTCAGGGGTGCCAAGCCAAATAAGAAAGACGTCATCTATATATCTGGTATAGTATATCACCTCTGCCATGTCCTGGGGTCACATGACATAATGCTCATACCAGGACATGTAGAGGTTGGCATATGTGGGTGCCATGTTTGACCCCATGGCAGTCCCCGAGATCTGCAAATAGAAGTCTTTCTTAAACTTAAAATAGTTTTTTTCCAGGCAAATCTGTAAAAGCTCAAGCAAGAATTCAATGGGAGGGCCATTGTATTAGTGGGATCCCACCACCATGGACCTGACAGCCTGCACACCACCAACATGAGGAATGGGGTGTACAGGCTTTCAACATCCATGGTGACTAGGATATCACCAGGCTGTAAAAGATCAAATGTTTAAAAATTTTTTTAATGAGACTTGGAGAATCCTGTAAATAGGCATATGTTTCATTCACCACCGGCTGTAGGTGGTGATCAATATATTTAGCAATGTTCAAGAATAATGAACCCCTGGCCGACACAATAGGTCTGCCAGGGGGTTAAGAAAGTGTTTTATAATTTTTGGGCAACAGATACAAAACTGGTGATGGCAAGTTCAAATGTAGATTGAGTTTTAAATGTATATTCGGTCACAGTGGCTCTTTCTTTATCCTTGAAGAAATCCTTTAACTTTAACTTCCACTGAAGATTGTATGTATCAACAATCTTGTGAAATTTGCCATTTTTCGGAGTCGGTATAAAGGACAAGCCACGGTTTAATACATTATGTTCAACCTCAGTGAGATTGCGGTCACTGAGGTTAAACACAATATCTATTTTTACTTTAAATTTAGTTTTTTTATTGTGTCCCCCCGTCTAATGTGGGGTCTTTTATTTCTCTTTCTGTATTTGGCATCAGTGGTGGTTTTGCGGATGCTCTGGTCAACACTAGAAAAATAAGCCATATTTGACCTTGGGGCTTGTGTGGTATTTAAATTATCATTAGTATCACCCTCAGAGGAGTCCCCACCACTGGTGTCAACTGTGCCAAGAACATTTTTAGGTTTAGTGTATCTACTTGCAGGCTGTCAGGTCCATGGTGGTGGGATCCCACCAATACAATGGCCCTCCCATTGAATTCTTGCTTGAGCTTTTACAGATTTGCCTGGGGAAAAACTATTTTAAGTTTGAGAAAGACTTCTATTTACCCACGTATGCCAACCTCTACATGTCCAGGTATGAGCATTATGTCATGCGACCCCAGGACATGGCAGAGGTGATATACTATACCAGATATATAGATGACATCTTTCTTATTTGGCGTGGCACCCCTGACAGGCTTAACTCTTGGGTAAATTACCAAAATAACCTGACACTTCCGATCAATTTCAAAATTGAATATGATGTTGATATGGTCCATTTTTTAGAACTCAACATCTTCAAGGTGATTGATGAGAAAGCATGTAGGTTTGGTACATCTTTATATACAAAGCCAACAGACCACAACTCCCTATTGGAAGCACACAGCTATAACCCTACACATCAGAAGAGGGGGATCGTAGCCTCTCAGCTCACTCGGGTCCTACACAATAATACTGAGACATACAACAGAGAGACACAACTAAATGAAATGTCTGATAAATTGGTTGTACATGGCTATGACAAGATGATGGTAACAGAGATTAAAGATGAGGTGGTGAAACGTTTTCAGAGCACAACAGTCACCAAAAAGGACAATACCATGACAGATGAACATATCAACTTCATGACTACATTTGATCCCATGCACCAAAGCGTCAAGAATGCTATCTCCAAACATTGGGACTTGGTCAATACAGACAAATCTTTGCCATTTGTGCACACACAGCATCCAAGGATGGTGTATCGTTGTGCTAAGAATTTACGAGATTTATTGGTAAAGACTGACCCTATTAGGTGCTATGAGAGAAGTAGCTGGTTGAAATCTAGTAAGAAGGGCTGCTTTAAATGTGGTGACTGTGTCACATGTGACAGTATGTTGAAAGGAGACACACCCACACACCAACAAGTGCTATAAAATCAACTATACACTTTCATGCATGAGTACTTACGTAATCTACATGCTGATTTGCCCGTGCTCCCATGTATATATAGGCAAAACGGTCACTACATTTCGGGAACGTATGGCAAATCATCGCTGTGCAATCAGAGACGCCCTTAACAAAGGTGACTCTGATCAGCCAGTAGCCCGCCATTTCGCCGCCATAAGCATAGTGTCTCAGTGTCTCAAGTCTCAGAACTATGCTCATTGGCCAGGTGCCACTGTTGACAAGGGGAGGCAATAGGGGCAATTGACTTCTCAGACTGGAAACACAATGGATATATACATTAGATACCATAACGCCCGCCATAAGCATAGTGTCTCAAGTCTCAGAACTATGCTCATTGACCAGGTGCCACTGTTGACAAGGGGAGGCAATGGGGCAATCGACTTCTCAGACTGGAAACAAGATACCATAACACCTAAAGGGTTGAACACCATGTTGGACTTCTCACCATTCTACACAGGATCCTAAATAAACTCTAATTACAGTTTTCACACTTTCTGTACCATCACATTTTAACATACTGCATATATGCCACATCCCTATATCTAAGACCTCTGGTATATAATTGTCTGCCATACTTCAGGATCCATGAATGACTATGAATTAGACAGATAGGTTGTATTGGGCAGGCATGAGCTTTATCTATAATAATGCCTTGAAATTTAATAATGCATAATGAAGCCGTTCCTGTTACTTAGCAAGATAGCATCCTGATGTCTTATATCTTTGATTCCTCATTTTTGATGTTTAATTTTTGATGTTTCATAGATACCCTTAGCCATTCATAGTATATCCTCCATATGTGTACTTAGGTCTTTTTGATCTTTTTAATTATTGTTTTTATGGTTCACGTTTGAGTTGGCTCCTTTTGCAGTGTCTTTATTTAAATTAGTCCATATTTGCTGCTGGTCGCTAATGTCACATGCACGTTGAGCACTTATTTGTTTACCTTATTCTTTGACAGGAAAAAGAGCTTCTCTCACTGGTGCGTATAGTTGTGACACGGCACCCTATGTCTCCCTGGTTACGGACGTCTATGCGTGACTCACGCAGATGATGTAATTTCCGTTCGACACTGCACATGGGCCGCATTTGCGGCTCGGCATCTTCAGGAGCCACACATGGGTATTTAATGTGATGGGGTAAAGTATTGAGTATACCGCTTTTGTATTTTTCAAACGGCTGTATCATGCATTTGAAAAAGGGGGCGCAATGCCCCCGAAACGTCATGCATTTTTAATATGAATTATTAAATGTTAAGTTTTACTTTTTTCAGAGAGTGCCTTTTTCTTGCCTCCCCTCTAGCTCTTCGTGTTGCAGTTATTTATCGGCCCCCTGGCCCAGCATCACAATTTCTGGACCACTTTGAAGCCTGGCTTCCACATTTTCTCTCTTCTAATGTCCCTTCTCTCATCTTAGGGGACTTCAACATACCCATTGATAATCTTAACATGCCTGCGGCCTCTAAACTTCTATCCCTTACCTCCTCTTTTGGCCTGTCCCAGTGAACAACATCTCCAACCCACTGTGAAGGCAACTCCATAGACCTGGTCTTCACTAATCTCTGTGCTGTTTCCAACTTCCCCTTTCCTCTCTCTGACCACCATTTACTAACTTTCTCTCTTACTCTACCTGCTACATCTTTGCAAGCCCCTAAGAAACTGCTACCTTACAGGAATTTAAAAGACTTGGATCTCACAGACTTTTCCATGCAACTGAATCCTCTGGTCTCTGACATTTCCTCCCTCTCTTGCCCAAACCTCGTTGCTTTACAGTATAATTTGGCACTAAAATCAACACTTGACAAAGCTGCACCCTTCACTGTTTGTCGTACATCAATCACTCAACGGCAACCGTGGCACACCAAACAGATCAGATATCTTCAGCAATGTTCACAGGCTGCTGAACGGCAGTGGAGGAAATCACGCTCCTGTGCTGATTTCCGGCATTATAAATTCATCCTTAAGTCCTACAACTCTGCGCTCAGCCTGGCCAAACAACTCTATTTTTCCTCCCTTTGTGTCATCTCATGCATCCAACCCCTGAAAGCTGTTCTCAACCTTTAACTCCCTTCTACGTCTGACTGCACCCCCTCCCACTACCAACCTCACTGCTCAGTTTATTGCTGATCACTTCAAAAATAAAATTGACACCATTAGAAAATAGATCTGCACCTCACACTCTTCAAACCCAGCAATCCTACCCACCCCTTCTATTAACAAAACTCTATGCTACTTCCCCCCTGTAACAGAGGAAGAAGTCTCTGTACTCCTATCCTTGGCTCATCTCACAACTTGCCCACTTGACCCTATTCCTTCACAACTTCTTCCCTCTCTCTCTGCTTCACTAACCCCTACCCTATCTCATCTCTTTAACCAATCTCTCACCACTGGCACATTTCCGGATACATTCAACCATGCGTCAATCATACCAATCCTAAAAAAAACCTTGCTTGACCCCTCCACCCCTTCTAACTATCGACTGGTCTCCTTACTTCCCTTTGCTTCAAAATTATTGGAACGACTGGTCTACAATCAACTAACTCAATTTCTCATAACTAACTCCTTACTTGGTCCACTACAATCTGGTTTCCGCTCTAAACACTCAACAGAAACTGCTCTTGCTAAAGTAACAATGACCTGTTATCAGCTAAAGCAAAAGGCCACTACTCCTTACTAATTCTTCTTGACCTATCCGCTGCTTTTGACACAGTCAACCATCCTCTCCTCCTAAAAATACTGTTCATTTGGCATCCGAGACACAGCCCTCTCCTGGTTTGCCTCATATCTCTCAAACCGCTCTTTTTCAGTTTCCTTTAACAACGTATCTTGTGATCCTATGCCTCTATCAGTTGGAGTACCGCAAGACTCTGTCTTGGCTCCCTTGCTTTTCTCTCTTTATACCTCCTCCCTTAGAAAACTTATAGCCTCCTTTGGATTCCAGTACCACTTATATGCTGATGATACCCAAATCTATCTTTCCTCTCCTGATATCTCTCTCTCTTTACTGAACCAGATTTCCAACTGCCTCTCTGCAATTTACTCTTGGATGTCTTCACACTACCTCCAACTCAATCTGTCCAAAACTGAGCTGCTTCATATTCCCCCCTCTTCGAGACATCCAACACCTGACATTTCTCTGACAGTTGGAGATTCTCAACACCTCACCCCAGGTCCGCTGTCTTGGGGTCACACTAGACTCAGAGCTCACATTCAACCCACATATACAAGCGTTTACCAAATCCTGCCTTTCACACCTACTCAACATTTCCAGAATTCATCCCTTCCTTACTCAAAAAACAACAAAAATACTTATTCATTCCCTCATTTTGTCACGCATTGATTATTGCAACCTACTCCTAAATGGCCTTCCAAAACACTGCCTCTCCTCCCTCCAATCTTTTATGAATGCTTCTGCTAGACTCATCCACCTAAGTCGCCGATCTACATCAGCAACTCCGCTCTGCCAGTCTCTACACTGGCTACCCATACACTCCTCCAGAATACAGTTAAAAGTATTAACCCTAACTTACAAAGCACTAAACAGTCTAACTCCCAACTATATTTCCTCTCTTATCGTGAAATATTCCCCATCCCGTCCTCTTCGATCAACCTTTGACCTACGTCTCTCCACTCCCGTTATCTCTACGTCCCACACCCGCCTTCAAGACTTCACATGTAGTGCTCCTGTCCTCTGGATCTCTCTACCCCGCTCCATAAGACTGTCTCCAACCTTGTATAGCTTCAAATGCTCCTTGAAAACCCACCTATTCAGAGAGGCGTACTATATCTCCTCCATCCCTCATCTGAACCAAACTAATACATGAACTGCCTGACTAACTACTGCAACTACAAATGATGTAACAAGCTACCCCAACCTTATGTCTCTGCACCTTAAACCTGTAGACTGTGAGCTCTCCGGAGCAGGGCCCTCTTGCTCCTGTACTAGATTTTTTTAATTTTATGTTTTGTATTTTTAGCAAACATGTTGTCATTGTATACTCCTATCATTGTACCCAGCGCTACGGAATTTGGCGGCGCTATACAAATAAATGATAATAATAATAATCTCCCTTTACAAACAAGAAACAGGATACAAAAAGATAGGGAAGGCAGTGCCACCGTTGGAAGCATAGCTAGCAAGTTCAAAGTTAAGGAACCGTGGTTACACTACCTGAACAGGGCAGAAAAAGGAAGCTATCAACAGCTGCAACCAGATTTCTGAGATGGCAGGTTGAGAAAAACCCTTGAATGACTGCAAAAGACCTGTAGCAAGATTTGGTGGCAACAGGCACTGAGGTTTCAGTTTGCACAGTAAGGAGTGTACTAAACGCAGTAGGTTTCTATGCCAGAACTCCAAGATGTACAACACTACTCACCCAAAAGCACACGAAAAGTTGGCTCCAATATGTTTAAAATCATACAAATAAGCCACAGAAGTTTTGGGATTTTGTTCTGTGGAGCAAAGAAACCAAACTGGAACTTTTTGGCCCGATGGATCAGCGGTATATCGGGAGGAAGAAGAATGAGGCATGCGCTAAAAAGAACACTCTGCCTACAGTTAAGTGATGCTCTGGGGCTGTTTTGCATCCTCTGGCACTGGAAACCTGCAGCATGTGTAAGGCAAGATGGATTCAATGAAGTATCAGGAAATCCTAGACGAAAACGTTGTTCCGTCTGTGAGGAAGCTGAAGCTTGGGCGTCATTGGACCTTCCAACAGGACAATGATCCCAAGCATACCTCAAATTCCACCAAGCCTTGGTTGCAGAAGAAGTCCTGGAAGATTCTACAGTGGCCATCACAGTCACCTGACTTGAACCCCATAAAAAATCTCTGGTGGGATTTGAAGAAGGCAGTTGCAGCACACAAACCCTAGAATATTACTGAACCGGAGGCCATTGCTCATGAGGAATGGGCAAAGATTCCTCAGGAAAGCTGCCAGAAACGGGTGTCTGGCTCTGAACCTCGTCTTCAGCAGGTCATAACAGCAAAAGGCTGCTCTCCAAAGTACTAAAGATGCTTGGCATGAAAGGGTTGAATAATTAAAAGTTGGATTTTCAGTTAAATTGGAGGAAACCACTGAAACATCTGTTGTGTTGAGCTATTTCAATTGCTTTTGTTTGATTTGTTCATTGAAAACAGCTGAAAGTCTGTAC